>NC_138772.1:450986067-452186067 GCF_965119305.1 Pelophylax lessonae
ATGAGTGGGCATCCCTGGTGGTTCTAGTGGCACTGCACTGGTAATCAATGATCTGATTACCAGTGCAGACCCCCCTGTCAGGAGAGCCGCAGATCGGCTCTCCTCTACTCGTGCCTGTCAGGCATGAACTAAGGAAAGCCGATCAACGGCACTTCCTATTTACTATGTGACCAGCTGTGATTGGACACAGCTGGTCACATGGTAAAGAGCCTACATCAGTAGGCTCTTTACCGAGATCAGAGATGCGGGGGCGCGCAGAGCGTATTATCCTGCCGCCGTCATATGACGTGACGACCGGTCAGGATAATGCAACCACTTTCCCGCCGTCAATGCATTTTTGTGCCTCTGCTTTTTTGGAAAGGCAAATCGCAGTAAAATCGCTGTAAAAATGCCGCAAAATTGCGGTAGAAAACGTGGAAAGCACAGGGAAAAGCACTACAGAAATTCTTTAAAAGCAACATGCATAGGTGTGAATCAAGCCTTGGGACTAGTAAGCTGCAATGTATTACATTTTTAGTTTTGGGTTTTTATACAATTTAAACTGTATGCTTAAAATATAGATATAATTTACTATACACAAGTAAAGGTTTGAAGAGAATCTAAATACAAAAAAAAAACTGCTCCAGGTATTAACACGTCCACCTCCATCATGGACGAGTGCCCTCCATAAAAGCTTCCAGATAGTCACAGCGCCTGTTGTTGCGGCAGGTTGGCTCTATTGCACGAAACGACGTACCTGTACGTCACTTCCTGCAATAGCCAGTGCGGGTGTGCTCGCTCATTGGCCAGAGGGGGAGCCAATCAGTGGGTCCAGGGGACACCATGCCCGATTGCTCCCCACAGAGACAGAACAGCAGTCTGCCTGTGTAAACAAGGCAGATCGCCATTCTATCACAGATGAACACAGGGATCCCGTGTTCCTGCTATTCAGGAACACAGTCTCTGTGTTCATCTAGTGAGTCCATCCCCACTAGTTAGAAAGCACTCCCTAGGGACACACTTAACCCTTTGATCCTCCCTGGTGTTAACCCCTTCCCTCCCAGACCCCTTTCACAGTGGGCTGACTCCTTTCCAATTGGCAGGGATGCTGATTTGAGCAGAGTGGGTAGATGACAGGTCCATGTTCCCTCAGTTTCTGCAAAGCAGACACAGACAGACCCAGCTCTGCTCTATGGTTTGTAAATGGACAACAGACTACCCCTGATCTGATCCACCTACATGGGGGAGGACGGATCCCCTTCTGTTTGTTTTTAGCAGACTGGATCAGATGGGAGGTAGGGGGGTGTAAAGGGACACAGGTCCATTTACACCTGCTGGTCCATAGGGATGAATGGACCGTCCAATCTGAAAAACTGACAGGCAGACCTGATTGGAGCGGTTCTGTGAAAGGGGCCTAAGGTGTACTGCAATGAAACAAGTGTGTATATTAAAAAAAGGGGCTCTGACAAAAGGGCATCTTTGATGTATTTAATCCTTTCATCACCAATATAATAACTCTGGTTGACAGCGGGTCTGAGAACTAGGAACACACGCAGCTGCACATTCCTAGTTCTCTGCTATAAAGGTAATTCACACTTGCACAGCAAGGGATATTTTACATGTGAACCTATAAAAGTTGTACTGTGATAACAAAGCAGTTTAAGCAGGGTTACAGCTATCAAAATAACTTGAAATTTCAATTTTTATTATTGCACTATAATCATTGGTTTTGCAACTTTTATAAATGCTCCATATTTGAACCCAAGTTTATTGTTTATTTTTAGCAATTTCCCTGATGCATTTTCATGCTTTTGAGATAAACTTTTGGTAAAACAAAACAAAACAAAAACACTAAGCTAAAAAAAAAAATATATATAAATGTATTTAAAACAACTACAAAGCACTTTTACCTGTGTTTACTGTATGTGCCCAGACAATTATTTACTATAGAGGCGATACAGGGGGTAGATGAAGAAATGGGCATTCCTATGGACAGATTATAGTAACACTCTTGTCACAAATTTAAGTCATGGAGGGGCAGGATTTTTCATTTATTAGAACATCGTGTTAATAAGGGGGCATTAAATAGACCAAAGTTTCTCAACCTTTTTTCAGTCAAGGCACCATTTAAAAATGATGGACAGTCTTGAAGCACCCCATTCTAAAATGTAATAACATCTTTGGGATGAATTAGAGCTGAGACTGGGAGCCAGGCCTTCTCATCCAACATCAGTGCCTGACCTCACAAATGCACTTCTGGAAGAATGGTCAAACATTCCCATAGACACACTCCTAAAGCTTGTGGACAGCCTTCCCAGAAGAGTTGAAGCTGTTATAGCTGCAAAGGGTGGACCAACTCAATATTAAACTCTATGGACTAAGACTGGGTTGCCATTAAAGCGGAGTTCCACCCAAAAGTGGAACTTCCGCTTTAGGTAGTCCTAACCCCCTGACATGCCACATTTGGCATGTCTTTTTTTTGGGGGGGGGGAGCGGGTACCTAGTTTTGACAGGTACCCGCTCCCACTTCTGCTCAGAGCGCTCCGGTGTCCCGAGCGAAAGTTCTTCTCTCCCCCTCCCTCCCTACAATCTTCTGGGACATGTCAGAGGTCTCAGAAGATTGCCGGCCAGTCAAGACACGCAACTCGCGCATGCGCAGTGCGTACCCGGCTGTGAAGCCACAAACTGTCACAGCCGGGTGCCCACGCCAGTGATGCCGGCGCAGCCGAGACCAGAGGGAGAGGATTGAGGCTTCAGGCGGCCGAATCGCTGGACCGTGGGACAGGTGAGTGTGTGCTTATTAAAAGTCAGCAGATACACTTTTTGTAGCTGCTGACTTTTAATAAACACAGAAAAGGCTGGAACTCTGCTTTAAAGCTCATGTGCGTGTAAAGGCAGGTGTCCCAATACTTTTGACAATACAGTGTATATATATATATATATATATATATATATATATATATATATATATATATATATATACATATACAGTATCTCACAAAAGTGAGTACACCCCTCATATTTATGAAAAAATTTTATATCTTTCATGTGACAACACTGAAGAAATGACACTTTGCTACAATGTATAGTAGTGAGTGTACAGCTTGTATAACAGTGTAAAAATGCTGTCCCCTCAAAATAACTCAACACACAGCCATTCATGTCTAAACCACTGGCAACAAAAGTGAGTACACCCCTAAGTGGAAATGTCCAAATTGGGCCCAAAGTGTAAATATTTTTTGTGGCCACCATTATTTTCCAGCACTGCCTTAACCCTCTTGGGCATGGAGTTCACCAGAGCTTCACAGGTTGCCACTGGAGTCCTCTTCCACTCCTCCAAGAGGACATCACAGAGCTGGTGGATGTTAGATACCTTGCGCTCCTACAAATTCCATCTGAGGATGCCCCACAGATGGTAAACAGGGTTTAGGTCTGGAGACATGCTTGGCCAGTCCATCACCTTTACCCTCAGCTTCTTTAGCAAGGCAGTGGTTGTCTTGGAGGGAGGTGTGTTTGGGGTCGTTATGTTGGAATACTGCCCTGTGGCCCAGTACCTAAAGGGAGGGGATAATGCTCTGCTTCAGTATGTCACAGTACATGTTGGCATTCATGGTTCCCTCAATGAACTGTAGCTCCTCAGTGTCGGCAGCCCTAGACCATGACACTCCCACCACCATGCTTGACTGTAGGCAAGACACACTTGTCTTTGTGCTCCTCATCTGGTTGCCGCCACACACGCTTGACACCATCTGAACCAAATAAGTTCATCTTGGTCTCATCAGACCACAAAACATGGTTCCAGTAATCCATGTCCTTAGTCTGCTTGTCTTCAGCAAACTGTTTGCAGGCTTTCTTGTGCTTCATCTTTAGAAGAGGCTTCTTTCTGGGACGACAGCCATGCAGACCAATCTGATGCAGTGTGCGGCGTATGGTCTGAGCACTGACAGGCTGACCCCCACCCCGTTAACCTCTGCAGCAATGCTGGCAGCACTCATACGTCTATTTCCCAAAGACAACCTCTGGATATGACGCTGAGCACATGCACTCAACTTCTTTGGTCAACCATGGGGAGGCCTGTTCTGAGTGGAACCTGTCCTGTTAAACCGCTGTATGGTCTTGACCACCATGCTGCAGCTCAGTTTCAGGGTCTTGGCAATCTTCTTAAAGGCCTAGGCCAGCCGCCATTAAATGGCGGCCCGCGGTCCAGGAGCGGCCCGCACGATGCTTCCGCCCGGACCCATCGGGCCGCCACTGTAAAGTCATTGGTTTGCTGGGACTGCGGGTGTCCCAGCAACCAGTGACATCCCGTGTGTACACCCCGCCCCCTGCTGCATTCTTCGTCTCCCTGCCTGTCGCCCGCGAGTTGGGGCGTGACGTCAAGTGCGCGCCCTGCCCCCCTGCTCCTTACTGCGGCTCCTGACTCGAGGGGCCGGTACAAGGGGGGAGGGGGGGCTGAGGGGACACGTGTTGAGGGGGGGGGGGTTTGGGAGCGTCGACTCTTCTTTTATCCCAGTGACACTGTGACAGGATTAAATCGTTCCACCTGTGTCCCTGCCGGCCGGCGCGCCCATACGAGTCTAGCCCCGGCATTTTCCACATCTTCTGTCAGCGTCTGTGGCCGCCTCCCGGCCTGCCCACCTCCTGTAAAGGCTTTAGTATTGATCTGCCCGTGTCTTGTCCAGGCATTTCCCTCGGCTTCTATCCCCGCTGGCTGACCCGCCCACTCACTAGCTGGCCCGCCCACCCAGCACCTGTGACACTTTTCTAGCCTTTGTTCTACAGGTCTGATAGGAGGTGGGCGGGCCGGGAGGCGGGGACAAAAGCAGACAGAGGATGCAGAAAATGCCGGATTACCGGGGCTAAACTCGTGCATATCTAAAAATGCTGAATCCTTACAGGTGGCGGATGGGCTGGCCGGAGGGGACAGAAGCTGACTGAAGATGCCTTGCCTAAACACAGAAAACACAGAGCAGGACAGGTACAGTGTCATTATGTACTGCTGTTTTCCACTAAGCACCATGTTTCCTGTAGCCAACTATTAGGGCTCGTTTACACGTGCGGTTGGGGGCAGTAAAACATGCAGCTGAGCATCATTTTTACCCCCCCCATTGCTCCTCTTTAAAGGAGAAGGTTAGCCAAAGCTATTTCAGCTATACTTCTCCTGGGGTTCACAGGAGTGCATTTAGTCACGCACTCCTGTGACCCATTTTCAGGCGACAGTGGGTTAAAGACATTTCGCATGACCGGAGAGGGAAAGACGTAGCAGCCGCCTTCATTCCCAGTGGGTGCCACTCTGAGACTGAGGTGTGAACTGTACACATGGGGGGGGGGGGGGTGGGAATAGAGGGCGCAGTTTGCCATCTTTGCTGGGTGACCTTGTCCTGGCACTACGCATTATGCACCTACATCTTGGGGGGGGGGGGGCGCAGTTTGGCATCTTCGCCCTGGGCGCTAGATGGCCTTGTCCCGGCACTGCCTGACTCACACTCAGCCTAGCTGCGAGCTGGGGCGTGACATCACATGCACGCCCCGCCCCGCCCCCCTGATGTTCGCGGCTCCTGGCTCTGACATTTTCTGCTCCCAAAGGTATGTGGGGCACATTTTTTTAGGGGGTTGTTTATTTTTATAAAATGCAGACTGATGGGCATATTTTGTTAAGGGGCACACAGATGGGCACATTTGGGCCCATTAGAGTGCCCCATAAAATAAAATATGCCCATCAGAGTGCCCCCTAACATAAAATGTGCCCATCAAAGTGCCTCCTAACATAAAATGTGCCCATCAAGCGTACCCCTTATTTTATGTTAAGGGTCACGCTGATGGACACATTTTATGTTAAGGGGCACTCAAATGGGCATATATTATGTTAAGAGCAACGCTGATGTACACGTTTTGTTTTGCCCATCTTTCTGAGTCATAGCACAGACTTCAGATTCAGACCTCGGCCCAAAGAAAATTTTAGCGACCGGACCTCCTTGAATTTTAATTCATTACCCCTGGCCTAGGCCATCTTTATGTAGAGCAACAATTCTTTTTTTCAGATCCTCAGAGAGTTCTTTGTCATGAGTTGCCATGTTGAACTTCCAGTGACCAGTATGAGAGAGTGAGAGCGATAACACCAAATTTAACACACCTGCTCCCCATTCACACCTGAGACCTTGTAACACTAACGAGTCACATGACACCGGGGAGGTAAAATGGCTATATGGGCCCAATTTGGACATTTTCACTTAGGGGTGTACTCACTTTTGTTGTCAGCCGTTTAGACATTAATGAGTGTGTGTTGAGTTATTTTGAGGGGACAGCAAATTTACACTGTTATACAAGCTGTACACTCACTACTTTACATTGTAGAAAAGTGTCATTTCTTCAGTGTTGTCACATGAAAAGATATAATAAAATATTTACAAAAATGTGAGGGGCGTACTCACTTTTGTGAGAAACTGTATATATATATATATATATATATATATATATATATATATATTTTTTTTTTTTTTTTTTATATCAAGAGGTGAGCCACACTTCTCCCAATTAATGCAATCTGTATACTTTCATCCGACCAGCTCCCACACCATTGATGCAATTCAATTCAAAACGAATGAGGCACCAATGCTCCTGCTCTTAGGCTGGCCATACATTATACAATTTTCTTATTCAATTTTCCTTTAGATTTATCAAAATCATATAATATGATGTCAAACCTAAACACTTTCAATGTGTATGCAATCAGGCATACATTATAAATATAAAGAGAATGATGAATGAACAATCAATTATTGATTCAGTTATTCCACAAGTCTTTTGCTTTTTCATTTAACATAATCAGGAAAATCATTGATTTGGTCCAATTTAATTGCATTTTCCACCAGGATCAATTATTCATCGTATTTATTTATTAGAATGTATATTCAGTTCAAGTGATTTCTGAATTGTGGTTATTAATTCCACTGAAATAAGATTTCTATCTAATGATTACATTGCTAAGTGTATAGTCAGCACTAACCCCATACAGCCCATTTTTAGAATTCTAATCTGTGAACAAATCTCTATCAATAACACATTCTGGCAGAAATTAGCAAATCCTTTTCATTTCGGATCCATCCTAGACCAGCCGCTGATGTGATTATGGTGATATGAAGTGATCGGAGAACATGTTTAACATTTTCTGACCAGCTCGCTCATGTACAAGTGACAGATAACTTGCGGCTCTCCACTTCTCAGCCGTGAATACAAGATATCACTTCCATGACAGGTGTCTGCTGTAGTTGGAAATCAGATAGTCTTTCCTATCCAACTTTATATAATGATCTTAGAGTTGTAAAACTCACTGCGGCTCTGAGACTGCGGGGAGTTTATCAGCACCTGAGGCCCCCTACTGTTTTCACATAGATCTCCTGTGTCTGGGATGGAGCTCACTGTCTGACCCACTGATGAAAACTGGAGACCCCCATCATCCAGGACATTTATGTTGTGTGAAGGGGACACCTGATTATTCATCCTAATCTGTGCGAGAGCCGAACCACAGCATCTGATTTACCTCTTCAAATAAAACATTTCTATTCAGTTTAGGACTGTCTGTGAATCTTATTTGTTTGTTTTTTTTGTTTTGTTTTGTTTTGTTGTTTTTGATAGTTTCCTTATTTGTAACTGATTACAATGTTTTCAAAACAAATGTTTGTAAAAACAGAATTGATCTCGTTACACAGTGGGGTTGATTTACTAAAATTGGAGAGTGCAAAATCTGGTGCTGATCGGTTTCTTTGCAGAACTGCACCAGAGTTTGCACTCTCCAGTTTTAGTAAATCAACCCCTATGTGATTTCAAGAGTAAAGCCAGGTATACATGTATGAAATTTGGGCCAGCTCAGCAGGAACCGGACACGACCTCTGGTACATGTTACTCCTCTCTGTTCAACAGAAGCTGGCATTTGATCAGCACATGCAGCCAATGACTGCAGCATTTATCCGTGTATTCTGACAGGGGAATAGCCCCCACTGTTAGAAAACAACAGTGCAATGGGGGAGATCCCTGCATCCACATTACTTGTGTGGATGCGGCGATCTGTCGTATTATTTTTTTTGTTCAACGCGCTAGTTGAATGAAATAAAACTGTCCATGTATACTCTGTTTATTTCCTCCCCCTGGACAGAGACACTGTGTAGGCCCTACCCTGGATGGAGGCATTGGGCTGCCCCCTCCCCCATGGATAGGGGCACTGGGCAGTAATTCCCCTGAACAGGGGCACTGTGCAGGCATTTCCCTGGACAGGGGCCCTGGGCAGGCATTCCCCTGGACAGGGGCACTGGGCAGGCATTCCCCTGGACAGGGGCACTGAGCAGGCACTCCCCTGGACAGGGGCACTGGGCAGGCACTCCCCTGGACAGGGGCACTGGGCAGGCACTCCCAGCACTGGGCAGGCCCATTCCCCTGGACAGGGGCACTGGGTAGGCACTCCCCTGGACAGGGGCACTGGGCAGGCACTCCCCTGGACAGGGGCACTAGGAAGGAATTCCCCTGGACAGGGACACTGGGCAGGCACTCCCAGCACTGGGTAGGCCCATTCTCCTGGACAGGGGCACTGGGCAGGCACTCCACTAGAGAGGGGCATTGGGCCGGCCCTCCCCTGGATAGGGGCATTGGGCAGGCACAATGGTTGAGGGCTGGTTCACACCAGATGCTTTCCAGTGCAGTTTTAAACCACATCAAGGCTTCATGCACAGTGTTTGCCATGTATTTTAATGGCCCTACTTTACACAAGTGTAGTCAGTCCCACTTGATTGAAAAAGTTCAAAAACACTACAATGAAATCAATCAAAGATCAAATCAGCATGAAAACAAAAAGCAATGGAGAAGTTCCGGATGAAAGATACTACAGCTGATAAACATCCAATTAGATATTCCTCAGTTCCAGTGCTTTTAACAAAAGTACTACATGCTGCAACTTTTTCATTCGAATTGCATAAAAACAAATGAGAATGCACAATGGCCTGAATGACAATAAAGATTTTTCAAAATAAAAAATAAGGTAGAGAACGCACTGGTAAACTTAAACGCGTATACAAATACACACCCAGAATGCCAAAATTGTGGTTGTGTGAACAAGACCTGCCTGACATAATGAGGGAAACGTAATGCTGATGACACAATATACAGTAAATCATTTCAAGGGATACGCTGCTGCAGAAGCCACTGACCCAACAATGTCTGATAGCTGCCTCTGAGGATCACAGGGCAAGAAGAAATCATCATTACATATTCCACAATCTGGACTACATAATATTTATCCTTTCATTTTTTTTTTCTATACCCCTTTATGGGAAAATATCACTGAACATAAAGCTGACATGAAGGTGATCACCCAGGGACAACCCTGGACTGCCCACCCGGACACACAGGAAGACTATCAGAAGTGATGGGCACTGGAGACATTCTGGGGGATTTGTAGTTGTTTTGTAAACTTTAATAAAATGCAGTAATGATAGAACATTCACTGAACAGTATAATAAAGCTTTTACCCTGTCATTACATACTACTCTATAAAACATTAACTTTATACAAGCTGAGAAAATTGGAAGGCACAACAGGAAATTCAGATGTGTACAAGATGCATTTCACAGTGACAAATGTCACAAGACACAAACATTCTGGGGGCAAATCACCAAACCCTGGGACCAGCCTGGAAATAAGACTTGCTAGTTATGGCAGTGACATAGCAGACAGGCATGATGAGCCAGTGAAAGGCAGGTGATTGGGGACATGATGGGTGACAGGCAGGTGATCAGGGATATGATAGGTGACACACAGGTGATTGGGGACATGCTTGGTGACACACAGGTGATTGGGTACATGACTGGTGACAGGCAGATGAGCAGGGATATGATAGGTGACACACAGGTGATTGGGTACATGACTGGTGACAGGCAGGTGAGCAGGGATATGATAGGTGACACACAGGTGATTGGGGGCATGCTTGGTGATACACAGGTGATTGGGTACATGATGGTGATGGGCAGGTGAGCAGGGTTATGATAGGTGACACATAGGTGATTGGGGACATGATGGGTGACACACAGGTGATTGGGGACATGATGGGTGACACACAGGTGATCAGGGACATGAGCGAGTGACAAGATGAGCAGGGACACATTTAAGAAAATGCTGCAGGGACTTGATTAGTTAATAACACACAGGCCATTAGGGACATGATGGGTGACATGCAGGTGAGCAAAGAATACACAGGTGAGCAAGGACATGACTGGGGACAAAGGTAAATGACATTCAGGTGATTGGGGACACGTTAGGTTACACACAAGTAATGGTGGACATGTTGGGTTACATTAAGGTGATGTGGGACACACGAGTGCTCGAGGACACATTCCATGCAGTCTGATTAAATCAGACACTTAGGTGATTTGGGTGACAAAAAGGGGACACGTTTGGTGACATTTGGGTGACGGAGGACACATTGGATGAAACACTGGGTAACACAGAGGATGGGGGACATGATGGGTGACACATTGGTGAGTGGGTATAGGTTGAGTGACACTCAGGTGATGGGTGGAGATGGGATAATACATAGGAGAAATGTTAGGTGACACACAGGTGATGGGAGACACATTGGTGAGTGGGTACAGGTTGGGTGACACACAGGGGATGGGTGGAGGTGGGGGGTGACACACAGGTGATGGTAACACATTGGGTGACACATTGGTTAGTGGGTACAGGTTGGATGACACTCAGGGGATAGGAACACATTGGGTGACACAAAGATAACCGGTATAGCATGGGTGACACAGAGATGATGGGGACATGGTAGGTGATAGGTACAGGTTGGGTGACACTCAGGTGATGGGGGACATATTGGTTAGTGGGTACAGGTTGCGTGACACTCAGGTTATGGTGACACACAGGTGACTGGGTACAGGTTGGGTGACACTCAGGTAATGGTTAGAGGTGAGGTGACACACAGGTGATGGGTAGATGCGTGGTGACAAGTTGGATACCACTCAGGTGAGAGTTACAGGTTGTGTGAAACACAGGTGATGTGTAGAAGTGGGGTGACACACAGGTGAGGGGTACAAGTTGGGTGACACATAGGTGATGGGTAAAGGTGGGATGAAACGTTGGGTGACACACAGGTGATAGGAACAGGTTGGGTGACACACAGGTGATGTGAAGAGGTGGGGTGACACACAGGTGACGGTTACTGGTGGGGTGACACGTAGGGTGCTGGGTACAGGTGGGTGACACTCAGGTTACAGGTACAGGTTGGGTGACACGTTGGGTGACGGGTACCGGTGGGGTGATGGGTACCAGCGGGGTGACACTCAGGTGATGGGTACCAGTGGGGTGACACTCTGGTGACGGGCACTGATGGGGTGACAGGTACAGGTTGGGTGACGGTTAGAGGTTGGGTCACACTCAGGTGACGGGTACAGGTTGGGTGACAGGTACAGGTTGGGTGACACTAAGGTGAGGGGTACCGGTTCGGTAACACGGGTGACACTCAGGTGAGGGGTACAGGTTGGGTGACACACAGGTGATGTGTAGAGGTGGGAGGACACATTGGGCGACACTCAGGTGAACGGGTACAGGTTGGGTCACAGGTACGGGTTGGGTGACACATTGGTGACGGGACAGGTTGGGTGATGGATACAGGTTGGATGACATCATTGGTGACGGGTACAAGTTGGTTGACACATTGGTGACGGGTACAGGTTGGGTGACACATTGGTGATGGGTACAGGTTGGGTGATGGGTAAAGGTTGGGTAACACATTGGTGATGGGTACAGGCTGAGTGACATATTGGTGATGGGTACAGGGTGAGGGATGGGTACAGGTTGGGTAACACATTGGTGATGGGTACAGGTTGGGTGACACATTGGTGACGGTTACAGGTTGAGGGATGGGTACAGGTTGGGTGACACATTGGTGACGGATACAGGTTGGGTGACACATTGGTGACGGGTACAGCTTGGGTGACACATTGATGACGGGTACAGATTGTGTGATAGGTACAGGTTGGGTGACACATTGGTGATGAGTGCAGGTTGGGTAACACATTGGTGATGGGTGTAGGTTGGGTAACACATTGGTGATGGGTCCAGGTTGGGTAACACATTGGTGACGGGTCCAGGTTGGGTGACACATTGGTGACGGGTACAGGTTGGGTGATGGGTAAAGGTTGGGTAACACATTGGTGATGGGTACAGGCTGGGTGACACATTGGTGACGGGTACAGGTTGAGGGATGGGTACAGGTTGGGTAACACATTGGTGATGGGTACAGGCTGGGTGACACATTGATGACAGGTACAGGTTGCGTGATGGGTACAGGTTGGGTTACACATTGGTGATGGGTACAGGTTGCGTGAGGGGTAGAGGTTAGGTGGTTGGTTGATGGGTACAGGTTAGGTGGTTGGGTGAAGTATACAGGTTAGGTGGTTGGGTGAAGTGCACAGGTTGGGTGATAAGTTCAGGGTGGGTGAAGTGTACAGGTTAGGTGGCTGGGTAAAGGGTTCAGGTTGGGTGAAGTGTATAGGTTGGGTAGTTGGGTGAAGTGTACAGGTTAGGTGGCTGGGTGAAGGGTTCAAATTGGGTGAAGGGAAGAGGTTGGGTGAAGGGTTCAGGGTGGGTGAAGGGAAGAGGTTGGGTGAAGGGTTCAGGGTGGGTGAAGGGAAGAGGTTGGGTGATGGGTACAGATTGGGTGAAGTGTATAGGTTAGGTGGCTGAGTAAAGGGTTCAGGTTGGGTGAAGTGTACAGGTTAGGTGGCTGGGTGAAGGGTACAGGTTGGGTGAAGGGTTCAGGTTGGGTGAAGGGAAGAGGTTAGGTGAAGTGTACAGGTTGGGTGGCTGGGTTCAGGTTGGGTGATGGGTACAGGTTATGTGGTTGGGTGAAGGGAAGAGGTTAGGTGAAGTGTACAGGTTGGGTGATGGGTACAGGTTAGGTGGTTGGGTGAAGGGAAGAGGTTGGGTGATGGGTACAGATTGGGTGAAGTGTATAGGTTAGGTGGCTGGGTGAAGGGTTCAGGTTAGGTGGCTGGGTAAAGGGTTCAGGTTGGGTGAAGGGAAGAGGTTGGGTGATGGGTACAGATTGGGTGAAGTGTACAGGTTAGGTGGTTGGGTGAAGGGTTCAGGTTAGGTGAAGTGTACAGGTTGGGTGAAGGGTTATGGTTGGGTGAAGGGAAGAGGTTGGGTGAAGGGAAGAGGTTAGGTGAAGTGTACAGGTTGGGTGGTTGGGTGAAGGGAAGAGGTTGGGTGAAGGGAAGAGGTTAGGTGAAGTGTACAGGTTGGGTGATGGGTACAGGTTAGGTGGTTGGGTGAAGGGAAGAGGTTGGGTGATGGGTACAGATTGGGTGAAGTGTATAGGTTAGGTGGCTGGGTGAAGGGTTCAGGTTAGGTGGCTGGGTAAAGGGTTCAGGTTGGGTGAAGGGAAGAGGTTGGGTGATGGGTACAGATTGGGTGAAGTGTACAGGTTAGGTGGTTGGGTGAAGGGTTCAGGTTAGGTGAAGTGTACAGGTTGGGTGAAGGGTTATGGTTGGGTGAAGGGTACAGGTTGGGTGAAGGGAAGAGGTTAGGTGAAGTGTACAGGTTGGGTGGTTGGGTGAAGGGAAGAGGTTGGGTGAAGGGAAGAGGTTAGGTGAAGTGTACAGGTTGGGAGGCTGGGTTCAGGTATGGTGAAGGGAAGAAGGTTAGATGGTTGGGTGATGGGTACAGATTGGGTGAAGGGTACAGGTTAGGTGGCTGGGTTCAGGTATGGTGAAGGGAAGAAGGTTAGATGGTTGGGTGATGGGTACAGATTGGGTGAAGGGTACAGGTTGGGTGGCTGGGTGAAGGGTTATGGTTGGGTGAAGGGTACAGGTTAGGTGGTTGGGTGAAGGGTTATGGTTGGGTGAAGGGTACAGGTTAGGTGGTTGGGTGAAGGGTTATGGTTGGGTGAAGGGTACAGGTTAGGTGGTTGGGTGAAGGGTTATGGTTGGGTGAAGGGTACAGGTTAGGTGGTTGGGTGAAGGGTTATGGTTGGGTGAAGGGTACAGGTTAGGTGGTTGGGTGAAGGGTTCAGGTTGGGTGAAGGGAAGAGGTTAGGTGAAGTGTACAGGTTGGGTTCAGGTATGGTGAAGGGAAGAAGGTTAGGTGGTTGGGTGATGGGTACAGATTGGGTGAAGGGTACAGGTTGGGTGGCTGGGTTCAGGTATGGTGAAGGGAAGAGGTTGGGTGGTTGGGTTCAGGGAAGAGGTTGTATGACCCCCCTGTGTGTTGCCGTGCCTCACCTCCATCCCCGTAGGTCTCGATGCCGTATCCGTCCTGCAGTCCGTTGCTCCAGGTGCCCTCATAGCGGGCCGGTGTAGAGAGGCTCTGGCGGACCCCGTACCTCCCTTTGAAGCCATGGGACCACTCTCCCCGGTACATCCACCTGCCTTTGGTCTCCACGCCCAGCCCGTGCCTCTTGCCCTGCGCCCAGTAACCCAGGTAGGTGTTCCCGCTGGGCCAGGTGTACACCCCGACCACCTCGAAGCCGTGGGACCAGGAGCCCGAGTACTCCCCCTGCCCCTTGGGCCCCGTACAGATGCCGTGCCCGTGAGCTTTGCCATCCTCCCAGCCGCCGCAATAAGTGCCGCCGTCGTCGAAGTCGAAGCGTCCGCCCGTCATTCAGCGGCTGTGCGGTGGGGGGGTCCTCAGAGAAGGGACGGTGAGAGCGGGGCAGCGGCGGCTCCCGTGTACCGGCGGCGGCATGCACTCTCCTCTGCCTCCCCTTCTCCCCTCTACATCCCACTCACAGCGCCCAGACACCGGCCAATCCCAGCGCAGCTCCGCCACCATCCTCTGCCGCTAGCCCCGCCCCCGCCCCCCGCCGCGGGTATTATTAGAGGCTGAGCGAGGAGCCGGGAGGTCCGGACTAAAAATACCGCCGCTGGTGGAGTGCGGGCACCGGGGGAGAAACTTTTCCCGACTGCCCTCTCATTATCACACATCTCTCCTCTGTGAGATCCGCTCATTGGAGGATGACATGTGTTCTGGAAGAAGGAGACTCTGATTGGTGACATTGTATTGGGTACCAATATTGGGGCTCATATTGGGGGGTGGAGGACCATACACCGCCAAGGGGCGTAATTCTGCGTCCGGGAGTTACGGCTGCGTATAACTGCGTCCATTCCTCTACAGATCAACAATGGGCTGTGGCTGCAGGGGAGGACTGGGGCAGGGGGGCAATTACCCCCTGGGCCACTCATGCCCTGTAAAAAGGCTGCACCGCTTCTGCCACAGCCATGCCTAAATAATTCCAGGTGAAGAGAAGTAAAAAGTCCCCACTACTGAGTGCAGGATGGAGACCACTACAGAGCGCAGCCCCCCACCTCCCAGCATGGATGGTGTAAACTGTGTCCATGCCCCAACGTAGACTCTCCTCCCAGCCCCAACGAGCTGTCCCACCTCCCCCCAACCGCCCCCTGGATCTCTGGATTGTCCTTGCCCCCTGGGCCGAAAGTTGCCAGTCAGCCCCTGAGCGGCTGTACATGCCTCATCGCACATCTGAGCTCTTGAACGTTTACTCAATGCAAAGACCTCATTTACACTGGCGATTACGGGGGCAGGAAAACCTGCAGTTGTTTCACAATTTTACCACCCCTCAACCACTCCCCTTTAGCTGGAAAGGTATTTGCTTTGTGCTTTACTTTGCCAAAATTAAACTCCTTGCCACATTCAGCACACACTACTTCCAGCCGAACGCAACCCATTCAAGTACATGTGGCCACACATCAATGACACGCAATATATGCGGTGCAGTGCCATGGTCTGGCATGTAGGGGGTTAAAACAGGTGGCAAGGAGACGATACAACTAGAAGCAAGAATCGTAACCCAGCTCCACCGCTTCTCCATTCTAAAAGCTCAGGCTGGTATATTCCATCCCCAATACAGTCAATCCATTACAAGTAAAGCCAGCAGCTTGATGTGTACTCTTCTTATTGAGCTTTATTAGCTACCAATGAAATGGTACAGTATACAGAATTTGAACGCGCTTCAGCTTATTTGGCTCTAATAGCAGAAACGCGTTAGCATTCTATATACTGTACCATTTCAAATGTGTCTAATAAAGTTCAATAGAAAGAGTACACCGAGTTGCCGGCTTTTCTTCTAATGGATGATACAACTGGGGCCAGATTTAGACCTTGAGGGGCCCAGGAACTTCAGTATATGGGGGCCACCCATACACAGAGGTGGTCTACTTTCTCCATGACAGTCACACATTTTTAAAATGCATGACACAACGTCATTCTGAGGTCATGCATGTACATACACACGCAGTCATAGTACTCTATGTGTGCTTCGCTTGAGCTGCCAAAATACGTTTTTAACCTCTTGGCACTTTCCGCATGCCAATATGCTGCCTCTGATCCGGTGGGCCTTGGCACAGAGTGGCCGCATATTTGTGCAAAAACAGCTGCGCTGAGCGTGCGCGCCCTGCACGCTCCCGACAGTTA
The DNA here is from genome assembly GCF_965119305.1 of Pelophylax lessonae. Taxonomy (NCBI): domain Eukaryota; kingdom Metazoa; phylum Chordata; class Amphibia; order Anura; family Ranidae; genus Pelophylax; species Pelophylax lessonae. The sequence goes on from NC_138772.1 coordinate 451,002,529, forward strand.
CCGGTGGCTAATGGAAAGCTCCCAATCACTGTTGGCAATTGGGAGTCTTTCGATCATGTGACAGTCAATCACAGCAGTCACATGATCATAAACCCCGCCGCACCCCTGAGCATCCTAAACCCCGCAAAGGGTCGGGAGGTGCCGACTCCAAGGGGTTTAAAACAATATAATTTGACAGATGATGGCTTGCAAAATATTACATTTAAAAAAACAAAGTGCTTGTATTATTTTATTATTATTTATATTTTTCTATTATATATCATTTTTTTATATTATTTATTTATTTTTTTATTGTTATACAGGATTTATATAGCACCAACAGTTTGCACAGCGCTTTACAACATAAGGGCAGACAGTAAAGGTACGATACAATTCAATACAGGAGGAATCAGAGGGCCTTGCCCTTTAGAGCTTACAATCTAGAAGGGAGTGTCAAGTGATACAAAAGGTAATAACTAATAGGTATAGGCCTGCGCAAAGGTCTGTGAATCCTTTTGGGTAAGTAATTCATTGGTCAGGCTGCGGCTGTGTTGACGGTTAATCAGCCTAATCTAATAATGTGTAGTGACTACAGCGCTTCCCTAATAAAGTGCATTCAAATAATGAGCAAAACATTAATTTATTGTGATACAAAATAAACATTTGGTAAAGTGCTAAAGATAAAGTGCTAATGGTGTTAAAAAGTGCTAACACATAAAAGTGCTAAGTGCAGTATCAAATCAAATAGTCCATAAACTTGAAAAAAGACTATAAACTTTAGGTGAGTGTTGCTGCAATGTGAATCCAAAGTGGCGTGCTCCCCTCCTATGTGCCCACACCCACCAGCTGTATGTATAAAACAGGCTTTGATTATATACGCTCCTTCCACGTATTGGTGTTTGGCTGTTCTTTTGGTATCCAAATCAGGCATATGATCGTATAATCATTCCTTACCACCTCCTCCTCGCCTCCATTTCACTCTGCCAATGTAAACCATCGTATGTATCACCATGAAAAGGACACGGTGATACATACGCTGGTTCCCATTGGGAGAGTGAAATGGAGGAGAGGAGGTTCTCCGTTCCCCGGAGGAGACATCCCGCCTCCTCCTACTCATCAGTTTGTACTACGGGCGGCAGTACAAGATGAGGAATGCCGCCCTTAACGTGCCGCAAACTGATGACCCTCAAAACTGCTGGAAAAACAATCTTGGGAGTCAATTGCTTTACTTATTTGATTTGATACTGCACTCAGCACTTTTATTATTAGCACTTTTTAACACCATTAGCACTTTATCTTTAGCACTTTACCAAATGTTTATTTTGTATCACAATAGATGAATGCTTTGCTCATTAATTGAATGCACTTTATTAGGGCAGCGTTGTAGTCACTACACATTATTAGATTAGGTTGTTTAACCGTCAACACAGCCGCAGCCTGACCAATGAATTTCTTACCCAAAAGGATTTACAGACCTTTGCGCAGGCCTATACCTATTAGTTATTGCCTTTTGTATCACTTGACCCTCCCTCTTAGATTGTAAGCTCTAATGAGCAGGGCCCTCTGATTCCTCCTGTATTGAATGCATTGTACCTGTACTGTCTGCCCTTATGTTGTAAAGCGCTGTGCAAAATGCTTCCCCTCTCCAAGTGCTACCTGGGTCCAATGGACCAAGCAGGGCCCATGGTAGGTCGGGCCCTGCATACATGTTTGGCCAGCGTTAAACCGGAACTTCCACTCTTCTGCTCCCCCCCACCTCCTTAGCATTTGGGACATCATTCTTTTGGGGGACACGGGTACCTAGTTTATCTGCCCCCCAAATTCCGGTCAGATAGTTGTGGTGATCTGAGCAGAAGTTTGCCCCCCTCCTTCCCCTGCAGCCTTCTGGAACATATCACAGGTCCCGAAAAGCAGCAGGACCAATCAAATAGTGCAGCGCGGCTCATGCATGCGCGGCAAGCAGCTGGCTGTGAAGCTGCAAGCAGTCACAGCCAGCTGCCCACAGTTAGTACTCTGGCACCAGGAACCAAAGCCTGGTTATGAAACCGGCCGGGTGAGCACAGCGCTATATCCTGGGACAGGGGAGTGTCCTATTATTAAAAGTCAGAAGCCACAGTGTTTGAAGCTGCTGACGTTTAATTTTTGAGCTTTAGGTGCGTTTTTTCATGCTTTTTGCAGAAATGCATTTCATTTTCATGGGTTCCTATGGAACCGGTTCACATCAATGCTTTTTTTTTTTGGGTTGGGGATTTTTTTTTCTGCAAAATGCAGCGTTTCGCATGTTATAGACTTCAATGGACCTGCATCCAAAACGCAAATATTGTGTTTTGGCCCGCGATTTCCATTTTGCGTTTTTAGGTCTGCCTAACAACAAATTTTCCCAAAAAAACAGAAAAAAAAGCAAATTGCAGTAAAATCGCAGTTAAAAGCACAGCAAAAAGCACTACAGAAATTATCAACCTCTATAGTACTACATCGGTTATTTTGAATAGATAATATAAAGGAAAAAGAGAGGTCCAAAAAATCGCTTGTGTGGTTTGGCCAGTCATTTTCTGGATTTCGATCTTTGTGGTCCATGTAACCCGGGGCTAAGGCAGGTGTCCCTCTTTATCATTTCAGATAGTCGGGAGGTTTGAGTATTGTAAAGACTATCAATGCTCTGCCATGTGATGAATGTCTAGATTCCATGTGATCATAATAGTTTATGTACTCACTTGCTGCTTTTTATAAATTAAAAATGTATGAAAAAAAACACCCAAAGGGCCTCAGTCTTTGCTTATAAGTTAGTGGTAGGTGTCATGCAATTCTTTCTTTTTTGCTCCTTTAGCTAACAGTACATCCAGAACAGCTGGTGCATAGCACAGATATTGCCATACGTTTACAGAGCCAATATCACCCATTCCATACGGCTTAGCCTGGAACAGCTGTATATAGTTTCATTATACTGTTATAACAAGGCAATGCTGTATCTCCAAATGACTTTCATAGTTACCATGTTAAAACTTATATTAGCATTGAGTCTAGGTTAACATCTATGTGTTTCGCTTAAATCATTTTTCTGGCGTGTTTAGCGATGCATTTTCCATTTTTAAACCCACGTTTTTTATGCATTTTTCATACATTTTTCGTATTTTGTTTGTCTTTACCACTCTTTGTATAGCTGGTTGCTAAGGTGCAGGCCAGGAAGCCGGCCATCTCGCCCTTAACAACCGATGAGTCTTTAGCTGTCAGCTGGGTTCCCAGCTGACAGCTGAATGTAAAAAAAAAAAGGAATTGCTGGCAAAAAAGAAAATCGGGAAAAAAAACGAGGTGCCCCCCCCCCCCCCAATCTATACCAGACCCTTATCCAAGCATGCAGCCCTGCAGGTCAGGAAAGGGAGGGGACAAGCGAGCGCTCCCCCCCCTCTTGAACCATACCAGGCCACATGCCCTCAACATGGGGGTGCTGGTATGGATTGGGGGGGACCCCACACAGTTTTTTTTTCAGAATTTTTTTATTGCCGGGAAATTTTTGGCTTTACATTCAGCTTGTCAGTGGGGAAGCCCGCTGAAAGCTGAAGACTCATCAGTTGTTAAGGACGAAGCGGCCGGCTTTTTTGCTCCTTAGCAACCAGCTATACACAGCTTTGTAGATGCTAGTTAAAGAGGAAAAAAAATGCAAAACGCATCAAAAACGCAACAAAGTCTATTACACGCAAAACCCAGTCTGCTGCGAGAAAAGAGAGAAAAGAGTCCCTGACCCTTCCCGAAAATGCTTGGCTGAAAAACGCATAGATGTGAATGTGTACTATAGTAAACCATGTTGAATGGACTGTAGTCTGATTCTGCAAACTGCAAAATGCACTAAAAAACACATAGGAGTAAACGTCTGGAAATTTTTGTTTTTGCATCCAGCTGTCAGTGGGGAAGCCTGCTGACAGCTGATGGCTCATTGGTTGTTAAGGACGCATGGGCCGGCTTCTTAGCAACCAGCTATACACAGCTATGTACATGTATGTTAAAGCGGAGTTCTGGGCAAAAAAAAAATGTTTAGGCTAAAAATACTCCCGGGACAGTAAGGGCTAGTGCATTTAAGTAAGGATAGCCTCTGAACTGTCCCCTGTTTCACTTACCTGTAAGAAGAAATACTTACCTTGAAAATGTCTTGTCCAACGCTGCCCTCTCAGGTGTGGGCAGCTGAAGCCAGAGCGTCCTTCTTCGTGTCCTCTTCGGTGACGTTGAAGTCCCAAAATGCCCTGCTCGTCACTTCCGGGGCAGGCGCCTCATCCCTGAACAGCTTCTGGGCATGCCCAGAAGCTGTTCAGCAGGGAATGACGTGCCTGCGCCGGAAGTGATGAGTGACACCGGTGCAGGTGCATTGACTCCTGGGATTGATGACGCTCATCTCCCAGGAGTCAATGCAAGGAGTGACGTCCTGGGGCGTGTCCGCAGAGGGAGGAAGAGGAAGGAAGGTAAGTAAATTTTCATTAAAAATAAGGTAAGTGAAACCAAAAAAAAATTGTAATTATCCAATTCTTTTTCAGGTGTCGTTAAGCTAGCGGACGGTGCAAACTTCATTTTTAGGGTGGAACTCCGCTTTAAAGAGGAAAAAGTAATGCAAAACGCATCAAAAATGCAACACTTGTGTTTTTGGTACGGGTCCACTGAAATCTATTACACGCAAAACACAATCTGCTGCGGGAAAAAAAAAGTCCCTGACCCTTTCCAAAAATGCTTTGGCTGAAAAACGCATAGATGTAAATGTGTACCATAGGAAACCATGTTAAATGGACTGTAGTGTGATTGTGCAAACTGCACTAAGAAACACATAGGTGTGAACGTAGGGTAAAGGGTAACTCCACGTTCATGGAAAAACAATGCAGCAAAAAAAAAAAAAAAAAATTGTAATTTAATGTTGGTGTACAGAATACCCCTAGAAATGTAAATTCCTGCTTGTGTGAAGAACGCTGCACTATCTGCACTAAGATACAAGTCAGATTTTAGACAAAAGAAATGTTGTTTTTGGTGAGATACTCCCTCAAAGGTTAATCACATCTAAAGGGATGCAGGCACTGCAACTTTTCTCAGGGCCCCGAAACTGGGTCAGTATATCTGTTGTTTATAATGAATTAGCCGCTCCCATTCAGAATCAGTCCTGTACATGACATGATCTAATAAAGAGTTATTATTTCAGAGCAGAAACAGGTAGGACCCTACAGTAAAATTTCTTATAATCCTTGCAGCATACACAGATCACCCAGAGTGGATTGTTTTTTTCTAAGCAAAAGTGGGGTTACTCTTTAAGTGATTAGGTTTGCACACTGTATACTTGAATTTCTAAAGTTGTTTTCAAACTTTAAAAAAAAAATCTAGTTTGTGTTAAGTAATACCTGGTGATCCTGCCTTGAAAATCCTTGTTCAAGCTCTTCCTGTTATGGGGTGACAACTGTCTCCAAAGAGTTTTCCTGTGTTGTCACCCTGTTACATGCCCCCCCCCCCCCTTAAAGTATAAGCAGCCATGCTGACACACATTATGGAGGGGATTTACTAAAACTGGAGCATGCAATAATCAGGCAAAAGGATCCCAGGGTTATCTCCCTGCTCACTGGACAGAGTTTGTGATACAGATTCTCACCCATTGAGGGGGCTGACAGACTAGACAGGTGACAATGGAGGCTGCATTGCCCAAACAGGAAGCTAAATTGCTTAATCAGGAAATACGTGCGTCACCTGGATGATTGTGCAATGTGGAAAATGTACTGTATGTAAATCATATGATTCGCTTCACAGAAATTACATATCCTTAAAAGGGAAAATGGTAAATATATATATATATATATATATATATATATATATATATATGTATATATATATATATATATATAGTATACTTTACCTGTTTTTTTTTTTTTTTACCAGGATATTTTTCCTTTAAAGTCTATGTGAACCCTTATCTTGTAAAACAACCCATTCAGTTTTAAAAAAGAAGTGAAAGGCAAAACACATATATATATGTATATATACAGTGCCTTGCGAAAGTATTCGGCCCCCTTGAACTTTTCGACCTTTTGCCACATTTCAGGCTTCAAACATAAAGATATAAAACTGTAATTTTTTGTGAAGAATCAACAACAAGTGGGACACAATCATGAAGTGGAACGAAATTTATTGGATATTTCAAACTTTGTTAACAAATAAAAAACTGAAAAATTGGGCGTGCAAAATTATTCAGCCCCTTTACTTTCAGTGCAGCAAACTCTCTCCAGAAGTTCAGTGAGGATCTCTGAATGATCCAATGTTGACCTAAATGATTAATGATGATAAATAGAATCCACCTGTGTGTAATCAAGTCCCCGTATAAATGCACCTGCACTGTGATAGTCTCAAAGGTCCGTTTAAAGCGCAGAGAGCATCATGAAGAACAAGGAACACACCAGGCAGGTCCGAGATACTTTTGTGGAGAAGTTTAAAGCCGGATTTGGATACAAAAAGATTTCCCAAGCTTTGAACATCCCAAGGAGCACTGTGCAAGCAATAATATTGAAATGGAAGGAGTATCAGACAACTGCAAATCTACGAAGACCTGGCCGTCCCTCTAAACTTTCAGCTCATACAAGGAGAAGACTGATCAGAGAAGGAGCCAAGAGGCCCATGATCACTCTGGATGAACTGCAGAGATCTACAGCTGAGGTGGTAGACTCTGTCCATAGGACAACAATCAGTCGTATACTGCACAAATCTGGCCTTTATGGAAGAGTGACAAGAAGAAAGCCATTTCTTAAAGATATCCATAAAAAGTGTTGTTTAAAGTTTGCCACAAGCCACCTGGGAGACACACCGAACATGTGGAAGAAGGTGCTCTGGTCAGATGAAACCAAAATCGAACTTTTTGGCAACAATGCAAAACGTTATGTTTGGCGTAAAAGCAACACAGCTCATCACCCTGAACACACCATCCCCACTGTCAAACATGGTGGTGGCAGCTTCATGGTTTGGGCCTGCTTTTCTTCAGCAGGGACAGGGAAGATGGTTAAAATTGATGGGAAGATGGATGGAGCCAAATACAGGACCATTCTGGAAGAAAACCTGATGGAGTCTGCAAAAGACCTGAGACTGGGACGGAGATTTCTCTTCTAACAAGACAATGATCCAAAACATAAAGCAAAATCTACAATGGAATGGTTCACAAATAAACATATCCAGGTGTTAGAATGGCCAAGTCAAAGTCCAGACCTAAATCCAATTGAGAATCTGTGGAAAGAACTGAAAACTGCTGTTCACAAACGCTCTCCATCCAACCTCACTGAGCTCGAGCTGTTTTGCAAGGAGGAATGGGCAAACATTTCATTCTCTCGATGTGCAAAACTGATAGAGACATACCCCAAGCGACATACAGCTGTAATCGCAGCAAAAGGTGGCGCTACAAAGTATTAACTTTAGGGGGCTGAATAATTTTGCACGCCCAATTTTTCAGTTTTTTAAACAAAGTTTGAAATATCCAATAAATTTCATTCCACTTCATGATTGTGTCCCACTTGTTGTTGATTCTTCACAAAAAATTACAGTTTTATATCTTTATGTTTGAAGCCTGAAATGTGGCAAAAGGTCGAAAAGTTCAAGGGGGCCGAATACTTTCGCAAGGCACTGTATATATATATATATATATATATATATATATATATATATATATATATATATATATATATATATATATAGAGAGAGAGAGAGAGAGATATCTATATCTATATATAGCTATATATATATATATATATATATATATATACATACTCTATATTACCAAATGTATTAGGACACCTGCCTTTACACGCACATGAACTTTAATGGCATCCCAATCTTAGTCCATATGGTTCAATATTGAGTTGGCCCACCCTTTGCAGCTATAACAGCTTCAACTCTTCAGGGAAGGCTGTCCAAAAGGTTTATAAGTGTGTTTTCAAGGAGAATGTTTGACCATTCTTCCAGAAGCGCATTTGTGAGGTTAAGCACTGATGTGAATGAGAAGGCCTGGCTCGCAGTCTCCACTCTAATTCATCCCAAAGGTGTTCTAGCGGGTTGTGGTCAGGACTCTGTGTAGGCCAGTCAAGTTCCTCCACCCCAAACTTGCTCCTCCATGTCTATACGTACCTTGGTTGTGCACTGGTGCGCAGTCATGTTGGAACAGGAAGGGACCATCCCCAAACTGTTCCCACAAAGTTGGGAGCATAAAATTGTCCAAAATGTGTTGGTTTGCTGACGCCTAAAGAGTTCTTTTCACTGGAGCTAAGGGGTCAAGCCCAACCCCTGAAAAAAGGATTTTTTGGTTGGTGCCAGGCAGCTCTGCTTGCGTCCTTCCTTCTCCATCTCTGCATTTTTTTGTAAATGCTAGATTCCTGACTGTCTTTCGCCTCAGTACATTGTGAGTCACTTGCAAGATGCGTATCAGCATAACAACCAGGCAACCAACATTTTATATATTTTTTGTATTGAAAGCTACAATAATGTGTATTACTTTGGATCTGATTGGAATGGGTGTAATGGATAGTGAATGGGTGCGCCTTATGGCTATACTTACAGTGTAGTCATAGTTGGACTTAACTGTGGGGCACTCCTTTTGTTTCATCTCTTAATATTATAAATTCTAGCATATATTGTAGACTTATTTCTAGTAAACTCAATTTGACAATCAGCCAGTGCACCGGCTTTATCAACCTCGCCTTCTCCTTAACCCCTATAAACGGGTTCACAGCTTTGCAAACTTGCTAGGCAGTGCAAAGGCTTCATATCCATGAGTCTTTCTCAAAACTCCCTTTACTCCTTCAGGGAGAAGCACTATTCGCAAAACATAATGTGTTCTGTATGCTGTTGGTTTCATATTGAACAAGATGTACTCTTTATAAGGAATGAAGTTCTGTTTTGCTGTTATTATGAGTTTGCGGCAGATCCAGCATGTTCAAAACTTGTGATCAGAGATTGGCTCAGGCGTGTTCAGGATCCTAGTCCCAACCCACCTACCTGATCCCGCCAAGAAGCCGACACTGCACACCGCTAATCACAAACAGCGAGACATTTTCTGGTCTGTGCAGCTGCGGAGCGGGAAATGTCTCACTGCCCGTGATTAGCGTTATTCAGTGTCGGCTTCCTGGCGGGATCGGGCAGGTGGGTTGGGACTAGGATCCCGAACACGCCTGAGCCCATCTCTACTTGTGATCCTCCAAATTAATGCGGAAATTTATCTGCAGGAAATTCCATTAACCATAATACGTTGCCTGGCTTTTGGACTTCGGTCAGCTGGGTTAGAAGGGCCAATAAAGAGGCTTTTGGATAAACTAACCACCTTACTATAGAAAGGTGAGGTCACAGCAGCCATACTAACAATGTTTTTTAGCTGTGATAGGGAATGCAGGGGAAGTATTCTCGATAAACTGCATTGGAAGAGATGAGTGTAGGAACTGGAAGGTTGATTGAAGCAGATGTACACCCTGTACAAGCCACTCTATCACTTCCACACATCACAGGTGTGTAAAAATACATGAGAAATTTATATGGTAGCTGAGAAAATGTAAATTTGGGATGGCTTAGGCCTAGAACCAAAGGAAGGGGCTGTTTTTACCAGCTGGTTTGGAAGCGGCTGACGTGCCAGCTGGCATACAGGTATGTAGGGAGGTGGGGACTTTTTTCTTTCCCAGCAAAAATCTGACATAGAAGGGGTGTTCTTGGAGACAGCAGGGTAGGTATTGGCGATAGGTGTTTTGAGTTTCAAAGCTTCACTTTGGGGAAGGGCTATGGCCCTAGGAATGTATGCTTAACTTTTGCTGTTGCCTGCCCTTACATCTTGTCCCTAACAAACTCTCATGGGAAAAGGCCAACAAGGACTAAAAGGGGATTGCCAGATTTGTGGGTGGATATAGTGTAGCTTTTTTCAGCAGCTCTACAGTATATGGCAGCATACATACTACCATCTGAAGCTGTACTGAACAGCCATTGTACTATAAATGTCGCTATTGTCTCTCAAAAAAATACACTATAATGTTAAAAGAGAAATGTTTTGAAAAAAAAAAAAACATTCATACTTACCTAGGTGGATGCAGCATTGATCCGATGCTGCACCTGTCCCCCGCTGGCTCTAAGACCGAAAACTGAACGATCAAAAATTGCTGATTGCTCAGCTATTGGTCTTCAGGCTGCAGACTGCAGAGAGCTGGTGTCTGTCAGTCATCAGCTCTCTGCTCTGCCCCACTAGTGCCCAATGAAGCGCCGGGCTGTGGAGGGGACAGGAGCTGCTGGCTCAGCCTCTCAGTGGCTTGATCAGAGGCTGAGCCAGCTGATGGCCAGGCATCTGGTTTAGGATCTTTTCAGTGTCTGGACTGGCTCTGTGACATTAGCCAGCAGTGAGATTTAACCCGCTGTCAGCTAAAAATGGGTCACAGGAGTGCAGAATGAACCCCAGGAGAAGTAGAGCCAAAATAGCTGTAGCTATACTTCTCCTTTAATTTCAAGATAAAACCTCTCTTGTATCTCCTGCTTATACTGAGGTCTAAACAAGCTGCTTACATACTGTCCAGCCACTGAAAAATGTTTGTGGCTATTATCTTTTTTAACCACTTCTGGTCAGTAATGTTTTACCCCTTTCATGACGAGGTCCTGCTTTGCAGAGAGAAGAAACAAAGAGATTGTTCCCTCTGTACAGAGCCCTGTGTTGATTGTCAAAACAGGGTTCTGGGCTGTGATTGGACACAGCCAATTAGCAGGTCCCAGCCATGAACCATTGGCCAAGGACCTACTGACAAAATCTCGCTGTGTGCCCTGTGTAATCACAGGGGAAGTAGAAGGGCAAGGGGTGTGCCCACACACCCTGCACCCATAAGAGGCCAGCAATGTACAGGTATGTCGCTGTGCTTGTGGGAGCAACCCATCAACAGTACAATGCGAGAGGGCAGTCCTGAGGAGGTTAAACAATGCATTCTAATTTCTACTTGTCATATCTATTCCTCTTATATTGAAGGCTAACCAAGCTGCTACATACTGTCCAGACACTAAACAATTGTGGCTATCGTTTCTCAGACAATACACTTTAATTTTTATTGCAAGATAAAACCTGCCTTGTATCTATCTATTTGCTGCCTATTCAAGTGCTCATGTACTTTCCTGGAGATCACTGTAGTAGACACAGCTACTACAGTGATCTCCACTTGCTTCTGAGTTCCATGCCAAACAGCTGCTCTGCTGCATTGTGAAACCGGTAAGTCGCCTATTGAGCACAGGAGAAAGTCAGATATAGCTTTGCATTATCTCAATGAATGTAAAGTGATTTCTGAAAGCTGGTGTCTACTACAGTGATTTATAGCTTCCAGAGGGATCCCACAGGTATGGCATATGTACAGTTACATTGGTCAAAGCTGGACCAATGCATCTATGTAAAAATATTCATACCTGGAATTCTTCTTTAACCTCCCTGGCGGTAATCCCAAGTGTGGCTCGAGGTTAATTTTCCAAATTTCCAAAAGCAGTAACCCCAAGCCACACTCGGGATTACCCTGTAGTGAAACTTACCTTGTCCCTGCGATCCCTCAATGTCCTCCCGCTCTGTTCCCTGGCCGATGCCAGCATCCGTCTTCCGGGTTCCCTTCCCTGGGAGCGGCAACGCAGGAGGGCAGAACCCAGCGGGAAATAGAAAAAAAAAACACACACACATGCACATTGTAATACATTGTAATCTGTCATGATTACATTATTGTGTGAAACCATTTCACCTCAGTTTTGTCCCTAGTGATTTGTCCAGTGCCCTGCTTGCACTTTTAGTGTTCTTTCTGCCTGGAAACTTGAGAACGTCCATGGCTTTCAAAAAGCATTCCTTTAGGTCAAAAGCGGTTTAGACTAGCAAGAAAACAGCGATAGTGAATTGGAATTACTTGAAGAATTGAGCAATAGTGATTAGTGCACAAACAAGAGAAATTGGCCCACGGGACTTTGTGTGAGGTACGTGTTGGTGGCTGGAAAGAATTGAATTACACAGTCGATAAAAGCAATATTGTGATTTTATTGCATAATATGCACAGGTTGTAAAAAACAATTGATAACATGTGCTCAATGGCGCATGCTGTAGCTCAAAAGGCTATATGTAGGAAATAAACAACACAGGCATTTGTAAATAACATGTTGGCAGAAATCTTGGTGTAACCACTCATTGATACATATAACATAATGAGATAACATGATAGTTGAATATGACATTGTGAACTGACGCGTTTCGGGAGCAATCTCCCTTCTTCAGAGATCAGTATATTCAATGTGTATCTAAAAAAGAACATTGTAGTCAAGATATGCAATATTATTATGATTTTCAAAAATTTCCGTCAGAAGATGGAAACTAGATGGAGTGTGCGATACTCACAACTCAATGAGACTTAGATGGGATAATGGGGATTCCTGTGTGACAGCGGCGTGTTGTATCTGACCCGGGAGCTGAAGGATCCCAAAATGGCAGCCAGAAGTACGGGTCCTTGGTAGGTGAGTGGTGAGTGTGGAAAAACAGAAAAGGAAACAGAAGCACCTTCCAACCTGTCATGTAAAAATATGTAGTAGTAAGGGGGTAGCCATTGCTTACAATTAAAAATATCAGACATGGTGTGCATGAAATAAAAAGGGTAAGTGTGGGAGGAAGAAGGAGATCCCCAGTGGAAAATGTGGTGAAGAGTGGAAATTGCCGTGAGTGAGAGGGAAGAAGTGAAGAAGTGATACATGTTATTTACAAATGTTATTTACAAATGCCTGTGTTGTTTATTTCCTACATATAGCCTTTTGAGCTACAGCATGCGCCATTGAGCACATGTTATCAATTGTTTTTTACAACCTGTGCATATTATGCAATAAAATCACAATATTGCTTTTATCGACTGTGTAATTCAATTCTTTCCAGCCACCAACACGTACCTCACACAAAGTCCCGTGGGCCAATTTCTCTTGTTTGTGTATATATTTTGGGATGGAGGAGTGTTTTGGTGGGAATCGGATCATTGCCCCTTTTGAATCTATATTCGGGTGGAAGACACCCATTGTGCCCATTAATGATCCGATTTCCTGTTGGCTGGATACTCTATCTTGGTGCCCCTCTCTTTTTCATCAACTATACTCTCATTTATTGTCTTTTTGTATGCCTTATGCCATTATGTATTGAGATCAATATATACTTTGTTTTTACATCCAATTTGACACAATTATGAGAATTCTGTGTGTCAAGTGGTGGGAGTTCTGGCCCCGGGAGCTGCGATGTGCGAAGAGGGAGTCTCTCTCTCCCTTGCTGTCCCCGCCCCTCCCCTCCCACGGGACGAGCGGGTCCACCTGCACATCGGCGTCATGCCGCACCTCCTAGTGCTGTGCGTCAGTGTGCTCACTGACGTCACCGCGCTGATCACGTGCTGTTACATCTGCGGGTTGGAGAGGTCCGCTCCCCAGCGTTCCTCTCCTCCACGAGATCACAGACGCCGCTGCGCTGATTGATCTCTCCATGCCCGCTGCATGACGCTAGGACCCCATCTGTGCTGTCGGCTTCGGATCTAATTGGTAGGTCAGTCACTGAGCTATTTTTTCATCATTTCCCTCCCACAGACCCCCTTTTTCTTTTCTCACCCCCTTTCGGCTCAACTGCTTCATATCCCCACCTTATTCCTCTTTCACTTTACCCAGCTTGACACACTGTTATCACTTCTTCACTTCTTCCCTCTCACTCACGGCAATTTCCACTCTTCACCACATTTTCCACTGGGGATCTCCTTCTTCCTCCCACACTTACCCTTTTTATTTCATGCACACCATGTCTGATATTTTTAATTGTAAGCAATGGCTACCACCTTACTACTACATATTTTTACATGACAGGTTGGAAGGTGCTTCTGTTTCCTTTTCTGTTTTTCCACACTCACCACTCACCTACCAAGTACCCGTACTTCTGGCTGCCATTTTGGGATCCTTCAGCTCCCGGGTCAGATACAACACGCCACTGTCACACAGGAATCCCCATTATCCCATCTAAGTCTCATTGAGTTGTGAGTATCGCACACTCCATCTAGTTTCCATCTTCTGACGGAAATTTTTGAAAATCATAATAATATTGCATATCTTGACTACAATGTTCTTTTTTAGATACACATTGAATATACTGATCTCTGAAGAAGGGAGATTGCTCCCGAAACGCGTCAGTTCACAATGTCATATTCAACTGTCATGTTATCTCATTATGTTATATGTATCAATGAGTGGTTACACCAAGATTTCTGCCAACATGTTATTTACAAATGCCTGTGTTGTTTATTTCCTACATATAGCCTTTTGAGCTACAGCATGCGCCATTGAGCACATGTTATCAATTGTTTTTTACAACCTGTGCATATTATGCAATAAAATCACAATATTGCTTTTATCGACTGTGTAATTCAATTCTTTTCAGCCACCAACACGTACCTCACACAAAGTCCCGTGGGCCAATTTCTCTTGTTTGTGAATAGTGATTAGTGGGAAAATTCGTCATCTGACACTGAAAGTGACAACAGCGACAATTCTGCGACTGAGCTCAGTGATGTGCGAAGTTGGTGCTCTATTGACTGTGGTACGGATCAGGCAGCGCCACCAAGATTTACATTTACTGGAGCACCTGGTATGAAAGTAGATGTTAAACAGGACAACCCCTTGGCATACTTACAATTATTTCTGACCGATGAGGTTATTGAAAAAATAGTTACTGAGACAAACCGGTACAAAGAGCAACAATTAGCTACTCTGCATCGGAAGTTTTCAAGAAGCAGAAAGTGGGAACCAGTGACCAAAGAGGACATTTGGAAATTACTGGGTCTAATAATAGTTCAGGGAGTGGTGGGGAAAGCCCCGCAGAAGTGGGATTGGACAACTAATACATTACTTGCCACTCCATTCTTTGACTCGGTCATGTCAGAACTCAGATTTTCCCTGATCATTAAATATTTACACTTTGAAAACAACAAAGAATTTGATGAAACTACTCATTCTGCACCAAAACTAAAGAAAATTTGGGAAGTATCTTAAATGATTCTTAAGAATTTCCAATGGAGCTATGTGCCAGAAAGAGATATCAGCATAGATGAAAGTCTAATGGCCTACAAGGGAAGGCTCAGCTGGGTGCAATACATTGCATCAAAGAGGGCACGATTTGACATAAAATCCTACATGCTTTGTGAATCGTCAACTGGCTACATTTGGAATTCAGTCATATACACTGGAAAAGGAACAAAATAAAATCCAAAATACAGCAACTATGGAATGGCAACATCTTCCATTCTTTCACTCATTGAGTCATTGCTAAATCAGGGCTATTGCGTAACAGCCGACAACTTTTATACGTCTCCTGAACTTTATAAGTTTCTTCTGCAAAACAAAGCAGATGCCTATGGACCCGTAGAGCTAACCGGCGCGACATGCCGCCAACGTTTGGCAATAAGAAGCTGAAGACTGGAGAAATGGTTGCCTGGCAGAAAGGCAAAATGATGGCACTGCGATGGCGTGACAAGGAAGATGTGTGCCTAACGGGTACAGTTCATAATACCTCCACTGTTATGGTACGCACAAAAGGTGGGAAAGAAATTGTGAAGCCACAAGTAGTGATAGACTACAATAACACCATGGGAGGTGTCGACAGAGTGAACCAAGCAATGACATTCTGACCAGCAATGAGGAAACAGCAAAGGAAGTACTACAAGAAGATCTTCAGACATCTTCTTGAGCAATGCTTGTGGAATGCCTACATTCTGCTCAAAAAAAAAAAGTGACAAGCCTGTGATTCATTCTGACGTCATTTGGAAAATTCCTGAACTTTGTGAACCACCAAACACCATTAATGGCTGTGAATACAGCTGGACATCATGCTGTTGGCGTTGTCAACTCGGAACGGCTGACCGGTCGTCACTTCATGGACTACATCCCACCAACCGAGAAAAAGTCAACACTTTCACACGGAGCGATCCGCTCCGGCACTTTTTTTATTTTTTACGGTCCGTATGTCCGCATATCATCCCATCCGTTTGCAGATGATATACGGACATAATGTATGTCTATGGGATTGCGGACGTCAGCAGATGACACTGCTGACATTCGATTTTACGTCCTTTCCGTTTTTAAACAGAAGAAAAAATTGGGTTCCGTTCCATTCCAAAAAACGGAACAGAACTGAAAGGACGTAAATCGGATGTCAGCGGATGGTCATTTGCTGACATCCGCAATCCCATTGACATGCATTATGTCCGTATCACCCGCAAACGGATGGGGTGATATACGGACATACGGAGCGGCCGTGTGAAAGAGGCCTTATAAAGATGTGCGTGGTTTGTTGCTCAAAGCAAGATGTCAGTGGAAGGAAAATCAGAAAGGAAACAAGGTTCTATTGTCCCGATTGTGACGTTGGACTTGTGCAGTCCCATGTTTCAAAACTTTTCATACCCGGGATGTTTACTAAACCAATATGCAGTGTCTAGTAATACACTGACTAGTAATATAGCACCCTTGTTTGGACAAATTTCTGTGCTTTTGGTTTGATTTACATTATTGAAAAAATATATTATTATATTATAATTTATGATTTTGTGTTTCAAACTTTATCATACCCGGGATGTCTATTAGACTCTTGTTTGGACAAATTTAAGTGAGTTATTCCTAAGATTTACAGGCCTACAATATAAAACAATAGATTTCCATGCAAAACAATGTACCGCTTTGACATTCAAAAATCCTGACATAATCAGACCACCAGGGAGGTTAAGAAGGCAGTGCTATTATTACCAAATACAAAGAATGCTGTCCCTGCAGGTTTACAAATTATAAACTCTGACTTGCCAATCTTCCCCTTGCTTTGAGTCAGTAGTTAACATAAAGTGTTATTAAACCCACAACAGTAAAATCAGCTTGTATATGCAGTAAAGCATGCTTGTTTACTCACTGTGGAACCTAAGGGGTTAATCCTCTGCATTGTGTAAACCAGCTGTTTAATTATGCTTCTCTGATCCTCCGCTTCTTTCACTGTCTCCAAAAAAAATAAAATCAGTTTGGTGTGTATTGCCAGAGAGTTTTTTTTTTTTTCTTGGGAGAGTGCATGTGATCAGCACAGGACCAATCAGCATTGTCCAGACATATCCAGACAGAGGATCAGGGGAGAATGAAAACTCCTTCTACAAGCTTTATAGGAACTGATACAAGTCACAGGACTTCTATATACTGCTAATGAGAAAAGGTATTTATCTGTTTATATTTACTAAAATAATTGCATTTCCATGTTCTGTGTACTGTAGGAGACCAGATATAGTGAATGCAAGTTTAGGGTTTAGTAACACTTTAACATAACAGGTCCCCTAATGCCTCTAAACGCCCCTTCATGTTACCTTATGTGTCCACACACACTATAGGTGTTTTCAGGAGTTTAGAGGCAGAAAAACCCCCCACCAAAGTCGCATTTAGAGAGAGGTGCTTTTGAGCATAATTCTATTCTGGCCAATAGAATGCATTAACCCAAGGCCCATGTATGTGCATGCAAAAATGTGGCTTTTTACCATAATTTTCTGCTGCTAAACTCCTATAGGAGAAAAGGCATCATAGACAATACAAGGTGCATGTGGCTTAAAAGTAAGAAAACAGGAAAACAACTGTATGAGTACAATGAGAACGAGGACAATTATTGTTTCTTTGTTAAAAAAAGTCAGCTAATTTTTCTCAAATAAACTTTTGTTTCTGGGGTGGCTGAAGGGCAGCCATGTCTTAGTGAGGTGGGATTGTGTCACCTAATGTCTACGGGAAAACAGAGACACTCAGAAAAGTGCCCATGTATGCAACCTAATTATATATTCTGTATGTATATTTTTACATCCAAACGTAGTAATTGTTGGCTTGTCTACAAATATTTGAAGGAATCTCACCTAATGCCTTCAACACACTGGCCTTTGGATGACTGATCCTAACTTCTGCCAGCTACTCATTCACCAGATATTTGATAATCAGATATAAACAAGAGTCGAGTGACGGAAAGGAAAGGGGGTGTGAATGTAACTGAGATTAAACGTGGTCGCAAAAAACACTTGAAGTCACTTGTCATGAGTGTCACTTCAGGGAAATGAATGCGTTACTGTTGTATTTTTTTTTTAATTAGAGATAATAAATAGTGACAATAGCTGATAATATTATACAAGTTCGGTCATGCCAGATTATACTTTAGCATTTTTTTTTCTTTTTAAATTGATAAAACCTTTTACAATTATTGCTTATCTGCAGCTACTTCATTGCATGTGAAGATTGAAGAACTCAAGCACTAGTTTAGTGGTTGGATCTAAATCTTAAATTACTCTCTTTACTCCCTTTAGCGTAGTTTCAGAATTGCATCAAAGGGCTGCCACATTGAGTCCTGATTTCGATAGCTTTTAAGAAATCAAAGATAAAAAAGATCACTGTTGTAAACAATTCTATTAAACTCACTTTGCATGTGATTCTAAATGGTGATTGAAAGTATTGAATAAAAAATCGCTCAGGAGCAACTAAAAGGGAGCCCTAATCCCCACCTAAGCAAAGAAGGCCAGAAGGGAAAGCCTACAAAGGTATTGCACCATCCCAGTTTAAGTATAGGAAAAGGAAAATACCGCCCCCCCCCCCCCCCCCACATGTATTGGAATGTTTAAGGCATTACGAAGCAAAACTCTAGAATATAATAAAAAATATTTCTATATTTAAAAAAACAGCAGTAGAAACATTCTCATATAAAAAAGACAGCTTTATATGTATAGTATAAGATTCCATAACAAAATACGATCAACCATAAGACATACAGTATAAGGTCAAAGTCTTCTCTGTATCCTTCACCAGAAATACCCAACGTGTTTCAGAAAATTGTTTTCTTCAGGGGTACATGAACCAGGGAGGTATGATCCAAAAGTCTGAAAAAGATCATACACCTAAGACATCACAGTCAAAACACTATATTTGGATACCAGTGCAATTACTTACAAAAGGTTCTTGTATTTAGCTTTGGAACACAGCCATATTAAAATAATAAAGATAAAAAAGTGCTGAAATCGTCAATTCATCACATCATTATGGCTGTGTTTCAATTCTAAATACAAGAACCTTTTATAAGTAATTGCACTGGTATCCAAATATAAAAATAAATATATATTGATTTACTAAAGGTAAAGTCTGTGCACTTTGCAAAGTGCAGTTGAACTCTGCAAGTGCAGTTGCTCCAGAGCTTAGTAAATGCTTCACTTTGTAAAGAATACCCAATGGCATTTTTGCTTGCACATGATTGGATGATGGAAATCAGCAGAGCTTCTGCTCATTTACCAAACACTGGTGCAACTACTCTTGCAGAGTGCAACTGCACTTTGCAAAGTGCACAATCTATTTTCCTTTAGTAAATCAGCCCCATAGTGTTTTAACTGTGATTTTCAGCAATTATGTCCGAGGTGTATGATCTTTTTCAGACTTTGGATCATCTCTGGTTCATGCACCCCTGAGGAAAGAAAACAATTTTCTGAAACGAGTCACTAATTTCTCGCCACTTCATATATTTCTGGTGAAGAATACAGAGAGGACTTTGACCTGATTGTTTTATGATTGATCCTATTTTGTTTGTTTTCTTACACTATACATGCGGAGCCGACTTTTAAAAATGAGAATGTTTTTACTGCTATTTGTACAAATATAGAAATAATTTTTATTATAATATAGAGTTTTACTTTGTATTGCCTAAAAAGTACCAATACACGTGGGGGGTATTTTCCTTTTCCTAATCCTGGCCTCAGGGTCCATGCATATTGGACTTTTAAAAAGCGCCAGTTCTTTTGGCAGAAAAAAAGTTCATATACAGGGTTTTTGTAGAGGTGTTTAATTAACCACTTAAGCCCCAGCCCTATTTCGTACACTTTTTGTTCACAAGTTAAAATCAGTATTTTTTCCTAGAAAACTACTTAGAACCCCCAAACATTATATATATTTTTTTAGCAAAGACTCTGGAGAATAAAATGTCGGTCATTTCAATATTTTTTGTCACGCGGTGTTTGCGCAGCGGTCTTTAAAACGCCATTTTTTTGGAAAAATTTTGAAAAATCACATTTCACTGCATTTAAAAAATACTAAACAGTAAAGTTAGCCCACTTTTTTGTATATTGTGAAAGATGATGTCACGCCGAGTAAATAGATACCCAACATATTACGGTTTAAAATTGCGCCCCCCCCCCCCGTGGGATGGCGACAAACTACGGTCAATAGAGATCTCAATAGGCGACGCTTTAAATTTATTTAACGGTTACCAGTTTAAAGTTAGAGTGTAGCTCTTTTTTTTAAATTATTGCCCATGCTCTGGCGATCGTGGCGATACTTCACATGTGTGGTTTGAACAGCGATTTCATTCGCGGCTCGACTTCCGTATACGTTTTTTTTCGTGCGAGAGCTAACGGTAACGGGGGCAGCTAAAATTTTTTTTTTTTCCTATTTATTTTATTTTTTTTTTTTTTTACTTTATTACAGGTTTTTTTTGAAAAAAAAAAAATCTGTTCACTTTTATAGACCCTAGACCCCTCCACTACACTTCCATGTATGCAAAACGCCGTTTTTCCATACAGCCGTTTTTTAAATTTGCCGCCTTTTGCAGCACAGTAACCCGGAAGTGACGTCATGGACGCCGCCTCCGTGTTACGTCATCGGAGACCCGATCTAAGCCGTTTCCACCATTCATCGGGACTCCATCCAGCCGGCGGACGTGCCGGCTGGGTGCTCGGGGCTCCCGGTGGGACGGGAGTCCCGAGCAAAGTCACGGAAGGCGGCGGGAGGGGGGGACCTCCCCTCCCGCTCACCCGGGTAACGATCGAGCGGCTCCCGAGCCGCATCGGTCGTTACCGACGGAAAGCCGACCGTTGACACTAAACCACGGTACCGGGATGGTGTCTCTAGCTAGAGGCATCATCCCGGTATACTACCGCAAAGATTACCGATGTAAATATACGTTAGTATGCGGTAAGTGGTTAAGGGCATTTAGCATTTTTTTTTTTTTTTATGCCAGAAAGCTCCTCTCAAAATGCAAACCAGAAGGTTTTTTTTTCTGCCTCTAAACCCTGAGCTTATAATATGCCCCTAATTGTCCTAATGTGCATGGACACAGGATAATGGATAGGATAGGATAATATCTGCTTCTACAGACAAAATGCTAAATTCCTGTAGAAGCAGCCATTTTTAATTCCAGTGTGCATGGACCCCAAATATATTCAGATTAACCTGATCTGTCTTTGAAGGGTAAGTATTCCTAGCTGTGGTAGTGGGACATGTTTAGGTAGAGCCACTGATTGGATGGCTATGGTTGAACATTACAATGTGACAAAGAGCATGTGTCTTGCCTTAGTGGAAGAAGCCTAGTGGTTCTGATAGGTTAGAGCAGACTTTTTCATCCAGGGTGCCCAGGCACCCTGGGGTGCCTTGAGGTTTCTTCAAGGGTGCCTTGGCAAAATGCCTAAAAATTGTCCCAAAATTTGTATACAAGTTGGCGTGTGGATAAAGCCTGCCTTATAGTTACACAAAGCCACAGGTTTTCATTGGCCACCATTACAACGTATCTTGAAGGCACCTTAGCAGAGTGATGGAGAAAAATTGAGGGAGAAGAGAAACATTGGAATACTAGTCAGTACCAGTTTACAAAAGTGCATTTACTTTGGAAGAATAAATCACCTCTAATGTTGGGTGTCATACTTGTGTGGATGTTGCTGTGTTATGCAAAACTATTAGATTTGATTTTACATTTTAGAATGGGGTGCCTCGAGACTGTCCATAATTTGTAAAGGGTGCCTTGAGATTGTCCATAATTTGTAAAGGGTGCCTTGAGATTGTCCATAATTTGTAAAGGGTGCCTCGAGACTGTCCATAATTTGTAAAGGGTGCCTCGAGACTGTCCATAATTTGTAAAGAGTGCCCCAGACTGTCCATAATTTGTAAAGGGTGCCTCGGGACTGTCCATAATTTGTAAAGGGTGCCTCGGGACTGTCTATAATTTGTAAAGAGTGCCTCGAGACTGTCCATAATTTATAAAGGGTGCCTTGAGACTGTCCATAATTTGTAAAGGGTGCCTCGACATTGTCCATAATTTGTAAAGGGTGCCTCGAGATTGTCCATAATTTGTAAAGGGTGCCTCGGGACTGTCCATAATTTGTAAAGGGTGCCTCGAGACTGTCCATAATTTGTAAAGGGTGCCTCGGGACTGTCCATAATTTGTAAAGGGTGCCTCGGGACTGTCCATAATTTGTAAAGGGTGCCTCGGGACTGTCCATAATTTGTAAAGAGTGCCTCGAGACTGTCCATAATTTGTAAAGAGTGCCTCGAGACTGTCCATAATTTGTAAAGGGTGCCTCGACATTGTCCATAATTTGTAAAGGGTGTCTCGAGAGTGTCCATAATTTGTAAAGGGTGCCTCGGGACTGTCCATAATTTGTAAAGGGTGCCTCGAGACTGTCCATAATTTGTAAAGGGTGCCTCGGGACTGTCCATAATTTGTAAAGGGTGCCTCGAGACTGTCCATAATTTGTAAAGGGTGCCTCGAGACTGTCCATAATTTGTAAAGGGTGCCTCGTGATTGTCCATAATTTGTAAAGGGTGCCTCGAGACTGTCCATAATTTGTAAAAAGTGCCCGAGACTGTCCATAATTTGTAAAGGGTGCCTCGAGACTGTCCATAATTTGTAAAGGGTGCCTCGAGACTGTCCATAATTTGTAAAGGGTGCCTTGAGACTGTCCATAATTTGTAAAGAGTGCCCGAGACTGTCCATAATTTGTATAGGGTGCCTCAAGACTGTCCATAATTTGTAAAGGGTGCCTCGGGACTGTCCATAATTTGTAAAGGGTGTCTCGAGACTGTCCATAATTTGTAAAGGGTGCCTCGGGACTGTCCATAATTTGTAAAGGGTGCCTTGAGACTGTCCATAATTTGTAAAGGGTGCCTCGAGACTGTCCATAATTTGTAAAGGGTGCCTCGGGACTGTCCATAATTTGTAAAGGGTGTCTCGAGACTGTCCATAATTTGTAAAGGGTGTCTCGAGACTGTCCATAATTTGTAAAGGGTGCCTTGAGACTGTCCATAATTTGTAAAGGGTGCCTTGAGACTGTCCATAATTTGTAAAGGGTGCCTCGAGACTGTCCATAATTTGTAAAGGGTGCCTCAAGACTGTCCATAATTTGTAAAGGGTGCCTCGGGACTGTCCATAATTTGTAAAGGGTGCCTTGAGACTGTCCATAATTTGTAAAGGGTGCCTCGAGACTGTCCATAATTTGTAAAGGGTGCCTCGGGACTGTCCATAATTTGTAAAGGGTGCCTTGAGACTGTCCATAATTTGTAAAGGGTGCCTTAAGACTGTCCATAATTTGTAAAGGGTGTCTTGAGACTGTCCATAATTTGTAAAGGGTGCCTTGAGACTGTCCATAATTTGTAAAGGGTGTCTCGAGACTGTCCATAATTTGTAAAGGGTGCCTCGAGACTGTCCATAATTTGTAAAGGGTGCCTCGGGACTGTCCATAATTTGTAAAGGGTGTCTCGAGACTGTCCATAATTTGTAAAGGGTGTCTCGAGACTGTCCATAATTTGTAAAGGGTGCCTCGAGATTGTCCATAATTTGTAAAGGGTGCCTTGAGACTGTCCATAATTTGTAAAGGGTGCCTTGAGACTGTCCATAATTTGTAAAGGCTGCCTTGACTGAAAAAAGGTTGAGAAACACTGGGTTAGAGATCGTGGGATACTCTTGCAGACATGTACTCTACTGAATACCCTAAATGGAATTGCAGGAAGTCCACTTGTAGCTATAGGCACTCTTCCTTAGGCATAAAATAACTTTTTAAAACAGCCTTTGCAGACCCGGTCTTTACAAGGCTTGCTGTGGGTTCTCGCTTCCGTAAACAGATAAACTACAAGAAGCTAACAACGTTAGCAGATTACTTCATTGACACTTGGCCATGTAGCTTATGGTGGGAGTAAGGAAAAAATGCACACTGCCCAATTCTCGGTCTCACTGAATCCTCAGGTAGAGGCTGAGCCAGATTTACCATTTGGCACCGTATGCATCTGCCTATAGTTATTGGCCACACCATTTGTTCCCATCATCCGTAGGAATAGTTATCTCCTATTTACAGAGCATCGCAAGGCAGGCATGGACCAACAAATCAAGAAAAAGTCTTGTGTAAAAGAGGAGATCTTTGCAGAAGAGTGTTACTTTGAATGCCTACAGAGGCCCTGGTGATGGAAATCTGGCCATGGGAAGAGTGCCTATGCATCCAACCTTCCTCCAGAGGACTTGTTTATGCACACAGACGTAATCATTTACTGATGTTTACACTCAGGATCTTGTGCGTAAGCGTATAGATGAGTAAAATTCTTCATTGCAGTGTTGTAATATACCTATTTATAATCACGTAAACATGCTTATAGAAGTGTAAACATGCGTATGCGTGTAAACTACTTTTGTTTTATGACTCTGTATTCATCGCTGTATTACTGATCTTTACCCCGCTGTGTGCATTGTGCCATAGACAATAATGCATTTCAAATCAGTAAACAAAATGCAGTGTTTTTTACTCCCATGTGCATGAGGCCTTAGGCCCCTTTCACACTTGTGCGACTTGTCATGCGATTTGGGACTGCAAAGTCGTTCTCCATTATTTCCAATGAGCCCCATTCATACAGTATATGTGCGACTTGAAGTCACACCGACTTCAAAGTAGTCCCTGTACTACTTTTGGCATGATTTTGATGCGTTTTGAGGAAAAGACATTATAAGCCAAGTCAAACTCGCATCAAATCGCTGCAAAAAGTTGCGTCAAAATCGCACAAGTGTGAAAGGGGCCTAAAAATGTAACTAAATGCAAAACATTTTTTTTAGTTTTGGACAGAGTGGAGAAGGATTAGAACACCTGTCATTTTCTATTGCTGTCTGTGTCCTCGTTAGGGAGATTCATCCTCTTTTTTTGTGCTGTTTACCATTATCATAAAAAGTAAAAGTAAAAGAAAATCCCCAATTTTGGGTTAGCATCAGAACACTAATAGAGGGGAAATCCTCCAATAGGGACCCCGGTGACAACTTTAGAGGGATTTTCTCTTACTCCTTTTGATCTATGGCAAAAAAAAAAGTGACAGGGGTTATAACCCTTCCTTATTCTATCCAAAATGAAAAAAAAAAAAGTTTTGCCTTTAATTAAACTTTACCTCCCCTTTTCTCCTCCGAATACAAATCGGTATTACCGCAAATCGCCGTACCCGCGTTCGCTCCCCATGAAGAGAGAACAGCGGCCTCTTGTAAACACAGAAGACTTTTGTTCTCTCTGGAATCAGAACAGAGCTCCTGTGTTCCTCCTATTTAGTAACACAGGTCTCTGTATTGATTTCACAAGCCCATCCCCCTCACAGTTAGAAAACACCCCCTAGGCTCACATGTAACCCTTTGATCGCCCCTGGGTTAACCCCTTCCCTGCCAGTGTCATTATTACAGTAACAGTGCATATTTTTAGCACTGATTACTGTAGTAATGTCACTGGTACCCCCAAAAGTGTCAAAAATGTCAGTTAGGGGTTCGATACGTCCGCCGCAAAGTCGCAGTACCGCTAAAAATCGCTGATCGTCGCCATTACTAGTAAAGAAAATAAATAAATAAAAATGCCATAAATCTTTGTTACAGCTTGTAGATGCAATAACTTTTGCGCAAACCAATCAAAATACGCTTATGGCGATTTTTGTTTATCAAAAATATGTAGCAGAATACAAATTAGCCTAAAATTATGAAAAAAATTGATTTTGAAATTTTTTTGTGAATGTTTTATAGCAGAAATTAAAAATATTGTTTTTTTTTTTCTTTTCAGAATTTATGCTCTTTTTTTGTTTATAGCGCACAAAATAAAAATCTCACAGGTGATAAAATACCACCAAAAGAAAGCTCTATCTGTGGGGAAAAAAGCATTGCACAACCGCGCAATTGTCCGTTAAAGTAACTCAGTGCCAAATTGCAAAAATGGCCTGGTCATTAAAGAGGTTGTAAACCCCCCAAAAATTTTTTTTTTCTTTTTGCAACCTGAAAGAGAAACACATAATGAGCTAGTATGCACAGCATACTAGCTCATTATGAAATACTTACCTTAGAACGAGCCCCCGCTGTGCCGTCCGCTTACCTGTATGACGGCGACATGCCCAGTCGCCCGTCTTCCGGGATTGCGGCATCCGGCCATCCAATTGGCCGGAGCCGCGGTGACGTCACTCCCGCACGCGGGAGCCGACGGTCACGGCACGGGGCTGTGAAGGAGCGGCACCAGCGGCCGTTCCTTCAGAGCGCATGCACCAGTGACGTCACTGGCTGAATGTAAGGTAAATATCTCCTAAACGGTACATGTTTAGGAGATATTTACAGTACCTATAGGTAAGTCTTATCATAGGCTTACCTATAGCTACAACTTGCAGAGGAGGGTTTACTTCCTCTTTAACCTCCCTGGCGGTATGATTCTGTCAGGAATTCTGTTCCAAAAGCGGTACAATTCTTTTCATGGAAATTTGGCGTTATGCATTATAGGCCTACAATTCTTAGTAATTACTGACTTAAACCTGACCAAAACAAGTCTCTAGTAGACATCCCAGGTGTGATAAATTTGAAACACAAACAAGTGAATTATAATCGAATCAATAATATTATTTTATTATTTAATATATAATATATATAATAAAATTATATTATTGATTAGATTATAATTCATGCGTTATATTATATATATATATATATGTGTGTATATAGATATATATATATATATATATATATATATATATATATATGTGTGAATTATAATCGAATCAATAATATAATTTTATATATATATATATATGTGTGTGTGTGTGTGTATATAGGTATATATATATATATATATATATATACATTTGCATATATATATATATACATATATATACATATATATATATACATATATATATATACATATATATATATACATATATATATACATATATATATATATATATATATATATATATATATATATATATACATATATATATATGCATATATATATATATATATATATATATATGCATATATATATATATATATATGCATATATATAATATAAAATGTGTTATGTGTTTTGTGCAACGTTTTTTTTTTTTTTTTTTTTTGAATTTCCCTCCCTAGTTCCGCTCCCATGCATCATTGCTGCTGCAGGGAACGGAACTAGGAAGTCCTCCTACCGACAGACGAGCGGCGGAGATCTCGGCTGGCGGTCACAGCAATGAGAGCTCATCGTTGGATCGCCAGGATAAGGTAAGAGAAGCTCCGCTGCGCTGTCTGCACGCTCTGCCCATTGACCCCGAGCGTGACTCGGGGATACCGCTAATAGCAGAAAATTCCTACCCCGAGTCACGCTCGGGGATACCGCTAAGGCGGTTAAGGGGGGAAATCTTCTGGTCCAGAAGTGGTTAAGGGCCGTACACAAGGAATAAATTCCAGGCAGTATCGGCCAGTTCAAAAGAAACTGACCAAACATCCGGCTTCTGTCGAAGAGGCATGAAAAAGGCTTGCCAATCGGCATTCAATCAGGTGTGTTCTGGCGGGGGGCCCCTCGCTAATACACAATAGCTCAGAGAAGGAGATCATTATACTAACATTGGATTGTTATTACAGGATCCCCTCCCGAGTTCTTCCCTTTTTTTTGTGTTCAGCCTGCTGGGTTGAATGAAAAAAAAAAAACACAGATCGCGTGTACTAAGCTTTACATTCCACAACTGAACCCTATGTGGGTGCTAGAGACCTGCCTGCCATGAACATAGCTAATCTAATCTCAAATCATATCTTGGATCATCTCATAGAAAAAGGTTTTCCAGCTGATGAATTTAGAAATGAACAAATAATCTATCCCAGCCAATAATACACAATAAATGACAAATCTGTTGAAATTTTTATGGCAGCACTACAGTGTAATATGCATTATTTTTTACACTAAACTGGTTTAGCCCAATAAAAACATCTAAGGGAAATTCACGAGGAGACAATTTTCATATACACTGCTCAAAAAAATGAAAGGAACACTTTGAAAACACATCAGATCTCAATAGGGAAAAATATCATGCTGGATATATTATATACTGATATGGACTGGGTAATGTGTTAGGAATGAAAGGATGCCACATCGTTTGATGGAAATGGAAATGATCAATTCAAAGACACTCCAAAAATCTAAGTTAAATAATGATGCAGCAAGCTAGTCCATTTTGTTGAAATTTCATTGCAACAATTCAAAATGGTATTCGGTAGTTTGTATGGCCCCCATGTGCTTGTATGCATGCCTGACAATGTCAGGGCATGATCCTAATGAGACGATTGAAGGTGTCCTGGGGTATTTCCTCCTAGATCTGGACCAGGGCATCACTGAGCTCTTGAACAGACAACCTTGCGCAACCTGGCGGTATCGGATGGACCGAAACATAATGTCCCAGCGGTGTTCTATTGGATTTAGGCAGAGTTGTATAAAGTACTCGAAACCCATACTTGAGTAAAAGTACAAGTGCTCGATCAAAAAGTGACTTGAGTAGAAGTGGAAGTGCTCGATCAAAAAGTGACTTGAGTAGAAGTACTAAAGTATTCAACATTTTTTGTACTTAAAGCGGAGTTCTGGGCACAAAATCGACCTAATCGATTTTGTGCCCATCCGCTGGATCTTCTTCACCTGAAAAGGAATTGGATAGTTGGGTATATATTTTTTCTTTTTACTCACCTTGTAATTGTATATAGAAAATACTCACCTATTCTCCACTTCCTCCCTCTGTGCCGCGATGATTCCTGGGAGCTGAACGTCATCGCTCCCAGGAATCAATGCGACGGCACCGGCCCGCCCGGAAGCGACGAGAGGGGCCGGTGCAGGCGCATTCTGGGAGAAGAAGACACGGAAGAGGACGCAGAAGAGGATCGCGCCGGCTTCAGCCCACAACAGAGATGACAACGCTGGAGAAGAAATTTTATAAGTGAGTATTTCTTCTTGCAGGTAAGTGCGACCTGGGACAGATCAGAGGCTAGCCATTGTGGAATGTACAAACCCTGACTGTCTCGGGGGTATGTTTATTGAAAAAACTTTTTCGTGCCCGGAACTCCGCTTTAAGTATTGCAAGTAGTTTTTTTTTAAATTTTGCTACTCAAGTACTGAAAGTAAAAGTACCAGTAGTTTTGAAAAAAAATTGCTACTCAAGTACTGAAAGTAAAAGTACAAGTACTGTGTTATGTAGTTATTAAAGAAAGAAGTCAAAAGTTTGAATATCATATTGTTTTTTATTATTTCAAATGCAGCTTTTATTTATACATACAGTAGCATTTATTTTCGTATGCGCTGATAATACACATGTTTTGAGCTTCATGAAACCTGCCATCTACTGTTCTGGCAGTGGTAATTTTTATAATAGTAACGAGTAACTATGCAGCACAAAAAAAAAATATTGGAGTAGAAGTATTGAAATCATCGAAAAAATGTAGCGAAGTGAAAGTGGAAGTAGGAGAAAAAAATTCGACTCTAGGAAAGTACAGATACCGCCTTTCGGTACTTAAGTACAGTAATGAAGTAGTTCTACTTAGTTACTATACATCTATGGATTTAGGTCAGGCGAGCTTGGGGGCCATTTAATGGTATCAATTCCTTCATCCTCCAGGAACTGGCGGCATACTCTCATCCCAGGAGGCCTAGCATTGTCATGCAGCAGGAGGAACCCAGGACCCACTGCACCAGCGTATGGTTTGACAAAGGGTCCAAGGATTTCATCCCGATACCTAATGGTAGTCAGGTTGCCATTGTCTAGCCTGTAGAGGTCTGTGTGTCCCTCCATGCATATGCCTCCCCAGCCCATCACTGGCCCACCGCCCAACCTGTCATGCTAAACGATGTTACAGCCAGCATAAGGATCTCCACTACTTCTCCAGACCCTTTCACGTCTGTCACATGTGTTTAGGGTCAACCTATTCTCATCTGTGAAAAGCACAGTGGTGGACCTGCCAATTCTGGTGTTCACTGGAAAATGCCAATCGAGCTCCATGGTGCCAGTCAGTGAGCACAGGGCCCACCACAGGATGCCAGACCCTAAGGCCACCCTCATGAAGACTGTTTCTGATTGTTTGGTCAGAAACATTGACACCAGTGGCCTGCCGAATGTCATTTTGTAGGGCTCTGGCAGTGCTCATCCTACTCCTCCTTGTACAAAGGAGCAGAAACCGGTCCTGTTTATGGGTTAGGGACCTTCTACAGTCCTGTCAAGCTGTCCTAGAGTAACTGCCTGTCTCCTAGAATCTCCTCCATGCTTTTGAGACTGTGCTGGTTGACACAGCAAACCTTCTGGCAATGGCACGTATTAATGTGCCATTCTTGAGAAGTTAGACTGCCTGTGCAACCTCTATAGGGTCCAGGTATCACCTCATGCTAGCAATAGTGACAATGACCCTAGCCAAATGCAAAACTAGTGAAAAACAGTCAAAAAAGATGAGTAGGGGGAAAAATATACCAGTGGCCTCCACCTGTAAAATCATTCCTGTTTTAAAGGTCTTCTCATTGTTGCCCATCTAATACACCTGTTGTTAACTTCAATAACAACAAAGCAGCTGAAACTGATTAACAACCCCCTCTGCTACTTAACTGACCAGATCAATATCCCAGGAGTTTAATTGACTTGATGCTGTACTCCTTGAATTTTGAGCAGTGTATTTTAAGAGATAAATGTTCATTGATGTGAATGGTCATTTTGATTTTTATGTACATATAGAATAAAAATGGATTTGTCTGTTCAGGTGAGTGTTCTGATAAAACATGAAGCAGCAGATGAACCTTGGCTGGGACAGAGCAGAACATGATCAAGTTAAGGAATGTCAGTGAGTGGTGGGGGCTGTGTGTGACGGGGGCTGGAGAGAGAATGCTCTGTGCTAGGCACATCCCAAGAATAGACTGGTGAATATGCCCAAGTTCTTACTGCACATATCACATTCACTCTATCGCTCAAACACTGCAGCTCCCTGAGAGACACCCAGAGTCTTTCATTAAATATTTATACAATCCGTAATCTCATGTTATTCTGGAGAATATCTGGCTGCATGGATTACGTGTTTGTTACGCAAAGAGATGCCACACACAGGCATACCATGTATGAGTATGGCTCTAAATACAGACACACCAGCTCAGCCTCCTGTTAGATATTACTGAGATGGCTAAGAAGAGAGAAAAAAATTTTTTTTAAAGGATCTGTCCATTGCACCAATTTAGATTTTTTTGCAGGTGTTTAAGAGTTAAATAGTTTCTTGTTTCTCAGTGGTGACATTTCTCACTTGGAGTGTACAAGTTCACAGATTTGCCATGGCAGTCTCTGTTCTCCATGATGGAATTTTCATTTATTTTACATTATATAGATGTATGAGGAAGAATAGGAACACTGGGGATCAAAGCAGGAATAAAGCATCAAGGTTTCGGAATAAAGCGCCAAGGTTTCGGATACATATATCAGAAAACGTTGGCTTTGCAACTCTGGTGTCATAGGTGTATCCTGCATTATATGTTCATTTGCAAATCAAATATTTCATACAAAAAATACTAAAAACAGATAGAAAACATCAACTCAGAAACCTATAAATCCAAGAATAGTAAGGCTCCATGTATACTGGCAGCTCCTAAACTTGAGTTTTGGTGCTTTTTTTCGTTTTTTTTTTTTTTTTGCCAAAGCTTTTAACCTCCCTGGCGGTATGATTGTTTCCGATTTTAGGTGCTGAAAGCGGTACCATTATTTTGCATGTAATTCTTAAGAACGAGCAGCCCAAACCAACTATTTACATATGATTTTTTTTTTTTTTTTTTTTACTGTGCGTTCTTCTTTATAACATCTCAGGTATGATAAAGTTTGAAACACAAAATCATAAATTATAATATAATAAATAACTATAAATAAGTTAAAGTATGTATGCATATATATATATATACAGAGATGTATAGTAACGAAGTAGAACTACTTAAGTACTGTACTTAAGTACCGAAATGCGGTATCTGTACTTTCCTAGAGTAGAATTTTTTTCTCCTACTTCTACTTTTACTTCACTACATTTTTTCGATGATTTCGATACTTCTACTCAAGTATTTTTTTTTTGTGCTGCATAGTTACTCGTTACTTTTAAAAAAATTACCACTGCCAGAACAGTAGATGGCAGGTTGCATAAAGCTCAAAAAAATGTGTATAATGTCATTTGTAAATCAGCACATACGAAAATAAAGGCTGTGTATAATAAAAGCTGCTATACCAAATCTTTCCAATAAAAAGAAAATATGAAACAAACAAATAAATGGTGCTACAGCGCTTAAAGTGCATCAAGAAACTACTAACAAACACAGGTTAATCATTTGAATAAATCATTTGAAATAATAAAAACCAATATGATGTTCAAACTTTTGACTTCTTTCTTTAATAACTACATAACACAGTACTTGTACTTCTACTTTCAGTACTTGAGTAGAATTTTTTTTTCAAAACTACTGGTACTTTTTACTTTTAGTACTTAAGTAGCAAATTTTTTGAAAAAACTACTTGCAATACTTAAGTAAAAAAAATGTTGAATACTTTAGTACTTCTACTTAAGTAACTTTTTCTGCGAGCACTTCCACTTCTACTCAAGTCACTTTTTGATCGAGCACTTGTACTTTTACTCAAGTAGAAATTTTGAGTACTTTATACAAGTCTGTATATATATATATATATATATATATATATATATATATACTGTATATATACATATATATTTATATACGTATACATATATTATATATATACATAAATTATAATATATTAAATAACTATAAATAAGTTAAAGTATGTATGTATATATATATATATATATATATATATATATATATATACTGTATATATACATATATATACACATATACAAATACATATATATATATATTTGTATATATATACGTATGTGTATACACAGGGCTTTTTTTCTCAGAGAAAAGGTGCAGGAACTCCCTTTTCTAAATTACTTTGTGTCTCCGCCCCCTACCCACCTTCAAACACTAACCCTTGGTTCCACCTCTGAGCACTGACACTTGGATCCACCCCCTACCCAGCTTCCAGTACAGCCCCTTTTAGAGAATATAGAGCCAAGTATAATTTTGTAGTGGAATGTATGGAATTTGGTTATGATAACAAGAAATGCAATAAAATTGATCCCCCACAGCCAACAGCAATATACCCCCCCCCCCAGCAGCAGCAAAAGATCTCCCAGCAGCCAGCATCAATAGACTCTCTAGCAGCCAGCAACAGTAGACCCCCTCCCCAAACAGTAGATCCCTTCCAGAAACAATTAACCCATAGTATCAAAAGATCCTCCACCAGCAACAATAGATTGCCATCAAAAAATAGATCCCCTTCAGCACCCCTTGCCATGGCATACATTCAGTGCTAGAGGTGCCGGAACTGCGTTCCCCCGCGTTCCCGCTGAAAAAAAGCCCTGTGTATACATATATATATAGATATATATGTGTGTGTGTATACATATATATATAGATATATATGTGTATACATATATATCTATATATATATATATATATATATATATAGATATACATATATCTATATATATATATATATATAGATATACGTGTATATCTATATATCTATATATCTATATATATATAGATATATATATATATATACATAAAAAGTTCAGTAAAACTGCAGGAAAGGGCACTGGGGGGCAAACTAATGTGAATTTATTTTATTTTGCATTGTATCAGTGTGTTGGTGTGTTTTACATTTGAATTTGCTGCCGTTTCCACCCCCCTGCGAGCGTCACATCACAGGAGACGGAAGACGGGGCACAGAGCATCGGGCGGAAGATCCGGCAGCCGCACACTGCCGGGATACATCGCTGGATCCCGGGGACAAGAAGCCGCCGCGTTTAAGTGAGGCTAAACCTCCCACGCCTGATAGCGGAAGAATCGCATTAAGGATAAGAATGTTTTGCCTGCCAACCACGGCCACGGTCAGGGTAAGCTAGTGTACATGTAGCCTAAAACTGGCCCCAAACTACTATCATTTCCCTAAAGCTGGATACACACTATACGATTTTCTTTAGATTTTTTCCTTTAGATTTACCAAAACCATATAATATGAGATCAAAACTAAACGTTTTCAATTTTGTATGATATCAGGCAGGCACTTACACTACATAGTAGAAGGTAAATCTAAAGGAAATCAAACAACAAAAGTTGTATAGTGCGTATCCAGCTTAAGGCTAAAGCTGGATACAAACTATACAATTGTCTTTAGATTTTTTCCTTTAGATTTACCAAAACCATATAATATGAAGTCAAACCTAAATTCTTTTAATTTGTATGCAATCAGGCAGGCCCTTGCACTACATAGTTAAAGGTAAATCTAAAGGAAATCTAACAACAAAAGTTGTATAGTGTGTATCCAGCTTTAACCTTACCATCTTTGAGAGATAACATAATTGAGTGGTCCAAAGTCAGAGAACAATAAAAGAACTTAAAGCTGGCCATAGACGGTTCGAATCTCGGCCAGTTCTTGCTTCAGCACTTGAACCGTGTGTGGGCAAGCTAAATGCACCAAGTTGAATAATCGATCAACTTGGGTACAACCAGCGCGCTGGATTGATTGTGCGATTATCGCTAGCGGCTGCTAAAGCCGCTAGTAGTAATCACTGTCTTCTCCCGTCAGGGACAGCGTCCCCCACCGGAAACAGACCATGGCTCAGCAGGAGGGATTCCCCTGTCAGCATGGACTATGTTGTTGGGGGAACCCATAGTTGTAGCAATTAAATTCATACTGTCTATGGCCTACCTAAGTAACAATGGATTTTCCTAAGTGTAATGTCTTTCTTGTAATCTTGTTTGTGATAGCAACTCAGACAACTAAGGGCCTATTTAAAAAGCAGCTGAATGGCCTAACTAAAAGCCCCACCACTTAAAAAAAGAAAGGACACATTTATAAGGTAAAGCACTGTGCTTTACAAATGTGCTTAGCTTTCTGATATAATAAGGACCCCAAAGCAAGTAAAGCCAGATTTATTGTCATAGGTTGGACAAAAAGTGGAAAGGAGGTCCCCCCCCCTTTTTTTTTCTCTATCTCTCCCTCCCCCCCCCCTTTTCTGCTCCTGTCGGTTCTCCTCTGCTTCTCCTACTTCTCTGCCCCCTTCTGAATCCCGCGATTCCCCTTGAATCGTGAAAAATTATCCCCCTTCCCCATTCCCCCGGGCATGCTTGCAGTTGAGTAGGGTATGTTGGGAGCGCCGTGGCCGGTTGTCCCCAGTGGCGTGTTCCTTCGTTCCAGTGTGCGGCCAGGAGACAGATGCTGATGGGGACGGAGGATGCCCTCGGGACTCACCAACGCGTTCCCTCCTATGGATTGTTGATTTTCTAGAATTTGAATATACGACTATTCATGTATGTCATGGATATGGGCCTACCTCTATCCTTCGGGATACATCACCTGTCATACCATGCAGTCTTACTTTTCTTATCAGTCTTATATCGGTGCATCTATTTGTTATACCCTCCTCAAGATGTAGTTCTGTCAAATGTTGTTTTTTATGCTTGTGTTGTATGCCTTTCTTGATAAATAAAAATTTACAAAAAAAAGTGGAAAGGAGTGGAGCCCAGTCAAATGACCTATCAAAGTCATGCGACTGGCTTCTCTACCACTTCCAGGGCTATGTACAGAACAATTCATAGGACACTGCAGCTTCCATGTAAGGAGATGCATTTTATAAATAACTCGTAGAAAACAATAAAGTGTGGAGTAAGCACTGTGATGTCCAGCAATAAGTGGAAAGTGATATTCACCTTTCATTTAAAGTGAAACTTAAAGTGGAGTTCCGGCCACAAAATCGACATAATCGATTTTGGGCCATCCGCTTCCTATTTGTCACCTGAAAAAGAAATGGATAGTTACGATTTTTTTTTTGTTTACTTACCTTGTTATTGAAGAAAAATATACTCACCTTTCTTGCACTTCCTCCCTCTGCGGCCATGGCCCGCGCCGTCCCTACCTCTTTGCGTTGATTCCTGGGAGCTGAACGTCATCGCTCCCAGGAATCAATGCGCCTGCACCGGCCCCGCTCGTCACTTCCGATGTGGGCGCCTCATTCCCTGCTAAACAGCTTCTGGGCATGCCCAGAAGCTGTGGAAAAATGCGGGGCCGCACCGGAAGTGACGAGCGGGGCCGGTGCTGGCGCATTCTGGGAGAAGAGGACGCGAAAGAGGACACAGAAGAGGACGCGCTGGCTTCAGCTGCCCACATCCGAGATGGCAACGCTGGAGAAGAATTTTTAAAGGTAAGTATTTCTTCTAAAAGGTAAGTCTGACCCGGGACAGTACAGAGGCTATCCATTGTAGAATGTACTAGCCCTGACTGTCCCGGGGGTATTTTTATTGAAAAAAAAATTTAGTGGCCGGAACTCCGCTTTAATTGTATCTGAGCACCAAAAATTGAAAATGCTATTTAATTCATTTTTATCATTCAAAGCAAACTCACCAATCTCTATCCACGTCTCCATGCTTAATTTTGTTGAGAATTCACTTTGAAAAATACCCCTATAGAATTTCAAGCCACGGCCATCTTGGGGAAATGGTTCATGTCTTAATATTCCCTGAAATCCATCTGTTCTTAGCTCAGGCATGCGGGCAGGAAGGTGTGCTTAGCTGAGAAAGCCCCTTCTCTCCTCCTCCAGCTGAAAGTAAAAACAATACCCATAAAAATGTATGGGATGTATGACATCATTTTGTCCTAGACTATAAAATAGGAAGCAACTGAACAAATGTAAAAGCAAAAAAAAGTGTAAAATAAATTTATATAATATAGCTTCCTATCTATTTACTAATGCTATCAGCAACAGCATTAAAAATAGTTAATGCTGATTGGGAGGGTTTAGTTCCATTTTAAAAAAAGCCCCTAGAGTACATCTTCTTTATTTTTTCTGACCATCTTTTCAACCTTTGGATCTTCCTAAATTGCCATAAGTCACCCTTTTCTTCATGGCCCTTTTTTAATGGGCTCACATTCACTTGCACACTAGCTAGGTTAAATGAGGAGTTGGATATAGTCCCACACCCTCGAATGTGAACGCTTCCCCAGTCAAATTATTTTTCTCAAACACCAATGAGGACCTTTGCTATCCATCTCAGCTGTTACGCATTTATGTCCTAGCTGTATTCGCATACATGAGTTAAAAAAAGATTATTAGATCTATGGCTGTATGTCTTAATTTTCTAGCAATATACTGTCCAACTTGATATGATTGTCATATGTTCAGATATTTTTACATTGCTACTCTTCTGTAAACCTTTAATAAAAAAAAGTACTGAAACAGAAAAAGGCCACCAAGAACACTCATCTGCTCCTATAGTGTTCTCTTACTGGCCAAACCAGCTGGTAAACAAGATTCTGCACTACTTTGGTGAGCTAGGAAAAACTCCATATGTAGAGAAGACTAGTGTGACCAGACCCTTAGGTTTGCATTCCATGTTAACACATACATACATATAGGAGTGCTATATATCCCAGAAAATAAGATAGGAAACAAGCTTTAACCACTTGCCGACCGCTTAATGTATATTTACTGCGGCACTCAGCCACTTACAGGAAAGCGATAAAGCCCTACGTCATTCGCCCTTGAGCCTGTAGGGGGCGAGCGCACGCCGCCGGCGGCGCGCTCCCGCTCGTTCCCTGGGGAGCCAGCGTGTGTGGCCGGCAGGTCCGATGGCCGCCGGCCACTTGTGATCTCCCGCAGGAGAGGGAGAAAGACAGACGGCTGATGTAAACACAGCCGTCTGTCATTCTTCCTGAAGTAAGCACGGAGGCTATGCGATCCTGCTATATAGGATCGCATGTCTCTGTGGTTACTTCACTAGCCACGCCCCTTGACAGTTAGAATCACGCCCCTAGGGACACACTTAACCCCTTGATCACCAATAAAGTTAACCCCTTCCCTGCCAGTGTCATTTTTACAGTAACAGTGCATATTTATAGCACTGATTACTGTAGTAATGTCACTGGTACCCCCAAAAAGTGTCAAAAATGTCAGTCAGGGGTCCGATCTGTCCGCCGCAATGTCACAGTCCCACAAAAAAAAATCGCAGATCGCCGCCATTACTAGTAAAAAAAAAAAACAATAAAAATGACATAAATCTTTCCCGTAGTTAGTAAACACAATAACTTTTGTGCAAACCAATCAAAATATGCTTATTGCGATTTTTTATTTTACCAAAAATATGTAGCAGAAAACAAATTGGCCTAAAATGTTAAAAAATTTAGATTTTTACATTTTTTTTTGAGAATTTCTTATAAAAATAATGTGAAAAATATTGTTATTTTTTTAAAATTGTCGCTCTTCTTTTGTTTATAGCGCAAAAAATAAAATCGCACAGGTGATCAATTACCACCAAAAGAAAGCTCTGTTTGTGGGAAAAAAGGACGTCAATTTCATTTAGGTACAGCGTCGCACGACCGCGCAATTGTCTGTTAAAGTTAAGCAGTGCCGAATCGCAAAATAGGGCCTGGTCATTGAGCAGCCAAATCTTCCAGGGCTAAAGTGGTTAAAAGAGCTCCTTATTCCTTAGACATATAGGGGATTGCAAGTCCAATAAGCAGTCATTTTTAACATTTGAAAAGAAAAATGTATTGATAGAAATCCAGGGGCTGCCACTGCTTTTGAAAATGCTAGTTGTCTAGCTGAGTCAAGCCATTGGAAAGCAAACCAGGAAAGTCAGAACTAAGTCAGAACTCCTGATTTACATATTTGTTCAGGTTCAATGACTCAAAGTACTTAGCACATTGGTTCAGCATAAAAATAAGGCAGCCAACATTTTAGAGGAAGAGGTCAGTATTGACAGCCTACAAACTTCATTAAAGTGTTACTAAACCCACAACAGTAAAATCACTCTGCACATGCAGTAAAGTATGTTTGTTATACTCACTGTGGAACCTAAGGGGTTTAATCCTGTGCATCGTGTAAAAAAAGCTGTTTAATCCTGTCTTCTGTAATCCTCTCTTTCTTCCACAGTCCCCAATCCATATCCTCATAGTAGAGCATTGGGGGCACTCTGCACATGCTTAGTTTGGTGTGCATTGCTGAGAGTTGTTTTTTGAAGGGTATATGTCACGTATGTCAAACACAAGGCCCGCGGGCCGAATGCGGCCCTCCAAGGTTTGTTATGTGGCCCTCACATCCAGCCAGAACATGGCCAGAACTCCATTCTGCCACCTCCAGCTCTCACCCTCCGCTCCCAATCCCCACTGTCACTTTTAAATATAGAAGCCTTCTGTGTTTACAAAGGACAGCTTTGCCCTCAGCGGCTTCTGGATCTAACAGATTCATGGAGGCACTCAAGGTAGGGCACTGCAGGGACAGATCTCCAGAATCTAAGAGAAAGAATGATCTCCCTGCAAATACACAGGTAGTAGAGCCAGGTAGGTGAAAGAGATGTGAGGAAGCTTCATGGGGGGTTGGGGTTACAAACTCAGTGCACCCCTAAACCCTGCACTCCGTACACAGCACACCCCTGAATGCTGCACTCTTTACATAACGCACCCCTGGACCCTATACTCTACTTTCAGTAATGCTCTCCTGAACCCTACATCCTGTACGTAGCGTACTCCTGAACCTTGCACTCTGTACATAGCGTAGTCCTAAAGTCTGCACATAATGCACTCCTGAACCCTGCACTCTGTAGGTAATGCCCTCCTAAACTCTGCACTCTGAACATAGCGCACTCCTGAACTCTGCATTCTGTACATTGCATAGTCATGAACTATGCACATAATGCACTGCTAAACCTTGCACTCTGTACATAGCGCACCCCAGATACAACTGTCCCTTTAAAGGAGAACCCTACTGCTGATGCGGACCTGCAATTAAATTGAGTTTGACACCCCTGGTGTATGTGGTCACTACAGGGCCAATCAGCACTGTCCATACAAAGGGTCAGGGGTCTTGCAGCCTCAAAGGAAAACAAGAAAAGATAGCCAAACACTCAGTGGTCTTCGCCAGAGGGAAAGCCAACCAATCACATCACATACATGGTCTAATGCCTGGTAAATGCAGCCCTCCTAAGATGGGAATATCCTATGTGGAATTATAAAAACAAAGAAGGGGAAGGCACAAATCCCTAGTGCATTATCCCAGTGAAAACTGAATTTATTAATAAGAAAAGCCACCAATAAAATGCATACTCACAAAGGTGCACAAGTAAACAGCATATACATAGAAGAATGACATGAGGTAGGATGACATGAAAAATCTTCAGTGTGCAGCAGCCCCCCTCAGTCTCCCTAATACTTACCTGAACCCCATCTGGATCCAGCGATGTTGCCTCAGCTATCCAGGACTCTCCCTTCTATCCTATCAGCCATTGGCTCCTGTTGCTGTCAATCAAAGTCAGTGAGCCAATGAGGCGAGAGAGGAGGTGGGGCCGAGGCCTCGGCTCCGTGTCTGAAAGGACACACAGAGCAGCAGCTCAGCTCAGGTGCCCCATAGCATGCTCCCTGGTGTGGGGGCAGGACGAACGTGCCAGGAGCGTCGGCTAAGGACCTGAGAAGAGGAGGATCTAGGCTGCTCTGTGCAAAACCACTGCACAGAGCAGGTAAGTATGTTTGCTATTTTTAAACCACAACACAAAAAGTTGTGGTTTAAAAAAAGTTTAATATCACTTGTAGCACCCTACAAGTAGGTGCTAGGTAAACGTATAGTGGGCCTTGGCTGCTTAACAGCAGGGCCATGGTTTCAGCTGGCTGTCATGTCTCCCGGGTGTGTCTGCATGAGAGGGGAGTCTCCCCACTGGCTCCATGAGAGGGTTCTCATTGGGCAGTGGAGGAAACCCAATCAGAGACACACTCAGGCCTGTTTCTACCCCAGAAGGCAGACTCTGCCGCAGAGGAAACTGGCAGTGGGTATAAGTTTAGAGGGAACGCATGACGCAGCGTCTTTGGTGGGAAGCAGAGTCCCAGGAGGGAGAGTACGGCTGTCTCTCCTCCTGTCAGGAAGACTCGGGTGTCCCAGGCGGCTGGCCTGAGTGGACTCAGGGCTGAGGTGAGCTGCAGAGAAGGATCCAGGTGTGCTGAGGACCAGCGGAGCTGTTGGGGGACGAGTTTCAGGAAAGCATTCGGAGTTGCGAGTACTGCAAACTGCCCCTGGGGGTCTGCCTAGCAGAGGGGACCACTCCGGAGAAGGTCAGAGGGATCCAGGAGCTAGCTAGCCAGTGCAGGATTAGAGTAAAGGGGGGTGCCAGTGATAACCCTGAATAGTAAAGGGGTGCCAGCGGTTGGGCCCTAAAGTGTTAAGTGTTGCAGCAGCATTGCAAGTAGCTACCTCAGTCAGTGAAGACTACAGAGAGCAGTGTAAAGGAAGCTGTGAGGAAATATCAAGTCAATTTTCAGTTCACAGACCGCAAGTCAGATTTACAAGCGCCAGTAAGCGTTGATCGGCCTTCAGCCGGCGCCAAGACAGCGCTAGGCGGCATTTTTCTCAAGTGTCCCAGATTTGTACCTAGTTGAGCCAGAGGAGTATCCCGCTCATTCCATTCTCCCATCCAAGTTCCTGCAATAAAACTAAAAACTAAAGATGCCGGCTGGTCATTGTCTCAGTATTCACACTTGGGCAACAAGCTTAAATGCGCTGTTGGTGTTAACGGTAACCATGGCAGACCCACATCAAGCCCAATGCCTGGAAATACTGCTACACACAGGTATGCCTTAGGCTGGCCACAATAAAAGGCCTCTCTATGGCCCCTTTCACACTGGTTTTCCGATCCGACCCGTCTGTCAGTTTTTCGGGCGGACCGGATCTGATGCTTCATGCAGCCCTATGGAGCGGTGGATGTCAGCGGAGACATCTCCGCTGACACCCGCTGCTATCTGCTTCCGATCCTGCCTGTGAAATCTGGGCGGATGGAAACCCTATTTTCCATCCGTCTGGAGGATCTAATCTAATAAGATTAGATGAGAACGGACAGGCGGACAGTCCGTTCTCATCCGATCTCCCCATAGAGGAGAGCGGGGATCTGATAGCTCCATCTCTGCACAGTGAGCGGAGATGGAGCTGTCATCCGCCTGCTCAGTAGGGATCGGTAGATCGATCGCCTGCTGACCAGAGCGGACTCCATCAAGCGCACCGCCCGTGTGAAAGGAGCCTAGAATGTGCAGTTTTATCACACAGCACAATGCCACAGATGTCACAAGTTTTGAGGGAGCGTGCAATTGGCATGCTGACTGCGTGCGTGTATGTCCACCAGAGCTGTTGCCTGTGAATTGAATGTTCATTTCTCTGCCATTAGCCGTCTCCAAAGGCATTTCAGAGAATTTGGCAGTACATCCAACCGGCCTCACAACCGCAGACCACGTGTAACCACACCAGCCCAGGACCTCCACATCCAGCATCTTCACCTCCAAGATCGTCTGAGACCAGCCACCCGGACAGCTGCTGCAACAATCGATTTGCATAACCAAAGAATTTCTGCAGAAACTGTCAGACACTGTCTCAGGGAAGCTCATCTGCATGCTCATTGCCCTCATTGGGGTCCCCACCTGACTGCAGTTCATCGTCGTATCCGACTTGAGTGGGCAAATGCTCCCATTCAATGGCGTCTGGCACTTTGGGGAGGTGTCCTCTTCACAGATAAATCCCGGTTTTCTTAGATCTTTGAGTTCAGCTCATGAAAAATGGGGGCAAAAACAAGTGTTGCTTTTATAATTTTGCTCGGTATATTAAAAGTCAGCAGCTACAGTATTTGCTGACTTTAAATTTTTTTTTTCCACAGCTGGAACTCCTCTTTAACCTGCTGCCATCCGCGCTACAGCCTATATACGGCTGCAGCGCGGACTCGAATTTTCGGGAGACCATTTTTAAACGGCCTCCAGCGACACGCCCCCCTGCGCGCTCCCGCGAGCGCGCAGCGGGGAAAATGGTGAATGGCCAATCACAGCGGCCATTCACCACGTGATCGGGCCGTCCAATGAGCGATGATCTCATATGTAAACATATGAGATCATCTCTCATCGCCGGCGCTCCTTCCTCACACAGAGCCTGCAGTGTGAGGAAGGAGGGGGAGCCTCACAGCGCCGGGGACACACAGCGATGTAATCAGGGCACTGATCACCAGTGCCCTGATTACTAAAAGGTAAAAACATACACACAGTGCCCCCCCATCAGTGCCCACAGTGCCCGCCATCAGTGCCCCCATCAATGCCCACAATCAGTGCCCATAGTGCTGCCAGTCAGTGCCCATCAGTGCCTGCTCATCTAGGCACTGATGAGCACTGACTGGCAGCACTATGGGCACTGAGTGTGGGTACTGATGGTGCTGCCCATCAGTGCCGCTCATCAGTGCCACCCGTCAGTGTCCAGTGCCATCCACCAGTGCCCATCAGTGCCGCCTATCAGTGCCCATCAGTGCCGCCCGTCAGTGCCGCCTCTCAGTGCCCAGCAGTGCCACCTCTCAGTGCCACCTCTCAGTGCCCAGCAGTGCCACCTCTCAGTGCCCAGCAGTGCCACCTCTCAGTGCCCAGCAGTGCCGCCTATCAGTGCTCATCAGTGCCGCCTATCAGTGCCGCCTATCAGTGCCGCCTATCAGTGCTCATCAGTGCGGCATATTAGTACCTCCTCATCAGTGCCCATAAGTGCCACCTCATCAGTGCCCATAAGTGCTACCTCATCAGTGCCCATCAGTGCAGCCTA
Source organism: Pelophylax lessonae (assembly GCF_965119305.1). Classification (NCBI taxonomy): domain Eukaryota; kingdom Metazoa; phylum Chordata; class Amphibia; order Anura; family Ranidae; genus Pelophylax; species Pelophylax lessonae. The sequence continues at coordinate 451,046,270 of NC_138772.1, forward strand.
TCAGTGCTCATCAGTGCCGCCTCATCAGCGCACATCAGTGAAGGAAAAAAAATTATTTTCAAAATTTACTCGCAGAAAATAAGAAAAACTTTTTTTTTTTTCAAAATTTTCTGTCTTTATTTTTTTTTTTGTAAGAAATAAAAAACCCAGAGGTGATTACATACCACCAAAAGAAAGCTCTATTTGTGTGAAAAAAATGATAAAAATTTCATATAGGTACAGTGTAGCATGACCGCGCAATTGTCATTCAAAGTGTGACAGCGCTGAAAGCTGATAATTGGCCTGGATGGGAAGGGTGTTTAAGTGCACAGTAGGCAAGTGGTTAACTGCATACGATCTGTTTAATATCACAGTAAAACATTATAGTGCCACTTTGTGCACCTCCAATAAAAGGGTAGGCTTATAAATCTAGGACATTGCTTGTTAAAGCTCTTTCTTGCTGGATCTGGCTGTAGACAGATAGGTAGAGGTTTTAAAGCAAAGTGTTTTTACAGAGAGACAGGTGTCTTCTCTGGTATGTAAGAATGACATCCTAACAGGTGTGTCTTCACCAGAAAGGGGATAAAGTGCAGGCAACTCCCAAAAACCTTATCTTCTTCTATTTATTTTAGAAAACGGATGATCTGGAAGCTGCATTCCTGCCATTCTGAGCCACATAAAGGGAGTTATTCATGAGATTTCTTTCTGAACAATAGTAAAAAAGAACAAGGTTCAAGAGAAGGCATGAGCAGCCATTAGAGGTACCTTTTCTTTGCCTACGTATCTGTACATTTCTTTTAACCTTGAGATTATTATGTTAGGCTATTGAGAAGTTTATTGAGAGAGGATTCTTTTTTCGGCTACCACATCAGGGAATGGACTAAGATCGATTATAGTAAAACTAATCAGTGAACCACCAATGCTATCCTGGAAACATGAAAGCTCCATTAAAATCAGAAAGTCCTCTCGTTTTACCTTTCATCTGAGCTTATATAAACCTTTGCAGCCCATATATATTGCATGGATCTGTAGCCTTTTGTCACATAATACCTTTCTGGGTAACCACCCTTCATGCTCTCTGGAAAAGCTGTAATCAATGTAGAGAGAGAGAGAGGACAGTGCAGGAACACAAGGGTCTTCAGTTTCATAATCTCAGATTTAGGACCATTTTACTGACTTTAGCAGTTAAAGCGGAATTCCACCCAAAAGTGGAACTTCCACTCTTTTGTCCCCCCCTCCGGTGCCACATTTGGCAGCTTTCAGTGGGGAGGGGGGAACGGGTACCTGTTTTTAACAGGTACCTTTCCCCTCTTCTGGGATACGGTGCCACGGCGCCATACCTCGGAAGTTGGGCCCCCTCCTCCCTCCTCCGCCACCGAGCCAATAGGAATGCGCAGCAAGCTTTGCGCATGAGCAGTAGGGACCCGCCTGTGAAGCCGCAGGGCTTCACTGCTGAGTTCCCTTACTGGCAATGGCGGTGGGAGCACCCGACAGCCGATGGAACTCCAGGACAGGTAAGTGTCCTGATATTAAAAGTCAGCAGCTGGGGGAGGGGGAGGCGGAACTCTGCTTTAAATTATAACTAAAGGCAAAACTTTTTTTTTGCAGTTTTGGATGGAGTGGAGAAGGATCAGACCCCCCTGTCAGTTTTTATTGCTGTCTGTGCCCCCGGGGAAATCTTCCAATGGGGACACTAGTTCTAGTGACCTGGGGGTTCCCAATGGATTCCCTTAATTTTCAGGGATTTGCTGTCACTTCTTGTTTGGCTATGGGACAGGGAGTCAAGGTAAACCTCTGAAATGAGACACAAATGGAAAAAAAAATACATATAACAGGGGTTATAACCCACCCTTAATCCAATATACATAAAAACGTTCTGCCTATAGTTCTACTTTAAGCTGGTGGTCAGTTTCAATGAAACCTGATTATGCTTGACTAGTGTGTACCTTTTCGAGGGTTTGTCTATGGCAGGGATCAGCAACCTTTTTCCACTTAAGGGCTGGATTCAATACATGAAGGGCCGCATTCACCTGATAATAAATTAAGATAACATTACACAGCCCCCACACCTCTGGCCCTCTTTATATTACACAGCCCCCGCACCTCTAGCCCCCTTTACATTACAAAGCCCCCTGCACCTCTGGACACCTTTAAATTACACAGCCCCCGCATCTCTGGCTCTCTTTACATTACACAGCCCCCGCACATCTGGACCCCTTTACATTACACAGCCCCTGCACCTCTGGATCCCTTTACATTACACAGCCCTGCACCTCGGGACTCCTTTACATTGAACAGCCCCCCCCTGCATATTACACAGCCCCCCTGCACAATGCACAGCCTCCCCTGCATATTACACAGCCCCCCCTGCTTGTTATACAGCTCCCCTACACACACCCCTGCATATTATACAGCCCCCCCTACACATACCTCCTGCATATTACACAAATCCCCCCCCCCCACAGCTACTTAAACTTCTACATAAGCCACTTTGTTCTGTTTACACAAACGTCCCCATTTGCTAATCTCAAGTGTCCCAGTGCCTGTGCTTTAATAATAAAATGTCGCTATATACCAGTGCTCACGTGACCGGCCGGATCTCTTCTCCTCTCCTCCCTGCTGACGTCAGCGGGGGACTCTCAGCCCCTCCCACTCTAGATGTCAGATCGGGAGAGGGGGGAGCCAGCCGGTCACGTGAGCATCGAGAGGTGCTCAGAAAATAGGTATATAGCGGCATTTTATTAATAAAGCACAGGCACTGGGACACTTGTCATTAGAAAACAGGGACGTTTGTGTAAGCATACCAAAGTGGCTTAACAACCACTTTAAAATGTCCGTGGGCCAGGTGCACGTGAATTCATCATGTGCACTGACAGGCCTGACATTTAGCAGCGGCAGGCCGGGTGTGGCCTGTGGGCGGTAGGTTGCCGGCCTTGGTCTATGGGGTAAATGGTGTGAGGATGTCTTTGGACTTCAGGGTTGTATCAGCAAGTGACTTTAGCCTCCAGGGTGGGTGTAATTCTGGTGGGTTCCTACATTCTGGAGGTGACTAAGTTCTGTAAATTCTGTGGCATGGGTGGCTGGAAGCCTTTAGGTGTAGGGGGTTGTGCAGATAACTTGAATTCCTGGGGTAGAAGGGGGATGCAAGTAGGCGAGTTTAGCTTGGGAAGGTTTGAGTTATGATTTGGAAAAAGCATGCACCAATAGAGGGAGCACCAGGCCACACGATAAAAGAGTCCAGATTAATTTATTGGTTTGTGCTAAAAGACAGCCTATGCATTTTGGGGGGCAAAAGCCAGCCTGAATAAAAGGCAGTAAAGATAAGTTTTCTATCTTTATCTATGGGCTATGTTGGTGTGATTTTAAATATATTAATGTATAAACAAAATATGTGTAATATGTGTATAGTAAAACTTTGTGGATGCTGGAACTAAAGTCCTGTATATATTGCTATACCTATTTGAAAGTAATTCATTGGGGATGCTGGCATTCACAGAGCAATTTGTGATGGATAGATTTACCTTATCCATCTTGTAAATTTTTACATAAAGTGAACAAGTGTACACTTTATGACCAATCATCTATTGACAGATTATTGTCTACCCCTTTGTTATTTTCTTTTTCAAGAGTTAATACGTTTCATTTAGTTAATCTTGCTCAAATCAAAGCTGTGGTCCTTATTTAGTTGTCCTTTTATGTACTCTTTCTAGTTCCATTACATCCTGTAGGTTATCCGATGCCCACATTTTGAAACTCATAATCACAATAAATCGAAAGTATTGCTTTGTGTAGGGGACAAAATAATCTCTCTCTTTTCTTTTTATGCACTTTCTCTACTGGGGTCCTTTGGAACCCTTGGGTTCCTCCAGTAAGTGCTAGGGGTTTCTTGAGCAATGAGCCTGTCAGATTAGCAATCACTGATTCCAATAATCTTTTTTAGTCCTCTATAAAGAATGATTATTCTCAGGTACCACAAATGTTCTCCCCATCATGCTAATGTGCTGTGAGCTTTTGAAAACGTAAATATTGGTAGGGGTTCTCTGAGCCTGGAAAGGTATTTCAAGGGTTTCCCAATGTTAAAAAGATTGAGATCAGGTGATCGGTTTCACCTGTAAACCAGTGTTAATTTGGTCGACTAAAACGACTAAAATGTTTTTGTCGACTAAATTAACACAATTTTAGTCGACTAAAATACGACTAAAACTAAAACAATTCAGATGACTAAAACTAAAATGGCATTTTAGTCATAAGACTATAACTAAAACTAAATTGAAAATTTACATAATCAAAATTAACACTCCTCTGCTGGCCATTTCTAAATCGGCAACACAATTCCATACAGAGCCTGTAAAATTAGCACATTAAATACCATAAAAATTAACATTTTCGATTTTTCACTACAGGACCAGCAGCAGTATATATATATAATGAGTTTGGAAATTATAGAGAAATGCTTAAATAATGCATTACAAATTACAATTGAACTACACTCATTCGATTATAGATGACTAAAATGAGTTTAAGTCGACTAAAATGTAGGACGTTTTAGTCGACTAAAATGTACTGGAGTTTTAGTCAACTAAATACGACTAAAACTAAAACACTTGCAGAAGACTCCTTTAGAATCACAATTCACAATACTTTGACTGTGCTTTTTAGCCAAGTTTTTTCTTCATTTACAAACTGAATTTTCTAAATCAGCAGACCTTAATTTACACATCAGCGATCTATTGTCATTGATTCATACTAGGTTGCTTCAAGTACTTCTAAAAATGTAAAGAGGGAGACATCTTGTGGCATGTTTCATTTTAGCCGCTATGAGAGCTCATATCCAAACAGGCTGAAAGATTATCCATCTCTTCTGACTTTTTTGCCTCTCAGCTTCCATTAGACCCTTGTGTGGTGGGTTCTCACACATAGAAATTGTTCAAATGAACTGGAGTGCAGTCTCAAGTGTAGACAGTTTCTGAAGCCTATATTCATCTTGTCATGTCAGGGTATAATGTACATCTAAAGTTTCACCAAACTTTCAATGTCTTTTCGATCAATACAACCTACAGTGGGCAGCAGGGAGTGGCTAGAGGCCCCCGACGTGACATCCCAATTGCCCCTTTTGATGCCAGTATGTACCAGCTCCTTTCCTGGTTTTGCAGAAAAGCAATACGTTTGATTGAAGCAGTGAAAACTTTAGGGTTGTTTTACTAAAACTGGAGAGTGCAAAATCTGGCGCAGCTCTGCATAGAAACTTTTCAACTTCCAGGTTTTTTTGTCAAAGCTTAATTGAACAAGCTGAAATTAGAAGCTGATTGGTTTCTAAGTAGGGCTGCACCAGATGTTGCACTCTCCAGTTTTGGTAAATCAACCCCTATAATGATATATAGGGAGTGAAGACAGGACAGGCTAATTTGGTAAAAGTTGAAATTGTGTGTGTGTTTTTTTTTGTATAGCAACATTGATCCAGATTGGAGCAATGTAAACATGAATATCTCATACCTGACCGATGCTTGTGTAAGCTGCAAACAGTGTTGGGGGTAACTAGTTACAAAGTAACGGATTACAGTAACTACATTACTTTTTTTGGTAACGAAGTAACGTAGCTAGTTACAATACTAATATTGGTAACTACACTACTTTACTAGGCTATAGGAAGTAACTACACTACTTTACTAGGCTATAGGAAGTAATTACACTACTTTACTAGGCTATAGGAAGTAATTACACTACTTTACTAGGCTATAGGAACGCGCTTTCCTGCGTTACCCAAGCCTTGCGATACAATGGTTATTTTGAAGAATAGAGACGGATGAAGTTTATGACTTTTTGTTGCACTTTATGTTTTATTCTGTTTTTTCAGGTTTTGTTCTCATGTTTCCCAAAGCCTGTGTTTATACAATAAACTCTATGCAGAAAGAGTGTCATGTATCTTCTTCTACACGGTCAATTAACCTCCCTGGCGGTATCCCCGAGCGTGACTCGGGGTGGATTTTACATGCTATTATGGGTATCCCCGAGTCACGCTCGGGGTAGATGTGCAGAGCACGCAGTGCTGTCTCTTACCTTCTCCTGGCGATCAAGCGATGATCTTCCATTGCTGTGATCGCCAGCCGAGATCCCCGCCGCTCGTCCGTCGGTCTGATGACTTCCTGGTTCCGTTCCCTGCAGCAGCAATGGTGCATGGGAGCGGAACTGCGAGGGAAATTCAAACGTTGCACAAAACACAAACACATAACACATTTATATTATATATATATACCTATATTCACACACATATATATATATATATATGTATATATATATATATATATATATATATACACACACACATATATATATATATATATAATATATAACGCATGAATTATAATCTAATCAATAATATAGTTTTATTATATAATATAATATATATATTATATATTATGTAATAAAATTATATTATTAATTAGATTATAATTAATGCGTTTGTGTTTCAAATTTATCACATCTGGGATGTCTACTAGAGTCTTGTTTTGGTCAGGTTTAAGTCAGTAATTACTAAGAATTGTAGGCCTATAATACATAACGCCAAATTTCCATGCAAAAAATTGTACAGAATTCCTGACATAATCATACCGCCAGGGAGGTTAAGAAAGAGGAAGGTAAAGTAATAAGTAGTGAAGTTACTTTTCAAATGCAGTAACTAGTAAAGTAATCTCGTTACAATTTACAGAAGTAACTAGTAGAAGTTACATTTTTTGAGTAACTACCCCAACACTGGCTGCAAATCACTGTAGTAGTTGCCACTCTTACGGTGATAGCAGCTGTCTTTAGAGTCCAATGGCTGCAATTCTGCATTTTTACAACAAGGGGCCGCTTGCTCAGCACTGCCAGCATTCAGATAAAGACTTGTATTTTTTCAGTTAATAGAAGCCATTTTCTGATTGGCTGAAGTGAAGATTGTGACATCACTGCCCTGCCTCTCCAACTCATCCAATCAGTGTTCTGATTTGAGACTTAGATGACAAGGTTGGTGTCTCTTTTATCTACAGCCCAGGACCCACTAAAGGTGGAACAGATGGTGCCGAGGGACAGGAGGAAGACAGGTGTCGGTAGGTGTTGCTAGTAGAACTTGCAGTAGGAGGTGTAGGCTGGAGCAGACTGGCATGGCATCAGGTCAGGAACTGGAATCGTACAGGATGAGCCAGCTGAGGTTAAAGAAACACTACGCATACACCACTTGTTCAGAGCATGAGACTGGTCAGAGCATCCAGCAGACTGGAGCATGCTGTAATGATTGAAACTGATATAGGTGACAGCCTTAGCAGGGACTTAGAGGTAACATGTAGCCAAATCAGAGACAGAAGTGAAGTCACAGGTCTAGCTGAGGTCAGCAGCAGGCAGGCAATGCAATAAAAGAGGAAAGGCAGCAGCATAATCAAGAGTAGAGCCAAGGTCAGAAATGGGTAGGCAGAAGAGCAATCAGGAACAAAGATCAGGTCAATAGCAAGCTGAGTTAGCAACGGAGGTCAGACACAAGATACAAGCAGGACACAGGAATAGCTGAAGAGTCAGCAAAGAACATGGGTATGAGCACCCTTTAAATAGCCTGTCTGGCGCCAATGGGAATTACGCAAGTGTGCACGCAAATAAGCAAGCATTCTTGCATGCATGCGAGTGCCTAGTCAGCATTCTGTGGGAAATACTATTCACATGCGCATAACTGCACACCAGACGTCTCAAAGAAATTCCCTGACATCTACTTTGACTATGAAAATGGATACGCATTCTTGCTGCATGTGCTGCAAACCATATGATTTACATCCACTCCTGTACCCACTCAGATGTGAACCTAGCCAAATACAGGGAATGCCAACGGCAGCGTAGAAGAGGTGCAGACTTTAAAGGAGAGCTCAAGGCATGTCCTTGTTGCTGATCTCCTACCTTCACTGACCAAGCCATTCATCTTAATTCTGAGCTCAGTAGTTTCTCTGTAATAGCCTGATAATTTTGAAATAAACCCGTTAATCCCCAGTGATTTCCTGTTTGTAAGACTGCTTGTTCCTCCTGTACCCCCAGCCACCGGTCTTTGGAGAGCCCATTTGTAGTTCTCTCCAGCAAGCAAGGACTTGCACTTCCATCCCTTCTTGCTGTAGTGGGCGGAGGGATCTCACAGACCCCCAGTCTGTACGGCCCATGGAGGTGGTGTCCTTCTTCTCTGCTCCCTGCCAGCATGCCACTCACAGCCCCCAGCATACCCCGTGGCCACCCGCCCTCCCGCCCATCAGTCACCTGTCACTGCTGCATGGGGATCGTTAGAAGAGCCGGCCGGATGACAAAGACTGGAGATTTCCTGCTGTGACAGATCTTGTAGGTGAAATGCCAGTTGCTGTAATGTCTCACCTCCTGGACCAGCTCCTGTGATAGACCGCACACTGGTCTAATGCCGGTCTAGGAGGCGGGAATTTATGGCGACCGGCATTTTACCTACAAGATCTGTCACAGCAGGTCTGTGTCATATGGCCGGCTCTCCTAACGATGCCTGCTGCACTGATGGGCACTAATAAGATTCACTGATAAACTGCACTAATGGGCACTGATAAGCTGCACTGTGGGGCACAGGCTGCACTGATGGGCACAGGTTGCACTGATGGGCACAAATAGGCTGCACTGATGGGCACTAATAAGCTGCACTGATGGGCACTGAGACAGAACTAATGGGCACAGATAGGCTGCACGGATGGGCACAGGCTGCACTGAAGGGCACTACTGAGGCTTCACTTATGGGCACTGATAAGCTGCACTAATGAGGCTGCAGTGATGGGAACTGATGAGGCTGCACTTATAGGCACTGATGAGGCTGCACTGATGGGCAGTGACAAAGCTGCATCAAGTTGGCACTAATGGACACTGAAGAAAGTTCAACTGAAAGGCCTCCTGGACCAGCTCCTGTGATAGACAGCACACTGGTCTAAAGCCGGTCCAGGAGGCGGGAATTTACGGCGACCGGTATTTTACCTACAAGATCTGTCACAAAAGCAGTGCATTTGCAGCCACCGAACTGCACAGTACTGTAGCACCATGCTGTTTTATGCGGCACGATCCGAATAAACAGTGCTTGCATTACTTTTTCCACATTCCAGTGTAATTGGCAGCCCATTGAAATAAGTCAGGTCTCCTTTCCTTCCAGTGTGAGCGAGTCCTAAGAATCACCATACACAATATGACTGTAGAATCAACTTTAGAGCTAACAAAATGATCTAATTGATCTGTATCTAGACAAATATGCTGACGTACTATACAGTATGTTAGTAGATCTAAAGGAAATTGTTCAATCAGATTGTAATATGTGTGGTGAGTTGAAGCTGTGTTCCAGCTGTGAAAAAAAAACTTAAAAGTCATCCGCTACAAATGTTGTAGCAGCTGACTTTTAATATATAGACCTTACCTGTCCAGGGAGCCCGCGATGTTGGCATCCCAGCCAATTTTCGGATCGGCTACCGGGTGCTGCCGCCGCCGCCATTCACTCTAAGGGAAACTGGCAATGAAATATTTTGGCTTCACAGCAGGTTCCCTACTGCACATGCGAAGCCCGCGGGCACGCATTCTCATTGGCTCGGCGGAGGGGGAAGGAGAAAGGGGACGGAACTTCCAAGGGACGGTGCCGTGCCGCTGTTTCCCAGAAGTGGGGAAGTGTACCTATCAAAAACAGATACCCATTCCCTCCTCCCCCCTGAAAGGTGCCAAATGTGAGGAGGAAGCAGATGAGCGGAAGTTCCACTTTTAGGTGGAACTCCTCTTTAAAAGTCTTCTGTGGCAGAGGATCCCCCAGCCCCCCTTATAACTTACTAGAGCCCGTTCTCAATCCAGCTTGGTGCAGCGGCTCTCTCAGCTCTCTTCCTTCTCACGGGGCATATTCATAGCAACAGGAGCCACTGGCTCCCGCTGATGTCAATCAAATTCTGTAACGAGGGAGCGGCGGCGGGGCTGAGCCACGCTGTGTATGTCTATAGACACAGGTAGTGCTGCTCGGGATTGAGTCCACAAAAGTTTACCCATAGGAAGCTGCTTCCTGTGAGGGTACTCGCTGTACAGGAGGAGCCAGGAGCCCAGGTGAGGCACCGCAGAAGAAGAGGATCAGGGCTGTTCTGTGCAAAACCATTACACAGGTACGTATGACATGCTTGTTATTGTAATAAAATAAAAATAAAGCTTTACAATCATAAGATACACTCACAGGCCACTATATTAGGTACGCCTGTTCAATTGCTTGTAACACAAATTGCTTATCAGCCAATCACATGGCAGCAACTAAAGGCATGGTGGTGAAGATGACCTGCTGAAGCTCAAACCGACCGTCAGAAAGGGGACTTAAGTGACTTTGAACGTGGCATGGTTGTTGGTGTTGTTGGAGTATTCAAAATAAAAGGGTTTACAGGGAATGGTCCAACAAAGAGAAAATATCCAGTGAGCGGCAGTTGTGGAGAGGAAAATGCCTTGCTGATGTCGGAGGTCAGAGGAGAATGGGCAGACTGGTTTGAGATGATAGAAAGGCAACAGTAACTCAAATAATCCCTCGTTAAAAGCAAGGTATGCAGAATACCATCTCTGAATGCACAACACATCGAACCTTGAAGCAGATGACTACAGCAGCAGAAGACCACACCGGGTGCCACTCTTGCCAGCTAAGAACAGGAAACCTAGGCTACAATTCGTACAAGTCCACCAAAATTGGACAATAGAAAATTGGATAAACATTGTCTGGTCTGATGAGTCTAGATTTCAGCTGCGACATTCAGATGGTAGGGTCAGAATTTGGTGCATGGATCCATCCTGCCATGTATCAATGGTTCAGGCTGGTGGTGGTTTCTTGGCACACTTTGGCCCACTTAGTACCAATTGAGCATTGTTTAAATGCAACGACCTACCTGAATATTGTTGCTGACCATGTCCATCCCTTTATGACTACAGTGTACCCATCTCCTTCCAGCAGAATAATGCACCATGTCACAAAGCTCAAATCATCTCAAAACTAGTTTCTTGAACAGGATAATGAGTTCACTGTGCTCCAATGGCCTCCAAAGTCACCAGATCTCCTAGAGCACCTTTGGGATGTGGTGGAATGGGAGATTCACATCATGTATGTGCAGCCGACAAATCTGATGCAACAACATGATGCTATCATGTCAAAATGGACAAAATCTCTGAGGAATGTTTCCAATACCTTGTTGAATCTATGCCACAAAGAATTAAAGTATAACTAAAGGCAAAACGTTTCTTTTTTTTTGTAGTTCTGGATAGCGGGGAGGTGGATTAGAACACCTGTTCGTTTTTATCACTGTCTGTGCCCCCGTTAGGGACATTTACCATTTGTCCTGTTTACCACTGTCATTAAAACTGAAAGTAGAAGAAAATCCTAAATTTTAGGTTGCCCCCGGAAATGTAATAGAGGGGAAATCTTCCAATGGGGTCAGTAGTTCTAGTGATCTGGGGGTCCCCAAGGAATTGCCTTAATTTGCAGGGATTTCCTCTCACTTCCTGTTTGGCTATGGGACAGGAAGTGAAGGGAAATCCGCAGTGGGACACATGGTGAAAAAAAAAGATCACGTACCTAGTAGGTGATTGGCACTTCCGGGAAGGGGGTCTGCGCGCGCGCCCACCAGGATGGTGCCGCGATTTGCTCCAGCACTGTTCCATCTGCAGGCCCAGGCCAATGATTTTTGGTCTGGATCTGCTAATTGGTCCTGACCAATGAGGGATCGTCACAGGCACAGGATGAGCTCTTCTCTCCTGAAGCCCTTTTTGGTTCCAGAGAGAGAAGAGACAACACACTGTGAGTAAAATCAGGACACTGACACAGTAAAACGCATAGTTTAGGCACATTTAACCCCCTGATCACCCCCCCCCCCCCAGTTAACCCTTTTACTCCCTGTCAGTGTCACTAGGTACAGTGTACAGATATTTTACTGATCACTGTATTGGTGTCACTGGTGACAGTAGATATCGTTAGCGGCAGTTGTTGGCAGTCCTATATAGCAGCAGGGTCCCACCGCAAATTCTCTAATAAAGTTTTAACCCCCTGATCACCCCCCCCCAGTTAACCCTTTCACTGCCCTGTCACAGTCTCATTAGCACAGTGTACAGATCTATTTTCTGATCACTGTATAGTGTCATGGGTGACGCCAGTTAGCGTTGCGTCAGTTAGCATCAGTCCCAGAGAGCATCAGATTGCCCGCCATATTCACTAATAAATTTTAACCTTTTGATTGCCAGAAACACTAACACACACACACACACTGTACACCCCCATTACTAGTATTTTCTAAACGGATCAACATGTTTGATCAGATCAGAACTATACTAGCGACCCAATAGTATAGTGTTCCCAAAAACACAGCGTTAGCAGGATCAGCCCTGACACCTGCCAGCACCTGCGTTTAGCCCCTCCGCCCACCTCCCCCCAACAAGTGCAGTGTCAGTAGATCACTGTCACTTCCGATACACAGTACACAAAACTGTAGTGTTAGGAGAGTCAGGCCTGATCTCTGCTAGCACTAGCTGGTAAGCTTTTTTGTAGCAGTTCAAGCAGTCCCTGACAGCCAGGTGCTCTTTTACCCGTCAGTCACATGGGGGAAGCCTCACTGTCAGAATCAGGCTCAGAATTCGAACCTGTAGATAGCAGTGGCACCTTGGCAAATAGCTTTGACCACAGAGTAGAGGTCTGTGCCAAAGTCAAGAGTACTCGACCCCATGCCCAGGTTGCTGAGGTGCTATAATCACATGATTCCCATATGCAGTAGAGTGCCAGTACTAGTGCCGCTCTATCTTTTGGTGAACTGGCGAGCACCAGCGGCCTAATACAACCTGATCTTACACTTGGTGACGTGGCGAGTTCCATAAGTGCAATTCAAGCTGTTGCTCCGCAGCCATCAAGAATTTGAACGCAGACCCATAGAGCTCATAGTGCCATTCCTGATGCGCTTGCAAATCCTGATTGGCAGCATACAGGTTCTGCAGTGCCTGTAATTCCCCAATTCACTGGCCAACCCGGAATACAGGAGGGAAACAGCAAATTTGAAAATAAGAATAACCTATGCACTGACCATCAACCAGATGTAGTAGGCGGACCAGAGAAATATATAATAAGGTATATAGAGGAAAAAATAATAAATAGAGATATATTGTACTGTAACAAATGGAGCCCGGTGATAAGCAGCCAATTCCTAAGGGTCCTTTCACACGGCCGCTCCGTGTGTCCGCAAATCATCCTATTTTTTTGCGGATGATTTGCGGACATAATGTAAGTGAATGGCACTGCGGATGTCAGCGGAATACCATCCGCTGACATCCGATTTTCCTCCTTTCAGTTCTGTTCCGTTTTTTCGAATGGAACAGAACCCTATTTTTTCTTCCGTGTAAAAAACGGAAAGGAAGGAAAATCGCATGTCAGCGGTGTCATCCGCTGACATCCGCAGTGCCATATACTTACATTATGTCCGCATATCATCCGCAAACGGATAGGATGATATGCGGGCACACGGAGCGGATGACACAAGTGTCATCCGCTCCGTGAAAAAAAAAAAAAAAAGTCCCGCAGCGGAGCGGCCGTGTGAAAGGACCCTAACAGTGTCTCTACATAAAAACATAAAAATGAAAAATAAATAGAACCGGCGCTCAATCAACCCCAATAAATAATAAAGTCATAAAATCTTAAATACATGATACATCTAAAATGTAAACCAGTCCCTCATTCATTTTTCTGATCGTCTTGCTTTTAGACAGTTTCTTCCCAGCAAGCGTGTCAGATATGGGGTCAAAATGTATAAGCTCTGTGAGAGGGCAAAAGGCTATACATGTAGTTTCCCGATTTACTAGGGAAAAGATAGCAATGTGGAGCCCCCCAACTGCCCAGACTACATGGGGAGCAGCGGCAAGATTGTTTGGGACTTGACGTCACCCTTATTCTGAAAGAGGTACCACATGTACGTGGACAATTATTACTCAAGCCTGTCACTTTTTAGACACCTTTTTGAATTTGGAATTGGCGCATGTGGTACCGTGCAGCCTAATTGAAGCCCCAATGGCTTCTAAACTTAAACAAGGGGAGACAGCCTACTTGAGGAGTAATGAATTGCTTGCAGTACACGACTACAACCTTAACATGGGAGGGGTGGACTTCAATGACCAGATGATTGTGCCTTAGTTAATTTCCTGTAAAGCCAGACACTGGTACAAAAATGTGTTTTTATATTTATTCCAATTGGCCGCGTTTAACGTCTTTGAGCTATACAAAGCACCAGAAAGACGTTTATCCTTCCTAAAATTCCAGGAAGAGATCATCACAGCCCTTTTGTATCCAGAAGATGCTGTGGCCCAATTTCCCAATCCAGATGCAGTGAGTCGGCTGCATGAGAGGCATTTTCTGGATGACCTTGCTGGTACCCCTACCCAAAGAACACCCCAAAAAAGATGTTGTGTCTGTAGCAAATGCGGATATAGGCGGGACACCCGCTTTTTTTGTCCCTTCTTTCCTGGCCAACCTGGTCTCTGCCTCAAGGACTGTTTTCATCGCTATCACACACTAGTGGAGTATAAGTATAGGGCAGTGTTTCTTAACCTTTTTTTCAGTCAAGGCATCCTTTAAAATTCTACAGAATCTCAAGGCACCCCACTGTAAATTGTAAAAAGCTAAACAAATAATTTTACATAACGCAGCAAAATCCACACATGTAGGACAACCAGTGTTAGAGATGAGTTATTCTTCCAAAGCAAACACACTTTTGCACACTGGTACTGTCTAATATTCCACTGTTTCTCTTGCCCCTCAGTTTCTCTCCCTCACTCAGCTAAAGTGACCACAGTGCTGATGTAGAGGGGCAGGAGAGGTGCAAACAAGGATAATGTGCAGGCACCCAACATCCTCCCAATCAACTGATGACATTATCAGTTGTTATTGGATGCTGGAGGCAAGAAGGTTGTAATGGTGCCCAATGAAAACTTGTGTAACTAAAAGGCAGGCTTGCTCCACCCACTGCCTTGTATACAATTTTTGAGCATTTTTTAGGCATTTTGCCAAGGCACCCCTGAAGACACCTGAATACGCCCTGGTTGAAAAAGGCTGGTACAGCACGACACAGTCTAGGGCACACATTCACACAGGGTCTCGAAAGATGTTAGATGGTTATCGTATTTTGAGAGACCCTAGCCTGAAACGTTTAACGTTTTTACAGTTACAAAAAAGTGTATATAAAAAAGTTTAAAAATAAAAAAACAAAAACAGTTGTTGTTTTATTGAGTTAATGTTCTGTTCTTACTGTTATACTATACTGCTATACTGTAATGTTTTATTATTACTGTGTTTTATTGTGGACCATTGTTTACATTGCAGGCACGCCATTCTACTGTTTTACTGTACTGAATACTATACTGCTTTATTGTAATGTTTTATTGTTACTGTGTTTTATTGTTACCATTGTTTGCTTTGCAGGTATGCCATTTAGCTGCAGCACTGATCTGTTTATTCTGACAGCAATAGGGTTTGCTCTTACAATACATAAGTCAGTGACTACAGCACTGTAGGAGGTGATTTCACCACCGCAGTTAAATCATTGAGCATATATGGCGAAGCATAGGGGATGGGGTGGACACAGAGGGCAGATCTCCCCTATGCTTCACCATATAATTTTTACTTTTTTTTGGCACAGATTGCAAAAAAAAAGTTGTTGTTTTATTGAGTTAACATTTTATTGTTACTGTGTTTTATTGTTAACCGTTGTTTGCTTTGCAGCACTGATCTGTTTATTCTGACAGCAACAGGGTTTGCTTTCTACATACGTAAGTCAGTGACTACAGCATGTATGCCCATCATTAGAAGTGGGTGGATGCAGGGTGGTGTATTCTAATGGTGGGCATACTACAAACTTTTTCTGGCAAAGATTTCTTCATCCACATTGATCAATGTGAATGGAGGAATCTCTTAGGTTCTCTTTTTTCGTTCAGCCCACAGGCTGCATTAAGAAAAAAGAACAATACAATTAATGCCCAAAAAGGACCAGCAAGGTACTAATACGTTGCTGGACTTTGAGCAGTTATACCAGGATGATGCCTGCCGGTTTAGGCATCATTGTGGTATAGTTTTTTCAGCCGGCAGTTGGCTTTAATGTAAAAGCAATCCTAGTGGCTAACTAGCGCTAGAATGTTTTTTTTTTTTTTTTTTTTTTATTTAAACTTTTCAAGTTTGACAAAATGCAAAACAGAGATCGACAAGTATCGAGAGACAATAAAATCAACAGCATATAAGGATTAACTGGGGCAAAGAAATCGCCTGAGGCAGGGGGGAAGGGGGGGGGGGAAGTGGGGAGGAGGGCGCGGTCAGAACTCAATGAACTAAGCATAGGTGGGTCTGGGAATAGCGGAGGTTGCTTAGGGCAGAGGATTCCATATCGTGAATGTAAATCCATCAAGGGGGTAGTCCAAGGTTTTAGACAGATGCTGAAGAAAAACGTTCCATTTGGCATGAAAGGCGTTGGTCGCCGAGGGCGACGTAAAGTCTGTGTTTAGGCGGTCAATGGAAAGGAGTTTGGTTAGCTCTGGTTGTAACATAGAAATGTGAGGAGGGGTATATGCAATCCAGTGCTTCAATATCAGACGTCTGGCAACTAGTAGAGTGGTAAGTATCCATAGACGAGGAGGCTCGGTCGACACGCTTGACCATTTCAGCTTGTATAACGGTGTAAATTTGCCCTCCCCTCAAAATAACTCAACACACAGCCATTACTGTCTAAACTGCTGGCAACAAAAGTGAGTACACCCCTAAGTTAAAATGTCCAAATTGGGCCCAATTACCCATTTTCCCTCCACAGTGTCATGTGACTCGTTAGTGTTACAAGGTCTTAGGTGTGAATGGGGAGCAGGTGTGTTAAATTTGGTGTTATCACTCTCACTCTCTCATACTGGTCACTGGAAGTTCAACATGGCACCTCATGGCAAAGAACTCTCTGAGGATCTGAAAAAAAGAATTGTTGCTCTACATAAAGATGGCCTAGGCTATAAGAAGATTGCCAAGACCCTGAAACTGAGCTGCCGCACGGTGGCCAAGACCATACAGTGGTTTAACAGGACAGGTTCCACTCAGAACAGGCCTCGCCATAGTCAACCAAAGAAGTTGAGTGCACGTGCTCAACGTCATATCCAGACGTTGTCTTTGGGAAATAGACGTATGAGTGTTGCCAGCATTGCTGCAGAGGTTGAAGGGGTGGGGGGGTCAGCCTGTCAGTGCTCAGACCATACGCCGCACACTGCATCAAATTGGTCTGCATGGCTGTCGTCCCAGAAGGAAGCCTCTTCTAAAGATGATGCACAAAAAGCCTGAAAACAGTTTTCTGAAGACAAGCAGACTAAGGACACGGATTACTGGAACCATGTCCTGTGGTCTGATGAGACCAAGATAAACGTATTTGGTTCAGATGGTGTCAAGCGTGTGAGGCATCAACTAGGTGAGGAGTGCAAAGACAAGTGTCGGGAGCTACAGTTCATTGAGAGAACCATGAATACCAACATGTACTGTCACATACTGAAGCAAAGCATGATCCCCTCCCTTCGGAGACTGGGTCGCAGGGCAGTATTCCAACATGATTATGACTCCAAACACACCTCCAAGATGATCACTGCCTTGCTAAAAAAAGCTGGGGGTAAAGGTGATGGACTGGCCAAGCATGTCTCCAGACCTAAACCCTATGGAGCATCTGTGGGGCATCCTCAAATGGAAGGTGGATTAGCACAAGGTCTCTAACATTCACCAGCTCCATGATGTCATCATAGAGGAGTGGAAGAGGACTCCAGTGGCAACCTGTGAAGCTCTGATGAACTCCATGCCCAAGAGGGTTAAGGCAGTGCTGGAAAATAATGGTGGCCACACAATATATTGAATAATATATATTCAATATATAATTGGGCCCAATTTGGACATTTTCCCTTAGAGGTGTACTCACTTTTGTTGCCAGCAGTTTAGACATTAATGACTGTGTGTTGAGTTATTTTGAGGGAAAGGCAAATTTACACTGTTATACAAGCTGTACACTCACTATACATTGTAGCAAAGTGTCATTTCTTCAGTGTTGTCACATGAAAAGATATAAAAATATTTCCAAAATGTGAGGGGTGTACTCACTTTTTTGAGATACTCTATATTGTTTGGGGTTCAAAGTAATTTTCTAGCAAAAAAAAAAAAAAAATTTTTCATGTAAACAAAAAGTGTCAGAAAAGGCTTGGTCTTCAAGTGGTTAGAAGCGTGGGAGATGTGTGGCATAAATTTCTAATATTGGGCATAAAATGCCAGGACAGTTCAAACACCCCCAAATGACCCCTTTATGGAAAGTAGACACCCCAAGCTATTTGCTGAGAGGCATGTTGAGTCCATGGAATATTTTATATTTTGCCACATATTTTTGGAAAATCCAAAAATGTTTTTTTTCACAAAACGTTGTCACTTAACCACTTTACCACCGGAGGATTTTGCTGTCTTCCGTCCAGGCCACTTTTTGCGATTCGGCGCTGTGCGACTTCAACTGACAATTGCGCGGTCGTGCGACGCCGTACCCAAACAAAATTTACGTCCTTTTTTTCCCACAAACAGAGCTTTCTTTTGGTGGTATTTGATCACCTGTGCGATTTTTACTTTTTGCGCTATAAACAAAAAAAGAGCGTTTATTTTGAAAAAATAACAATATTTTTAACATTTTTTTATATGAAATTCCCCCCAAAAAAGATGTAAAAACCAATTTTTTAAAAAATTTTTGGCCAATTTGTTTTCTGCTACCTATGTTTGGTAAAAAAAATCACAATAAGCGTATTTTGATTGGTTTGCGCAAAAGTTATTGCGTTTACTAACAAAGGGAAAGATTTCTGTCATTTTTGGTGTTTTTTTTTTTTAACGCGTAATGGCGGCGATCTGCGATTTTTTTTGTGGGACTGCGACATTGCGGCGGACAGATCGGACCCTTGACTGACATTTTTGACACTTTTGGGGGTACCAGTGACATTACTGCAGTAATCAGTGCTATATATATGCACTGTTACTGTAAAAATGACACTGGCAGGGAAGGGGTTAATTTTATTGGAGAGGGAGGGGTTAATGTATGCCTGGTGCTTACTGACGTGTAGGGGGGGAGGTGACTGTGTGAGTCATGGACAGATCGGATGTCCAGCTATGCTGAACAGTCCGATCTGTCACTCCCTGTCACTATGGAGATCCGCCCGCTGTGTTTACACACAGCGGGCGGATCTCCACACTAGATCCCCGGCGATCGGGGCAGAGCAGCGGCGATCGCCGCTGCTCCTCCCCTGGCCCGACTCCCGCTGTGAATGAAAACAGCGGGAGCGAGCCTCCAGGGGCGCAAGCGCCGCCCAGAAGGGGGAGTGTCTGACGACGTTAATACTACGTCGTCAGACGATAACAAACCACTTTGCCGCAGTACTATTACCGTACTCGGTCGGCGTTCCGTATGTCCGTATATCATCCTATTTTTTTGCAGATGATATACGGACATAATGAATGTCAATGGCATTGCGGATGTCAGCGGATGACCATCCGCTGACATCCGATTTTTGTCCTTTCAGTTCTGTTCCGTTTTTTGGAATGGAACAGAACCCTATTTTTGTTCTGTTTAAAAAACGGAAAGAACGCAAAATCGGATGTCAGCGGTGTCATCCGCTGACATCCGCAATGCCCATAGACATACATTATGTCCGTATATCATCCGCAAACAGATGGGATGATATGCGGACATACGGAGCGGATGACACAAGTGTCATCCGTGTCCGTAAAAAAAAAAAAAAAAAGTGCCGGAGCGGATTGCATTGCGGTCCGCTCCGTGTGAAAGAGCCCAAAGACACATAGCTGAAAGAATACATTTTGGTCTAAATGTATGACAAAAATTGAGTTTATTGGATATTTTTTAACAAAAAGTATATATATAATTTTGTTTTTAAATTTTCCATTTTTTCGTTGATATTGCAAACAATAAAAATCCCATTGGTGATTAAATACCACCAAAAGAAAGCTCTTTTTGTGGGAAAAAAAGGACACAAATTTGGTTTGGGTACAGTGTTGCATGACCGCGCAATTACCAGTTAAACTTACGCAGTGCCAAATTGCAAATATTGCTCTGGTCAGGAAGGGGGTGAAACCTTGTGGAAGTCAAGTGGTTAAGGCAGTTCTGAAGGCAAAAGGGGGTCCAACCCGATACTAGCAAGGTGTTCCTAATAATGAAGCTGGTGAGTGTATATACAGGCTATGTGA
This sequence comes from Pelophylax lessonae, assembly GCF_965119305.1. Classification (NCBI taxonomy): domain Eukaryota; kingdom Metazoa; phylum Chordata; class Amphibia; order Anura; family Ranidae; genus Pelophylax; species Pelophylax lessonae. The sequence continues at coordinate 451,066,521 of NC_138772.1, forward strand.
ATATACACTGTGTGTAATAATTATGGTGCAGGTATAGAAATGATGTCATCCTCAGCTACAACAAGCACTGCTATGGTGGAAGTAGAGTTACCCTTTAACCACACTAGTCATAGAGCAATGACTGCCAAGCAAGCCAATCCCGTCACAGCATTTCAGAGAAGGAAGCAGCACAAGGAGCAAGCTGATGATCGGCTCTCCCACAATGCTGTGCGGCAGGTAACGGCTCCGGTGACGGTGAAGATCCCTGCTCCCCTCCCCCGCCCCGGCTGACATGGAGGACAGTGCGGCAGATCGGGTGACAGAGGAGAAGCTGATCCTTTATCATTGGACTCATTCCTTCACCTCCCAGAAGGTGAGCGCAGCGCTGCACGTTCAGCACCTGGACAGCTCAGTGCCTGGGCATCCTCATCCTCCTCCGCCTATAACTGCACTGCCAGTACCCGGCATCCTCCTCCTCCAATCACTGCAGTGTCAGTACCCGGGCATCCTCCTCCTCCTCCACCTATCGCTGAGTGCCAGTACCCGGCCATCCTCCTCCTCCTCCACCCATGGCAGAGTGCCAGTACCCGGCCATCCTCCTCCTCCACCTATAGCTGAGTGCCAGTACTCGGCCATCCTCCTCCACTTATGGCTGAGTGCCAGTACCGGGCATCCTCATCCTCCTCCACCTATGGCTGAGTGCCAGTACCCAGCCATCCTCCTCCACCTATGGCTGAGTGCCAGTACCCGGCCATCCTCCTCCTCCTATGGCTGAGTGCCAGTACCCGGCCATCCTCCTCCTCCTATGGCTGAGTGCCAGTACCCGGCCATCCTCCTCCACCTATGGCTGAGTGCCAGTACCGGGCATCCTCATCCTCCTCCACTTATGGCTGAGTGCCAGTACCCGGGCATCCTCCTCCTATGGCTGAGTGCCAGTACCCAGGCATTCTCATCCTCCTCCACCTATCGCTGAGTGCCAGTACCCGGCCATCCTCCTCCACCTATGGCTGAGTGCCAGTACCGGGCATCCTCATCCTCCTCCACTTATGGCTGAGTGCCAGTACCCGGGCATCCTCCTCCTATGGCTGAGTGCCAGTACCCAGGCATTCTCATCCTCCTCCACCTATCGCTGAGTGCCAGTACCCGGGCATCCTCATCCTCCTCCTCCTCTGCCTATAGCTGCACTGTCAGTACCCGGGCATCCTCCTTCTCTACATATCACTGAGTGCCAGTACCCGGGCATCCTCATCCTCCTCCACCTATCGCTGAGTGCCAGTACCCGGCATCCTCATCCTCCTCCTCCTCTGCCTATAGCTGCACTGCCAGTACCCTGGGCATCCTCCTCCGCCTAGCACTGCAGTGCCAGTACCCGACCATCCTCCTCCTCCTTCTATGGCTGAGTGCCAGTACCTGGCCATCCTCCACCACCTATCGCTGAGTGTCTGTACCCGGCCATCCTCCACCCATCACTGAGTTTTAGTGCCCGGCTATCCACCTCCTCCACCTATCACTGAGGGCCAGTACCCGGCCACGCTCCTCCTCTGCCTATGGCTGCACTGCCAGTACCCGGCCATCCTCCTCCTCCACCTATCACTGAGTGCCAGTACTCGGCCATCCTCCTCCTCCACCTATCACTGAGTGCCAGTACCCGGCCATCCTCCTCCTCCACCTATCACTGAGTGCCAGTACTCGGCCATCCTCCTCCTCCACCTATCAATGACTGCCAGTACTCGACCATCCTCCTCCTCCTCCGCCTATGGCTGAGTGCCAGTACCCGGCCATCCTCCTTCTCCACCCATCGCTGAATGTCAGTACTCGGCCATCCTCCTCCTCCACCCATCGCTGAGTGCCAGTACCAGGCCATCCTCCTCCACCCATCGCTGAGTGTCAGTACCTGGCCATCCTCCTCCTCCTCCGCCTATGGCTGCACTGCCAGTACCCGGCCATCCTCCACCACCTCCTCCTCCTCCGCCTATAGCTGCACTGCCAGTACCTGGCCATCTTCCTCCTCCTCCACCTATCACTGAGTGCCAGTACCCGGACATCCTTCTCCTCTTCCGCCTATAGCTGCACTGCCAGTACCTGGGCATTCTCTTCCTCCAACTATCACTGAGTGTCCGTACCCGGCCATCCTCCTCCTCCTCCACCTATCGCTGAGTGCCAGTACCTGGCCATCTTCCTCCTCCACCTATTGCTGAGTGCCAGTAACCGGCCATCCTCCACCTATGGCTGAGTGCCAGTACCCGGCCATCCTCCTCCTCCACCTATGGCTGAGTGCCAGTACCTGGCCATCCTCCTCCTCCACCTATGGTTTAGTGCCAGTACCCGGCCATCCTCCTCCTCCACCTATGGCTGAGTGCCAGAAACCGGCCATCCTCCTCCTCCACCTATGGCTGAGTGCCAGTACCCGGCCATCCTCCTCCTCCACCTATGGCTGAGTGCCAGTACCCGGCCATCCTCCTCCTCCACCTATGGCTGAGTAGCAGTACCCGGCCATCCTCCTCCTCTACCTATGGCTGAGTGTCAGTACCCGGCCATCCTCCTCCACCTATGGCTGAGTGTCAGTACCCGGCCATCCTCCTCCTCCACCTATGGCTGAGTGTCAGTACCCGGCCATCCTCCTCCTCTACCTATGGCTGAGTGTCAGTACCCGGCCATCCTCCTCCACTTATCGATGAGTGCCAGTACCCGGCCATCCTCCTCCTCCACCTATGGCTGAGTAGCAGTACCCGGCCATCCTCCTCCTCCACCTATGGCTGAGTGTCAGTACCCGGCCATCCTCCTCCTCTACCTATGGCTGAGTGTCAGTACCCGGCCATCCTCCTCCACTTATCGATGAGTGCCAGTACCCGGCCATCCTCCTCCTCCACCTATGGCTGAGTGCCAGTACCCGGCTTTCCTCCTCCTCCTTCACCTATGGCTGAGTGTCAGTACCTGGCCATCCTCCTCCACTGCCTATGGCTGAGTGTCAGTACCCGGCCATCCTCCTCCTCCACCTATCACTGAGTGCCAGAACCTGGCCATCCTCCTCCTCCACCTATCACTGCAGTGCCAGTACCCGGCCATCCTCCTCCTCCACCTATGGCTGAGTGCCAGTACCCGGCCATCCTCCTCCTCCACCTATCACTGCAGTGCCAGTACACGGCCATCCTCCTCCTTCACCTATCGCTGAGTGCCAGTACCCGGCCATCCTCCTCCTCCGCCTATCACTGCAGTGCCAGTACCCGGCCATCCTCCTCCTCCTCCACCTATCGCTGAGTGCCAGTACCCGGCCATCCTCCTCCTCCTCCACCTATCGCTGAGTGCCAGTACCCGGCCATCCTCCTCCTCCTCCACCTATGGCTGAGTGCCAGTACCCAGCCATCCTCCTCCACCTATGGCTGAGTGCCAGTACCCGGCCATCCTCCTCTTCCACCTATCGCTGAGTGCCAGTACCCGGCCATCCTCCTCCTCCACCTATGGCTGGGTGCTGACACTGCACAGTGATAGGAGGAGGAGGATGGCCAGGTACTGACACTGCACAGTGATAGGAGGAGGAGGATGGCCAGGTACTGACACTGCACAGTGATAGGAGGAGGAGGATGGCCGGGTACTGACACTGCACAGTGATAGGAGGAGGAGGATGGCTGGGTACTGACACTGCACAGTGATAGGAGGAGGAGGATGGCCAGGTACTGACACTGCACAGTGATAGGAGGAGGAGGATGGCCGGGTACTGACACTGCACAGTGATAGGAGGAGGAGGATGGCCAGGTACTGACACTGCACAGTGATAGGAGGAGGAGGATGGCTGGGTACTGACACTGCACAGTGATAGGAGGAGGAGGATGGCCGAGTATAGGCATTGCACAGTGATAGGAGGAGGAGGATAACTGGGTACTGACACTGCACAGTGATAGGAGGAGGGGGATGGTGGGGTACTGACACTGCACAGTGATAGGAGGAGGAGGATGGCTAGGTACTGACACTGCACAGTGATAGGAGGAGGGGGATGGTGGGGTACTGACACTGCACAGTGATAGGAGGAGGAGGAGGGCCGGGTACTTACGCAGCGCAGTGATAGGAGGAGGAGGATGGCCGGGTACTAACACTGCACAGTGATAGGAGGAGGAGGATGGCTGGGTACTGACACTGCACAGTGATAGGAGGAGGGGGATGGCCGGGTACTGACACTGCACAGTGATAGGAGGAGGAGGATGGCCGAGTATAGGCATTGCACAGTGATAGGAGGAGGAGGATAACTGGGTACTGACACTGCACAGTGATAGGAGGAGGGGGAGGGCCGGGTACTTACGCTGCACAGCAATAGGAGGAGGAGGATGGCCGGGTACTAACACTGCACAGTGATAGGAGGAGGAGGATGGCTGGGTACTGACACTGCACAGTGATAGGAGGAGGGGGATGGCTGGGTACTGACACTGCACAGTGATAGGAGGAGGAGGATGGCTGGGCACTGACACTGCACAGCGATAGGAGGAGGAGGATGGCTGGGTACTGACACTGCAAAGTGATAGGAGGAGGAGGATGGCCGGGTACTGACACTGCACAGTGATAGGAGGAGGAGGATGGCTGGGCACTGACACTGCACAGCGATAGGAGGAGGAGGATGGCTGGGTACTGACACTGCAAAGTGATAGGAGGAGGAGGATGGCTGGGTACTGACACTGCAGAGTGATAGGAGGAGGAGGATGGCCGGGTACTGACACTGAAAAGTGATAGGAGGAGGAGGATGGCCGGGTACTGACACTGCGCAGTGATAGGAGGAGGAGGATGGCCGGGTACTGACACTGCACAGTGATAGGAGGAGGAGGATGGCCGGGTACTGACACTGCACAGTGATAGGCGGAGGAGGATGGCCGGGTACTGACACTGCACAGTGATAGGAGGAGGATGGCCAGGTACTGACACTGCACAGTGATAGGAGGAGGATGGCCAGGTACTGACACTGCACAGTGATAGGAGGAGGAGGATGGCCGGGTACTGACACTGCACAGTGATAGGAGGAGGAGGATGGCTGCTTACTGGCACTGCACAGTGATAGGAGGAGGAGGATGGCCGGGTACTGACACTGCACAGTGATAGGAGGAGGAGGCTGGCTGGGTGCTGACACTGCACAGTGATAGGGCGAGGAGGATGGCTGAGTACTGACACTGCACAGTGATAGGAGGAGGAGGCTGCCCGGGTACTGACACTGCACAGTGATAGGTGGAGGAGGATGATGGCTGGGTGCTGACACTGCACAGTGATAGGAGGTGGAGGATGGCCAGGTACTAACACTGCACAGTGATAGGAGGAGGAGGATGGCCGGGTACTGACACTGCACAGTGATAGGAGGAGGAGGATGGCTGGGTACTGACACTGCACAGTGATAGGAGGAGGAGAATGGCTGCTTACTGACACTGCACAGTGATAGGAGGAGGAGGATGGCCGGGTACTGACACTGCACAGTGATAGGAGGAGGAGGATGGCCGGGTACTGACACTGCACAGTGATAGGAGGAGGATGGCTGGGTACTGACACTGCACAGTGATAGGAGGAGGAGGATGGCTGCTTACTGACACTGCACAGTGATAGGAGGAGGAGGATGGCCGGGTACTGACACTGCACAGTGATAGGAGGAGGAGGACGGCCAGGTTTTGACACTGCACAGTGATAGGAGGAGGAGGCTGGCTGGGTGCTGACACTGCACAGTGATAGGGCGAGGAGGATGGCTGGGTACTGACACTGCACAGTGATAGGAGGAGGAGGCTGGCTGGGTGCTGACACTGCACAGTGATAGGGCGAGGAGGATGGCTGGGTACTGACACTGCACAGTGATAGGTGGAGGAGGATGATGGCTGGGTGCTGACACTGCACAGTGATAGGAGGTGGAGGATGGCCAGGTACTAACACTGCACAGTGATAGGAGGAGGAGGATGGCCGGGTACTGACACTGCACAGTGATAGGAGGAGGAGGCTGGCCGGGTACTGACACTGCACAGTGATAGGAGGAGGAGGATGGCCGGGTACTGACACTGCAGAGTGATAGGAGGAGGAGGCTGACCGGGTACTGACACTGCACAGTGATAGGAGGAGGAGGATGGCCGGGTACTGACACTGCACAGTGATAGGAGGAGGAGGATGGCCAGGTACTGACACTGCACAGTGATAGGAGGAGGAGGCTGGCCGGGTACTGACACTGCACAGTGATAGGTGGAGGAGGATGATGGCTGGGTGCTGACACTGCACAGTGATAGGAGGTGGAGGATGGCCAGGAACTAACACTGCACAATGATAGGAGGAGGAGGATGGCCGGGTACTGACACTGCACAGTGATAGGAGGAGGGGAATGGCTGCTTACTGACACTGCACAGTGATAGGAGGAGGAGGATGGCCGGGTACTGACACTGCACAGTGATAGGAGGAGGGGGATGGCCGCGTACTTACGCTGCACAGCAATAGGAGGAGGAGGATGGCCGGGTACTAACACTGCACAGTGATAGGAGGAGGAGGATGGCTGCTTACTGACACTGCACAGTGATAGGCGGAGGAGGATGGCCGGGTACTGACACTGCACAGTGATAGGAGGAGGAGGATGGCCGGGTACTGACACTGCACAGTGATAGGAGGAGGAGGATGGCCGGGTACTGACACTGCACAGTGATAGGAGGAGGATGGCTGGGTACTGACACTGCACAGTGATAGGAGAAGATGGAAGGCCAAGTACTTGGATTAGAACAGGTTAATCCTGAGCTACTACCTCCTGGTGAGCCTCAAGAACACAGCACTCTGCCTGTGAGGTCTCTGTAAACCTCCAAAAGGTAGAAAAGCTGATTCCATGGAAGTCAGCTAATGCATAATTTTATTGTAGCATGTGCACAACAGTCAAATAAAATGCAACGCGTTTCGTCCATCAGTCCTTAATCATGACTCTGGAGCCATGATTAAGGCCTGATGGCGAAACACGTTGGATTCATATTAGACTGTTGTTCACATGCTACAATAAAATCATGTTTTAGCTGACTTCCATTTCTATTGGATGTCTGTACTTTGCAGGACTGCTGTTGGCTGCTATGGGTACAGCTGTCACCTAGAAAGCAGTAAAGAGGAGCTAGCTGGAGGTTTTCTTTGCAATGGCTGTGTGGCTTTGCACAGGGCTGTGTATGAACATAGCTGTGTCCTGTCTGAAGGTAAGTGGGCTCCTCTTAGGAGGGTAGGAAAGGGTGCCCTCTGCCATACCCTATGCTGTACTCTTCAGCACATACTGTATTGCCCACTAAGACACTTCTTTAGCATTGTTTGTAAAATCCCCATCCTCAAAACACTTTTACTAGTACAGTATAATGAGGAATTAGCTTATACTGAAATGATAGGAGAGCAAAACATAGCAGTAGAAATAGTATTGGCACTATTGGACAAATGATTGATTAGGATCTGTAAGTGATTTTTGTTCTGGTGACATCTCTGACATTCTTCTTGCTGATTAATTTCAGGTGCGACTGGTTATAGCGGAGAAGTGTCTGAAATGTGAAGAACACGATGTCAGTCTACCCTTGAGTGAACACAATGAGCCCTGGTTTATGCGCCTTAACCCATCAGGAGAAGTTCCAGTCCTTGTTCACGGAGAAAATATCATCTGTGAAGCTACACAAATTATTGATTTTCTGGAACAGACATATACCGATGGTAAACCATTGTTTGATGCATACAATATTAAGGGTATTTAATTACATTTCTGGCTTATTGTATATTGGAGGTCACATAAAGATACCAAGGATGTTATAAAGTTAATGGAACTCTGAACTGATCAGGCTTAGAGCCCTTTCACACTTGTGCGACTTGTCCTGCGACTTGAGACTCCAAAGTCACATGACAAGTCGTACTTCATGATTTCCAATGAGTGCCATTTATATCTGTGCAATTTCAAGTAACAGCGACTTCAAAGTAGTCCCTGCACTACTTTGGTCTGACTTTGATGGGTTTTGAGGTCCATAGACCTCAAGAATACATAGGCATTGCTTCAGTTCAGTCAAAATTGCATGACTTTTAGGTTGCACAAGTGTGAAAGGGGCTTAAAGTGATTGTGTTTTTAATTACAAACATGTTATACTTAGCTCCTCTGTGCAGTTGTTTTTGTACAAAGCAGCCTGGATCCCCCTCTTCTCGGGTCCCTCTTTGCTGCTCCTGGACCCTCCCTCCTGTCGAGAGCCCCCATAGCAAGCAGCTTGCTATGGGGGCACCTTAGCCGAGCTGCAGCTCCCTGTGTCTATTCAGAAATAGAGCTGCCTCTCGGCTCTTCCCCCTCTCTCTCCTGATTGGCTAACTGACTTTGATTAACCACTTAAGCCCCGGAGGATTTGGCTGCTAAAAGACCAGGGGTTTTTTTGCGATTTTTTACTGCGTGACTTTAACGGACAATTGCGCGGTCGTGCAACGCTGTACCTAAACGAATTTGACGTCCTTTTTTTCCCACAAACAGAGCTTTCTTTTGGTGGTATTTGATCCCCTGTGCGATTTTTCGATCATGCGCTATAAACAAAAAAAGAGCGTCAATTTTGCAAAAATAACAATATTTTTCACGTTTTTTTATAAGAAATTCCCCCCCAAAAAAATGTAAAAATCAACATTTTTTAACATTTTCGGCCAATTTGTTTTATGCTACCTATGTTTGGTAAAAAAAATCGCAAAAAGCGTATTTTGATTGGTTTGCACAAAAGTTATCGCGTTTACTAACAAAGGGAAAGATTTTTTTCATTTTTGGTGTTTTTTTTTTAACGCGTAATGGCGGCGATCTGCGATTTTTTTTCGGTACTGCGACATTGCGGCGGACAGATCGGACCCTTGACTGACATTTTTGACACTTTTGGGGGTACCAGTGACATTACTGCAGTAATCAGTGCTATATATATGCACTGTTACTGCAAAAATGACACTGGCAGGGAAGGGGTTAACTTTATTGGACAGGGAGGGGTTAAGTGTGTCCTAGGGGTGTGCTTCTAACTGTGCAGGGACATTGCTATTGGTGTAAAAACAAATATCAACGGTTCTACATAGTAGAACCGTCTGATCTTCATTTTTACACAGGGAGAATGACGGGCGGCTTGTTTACATAAGCCGCTCCGCCTTTCTCCCTTCACAGGAGCGATCGTAGTGTGACCGGCGGACATCGAGTCCGCCAGTCACACGCACTGACTTGTCTGTGAACGAGCCGCGGCGGGCTCGCGCCTCGGCGGGCGCGCGCCCACCGGCAATTGGCTCGCAAGTCAGTGACAGGCGAGTGACGTATCCTTACGTCACTCTGCCTGGCTGGGGCTGACCGCCGCAGTATATAGTTGTGCGGCGGTCGGCAACCGGTTAACAGCCGCAGGAGCCGAAGGTGCCACTGCTGTATCTTAGCCAATCAGGAGGGAGAGTCCCGGAGATTCGAGGGGTTCGTGGACATCGCTGGACAGAGTTGGGGCTCAGGTAAGTATTGGGGGTGCTGGGGAGGCTGCTGCACACAGAAGGCTTTTTATCTTAATGCATAAAATACATAAAAATGTTCTGCCTTTACAACTCATTTAATTAACTGAGTTGGATATATTATTTTAATTTGTTGTTTTATCACAAAATATTTTTTTCCTAAATATGCTCAATTCAAAAACATAAATATTCCCATTAATTGGATCTTGAATTCACAAAAGTCATTTTTCTCCGAGGCTGGGTTCACATTAGCTGCAGCCTCGGGGGTCCGGTGTGTCCCTGTTTTCCATTTCAGGTGCGAATTGGGTCCGAATTTTTGCCTGAATTTGGACCTAAATCAGAACCAAAGGCGCACAGGACCCTTTTCCAGTGAGGACCACAGCCGCCCCGGAGGTTTGAGAACTGGCTCCATTGAGAGCCGGGCTCAGTCTCCTGTCATGCAAATTAAATGCAGGGAAACCTGCATCCAGTTCGCATAACTGTGAATCCATCCTGAGGCTTGGTTCACTTCTATGCATATTCATTTGAATGGGCTGCTGTGCCCGCCTTTCCTGCAGAAAAAGGTGCATGCGCCTTTTTTAAAAAGCGGTCTGCAGGGAAATCGCATGGTCATTTGGTCATCTTAAAGTGGCATTAAACCCAAGACAAAAAATGTAATATATTGCAGCTTACCAGTCAATAGATGTGGTGGCTGCATTCCTTTTCATTTTTTTTTAGGCTTTTCCCCTTCGTTTTTACCTGGTGATCTAGCCAGTAATACACCTTCTGTATTAGAGTGCCCCCACTCTGGGTGAAGGGTCACAGGGGGCACATTTAGACAGCAGCATTGTCAGTCTACAGGGAGGTTATTGTTAGATGTACTGGCAGATTTAAATACACTAACAAATTGAAGCAAAACTTCAGCTAACACTTTAAGCCCCGGTTCACACTTGTGCGTGTGCGGGGTTCGCATGTAATGTCGGAGCGCACTGCTCCGACATTACATGCGATCGGCTGTGCGGTGCGAGTTTAGCTATACAAACTGTATGGCTAAATTTGCATCGCACTCGCAGCAAACACGCACAGGAGGCATTTTTGCAGCCGCATCAGGATCGGATCGCACAGCAGTTCACACTTGTGCGATCCGATCCTGTGCGAACTGCACGATCGCACTGCGATATGCGATCAAACTGGGGGTGTCGTTAAGATTACATTGACTCCCCAGCGGATCGCATATGGCAGTGTGAACTGCCGGGGGTGCGTGTGCGATGCGGGAACAGGCTGCGAGTTCGCAGCCTTCCCGCATCGCATCAGTGTGAACCGGACCTATAAGCAGTTACAGCAACAGTTTTTCTTTTTGGGATAAAGGTTTTACATAAATAAAAGCTGATCATATTAAGCATCCCTGTCAGTGTTAAATGGTTTGTCTCATCCCTCTAGCTTGCAGTTACAGGCATGAGACAAACCATTCAACTCTGGCAGGGATGTTCTTTTGAAAACCAAAAACAACAGACCTATTGGCTGGATCACCAGATAAAAATAGAAGAAAGAGAAACTAAAAAAGAAAACAAATGCAGCCATCACAATTGGTAAGCTGCAATATATTAAATGTTTGGCTCTTATGAGGAATGTTTTGGCACTTATGAGGCTGCACTTATGGGCACTGATAGGCTGCACTGATAAGCAGTAGACATGTCCACTGCTTTACTGACACCGTCCACTGCCAAATATCTGTGGCAGAGGTTTCCACTTTCCCTGCAAAGTCTGCTGTCACTTTTTATTTTCAGTTTGATGTGTATAATATGTGATGTTACATATCACAGAAACTGGTTTTGTGGTAATATTGAAGTTTATTGAGATTTCCATACATCAGAGGGTTCCACTATTATTGTGTTATTGATTAGTAAGTTAGCGCTGCACGTTTTTATTTTTTTCTCTTGCCGACATTTACTTGTGCCACATGCTGATGTAAAGCAGCCTGTCCGGGCTCTTTCTGTGTTGTGACTAGGGATGTGCTCATAGATACCATACAAGCACTGATTGCTGTTTGAAAGATCTCAAAGCTACAGAAGGAGGAGGAATATTTATAATACTGAATTACAGCAGAGTACAGGGGGGAAAATATATCATTATGGGCATGTATCTACAGTTTGGCAATGATTACATAAAGCAGGTTAGGGCAATATGTTTATCTGAGAGAGCACAAGCATGCTTTGCATTTATAAGGCTGTAACCTACCTATCCTGCTGTGTGTTACGGAGTAGTGTGGCTGGCTGGCTGCAGAATGAGGCGGTGTGATTTATGTTGAAGTTAGCTTGTTCACATTTAACATGTACACGCCTAATGTTCCCTCCCACATTTACTTCAATTTATAAAGCATGATGGGAAGTGTAGTTTGATTATAGTGTAGAGCAGGGTTGTCAAACTCAGTTTCCTCATGGGCCACATTAGCGTTATGGTTGCCCTCAAAGGGCCGGTTGTGTCTGTAAGACTAGTTGTCCAGAGCACCCCACCATCAGAAGGCAAGAGACCCCCACCCTCCCTTACATCACAATGCACCCCCTTACCTTGTACTGCTACTGGAAAGAAGCTGGGGTCTGGGAAGCAGAAAGTACAGGGTCTAGAGGAGGACCCAGGGAGGGCAGGAGTCAGCTGCCAGAATGTTCTTAATGCTGAGACCAGGGATGTGGAGACGAGGTTGTGCTGCGGCTGCACAGAGAGGTGCAGGATCTGTAGGAGGAGTCCTGTCCTCCTCTCTGCTGCTGGCTGCTGAGATGGGGGGATGACGACAAAGACAAGACTCTTCGGGGCTGCAGGGAGAAGAGCAGGATCTGGCGGAGGAGTTTTGTCCTCTTCTGCTGCCGACTGCTAAAACAAGGTGAGGGTGGAGATAAGGGGGTGCTGCAGCTGCAGGAGAGGTGTGAGGGCCACATGAAATGGCCTGGAGAGCCGAATTCTGCCCACGGGCCTTGTGTTTAACACATGTGGTGTAAAGATAGAGGAAAGGATATGATGTAGTCCCAGTTGTAACAGCTCCTCCTTGGCTGAGCAGATGCTGCATCTTTTGAATTAGAGAGCTGACTTCCTGAAAATTGAAGTAGACTTTTCTCTTCAATGGTAAGGAATTTCACAAATGTAATACCTGTTTAGTGTATTGTGTAGGGTGGTGTTACTAATGGGGGATTTTTTTGCCGATCCCGGAGTTCAGGTGAGTTTGCTAAAATTGCTGCAAGTTTGCGTTGAGACATTTTATTCTATTTCCCGATTGATGATCTATACATGGCTGGTGGGTCATTCAGATTTTTCAATCATAATTATTATTATTATTATTATACATGATTTATATAGCGCCAACAGTATCCGCAAGCGCTTTGGGATGTAAGGGCAGACAGTGCAGTTAAAATACACTTCAATGCTGGAGGAATCAGAGGGCCCTGCTCATTAGAATGTTTCTTTTTAGGCATGTCTAATCCCAAAAACAAAATGTAAATTCTATATTCAGGATAATGCTATCATCCTTTCCGAAACTCCTCATACTGATTGCTGGCAAACCCCCCCCCCCCCAAAAAAAAAACCTTAAAGTGGAGTTCCACCCATTTTAGTGACTTTAGATGTATGTAATCCCCTTTAAAACGACTTTTACCAATGGAAAGTTTTTTTTTTTTTTTTTGCTAGTAAATACCTTATTTTCTGCTTTATTTATCCTCTTCTCACTTCCTGGTCCGGTCGGCGATTACGTCATTTGGCGATTCGCAGTGTGTGCTGGGATGTATATCAGGCCATGAAATCTCGCATTATTACACAGGAGATGAGCTGTACTGCGTGCTCTGCCCCGCCTCTGCCCCGCCTCCTCTCAGTGAGCGAGGACTGAAAGCATTATATCCTCACTGAGCTCACTGAGAGGAGGCGGGGCGGAGCACGGCCTCAATACAATACATACATACAGCTCACTGAGAGGATGCGGGGCAGAGCACACAGTGCAGCTCATCTCCTCTGTAATAATGCGAGATTTCATGGCCTGATATACATCCCAGCACACACTGCGAATCGCCGAATGACGTAATCGCCGACCGGACCCGGAAGTGAGAAGAGGATAAATAAAGCAGAAAATATGGTATTTACTAGCAACAAAAAAAAAAAAATAAAACTTGCCATTGGTAAAAGTCGTTTTAAAGGGGATTACATACATCTATGTAATCCAATTTATTAAAAATGGATGGAACTCCACTTTAACTAAATGCCCATTTTACCTATTGAAAGCTGTGGTCACATGTTCCTCCAGTCTGAATTATTCTTTTTTCCTTTGTTTATATCAGGCGGGGTGCTTCTCTGGGTAGTCACGTCACTGCCTGTGTGACATGGATACTTTTTATTGACTGTGCAGGGGGGGTCCTCTTAGGTTCCAGAAGAGAAGTGATATCATTGCAAGGGGACAGGGGAGGACTGGCTAGCAAAGGACCATATGCAGAGCTTGATCGTTGGTGCACCAGACCCAGAAATGGCGCTGATGAGGGACCTAGACTAAGATAAAAATGCTGCAGGATGGAGGAAGGGAGGAATAATGAGAGGGGTTGGGGGTCATCTTTTGCCCAGAGTCAAGTTTCAGTATACTGCAGCTTTTTTCTTTTGTTTTCTCCTTGTAATCCTACAAATAATGCAACTCCTGTCTCTAAGTGGCTACACTCACTTCTACACAGTAACCATACACTTGCAACAAGTCTGCCTCTGTTCTTCTTCATTTTATGGTTGTTAATGGGGTTGGTAGTTTAAAAAAGAAGAAAGTATTGTTTGTACTGCCAGTTCAGCTCACGGTAAGTGACAAGGACACTGCATTTCTGGCAGGATCAACTGATTTTTTTCTGTACTTGCTAATAGTGTTCTTAGCCTGAAAAAAGAAAACAAAAGCAGCCACCACATTTACTAGCTGGTAAGCTGTGATTAATTCAATTTTTGTTCTTGGGTTTAGATACAATGAACAGCTTTCTATTCATCTGATTACATTTTCCTGTGTTGTCTGCAGATAAAACAGCAAGACTAGTTCCAGAAGAAGGAAGTGTGTACTACGTAAGGGTACAACACTACAGAGAACTATTGGATTCCTTGCCCATGGATGCTTACACTCACGGCTGTATCCTACACCCAGAACTAACAGCAGAATCCATGATTCCAGCTTATGCCACATCCAGGATTCGCAGTATGTATAGAATATTTAATATTTACTGTACATATTCCTCAATGAGTAATTCTGCGTTTACAGAATAAGATATACTTAGTCCAAATTAACAAACTGACAAATGTGGCATTTGTCAGAGGACAGATATGGGGAGATCTCCTGTGGGTTGTTCAGGCTCAATCATCTTTGACTTAAATCCCAACTTTGGGCAGATATAAAAAACAGATATGAATGCAGCTCTGTAATCAATAATACATAATAAACTGTGTTTTTTAAATGCAAGCAGTGCAAGTACCTGAATTTTACCTGGTATCAGCGTCTTGCAGTCCCTGTACAGTTGGGCTACAGCTTTTGGAATACAGAGTAAAAATAAATAATTAATAGCAATAAACTGTTTTGCTGATTTCTGCCAGTCACGTGGCATGTCCAGTCTGTGTCTTAGAATAACAGGTAGGAGAAGCCTCCAACAATCAAGATGTACTATCCCACCTTCATTGTGTTTAGCTGGTTAGTTGGCGTGAAGGAGGAGGAAGGGAGTGGGTTGTCATCTACCACTGTGTATATGTCCACACGTGTGACTCTATAGTCACGTGGGCTGCTAAGAAGTGATAGGGAGGAAATGCTCAGGGTAGAAAATACACTGAAATCTGAGCATGTGCAGAGCTGCCAACACTGCTCTGCAAAATGCCCAACTACATGGACAGGAGGGGGAGATAGAGGACAGCAGGATCAACCAGGTATTTACAGAATACAGAAAACAAATCGCATAGTGACTGAGTGTGTATAAACAGCATGTAATACAACATTTACTGTGCCTTGCGAAAGTATTCAGCCCCCTTGAACTTTTCAACCTTTTGCCACATTTCAGGCTTCAAACATACAGATATAAAACTGTAATTTTTTTGAAGAATCAACAACAAGTGGGACACAATCATGAAGTGGAACAAAATTTATTGGATATTTCAAACTTTGTTAACAAATAAAAAACTGAAAAATTGGGCGTGAAAAATTGTTCAGCCCCCTTAAGTTAATACTTTGTAGCGCCACCTTTTGCTGCGATTACAGCTGTAAGTCGCTTGGGGTATGTCTCAATCAGTTTTGCACATCGAGAGACTGAAATTTTTTCCCATTCCTCCTTGCAAAACAGCTCAAGCTCAGTGAGGTTGAATGGAGAGCATTTGTGAACAGCAGTTTTGAGTTCTTTCCACAGATTCTCGATTGGATTCAGGTCTGAACTTTGACTTGGCCATTCTAACACCTGGATGTTTATTTGTGAACCATTCCATTGTAGATTTTGCTTTATGCTTTGGATCATTGTCTTGTTGGAAGATAACAAATTCATATTCCTTGTTGAAATACTTTCGCAAGGCACTGTATTGATAGTTTTTAATGATGTGGGTTTAATGACACTTTATTTGCTCATGCAAACTCTTTAGATGCAGAATAAATTAATTTGTATATCAGCATCCTTACATGCATGTTCACAGCTTATCAGCAAATATGAATTGGTTGTGAACGACATAATCTGCCTCACTCTTGCTATATGTATTTGTCCCAGCATCTCATCAAGGTCCCCTTTGATGCAAACTATTGTTATGTGTTACCAACTGCCAAGAATGTCTCGGTAACTCACAGGGTGTATATTGTGTGCTGTAGACTGTTGTGTGGGTTTTTCAGGACAATGGCCCAAATCCTTTGATACTAAGGATACTTTGTCAATTTTCTAAACAATATGCCATTGCTCTGTGCTCTTTAGTTATGTAGGAGCCAGCAAAAGGAACCACAGCGACAGTCAGGAAAATACTTGAGCGTTTAATAAAAGACCACATAGATGAGTTCTTGCTGGAAAAAAATATTTTAAGTAACACACTGCATGGATTTATAAAAGACCGAAGTTGTCAAACAAACCTGATTTCTTTTTATGAGGAGGTAAGTAAAACCTTGAAGAGAGGGGTGGCTGTGGACGTAGTATACTTGGCTTTTGCAAAAGCGTTTTTGTAAGGTAAAGTTTACAGACTTGGAAAGATCAGTTTGTAATTGGAGAGAAAACTGGTTAAAAGATTGAATTCAGAGAGAAGTGGTTAATAATTCTTACTCTGAATGATCTTATCAGTGGTTATCAGTGGTGTACCCCAAGCTTCGGTGTTGGGACCCTTACTTTTTAATACCTTTATAAATGATATAGGGTCTGGGATTAAAAGTACCATTTCAGTCTTTGCAGATGACACCAAGCTATGCAGTGGAATAACTTCCTTACAGGATGTCTCCAACTTACAAGCTGACCTCAATGCACTGTTTCATTGGGCAACTGTGTGGCAAATGAGGTTTAATGTTGATAAATATAAAGTTATGCACTTGGGAGATAAGAATATGCATGCATCATACATACTAGGGGGAGCACAGCTGGGGGATTCAATGGTGCAGAAGGATCTGGGGGTTTTGATAGATCATAAGCTTAATAACAGCATGCAATGCCAAGCTGCAGGTTCCAAAGCGAGCAAAGTCCTTTCTTGTATTAAGAGAGGCGTGGACTGCAGAGAGGTAGATATCATTTTGCCCCAGTACAAATAATTAGTAAGACCTCATCTGGAATATGCAGTTCAGTTTTGGGCACCAGTTGATAAAAAGGATATCGGGGAACTTGAGAAAGTGCAGAGAAGAGCAACCAAACTGATAAAAGGATAGATTAGAGGAACGGAATATTTTCTCTCGAGGGAGGATATGATCAACATGTACTGATACAGTACATAAGGGGTCCGTATAGTGAACTTGGTGTTGAGTTATTCACTTTAAGGTCATCACAGAGGACAAGGGGGCACTCTTTAGGTCTAGAGGAAAAGATATTTCATCTCCAAATATGGCTTCTTCACAGTAAGAGTTGTGAAAATGTGGAATTGACTCCCTCATGAGCTGGTTTTAAAAAAGGCCATGGTTCCTAAATGTACATATTATAACCAGGTACTAATATTTATAAGTAAAGTTGATCCAGGGAATATCTGATTGCTTCCTAGGGGATCAGGAAGGATTTTTTCCCCTGCTGTAGCAAATTGGATCATGCTTTGCTGGGGGTTTTCACCTTCCTCTGGATCAACTGTGTATATGGGATCTTTTATTGGTTGAACTAGATAGACTTGTGTTTTTTTTTTTTTTTCGCCCTGACTATGTAATAATGTAACAGTGGGGGACACAGATATCCAACACTAGCAGAAATGGGTTACATCCCTTACCCCTATGCCACTAGAGGACACAGTAATGACATAGCGCCTAAAAAATCAGTGCACAGTGAAGGACCGGGCATCCAGAAAATCCAGAAGTTTGTTGGATGTTTGAGAGTCACTGTTGGTTTTAGATCCTCAGCAAAGCAGTTAACACCTGCTGGAGAGGTATGTATAAACGATAGGTATGAAAAAATCATTTATATTTAGAGACAAAGGTCATACGTAGAGGGACCTGCAAGTCTAAAATAAGGCATTATCCTTGTGTGGCTCATTCTGCACAGACCTTTGTCCTGGTGGAGCTATTCTCAGCAGCATAGAAAATGCTTCATTACTGAAAGTTCTTCTTACCTAGACACTATATTGTGCATTTTATACCAAAAGGATGTAAGCTGTTTTATATGCAATTGTTATGTTTCCTTTCTCTTGTTGTTTTGGAGTTATCTAAATGTATTTTCTATCCAAATATATTTTTGTCTAGCTCAAATTGGAAGCACTGAGTCAGAACTTAAGAAACTTGCTCAAGAAAATCCAGATCTTGAAGATGCTTACATTGCAAAACAGAAACGCCTAAAAGTAAGTCCCATCAAAAGGGCTTTAAATGTCCTGGTATGTATTTTACATAATATTGGTATTATTTTTAGAAACATAATGCTTGCAATGTACCTGTCGCCAGTAGGAACATCATTGTCTGAGGGCCTGCTGATCAATAAGCACCCAACCGATGTCGTCAGCCATAGAGACAACATTTTTAAATGTTGTTATTATATTATATTATCAGGGCTCAAAATGTCAAGTCCTGAGCTACTAGCCAGGCCTTAAGAGTTATTATGCCAGGGACCCAAAAAGGATAATAATGGTAATAGTGTAGTATTTTATTAAACAATTGCTAAAAACACATAAAATGGACACTTACATTTTATAGTGCTTCCATTAGCACCAACATAAACAGCCTTGGAATTATTCCTTGCTCGCGGGTCATATAGAGCCAGCGTGCATTCCAACACCCAGAATTGATGCAGGGATCCCGGCCAGAAGTGACATCAGTAATGGCGGATGCACAGCCTTAATGCATTTCTCAGTATATGCTTCATCAGGAAGGTTGTCCCCAGAAAAGTAATAGAGAGGAAATCTTCCAATGGGGACACTAGTTCTGGTGACCTGGAGGTCCCCAAGGAATTCCCTTAATTTGGCTATGGGACATGAAGTGAAGGGAAATCCGCCCAATGGAACACAGATGGTGAAAAAAAAAAAATCTGACAGGAGTTTTAACTCTCCCTTGCTCTGTCCAATTTGAAAAGAAAGTTTTGTCTATACATTAGTTCTACTTTACGTGTAGTGATGAGTGAATATGCCTAAGGTTAGGTGAATCATGAAATGTGTGAAAAGGTAAAATAAAAAATAAAAAAATACACAGTTGAGAGAGGGCCTTTTTACCTGTTGCTTAGGGGACAACACAAATCCTTTAAAGTATAACTAAAGGCAAAAACTTTGTTTTTAGTTTTGGATAGAGTGGAGATGGATTAGATCACCTATCAGTTTTTATTGCTGCGAAAGTAAAAGAAAACCCCAAATTTTGGGTTATCCCCAAAAAAAAAAAAATAATAGAGGGGAAATCTCCAATGGAAACGCTAGGTCGGGTGACCTGGGGGTCCCCAAGCAATTCTCTTAATTTTCAGGGATTTCCTCTCACTTCCTGTTTGGCTATAGGACAGGAAGTGAAGGGAAGTCTCTGCAATGGGACACAGATTACGAAAAAAAAAATGGGTTATAACTAGGGAACGACAGATATCGAATTTAGTTGCCGATACCGATATTTTGGCCATTGCATATCGGTATCGGCCGATATGGGCCGATATTTTGTACATTTAAAGTTTTGAAAAATAAAGACAATTTTTGACACAAATCTGGTACTGAACATGTTAATTTTTTTTTTAATGTTTAATGGATGGCTTGCCGGCACCCTGTGGTGGGTGGCTGTTTGGCTGGCACCCTGTGGTGGATGGGTTGCTGGCTGGCACTCTGTGGTGGGTGGCTGGCTGTCTGGCACCCTGTGGTGGGTGGCTGGCTTGCTGGCACCCTGTGGTGGGTGGCTGGCTGTCTGGCACCCTGTGGTGGATGGCTGGCTGTCTGGCACCCTGTGGTGGGTGGCTGGCTGTCTGGCACCCTGTGGTGGGTGGCTGGCTGGCTTGCTGGCACCCTGTGGTGGATGGCTGGCTGTCTGGCACCCTGTGGTGGATGGCTGGCTGTCTGGCACCCTGTGGTGAGTGGCTGGCTGTCTGGCACCCTGTGGTGGGTGGTTGGCTGTCTGGCACCCTGTGGTGAGTGACTGGCTGTCTGGCCCCCTGTGGTGGGTGGTTGGCTGTCTGGCACCCTGTGGTGGGTGGCTGGCTTGCTGGCACCATGTGGTGGGTGGCTGGCTGTCTGGCATGCTGTGGTGGGTGGGTGGCTGTCTGTCTGGCACCCTGTGGTGGGTGGCTGGCTGTCTGGCACCCTGTGGTGGTGGGCGGCTGGCTGTGTGGTGGGTGGCTGGCTAGCTGGCACCCTGTGGTGGGTGGCTGGATGTCTGGCACCCTGTGGTGGGTGGCTGGCTG
This sequence comes from Pelophylax lessonae, assembly GCF_965119305.1. Classification (NCBI taxonomy): domain Eukaryota; kingdom Metazoa; phylum Chordata; class Amphibia; order Anura; family Ranidae; genus Pelophylax; species Pelophylax lessonae. The sequence continues at coordinate 451,086,902 of NC_138772.1, forward strand.
GCACGGGGGCTGAGGGTGGCTGGCTGGTACAGGGCCTGTGGGCAGCTGGCTGGTACAGGGCCTGTGGGTGGCTGGCTGTCTGGCACCCTGTGGTGGGTGGTTGGCTGGCTGGCACCCTGTGGTGGGTGGGTGGCTGGCACAGGGGCTGTGGGTGGCTGGCTGTTACAGGGCCTGTGGGTGGCTGGCTGGCTGGTACAGTGCCTGTGGCTGGCTGATACAGGGCCTGTGGCTGGCTGGCTGGTACAGGGCCTGTGGGTGGCTGGTGGGCTCACTGGTACAGTGCCTGTGGCTGGCTGGTACAGGGCCTGTGGATGTGGGTGGCTGGCTGGCACTGGGCTACTGTGGGTGGGTGTATGGCTGTGATACACTCCCGCGAGACTAGTCCCGACTCCAGACGAGGCTGTCCAAGGCGAGGGAGGCGGCATAAAAAGGCAGAATAACGTCACGAAAATATCGGCAAAATCGGTAACTTCCGGGGCCGATTCTGATATATCGGGGAAAGTGCATCGGCCCTCAAAGTATAGGCCTTGCCGATAATCGGTCGATCCCTAGTTATAACCCCACCTTGCTCTATCCAAAATGAAAAAAAAAAACGTTTGCCTATAGTTTTACAGGTTTAGAGATGCAGTTTGCTAACTGACCCTAGTAGTTTGTTATCTCTTCCTTTCTTCTCCCTACAAAAGCACCATTATAATGACACAATGGGGTTCATTTACTAAAACTGGAGAGTGCAAAATCTGGTGCAGCTGTACACAGAAACCAATCAGCTTCCAGGTTTTTGTCAAAGCTTAATTAAACAAGATGAAGTTAGAAGCTGATTGGTTACCATGCACAGTTGCACCACATTTTGCACTCTCCAGTTTTAGTAAATTAACCCCTGTAGCCTTCTTGAACCCTACTTTTTATAGTAAGGGGGTTGGCTTTTCAAAAAGCAATCACTATATAAAATTCAATCAGAACATGATGAATTCTAATTTGTGGATATACTGCATAAATTCTTCTGTAAATAATTTGATTCCATATATTGCTGCCTGACAGAGGATTTATAATCAGACATCAGAATGTATTACCATATGATGTGTTAACACTATATTTAATCTGCTTATGCATATGTCTTCGTAGAGCAAATTGATGGAACATGATAATATAAAATACCTGACAAAAATACTGGATGAGCTGGAAAAAGTCTTGGATCAAGTTGAAGTGGAGTTACAGAGACGGAGTGAAGAAACTCCAGGTCAGTGCAGCATGTGTAAATGTGTCATAAGTGTAGGAACTGTCTGTGCAGCACAGTCCTTTAGATTCCAACAGATATTTTGGCAAAAGAAAGGATCTGATTGTTCACTGTGGTAACACATCTTTTCCTTATCCAGTAAGGGTGCCGCTAAACTTCTTTCAGTTTATGTTGACATTTTACGAGCAGACTGTGGTAGACCCAACACATTTGTGTCCGTTTACGTCAAGCTACCTCCGATTTGTCACATTCAGGTCCGAAAATACATATAGGATGCCTACCTTTTTTCATTTTTTTTCAGACCCCGACAGACTTGGAGTTAGATGGAAAGACAGTGGACACAATCAAAATTGTGTATATTTACCTAATAGTTAATTCAAATCAACCCTAATTCTCCTTTCGCATGACCGTTCCGATCAAGTCAGTTTTTCAGGCAGACAGAAAGGGATCCCTCCTCCACCGTCTAAGCAGATTGGAGGGCAGTCAGGTGTAAACGGACAGCGGAGTCTGTTTACACCCGGCCGGCCATAGAGCAGAGCGGGCTCAGTCCGTGTCCATTGTGCAGAAACTGAGTAGATAGGGACCTGTCATCTGCCCACTCTGCTCTGATCAGCAGGGGATCAGCGGACAGATTCCCTGCTGATCAAAATGGAGCCCGTCCTCTGTGAAAGAGACTTAAAGTGGAGTTCCGCCTCCCCCTCCACCCCCTCCAAAAATTAAAAGTCAGCAGCTACACATACTGTAGCTGCTGACTTTTAATATTAGGACACTTACCTGTCCTGGAGTCCAGCAATGTCAGCACTGCAGCCGATGTTTCCATCGGCTGTTGGGTGCTGCCGCCGCCATTGCCGTTAAGGGAACCCGGCAGTAAAGCCTTGCGGCTTCATGGGCGGGTCCCTACTGCGCATTCCTATTGGCTCGGTGAGGGAGGAGGGGGCCAAACTTCCGAGGCGCCGTATCCCGAAAGTGGGGAAAGGTACCTATCAAAAACAGATACCCGTTCCCCCCTCCCCCCTGAAAGGTGCCAAATGTGGCACCGGAGGGGGGGAGGAAACAAAAGAGCGAAAGTTCCACTTTTGGGTGGAACTCCACTTTAACTGACGTCTTCTTACTTTAAATATTATTTTTTGCAAAATTTTTTTTTTTTCATCTGTAAAATATATAGAAAAAGAAAAGTACTTTTTGCAAGACAGTATTGCCAAAAATAGCCTTGTCATAAAGAATGGCAAAGTGTGCCCTAAATCAGTAGGCCCATACCAGATATGTACAAAAAACTCTGATCCATATACAGATACAGTGGTATACAGGTACAGGAGTTTAAAGTGTTACTAAAACCACAACAGGAAAATCAGTCTGCAAATGCAGTAAAGCATGCTTGTTATACTCAATGTGGAACCTAAGGGGTTTATCCTCTGCATTGTGTAAAAAGGCTGTGTAATCTTGTATGCACAGATCCTCCTCTTCTTTCACTGACTCCAGAGCCTTTGGAGTCATGCTGCACATGCTCAGTTTGGTGTATATTGCTAGAGATTTTTTCTCTTTTGTTCATTGACAGACACAGCTCCTTAAGATTCTTTACCATTGGGTTATACTGCCCCCTACAGGAGTAAAATATTAGGCAGAAAAAAGAACTTGACTACGCCTATGGGCAGTCCCAGGAGGTATACTCCCCCCCTTTCTGCTATAGGTACTTTTTTTTTCTGCCTAGTCAGGAGTAAGGACCTAGTTCCTTGCTGGAATCTATGGTCCTGGCAATTTTTTGCCCTTTTTTAAATGGCTTTTTTTCCTGGTTTCTTCCTGCGAGATCTTCAGTCAGATGCCGGACTGGGCGATGGGCTGGATCATTTTGATTCAGTGGTCACCCCAGTCTGGCTAGCGAGCGCACGCAGACCACAGCTCCGTGCTAGGTTGGCTGCGACATAGCCCTACTGGACGGGGGCTAAACGCCTTGCGAGGTTGCATAGGACTGGGTCTTGGCCTGAGTTCTGGTGGTCCCTTTTTGGATGCACAGTGTGTAAGGGTTTACAACCAGATAGAAAAGATACTACCTGGTTTAATGATCCTTAAAAGCTTTTATTAAAAAATATTTTATAAATTGTCTGGCTGGATTCCCATAACCATATGTATAAAGATGAGTTATATTTATCCATAAAACTAATGTCAACCTCTTTCCAATAAAACCAACCTATGTGTATTCTTTATTAGATTTGTTATGCTTACATGTTACAAAGATTCATTAACAGATTGGCTCTTATTTTTCTTGGCTGTAGAGGAAGGCACAAGTAGCGATTCCTGGCTGTGTGGACAATTCTTCAGCCTGGCAGATGTATCGTTAGCTGTCACTCTCCACCGGCTGAAGTTCCTAGGATTTGCTAGAAGAAACTGGGGGAATGGCAAGCGCCCTCATCTAGAGGCTTATTATGAACGGATTCTGCAGAGAAAGACTTTCAATCAAGTTCTGGGAAATGTCAACAATATTTTAATCTCCGCGGTCTTGCCGACTGCGTTCCGTGTGGCAAAAAAACGAGCTCCCTCCATTCTTGGTTCTTCTTTGATGGTGGGGTTATTGGCCGGGGCAGGGTACATATTCTTCATGTGCATTAGAAAAAGACTGTTTAATGTCTTCACCTCAGTTAGGGCAAAGCACTTTTTTTAGTTCTTTTTAAGGATGTGAATATGGATATCAGTTTAATATGTCATCACCACTGCTAATAAATATACAAGTATAGGGTGAAATATTGAAAGCGATAATAGTCAGTGTATGTTTACAACTGCCCAGCTAGACACATATCCCAAGTATAAAACTGTGATGAAATATATTACGCCATAATAAATGGATAAATATTCATGGAGTATATTTTTATTTGATATGTCAAAATGCGCTTGACTGTATTCATCCGAATATACCTGAAAGCATATCTAAAAATATTTATTCATCAGTTGGTTTGATGAAGATTATAAAACCTTCTTAGGCTTTATTTGGGGTGGCAAAAGTGCGCAGTTTAGCTATGTTTTTGCATCCCGCCAACCCCCCCCCCAGCGGCAATAGGCAGCGGACGGGGTTATTTACATGCCGCAGTTGTGATGATTCGCTTTGCATCTGCATCAAAGTTTACCCGACATGTAGTGATCCAGCCGAATGCTACACACTCAAGTAAACGAGGAAGGGCAGCAAACACCCCGCAACCTTCTGCAATGCACAAGGTAGCAGCGCAAATGTCAGCAAAAATGGAATTAAAGCAGGTGGTGAGGTGGTGTCATGTCGGTTCCTCACCACCGGTCAGTGATAAAATACAAGGGAGGTAATGGCGCTCAAGGGTAGTGCTGGGGGGTAAATCAGCTGCAACAACGGGGAAGGGGGGGGGAAAAAGGGGGGAAAGGGAAGTAAGGTATCAAAGGGGAGAGAAGTTTGAGGAGTCCTATGCACAAGGATGTAAAGTCCATGTGCTAGTCTCTAACCAGGAATAATTAATGATAAATAGACCTGGGATCCAATGGGGGATGAGCGGATCCGGGATGATTCCAGGGATGGATGGATGGATGGATGGATGACACTCAGGGCTGCTGACCGGAGGAGTGAAGCCGACTCTAGTAAACAAGTAAAGGAGGGGAAAGCGCCTCTTGAGTGTGATAAAAGTAATTTATTACAATGACAATAGTAGCAACTTACATGGAGGTAAGTGGATTTGAGTGTCCAGCGTGTCCTGCTCCGGCGGTGGGTGCAGCTGTGTAGCTGTATGCAGCATCCAGATAGGGTCCGGCAGCTCTGAAGAACTTTGGGAGGCCTGCTCTGTGGTTCCCAGGGTCGCTGTGGACGAGATGGAAGGGCTGGTGCGGCGGCCGGCGGGAGCGTCTAACGTCACTGGAAGGTGAGGGTAGTGTGGGCAGTCTGGGCTAATTATGCGTTTCGGAGCATGCGCCGATGTCTGGTATGGACATGCGCACTCCTTTGTCAAGTGTCCCCGGTCAGTAGTCTCAGAGAACAAGGAAATTTAGACGCATGTCTAAATCTACGTTAATACACTTTGTTTCTCAGAAATGTTTACATATATAACAGTTTCCATGGACAAAAAAATTACCTAATTCTTAGCTAACAAACACAAATGTGGAACAGAAGGCCTTCATAAAGGAAAGAAGTCCTAAAATGGAAAAAGTAGTTTGGACTCCAAACCAAGACTGGTAGCATCTTTGCTCCTTTATGTTCTCCCTTTGTTTACTTGGACAAAAGTTTTTTCCTCCATTTTTAAGTTTTTAGTTTTTTGTCTAATACAACAGTCACCATTGCCAACAGTCCAATCTCCCCGTCATGGTCATTGTTTCTGGGTGTTTTTTTTTTTTTTTTTGGCAACAGACGTTGGCCTGATGTTGACTTCAGTTTTAGACACTTGCAGCTGGTCTACTTCTTACCTGCATTTGACCTGCTTAAAGCAGGATTTGCATTCCCATAGACTTGTTAAGTATGCAAAATCCATCTGAAGTGAGCAGCAGCCCACCATTACAAGCCTTTTTCTTTCTCAGTGAGGTAGGCCTTACTAACCTCCAGCCAGGCTCACAGGGGGTTTTACCTTAACGCAGCAGGGCAGCATTTAAGCTGAAGTTATTTTTTTGCTATACTACACCAGGAACCTAACTCAGCTTCAATGAAGGGTATCCTTTGCCTGCTGGATGTTTATTATTGTAGAAACCCTCACTTCATTGACGTTGGACCCTCATCACAGCTGTCAACTTTCAGCACTGCATGGGTTAAGAGCAGTGGCTAGCCCTGATGCCAGCCCTTCCATTCCTCCCCTCTCCTCAATTAGGAAAACTCAATGTATTGGTTTAACCGAATGCAATATGTTCTGTGAGGTGGGGGAATCCTGTCATTCATCCACTTCTTCCATATTAACAGATTGTGTTTCATTCTTTGAAAACAGTATACAGTTTACTTAATTGAGGCAGTTGGAGGAAGGGGACAGTGAGTGTCAGGAGACTTTCACAGCGGCAGCAGCTACTCATAACCAATGCAGTGCTGAAAGATCATAATTGCAAAGAGCCTCCAACATCAATGAAGGAAGGCTTTTTATTAAAAGATGCAGCCAGCAAGACGAGAGATGCAGTCTACCTAAAAAGATTTGACTAAATTCCAGCTTTAGGGTTACCCACTTTACCACCGGAGGATTTTGCTGTCTTACGTCTGGGCCACTTTTTGCGATTCGGCACTGTGCGAATTTAACTGACAATTGCGCAGTCGTGCGACGCCATACCCAAACGAAATTTACATCCTTTTTTTCCCACAAACAGAGCTTTCTTTTGGTGTAAATCGATCACCTGTGCGATTTTTACTCTTTGCGCTATAAACAAAAAAAGAGCGACAATTTTGAAAAAATAACAATATTTTTCAAAATTTTTTATATGAAATTCCCCCCCAAAAAAATGTAAAAATCAAAATTTTTTATCATTTTAGGCCAATTTGTTTTCTGCTACATATTTTTGGTAAAAATAAGCGTATTTTGATTGGTTTGCGCAAAAGTTATTGCGTTTACTAAGGGAAAGATTTCTGTCATTTTTGGTGTTTTTTTTTTTAATGAGTAATGGCGGCGATCTGCGATTTTTTTTGCGGGACTGCGACATTGCGGCGGACAGATCGGACCCTTGACTGACATTTTTGACACTTTTGGGTGTACCAGTGACATTACTACAGTAATCAGTGCTATACATATGCACTGTTACTATAAAAATGACACTGGCAGGGAAGGGGTTAATTTTTATTGGGGATCAAGGGGTTAATGTATGCCTGGTGCTTACTGACGTGTGTGGGGGGAGGTGACTGATTAACACAGGGACAGATCGCAGGTTCAGCTATGCTGAACCCTGCAATCTGATCCTGTCTGTCACTTAGGAGATCCGCCCGCTTGTGTTTACACAAGTGGGCGGATCTCCACACTCGATTCCCCGACGATCCTCCCCTGGCCCGACTCCCGCTGTAACTGAATACAGTGGGAGCGAGCCTCCGGCGGCGCGCGCGTGCCGCCGACAGAGGGGAATGTCTGGTGACGTTGGTCTACGTCGCCAGACAATAACGAACCACTTTGCCGCCATACAGTCAACGTGACTGGTCGGCAAGTGGTTAAAGTAAAAATATCAGTCACTGAAGTACACCTCAACTTAGTAGTCCATGGAAAACAGCAGATCTTTCCTCTTACCATTTCTGAGTAGTCATCAAGCCATGTTAGGTGACTGTCTTGCCAAACTTAATTTCTCTGTGCAGTGCTCACTTCGTCCGCTTGCACATAAGCCCTGGACATAAAGGACACACCACTGCTCTTGCTTGTAACTATCAGGTAATTGAGTTGGTCATACATACAACTGTCATGTACAATTTTCCTTTAGATTTACCAAAACCGTATAATATGAGGTCAAACTTTCAAGGCAGGCCCTTGCACTTCACAGTTGAAGGTAAATCTAAAGGAAATTGAATAAAAACATTATATAATGTATGGCCAGCCCTATTTGAACAGAAAAGTTCAAAAAGTTTCAACATAATCTCTCTAGCTATGCTTACTCGCTGGTTGGTGCAAACACTGCAATAGAGCTTCTTCTTAAAGCGGAGTTCCGGGCACAGAATCGTTTTTTTTATTTTAATGTCCCCCAAACAGTGACCCTTACACCACTATATATCCGCTAATCCTGTTTCTTAGACTGGAATAATCTTTTTGCAAGTATGAAATCTTACTTTATAAAATTTTGGACGAGCGCCGCCATCTTTCTTGTGGATCGCCGAGTCCGTTGTGGGGAAAGGTCTTCCCTTCTTCCTCATTCGAGTGGGCGTAGGCCTGTGAGTCGAGCGTGAAATCTCGCGCATGCCCAGTACTATGCGATCGGCATAGTACTGGTTTCCGTCCGGAAATGTTAGAGGAAATCGCGTGATAAGAGCAGCCGGCCGCCTACGTCACTGCACGAGTAAGAGCTCCCAGGACGCATTGCAGGACCGGAAGTGACGGGGAGAGCCGCGGCTCTGGAGGGAGGAAGTCGATGGAAAGGTGAGTATATAATGCTCTCTAAACAGGTAAGGGAAAAAAAAAAAAAAAACGGGAATATCCAATTCAGGCTCAGCAAAGGGTAAGGAAGACCATGCAGTGAATTATACAAAAACGATTCTGTACCCGGAACTCCGCTTTAAGCCCCGGTTCACACTTATACGAGTGCGGGAAGGCTGCGAATCCGCAGCCTGTTCCCGCATCGCACACGCACCCCCGGCAGTTCACACTGCCATATGCGATACGCTGGGGGTGTCAATGTAATCTTAACGACACCCCCAGTTTGATCGCATATCGCAGTGCGATCGTGCAGTTCGCACAGGATCGGATCGCACAAGTGTGAACCGCTGTGCGATCCGATCATGATGCGGCTTCCAAAGAGGGTCCCTGTGCGTGTTTGGTGTGGCTGCGGTGCGAATTTAGCCATACAAAGTGTATGGCTAAACTCGCACCGCACAGCCGATCGCATGTAATGTCGGAGCAGTGCGCTCCGACATTACATGTGAACCCCGCACACGCACAAGTGTGAACCGGGGCTTAAATAGAGACAGCTAGGCCCAGCATGTGAGTTCTGTTTGGAGTTCCCCTTCCCTGAACTGCTTCATGAGTCACACACAGTTTACATACACATCAACATGATATATTTTCAGCTCTTACACAAGCTGGTATTGTGCTACACACCTGGGAAGGTTACACAATGAGAAAATACACAAGTCTGTCAATACATTTGTGGTTTCAACCTTTAAAAACCATAAAGCGTTGGTCAAAAAAAATCTTATTGAAGACACTTGTATTTAAATAACAAATGTGCTGTGTGGGGCCCATAAATGCATTGCAGCATAAAACAACGTATTTGCTGTGACTTTGGAGTTATATGAAATGCTGAACCCGTGTACATGAGACCTTAGACTTATGCCTTGTACACACGCATCGATTATTGGCCGTGAATTTTCGGCCAACGTCCGATCGGCCGATTTTCGGCTTGTTAGCATGATGCTTCCGACAACCGACTCCGACTTTTCGGCCGAAAAAAATCTGGTGTGCAGACTATAAAATTTTTGTTGGCCGTCAACACAACGGCCGATTTTCCATCAGTCAGTACAGATTTCGGCAGACAAAAATCTGATGAGCAAGACTGGGCATGCTCAGAGAAGAAAAAACACATGGAAAGTAAACCAGCACATGACATCACTTCTGAAGTAGATTTTTGTTGGGCGAGAAAATTTGTATGCAGTCTAGGCACATTCCAACCAACAAAACACAACTTGGACAAAAGTCGGACAATCGGTCGGCCGATAATCGTTGCGTGTGTACGAGGCATTAGGCTTCATATCTCTGTGTTGCGGTAAAGTGCGTGTTTTACTTTGCGTTACTATAACACCAGATAGTGTGTTGTGATGCCACTTCAATGCACCTGAAAAATGCTTCCCAACACATGTGGAATGCACCAGACCACCACCAGATTAAAAAAAAAATCTGTACCACCAGATTGGAAAAAAGTCTGTATATTTGGTGCAGTGCATGTCAAAACTGTCTACATTTTGGTAAGTTGTGATGCATTGGCAGCACATTACAAATAATGCAGTTTAATGCTCATCAAGATTAGGGGAAGAGGAATAAGCTGTACACGTACTATATTTCTCGCTCTGGCAGGCCCCATCGCTGTACTATTCTCTCTGGGTTGTGGGCAGGCTCTTGCTGTCCTCATGTACAATGCAGGACTGTTAACCCTATGTTGTATGTGATGATGTCAGAGTGCAGTCGCCAGCTGAAGATAAGAAAGGAAGAGGCTTCAAAGGACTAATGGAAAGAAAGAAAGAAAGATAGATGGGCGCTCCTGCTGGGGGATGAGTCTTCAATTTAAAAAAAAAAGGCCTTGACAGGTGAAATTAAGCCAGACTGATGGTGGGTGTCCCAAGTGCAGAGATACAGCACTATCATCAAGGGCAGCACTTGGAGGGCCGAAGCAAAGTCCCCCAAACAGGCAGAAGAGAAGAAAAGGTGCCACTCAGTGAAGCAAGTGTAACATGTTTAATGACACACAATAAAAACTTACATAAAAGCAGAAGTTAATCGTCATGGCCCGGCGTCCTTCCAGATCGATGGTATACCCGTCCTCAAAGCTGCCAGCGGCCGGGGATAACCCTTGGAACAGACCAATCGAGGAACTAGGTCAAAGCGAGGCCGCGATGAACCGCATACCTCACAGGAAGACCGTACGGCCGTAATGACGTAAATGGGCGGTGACCGGTTTTCGGAGCATGGGGACAACGGCTCCTTCTTCAGAACAGCTTTTATGTAAGTTTTTAATGTGTGTCATTAAACATGTTACACTTGCGTCACGGAGTGGCGCCTTTTCTTCTCTTCTGGCTTCAAAGGGCTGGTCACACAGTGTGGTGGAAGTCTGCCACACAGGAAGTAGTTAAGCATTACAGATTACCCCAAGACTTAACAAGCAGCTAACCCTTGCAGTGTGGGGTGGAGGGGGCACTACTGCAAGGGTATTTCTTTTTTTTAATCCCAAGGTTCAGCTTTTAAGGGGCCTTAAAAAGGATCTTTACTCCGTAAGCATAAAATTAAAAGTCAGCAGTTACAAAAGCTGCAGCTGCTGACTTTTAAAAATACACAATTACCTGTTCCAGGATCCAGCGATATCCTCACCCAACCTGACTCTTTGCTGGTCTTCGGGTCCAGGCACTGGCATCTTAACTGTGAGTGGCCAACTGTGACTCCTAGTGGCTTCACAGTGGCTGCCCACTGTGGGCGGGACACATTTCCGCTCAGATCGCTATGGCGTTCCAACCATGAGTGGGAGCAAGTATCTGTCAAAATAAGGTACCCGCTCACACCCCCGCACCCCCCAAAATAAAAAAAATAAAAAAAAAAGACATTCCAAATATGGGAGAGGAGGGGGAGGGAGAAAGAGGAAAAGCGGAACTTCCCCTTTTGGGTGAAGTTCCACTTTAAGGTTTATGCTAAGATCTTCCCATGCTAACCATGATTTCTGCACTACCAAGACCTGAAGGTTCTCTACCCAAAACATTATTTCAGCATAGAGTAATCTTGTGGACATGGTTATTATATCTGCTGCTCTGTTGGAGATCAGCATTTATAGGACAAGATTAATAATAAAAGCAAATCCATGTAATCAGTGTGGCCAGTCTGAATATATTTTGAAATAATACTTGCATTCCTATGTACTCTCCAATGACAAATCTGCTTTTCTAAATGCTATTAGTAAACACATGCAATTGCAATAATGTTAAAGGCTTAAGCCTCGTACACACGCACCGATTGTTGGCCGACCGATCGGCCGACTTTTGTCCAGTGTTGTTGTGTTGGTTGAAATGTGCTCTAGACTGCACACAATTTTTTTCGGCCAACAACAACCAACTTCAGAAGTGATGTCATGTGATGGTTAACTTTCCGTGTGTTTTTTCTTCTCTGAGCATGCCCAGTCTTGCTCATCTGATTTTTGTCGGCCGACATCTGTACTGACTGACAAACAATCGGCCGTTCTGTTGATGGCCAACAAAAATGTTATAGCCTGCACACCAGATTTTGTTCGGCCGAAAAGTCGCAGTCGGTTGTCGGAAGCATCATACTAACAAGCCAATCGGCCGATCGGACGTTGGCCGAAAATTTACGGCCAACAATCGGTGCGTGTGTACGAGGCTTTACTCCTACAGCTAACAGTGGTTGGTTGCTATCAACCAACCAACCACATAGTATGACTCTACTTCCTGTGTGTGTGGAACTTCCTCCTTTGGACCTGGCTGCTGACAGTGCCTTGCCTCCCCCATGCTTCACACGTTATGAATTTGGAGAAGGTGCAGGTTTTAATGAAGATCTTCTTTAAGTGTTTCATTTATTTCCACATAAGATGCTATGATTGCGAAGAGGATCATTGAGGAGGAGCATTGAAGGATTCCACTATCACCTGTGCCTATTGTATAATGCACTGCTTCCATAGACCTTTGTAGTGAGGGTCTGTGGCATATGGTAAGAGGCTGTGTAATTGGGTGTTGGTGGTGGTCCTCACACTATGGATTGGGGATTTGCTTTATGCTCCCTCTTTGGATGTGGGCTTTCTGTCATTTGATTAGTACTGCACCTTCCTTTATCATTAATGCTAAATCTATTGTATAATTCACGATTTTTTGTCACCTGCTTTTTTATAATATCTTTATTTTTTCACGTGATTACCGGGCGCAGCATATATATAATTATGATAATTATATATATGCTGCGCCCGGTAATCACGTGCAAAAATAAAGATATTATAAAATTGTGAATTATACAATAGATTTAGCATAAATGATAAATTAAATTAATATAATTTATATAATTAAATTATCTATATCATGCAATTTCATTGTCCATGAAACTTTAAGATAGAAGAGTTGAGGTAATTGAAAAGACCATTACATCTAATAGTATAATAGGTAATATTTTATGATTGGGAGAACAGGAAAGCTATAGCTTTTAGTTGCAATTCATTTTTAGGAGTACTGTACTGCAGTTTATATGATAAAAAGACATACTAAGAAGTACCACCAGGTGTCAGCAGTGTGTCACTCTAAATTAATTCATCTTTCACATTAACATTTCTACAGAACTTTTATGATCATGTTTTTATTGTTATAACATTTGAAAACCAAAAGCAAAAAAATCATTAATATCATTTACTAGATAAAGTAGAAATATTCACTTACAGAGGGACACAATATGCAATTATAAAATGGTTTAGTGGCACTGCCATTATATATCTTCTCTTCACCAGGAATCCTTTAGGCATGACTGTGGCAGAAGTGGTGCAGCCTTTTTACGGGACATCAGAGCGGCTCAGGGGGCAATTTCCCCCCTGCCCCCGGCCCAGTCCTCCCTTGAACTTTACATAACAGCTTGTTAAAAATAGTCTTATTTAGTAAGGAAAATACATTCCACATTATTAATTATGCTTCAAATTGCCTCCAGCATTGTTCATGTTTCTTCTTGCTGCCATTTTGCTGAAGTCCAGAGCTCTTGATCAGCAAGTTCAGCAGATCGGCCTCTACAAATTCAGCACAGTGCCTAAAAACAGAGAGCAACTGAGCATGTGCAGAACAGGGTGAGACAGTGTACTGGATTTTACACAGTATAGGCACTTATCTTTAATCTTTTACATAGCTAAGCCTGCAACGGGCCAACCTGAAGTGATCTAGCAGGGCTTAATTTTCAGATTAAATGGCCATACACAGTATAAGATTTTCTGAAGACTTTTTCCTTCAGATTTACCTTTTCTATGTAGTACAAGGGCCTGCCAGATTGCATACAAATTAAAAGTGTTTAGGTTTGACCTCATGTTATATGGTTTTGGTAAGTCTAAAGGAAAAAGTCTTCAGAAAATCTTATAGTATGTATGGCCCATAAGGGCCAGTTCACACCACATGCAGTTCCAGAGTGTTCCAGAAAAAAAAGTAGAACATGCTGCATTTTTCCTGCACTGGGCTGTACTGGAATGCTGTAAAACGCATCAAAAACGCACCAGAATGCACCTAAATGCACAAAAAACCCACTGGAACATACATGTCCTTATTAAGGTTAAGAAAAAAAAGGGGGAAAAAATGCACTCGACTGCATCAAAAACTCATACAAAACGCACTGGAACGCATCAAAAAGGTGCATGCAGAAAAGCATCTGGAACGTATCTGGACTGCGTTTCTATGGTGTGAACTGGCCCTAAGGCCCCTTTCACACTTGTGCAACTCATCCTGTGACTTGAGACTGCAAAGTTGCATAACAAGTCTTAAGCCCCGTACACACACGCAGATCGTCGTCATACAAACGTCGGCGGACGAAAGATCTGCCGATTGTATGCATGTTAGTATGGTGCCTCCGACAGCTGTCTGCACACAATCCGCGGACAAGAGTCTTTCTTGCAAACATGAAAATTTTTGTCTGCGGACACCAGAACGGACGATTGTTTGCCTGTCAGTACAGAAATCAGCCGACAGACCGCAGATTTGCAAGACTGGGCATGCTCAGAAAATAAAAAACACAGGGAAAGTTAACCATTACAAGACATCACTTCTGCAGTCAGCTGAAGTCTGCGGACAAAATTCTTGTGCTGTCCTTGTGCTGTCTTTGCACTTTTCAACAGACACCGACATCCCGGGGAGAAAAGACGAACATTTGTATGACGACAATCTGCGTGTGTGTATGGGGCTTTACTCTATGATTTCCAATGTGCACTGTTCATCATATCTATGCGACTTCAAAGTCTCAATAACTTCAAAGTAGTCCCTGCACAACTTTGGTCAGACTTTGATGCATTTTGAGGTCTATAGAGTATTAGGGGGGCTGCTGCACACAGAAGGCTTTGTATCTTAATGTATAGAATGGATTAAGATAAAAATAAATCTTCTGACTTTACAACCCCTTTAATTACTTGCTGCCCGGCCACCGTAAAATGACAGCGGAGGGGTGCGGCTCTTGTTCTGGGAGGATGTCATATGACGGTGCCCAGAAGGACAGCTCTCACGTGCAACGCGGCGATCGCGGCTATGCCATGTTCCTCGGACACAGCGCGACCCTGATCTTGGTAAAGAGTCAATGATGTGGCTCTTTACCTATGTGATCGGCTATGTCCAATCACAGTCAGTCACATGTAAATGCGCTAGTGCCAATTATCGGTGCTGCTCGCCTCACACTGTCAGTGTATGTGGTGAGGCGAGTCTATCAGCGGCTCCTCCTTAAAGGGGAGTCCAGGACAAGTAATCGGCACTGATTATCATTGCCCTGATTATAGTAAAGAAAAAAACAGTGCCCATCAGTGACACCGATCAATGCCCATCAGTGACACCAATCAGTCCCCACCAGTGACCTCAATCAGTGCCTATTAGTAATGCCCGTCAGTGCCTGCGCATCAGTGCTGCCCATCAGTGCCTTCCGTCAGTGCCGCCTGTCAGTGCCACCCACCAGTGCTGCCTATCAATGCCAATTAGTGCCCATCAGTGCCACCTATCAGTGCTCATAAGTGCCGCATATCAGTGCCACCTATCAGTGCCCATCAGTGCAGCATATTAGTGCCCCCTCATCAGTGCCACCTAATCAGTGCCACCTAATCAGTGCCCATAAGTGAAACCTCATCAGTGCCCATCAGTGCAGCCTATCAGTGCCGCCTCATCAGCGCACATCAGTGAAGGAGAAAAAAAGACTTATTTCCAAAATTTACCAACAGAAACTAAGAAAACTTTTTTTTTTCTTCAAAATTTTCTGAATTATTTTCTTTTTTTTAGTAAAAAATAAAAAACCCAGCGGTGATAAAATACCACCAAAAGAAATGTAATTTGGGTACAGTCTTGCATGACCGCGCAATTGTCATTCAAAGTGTGACAGCCCTTAAAGCTGAAAATTGGCCTGGGCAGGATGGGGGTGAAAGTGCCCGGTATTGAAGTGCTTGTCAGTTTCTTTTATATGAGCCTTGGCAAAAGACCGCATTTCCCTACTGCGAATTATGAATCACTTAATCTGTTTCTTAATTTTATTATTATTCCAGGTACTTTTTTAGCACTTTACATATATATATATATATATATTATACCTTCAAATCAGTCCCTGCCCTCAAGGATCTTACAATCTAAGGTCCCTAAAGGCCCGTACACACGTACCGATTGTCGGCCGTAAATATTCGGCCAATGTCCGATCGGCCGATTGTCGGCTTGTTAGTATGATGCTTCCGACAACCGACTGCGACTTTTCGGCCGAACAAAATCTGGTGTGCATGCTATAAAATTTTTGTTGGCCAACCCCAGAACGGCCGATTGTTCGTCAGTCAGTACAGATTTCGGCCGACAAAAGCCAGATGAGCAAGACTGGGCATGCTCAGAGAAGAAAAAACACACGGAAAGTTAACCATCACATGACATCACTTCTGAAGTTGGTTGTTGTTGGCCGACAAAATTCGTGTGCAGTCTTGAGCACTTTTCAACCAACACGACAGCACCAGACAAAAGACGGCCGATCGTTCGGCGGACAATTGGTGCGTGTGTACGGGGCTTTACTCACATTCATACATACACATACTAGGGCCAATGTAGACAGGAGCCAATTACCCTTCCTTTGGAGGGTGGGAGGAAACCCATGCAGGCACAGGGAGAACATGCAAACTCCATGCAGGTAGTGCCGTGGTTGGTATTCAAACTGATGACCCTGGTGCTGCTAGGTAAAATCACTTTCCTATCAGCTGTTAGAACAGTACAATTCCACAACTTCAATATAAAATCCAGAGGGATCGTCCTAACCATTTTAGGCAATCCCATTTAATGTTGGGCACTCTTTAGTGATTTGTGCCCAAAGAGGGCTATTTATGAGTTCTATGATGAGGAATTGTGCAAATCATGAATACAGATCTCGTCCTTTTAGCCATCTGTTCTTGTTCATCCATTGCTAAGGAGAATCACTATCCAGCTCTAAATGTTAATGCCTGATTTGAGCAAAACAGCTGAATTACCTCCAAATAAAGTGGAGAACGTGGTGTTCAGAAAGGATAGATGTTTATAACAGAGATGGTTTTGTAGAGAAACATGATAAATGGTAGCGTTGGGAAAGGAGGAAGGCTTCCAGGGCAATTTCACTCCAAACTTCGTACACCCGCAGATTTATGATTGAACACGCGTTAATGTGAGAGCCAAAAGCAATATTTATTTCAGATACCACCTTCAACTGTATTCAAGGAGATACTCCGACCTCACATTCAGGAAAAAGAGAAAATTAATATTTTACTATCTAACTGTATCCTTACGTTTTATTTAGATTGACATTTAGAGCTGTAATGTGCACAAGTGGCAGTCACAGGTAGTTAAAGTGCATCTAAAGCCAAAACTGTTTTGTTTTTTGAGGAAAGTAGGGAATGGTTAAAACTCCTTTCGCTTTTTTTTTTTATGCAGTTTGTATCTCACTGGGAGGTTTTTTCCTTCACTTCTTCTCCCAGAGTCACCATTAAAAGTACGAGGAAATATTTTCCCAAGGAGGGAAATCTTTGCATACAACACAAAATCATCCCAATCTTATGTTAACCACTTGAGCTCTGGATGATTTTACCCCCATAATGACCAGGCCATTTTTTGCTATCTAGCACTGTGCTGCTTTGACTGGTAATTGTGCGGTCATGCAACGCTGTACCCAAAGGAAATGTATATCATTTTTCACACAAGTAGAGCTTTCTTTTGGAGGTATTTGATTACCACTGGGGTTTTTTTTTTTTGCAAAATAAACAATCAAAAATCAAATTTCTTCAAAAAATTTTGGCCAAAAATGTATTCTGCTGCATGTCTTTGGTAAAAAAATCCCAATAAGTGTATATTGGTTGATTTGCATGAAAGGTATAGAAACTAACTACAAACTTTGAGATAAATACTGGAATTTTTATTTACTTATTTTTTTGTACTACTAATGGCGGTGATCAGCGACTTATAATGGGGCTGCGATAGTGCGGCGGGCAATCTGACACTGACACATTGTGGGAACTGACTGCCGCTGTCATCATGATAAATATTTTACATACATGAATAAAAGATGACCATTGCCAGAACCCCTGTCAGTGTTAAATGGTTCATCTCAAACCCTCTAACTGCCTTTTCTGCTGGACATCATGTTCTCATTCACAAAGTTGAAAAATAACAGAGTTACTGGTCAGATCACCTGGTAAAAATAGAGCAAAAAAATCTGAAAAAGGTAAACTAATGCAGCCACTACATTCAAAGTGTCACTAAACCCACATTATAAAAAAACTATCAATACATGGTGTATTATATGCTGTTCATACTCATTCAGTCACTATGAAATTTGTTCTCTGTATTCTGCAAAAAAAACTGGTTGATCCTGCTGTTCTCTATCTCCCCCTTCTGTACGTGTCCCCAATGCAGCTAGGGATTTTGCAGAGCAGTGGTGGCAGCTCTGCACATGCTCAGTTTTCAGTGAGTTTCTATGCTGAGCATTTCCTCCCTATTACATTTGAGCAGCCCATGTGACTATAGAGTCACACATGTGGGTGTATACATAATGGCAAATGAGAGCGCAATCCCTCCCTCCTCTCCCATGCCCACTAACCAGCTCAACACAATGGGGGTGGGATATTACATGTAGACTGATGGAGGTTTCACCTCCCTCTTATTCTAAAACACAGGCTGGAGGGGCGTGACAGATGGTATTTCCAAAAATAATAAAGATTTAATTTCAAATATATATTTATATGGCAATTTAAAACCGTTTATTGATAATAATTTTTTATTTTTACTCCATATTCCAAAGGCTGTTTTTTTTTTTTCTTATTTTGTCCACGTGACCAGCGGCAGAGGAATAGAAGCCAGTACAATGTGAAAAAATGGGCAAGGCCAGAAGGAAACCGCAATAAGCACAAACGGGAATAATTAAAGTTTGCATCAAAAGGGGGTGCTTAAAGTGGTTGTAAAGTCAAACTGTTTTTTCCCTAATGCATTCTCTGCATGAAGGTAAAGAACACCCCCCTAAATGTCCCCTCCACCGCCCCCTAGCCCTAAACACCTACCTCCTCTCACTGATCCAGCAATGTCCCTGCTTCAGAACTGCTCTTCTTTCTTCCTGGTCTCACAGGAGGCATTGAGAGTAGCAGGAACCATAGGGTCCTGCTGCTGTCAGTCAAACTTTTGTGAGTAGGAAGCAGCGGCTTATTGACGCTATGTGTGGCTATGGATGCACACAGCCCAGCTGTAGAGTGTGTCCGCATGAGTGCTCCCATAGCATTTGGCCTGCTTAGGAGGCACCCATAGCAGGGAGAAGCAGACGGGGGATTTCCAGAACAGGAGGTAAGGAACCACTCTGTGCAATATCAGTGCACAGAGCAGGTAAGTATAAAATCTTTTTTTTTATTTTCATTTAAAAAAAAACATAGCCTTTAATATCACTTTAGTGATTATTCCTGGCATGCCATTAATGTTGAATTGAGCCAAAACACTAAATTAAAAAAAATGAGAGCAGACTGCAGTATCAGTGGGACAGATGCTCCTTTTTCTGTTGATCTTTCTTGTTCACCTGGGTCGAATGTAAAGATTAACTCTATGATTTTGTCATTTGAATAAGCCTAACCATCAATGGCTGCCTTATACCGAACGTCACAGTGATTACATTTAGATACATTCTAGTACCCCTGTGAGATTGGTGCCCTTTGAATCCCGTTAAATATGTTTTTACATCATTTTTATATGATGATTTACGTAGGGGATAAACTTTCCCATGTACCCTCAGCACTTTGTGTACTTTTCAGCGGGTGGTTTCTGAATTGCTCTGGTAAGCTAATGCTATATTTAAAATATTATGTCTTGTATTAAGTTTGCATAACTTTCAGCTCAAGTAACTGAAAGCCTCCGAATGTTTGTTGTCCAATTCAGTCTCTAACAGAAGCAAAGCGTTTTGTTCTGTACAGCGTGCCCCTGGATTCTGCAATGGTATCTTATAGTTCTAGGTGGTTTTCAGGTACTTTTCCATAAAAATTCCCATGTCAAAACACTTACTTCTTCATTTAGTTGGTTGATTTTTTAAGCCTACAAGCAGCAAAAGTGCCATAATCTGCTTATTTTAGACTGAAATAACACACATATAGCGACCGCAGGGATAATTTTGTGACTTAAGCCCCGTACACACGTACTGATCGTCGGCCGAACGATCGGCCGTCTTTTGTCCGATGGCTGTCGTGTCTGTTGAAAAGTGCAAAAGACTGCACACGAATTTTGTCGGCCAACAACAGCCGACTGCAGAAGTGATGTCATGTGATGGTTAACTTTCCTTGTCTTTTTTCTTTTCTGAGCATGCCCAGTCTTGCAAATCTGCTGTCTGTCGGCCGAAATCTGTACTGACTGGCGAACAATCGGCCGTTCTGGTGTTGGCCAACAAAAATTTTAATGCCTGCACGACAGATTCTGTTCGGCTGAAAATGCGCTGTCGGCTGTCGGAAGCATCATACTAACAAGCCTACAATCAGCCGATCGGTCGCCGGCCGAATATTTACGGCCGACAATCGGTACGTGTGTACGGGGCTTTAGTCCTGGTTTAGTAACCTGGTTTGGGAGAAACATGAGGGTTGCCATTGTTGAGCCCCATGTTGGCTGGCTGTGATGCTGATCCTCTGGCTTCATTTACAAGGAACAATGTAGGCAGATAAGGACATTTTTCTTTGTTCTGACTTTTTGATCTACACACTTGTTTTAGGGTTAAGAAACAAAATATGGTTGGTAGTGCCCTGCGAAGCGCCTCCATCCCGATTGTACAAACAATTGCAGAGTTTTGCCCATTGGGACTTTAGATGAAGCGCCACACAACCAGTAATAAAAACATAGTACAAGTTTATAAAATATATGCCAGCAATGAAACTGGGAAGAGATGTCATAATGCCAAACAGTTGGCCGAAGTATACAAATCCATTAGATAGGTACATACAGTAATCAAATAGTAGATAGTACAAAGGCGCATGGGGGAGCTCATGAGACATAGCCCCAAATGATCCACAATGGCTCAAAAGTGATATGGTCCAGAAATATTTAGACAGAATAAGGGTGGATAAAGCACCTGGACCAGATGGCATCCACTAACGCATCCTAAATGAATTGAGCACTGTCATTTCTAAGCCTTTGTTTCTAATTTTTAGGGACTCGTTAGGGACTGGAATAGTACCACTGGATTGGTGTAGGGCCAATGTGGTGCCTATATTTAAAAAGGGATCAAAGTCTTTGCCAAGTAACTATAGACCTGTTAGTTTAACTTCTATAGTCGGGAAGATATTGGAGAGTTTAATAAAAGACCACATAGATGAGTTCTTGCTGGAAAAAAAATATTTTAAGCAACAGACAGCATGGATTCATGAAAGACAGAAGTTGTCAAACAAACCTGATTTCTTTTTATGAGGAGGGAAGTAAAACATTGGACAGAGGGGTGACTGTGGACGTAGTATACTTTTGCACAAGCGTTTGACACAGTTCCCCACACACGGCTAATGTGTAAGGTAAAGTCTACTGGCTTGGAAAGATCGGTTTGTAATTGGATAGAAAACTGGCTAAAAGATAGAATTCAGAGAGTAGTGTTTAATGAATGCTATAAGGTTATCAGTGGTGTACCCCAAGGTTCAGTGTTGGGACCCTTACTTTTTAATATAATTATAAATGATATAGGGTCTGTGATTAAAAGTACCATTTCAGTCTTTGCAGATGACACCAAGCTTTGCAGCTGAATAACTTCCTTACAGGATGTCTCCAACTTACAAGCTGATCTCAATGCACTGTTTCATTGAGCAACTATGTGGCAAATGAGGTTTAATGTTGATAAATGTAAAGTTATGCACTTTGGGGCTAAGAATATGCATGCTTTATACATACTAGGTGGAGTAGAACTGGGGGAATTCATAGCAGAGAAGGATCTGGGTGTTCTGGTAGATCCTAAGCTTAATAATAGCATGCAATGCCAAGCTGCTGTTTCCAAAGCAAGCAAAGTCCTTTCTTGTATTAACAGAGGCATGGACTCAAGAGAGAGAGATATAATTTTGCCCCTGTAAAAATCATTAGTATGACCTCATCTGGAATATGCAATTCAGTTTTGGCCACCAGTTCTTAAAAAGGATATTAGGGAACTGGAGAAAGTGCAGAGAAGGGCAACCAAACTGATAAGAGGCATGGAGGACCTCAGCTATGAGAAAAGATTAGAGGAATTGAATTTATTCTCTCTTGAGAAGAGGAGATTAAGGGGGATATGATCAACATGTATAAATACATAAGGGGTCCATATAGTGAACTTGGTGTTGAGTTGTTCACTTTAAGGTCAACACAGAGGACAAGGGGGCACTCTTTACGTCTAGAGGAAAACAGATTTAGTCTCCAAATATGGAAAGGTTTCTTCACCGTAAGAGTTGTGAAAATGTGGAATAGACTCCCTCCAGAGGTGGCTCTGGCTAGCTCACTAGATTGCTTTAAAAAAGGCCTGGATTCTTTCCTAGGTGTACATAATATAAATGGGTACTAATATTTATAGGTAAAGGTGATCCAGGGAATATCCGATTGCCTCTCGTGGGATCAGGAAGCAATTTTTTTCCCCCACTGTAGCAAATTGGATCATGCTTTGCTGGGGTTTATTTTCGCCTTACTCTAGATCAACAGTGGGTATAGGATTGAGTATATGGGATTGTATGGTTGAGTTTTCAATACTGTTTTTTTTTTTTTTTTTGGTTGAACCGGATGGACTTGTGTCTTTTTTCAACCTGACTTACTATGTAACAATGTGTCGTAGCATCAGTAGTTACCCGACGCGTTTTGTGAGTTCAGTCTCACTCTTCAGGGGTAGATGCATAGACATAATCTATGAAGTAAATGGTTAAATATATAACATATGTAGCACCCTCCTAGATAGGTACTAGGCAGGGAGAACAGTAGCAGGTAAATTATAGTCTGCTCCATCTGCTTATCAGGGGAGCCTGATCAGTAGTTAGGCCTGTTACATGGGCTCAGGGTGTGATTCATCTGAGCTGAGGGAGTGTTCCCACTGTGTCCACTGTATCCAATCGGGAAGCCTGTTAGACAGTGGAGGAAACCCAGCCAGTGACACACAGGCTTTTATCACTATCCCAGTGGGTTGGCACAAACAGTGGTGCATCCTGGTATATGTTATAAAAGCCAAGGGCACATGTGACAGGGTGTCTTTGGGCTGGAAGCCAGGTCCCAGGAGGAGGGTGACGGCATCTCTCCTCCTGTCTGTTGTGGAAGGTGGTCACAGGCGGTCGGCCTAGTGAGCCAAGCGTGTGGTGGCAAGTGGAGTTGGAGGCATAGCAACCTTGGGAAAAAAAGTGTCTGTAAGTAACGGGAAGCTTGCCAGGGGTTTGCCCAGGAAGGGGACCACTCCAGTGGAGAGTCAGTGGGCAGGTGTCAGTGCACACAGCAAATAAGAAAGCCAAGTCATTATCTATCTTGGCAAGGTGAAGCAGCGGCCTTGCCGCACACCACAGCTAGTTGTCCTCAAGATTGTGCATAGTTCATAGTTGGAGTATTCCACTCATCCCTTCTCCTATCCCAGTTCTAAATAAAAACACAAAAAACCAACATCCCCTGGATTGATTATTGACTGAGCCAAGGACTTTTAATGCTATTTGTCTGCCATCAGTTGCTAAGGGTAATGCAGGGGAATCCAGAAAGTGCAATACTCTGCAGTCCTCTAGGGAGCAGTGCTACACATATGGACATGGAAATGTATAAGGTAGATTGGAATTCCCCGCCCTTCTCCTGGGCGTCCACCTGGCATTGGGAGGGATCCTATGATGGGCCTTCAGGGCTATAAATAGGAGGGCTCAGACACCAGTCTATGCAATGCCGCCCAGATGAATGGACATTTTTTGGTCAGCACTATTTTTGGTACTGGTAGTTACAAAATATTTTCTTCTATTTGTCACATACTTACTTTTTTGACCTGATTTGGTAATCCCTCCCATGCACTGATGTCACTGCCTCTACAAAGTTGCATTTATACTTTATAACCAATACACTTAGTTTCACATGTGGATTCTTCTAATTCAGCTGTGCAGGTCACTTTCACTACTCTAATTGTACCATGTTGTTGTTTTTGGCTATTCAATCATCATTTTATTTTTCTTACTGACTTTTTACCTTTTCATAATTTTTCGATTTTTTTTTTGTGCACATCCCCACCTATTTAGACTCCTTTTTTTTCTAGCCACCATCCTGGCAGGTTATGTTGGACGATTCTGTTTGCCCGTTTTTCCATCTGTCCTGTTTTGCGATGCCGGCCTATTTTGGAACCTTTACCCACAGCTCCCGGGTCAGACGTCACCGGTAGCTGCCGGTGCAATTTTGGCATTTTTGTGAGTATGGATCCCTTAGTCTGATTCCCACATTCCAATCTATCTGATACATTTCCATGCTCATTACTGTGTTATATATTTAACCATTTACTTTATAGATTATGTCTATTCATCTACCCCTGAAGAGTGAGACTGAACTCACAAAATGTGTCGGTTTACTACTGTTTTACGACACATGTACTATGTACTATTTGATTACTGTATGTACCTATCTAATGGATTTGTATACTTCGGCCAACTGTTTCACATTATGACTAGGAATAATTGAACGGTTCGGGTCGACCATCGGTTCGGCCCCAACATTGGGTGTTCGAAATTCGGCCGAATTCTGAACTTTTTGCTGAAAAAGTTTGGAATTCGGCAACCAGAACCGACCAAAATACAATGGGACAGGAAATGGGCTTTAAAAGCCCGTGATTGGACCAGAACCAACAGTAAAAGCCAATTGAGGGGGCAGGAGAATGCTAGGAATGTGATTGGAGTGACTAGGGGGTCCAGAGGCCAATCATTAGTGAATACGCACTCCCAGTATATAAGATAGCCCCGCCAAATTCCTAGCATTGTAATACGGGGACGTGGAAGAGAGTGGAAGCAGTTCTGTTACTTCTGCTTCAAAGTGTCATTTAGCAATTATTAGTGTGAGGAAAGGGATATCTAGTGTAGTTAGGGTGCTATTTTTCACTTTAGTTAGATTCAAAAATCTAGTTTCTGTAGGAAAAGTGTTAAGTGAACTGACTCTGACTGCTATGGCAGGGCGACCGAACCCTTCCATTTCAGGGTGACAGCTATAGAGAAAAGATCGGTCACTTATAGAACAGCGATATGGCTTCTCGCCTGTCACCCTGCTTTTTGCTGCAGGCGTTTATAGGGCTTTTTTGAGGACATGTTTGGAGTCAGGCATGACATCTGAACTTCTGTGTAGGGGTATATATACACACACACATGTAATTATATATACACATACACATATATAGGTGTGAAAGTAGCAGAACACTATGCTTGCGCTAATGAAATAATTAACAGGCATATGGCTCTGCTCCTATCACACCTATATATGTGTATGTGTATAAATACATATAAGTGTGTGTGTATATATACCCCTATACAGAAGTTCAGATGTTTTGACTGCCTCCAAAGACCCCCCAAAAATGCCCAAAAAAACGCCTTCAATAACACACCTGGGTGTTTTTTTTGGCGCAGGCGTTTTTTTGGACATTTTTTTGGGGTCTTTGGAGGCAGGCAAAACATCTGAACTTCTGTATAGCGGTATATATACACACACACTTATATGTATTTATACACATACACACATATAGGTGTGGTAGCAGAGAAGCCATATGGGTGTTAATTATTTCATTAGCGCAAGTATAGTGTTCTGCTACTTTCACACCTATATATGTGTATGTGTATATATACATATAAGTGTGTGTGTATATATACCCCTACACAGAAGTTCTGATGTTATGCCTGCCTCCAATAACCCCCAAAAAATGCCCAAAAAAATGCTTGCTACAAAACCGGCAAGGTGTGAAAATAGCGGAGCCATATCCCTGTTCTATATTAATTCTAATACAAACAATTTTTTTTTCTGGTTCTGGACATGCTACAGAGCTGAAACTTCACAGGTACACTTTTTAGACCCCTCAGACACTAAATCCAAAGAAATCTCATTTTTTTTTCTCAATAATTTTTTCAATAATTGGCTCTCTATCAAAAATGAAAATTTTTAAGAACTTTTTTTGTGTGATTAATAGTCTCTGGGGCATGACCCAGAACGCTAGGCACTTTTAGGGGCATTAATTGGGTTTTAGGGCTTCAAAATTGTGTTTTTTGATTACCGAAGTTCGGGTCCCATTGATTTCAATGGGGTTCTGAAATCCGGGCCGAACTTTTGGGAAGTTCGGGTGTTCTGGTCGAACCGAACTTTTGAAAAGTTCGATCATCCCTAATCATGACATCTCTTCCCAGTTTCATTGCTGCATATATTTAATAAACTCGTACTATGTTTTTATTACTGGTCGTGTGGCGCTTCATCTAAAGTCCCAATGGGCAAAACTCTGCACTTGTTTTAGTGTTATTACCCAAAACATATTGATATGTTCCCAATATTGCTGGGCCTCTTGCAATATGCTGTATGATCCCTATTCCACACCATCTCATTCCATATGCTATGCTGCACATTTCTTAATCCAAACTGTCTCATTCCATATGCCATGCTGTACCATTTCTATTCCACTCCAACTCATTCCATATGCCATGCTGTACCATTCTTATTCCACTCCACCTCATTCCATATACTATGCTGTACCATTCCTATTCCTCTCCAACTCATTCCTTATGCCATGCTGTACCATTCTTATTCCACTCCAACTCATTCCATATACCATGCTGTACCATTCCTATTCCTCTCCAACTCATTCCATATGCCATGCTGTACTTTCCATTCTTCTCATCCTGTATGCCATGCGTTTGCTATACCATGATGTATGTTCCCTATTCCACACTGTTTCATTCCATATACCATGCTGTGCAGTTCCTATTCCACCACTACACGTTTCCCAATCAGAGAATGCTTTACATGCATTAAAGTAGAACTATAGGCAAAACATTTTTTTTATTTTAGATAGAGTAAGGGAGAGTTAAACCCCTGTCAAATTATTTTTTGCCATCTGTGTGTTATTGGGGAGATTTCCCTTCAAGTGATTGTAAAGGTGTCTTTTTTTCCAAAATAACAAACATGTTTACTTACCTGCTCTGTGCAAGGATTTTGCACAGAGCAGCTCCGATCCTCCTCTTCTGGGGTGCCCCGGCAGCGCTCCTGGCTCCTCCTTTTCATCTGGTGGCTCCACTGAGAGACGCCTTCTATGGAGGCCCCCGTGCGGGTGTGCCCACGAGTCCCGCTGCTGCTCTACTGACACAGACAGTGGGAACGCTCCCCGCTCCCCGCTCCCCTGTCATTGGATCTGATTGACAGCAGCAGAAGCCAATGGTTCTTGCTGCTATCAATCTATCCAATGAAGTCCAAGACAGTGGCCAGAGCTGCTGGGCTTGTGCTCGTTACTGGAACAATTGGGTTCAGTTAAGAATAAGGGGGGGGGGGGCTCTGGGGGACAGCTGCAGCACCATAGGTTTTTCACCCTAATGCATAGAATGCAATAAGGTGAAAAACCTTGAGACTTTACAACTCCATTCAGTTCCTGTCCCTTAGCCAAAGCAGGAATTGAGAGAAAATCCCTGAAAATTAAAGGAAATTCCTTGGGGACCCCCAGACCACCAGAACTAGTGTCCCCATTGGAAGATTTCCCCTCTATTACTTTTCTTGGGTTAACCCAAAGTTTGAGATTTTCTTTTACCTTCACTTTCAACGATAATGGTAAACAGGACAAATAGGGAGTAGAGAGGGCAATCTCCCTAAGGGGGGCCCAGACAGTAATAATAACTGACAGGTGTTCTAAATCCTCTACACTCCATCCAAAACGAAAAAAAAAAGTTTAGATTTTAGCTATACTTTAATCACACTCCCTCCAGAAGGTTTTGCCCCCTTCATGACCAGAACATTTTTTTTTGCTATTCAGCACTATGCTAATTTAACTGGCAATTGCTTGGTCATGCAACACTGTATGCAAATGAAATTTATATCATTTTTTTCACACATTGTGTAAGAAATAATTTTAGCTGTGATGAATGGGTAAATGTTCATGAATAACTTGCCTATGGTTGTGATTGGCTACAGCTAATCACATGGTACAGGTAAGCAGTCTAGGCTGGGGAGCCTTGCTAGAACTGTTAAAGACCTAGGGTTCCCATGGGCACGACAAGGACAAGGATTATGTGGCACTTACTGTACTGACAGGTAAAGGTGCATATTTAAATAGAACCAGAGCCTATTTATTGTTTGCCCAGACCACGTACAGTGCCTTGAAAAAGTATTCATACCCTTTGACATTTTCACATTTTGTCATGTTACAACCAAAAACATGAATGTATTTAATTGTGATTTTATGTGATAGACCAACACAAAGTGGCACATAATTGTGAAGTGGAAGGAAAATGATAAATGGTTTAAAAATGTTTTACAAATAAATATGTGAAAAGTGTGGCGTGCATTTGTATTCAGCCTCCTGAGTTAATACTTTGTAGAACCACCTTTCACTGCAATTACAGCTGCAAGTCTTTTGTGTATGTCTCTACCAGCTTTGCACATCTAGAGAATGAAATTATTGCCAATTCTTCTTTGCAAAATAGCTCAAGCTCTGTCAGATTGGATTGAGAGCATCTGTGAACAGCAATTATTAAGCCTTGCCACAGATTCTCATTTTGATTTAGGTCTGGACTTTGACTGGGCCATTCTAGCACATGCATGTGCTTTGTTCTAAACCATTCCATTGTATCTCTGGCTGTATGTTTAGGGTCGTTGTCCTGCTGGAAGGTGAACCTCCACCCCAGTCTCAAGTCTTTTGCAGACTTTGACAGGTTTTCACACCTGTCTGGTGTGTTACTTGGTCTTCATAATGCAGTTTGTTCACAAAGGTTCTCTAACAAAGTATCTCTGAGGGCTTCACAGAACAACTGTATTTATACTGAGACTAAATTACACATAGGTGGACTCTATTTATTAATTAGGTAAATTCTGAAGGCAATTGGATCACTAGATTTGAGTTAGGGGTATCAGAGTAAAGGGGGCTGAATACAAATGCACGTCACACGTTTTAGATATTTATTTGTAAAAAATTTATAAATCATTTATCATTTTCCTTCCACTTCACAAATATGTGCCACTTTGTGTTTGTCTATCACATAAAAATGCCAATAAAATACATTTACATTTTGGTTGTAACATGACAAAATGTGGAACATTTTAAGGTGTGTAGCCCTGCCCCCAAGGGGGTGGCTTATTGCATGGGTATCCTCTTCACTTCTTTGGCCCTGAGCCTGTTCCAATCCAACTGACGCTATTTGCTCTGTCATTGAGAATAATTGAGACCACAAGTATCGCAGTGAAGAATCAGTTTACTGCTTTTGACTTTTGAAATGAACAAGAGTATACAAACAGAACCAAAGATAATGCAAATGTTGCCAAGGAAGTAGATCCTGAATTCTCAACCAAGAATTTCGGTTTAGTTCAGCACCCAGGATCTGGAACACAAGCCGCACATACTGTACATATGCAAATAAATGCATATGTATGCTAGAGGATTGTGTTCAGCAACAGTAAAAACACATTGGATTGTAATAGTGTACTTAGAGAATGACCACAGATTAGAATAACTACACTTAGTAACTTAATGTAGAACAGGGGTAGTGAATTAAAATTCAAGGAGGTCCGGTCACTAAAATTTTCTTCTGGCCGAGGTCCGAATCTCAAGTCTGTGCCATGAAAGATTGTACGCTTCTACTTTCCTTTTTTTGGCACAGCCACGCTCTATGATGCTTTTCTTACTGTTTTCCCCACACGCTCTGGTAATACTCTGTAACTGTCCCCAATAGTGTTCCCCCTTACATCAGGTGCCCCGACCAGAGTGATTCATTACATTGGGTCCCCCCATAAAACAGTTGCCACTGTCAGGGTACCCCCTTATATGAGATGTCCCCATCAGAGTGCCCCCCTTACATCAGGCTTCTTCATCATAAGGCCCCCTTACATTAAGTGCCATCATCAGAGTTCCCCCTTACATCATTTGTACCCATCAAATAAGGTTAGAGTGCTCCTTTACATCAGGTGTCCTCATCAGAGTGCCCCCTTACATCAGGTGGGGCCATCACAGTGCCACCTTAGATCAGGTATTCAGATCAGTGTGCCCCCTTACTTCAGGTGTCCTCATCAGAGTGCCCCTTAACATGTGCCCATCAGCGCAATCCCACTAACATAATATGTGCCCATCAGCATCCCCCTTATTTTATGTTAAGGGGCACTCTGATGGGTACATTTTATGTTAAAGAGGTTGTAAACCTAAGAAAAAAAAACCTGGAAGACAAAGGCATAATGAGCTAGTATGCATCGCATACTAGCTCATTATGAAATACTTACCTTAGAACGAAGCCCCCGCAGCGCCGCTCGCTCACTGGTAACATGGCTGACATGTTCAGCCGCCTTACATTCCCGAGTTCGCGTCATCTGGCCACCTGATTGGCCAGAGCAGTGATGACGTCACTCCTGTGCATGCGCGCGGGAGCCGCCAATCATGGCACAGGGCACACGGGTTCCTTCAGAGCGCATGTGCTGATAACGTCAAACGGTGCAAGTTTAGTAGATATCTACAGTACCTATAGGTAAGCTTTATTATAGGCTTACCTTTAGATACAAACACTACTAGGGGGTTTACAACCACTTTAAGGGATATGCTGATGGACACATTTTGCTGTGCCCATCAGTGTGCCCCTTAACATAAAATAGGGGGCAGCAAACAATGACTGCACTTAAGATTGAGATAGGAGAAAAAAAGCACTATAGCACTCTGACAATTAGTTAGCATTTCCCTTTCAATGTCTCCTGCAACCATCACACACAGCAGACATAGCAGGCACCAGATGTAGGGTTTACACAGGTTCAGACATTGATCTCCCATCAATCAGCAGCAGTGATCACTGCTTACTACCTCCTTCACAGTGATCACTGCTGCAACATCTCTCCCCACTCAGTGATCATAGTTTTCTAATGCTGTAAAAATAGTGACCTATTCATACACTGCACCTTGTTCTGCTGTAGTCCATTCTTCCTCCTACTCAGTCCTCGCCACACATCACCTCTCTCTCTTCACACATTTCCCCTGCCTTACACAGACAGGAGGACGGGAGGCACAGTAGCTCTGAATAGAGGACGGAAGCTGCAAGCTGGTGATTGGTTGCTTGGACTGCCCTTTATCTTAGCAACCAATCACTGGCTTGTTTAGCTTCCGCCCTCCCTTCAGAACTGTCCCTGCCTCCCGCAGTTGGCTCTGTGAAGATGAAAGCGAAAGCGTGACACCTGAGAGAAGAACAGGCATCTAAATGGCGCGACCGCTGCGGGCCGGGTGAGAGAGTGATTGGGGCCGGACCTGGCCCGCGGTCCGCCATTTAGTGATGCCTGATGTAGAATAAACAATATAACAATGCTAGATTGCTGTCAGAGTGCACTCTGTGTACTAACGGGGGCCCCCTTTATGCTGAATTTCAAGAGTCTCCTGGAAAGTGAGGCCTCACTAGTCTTCACCGGCAAGGAAATCCCAACAATCCGAGGAAAGTAATTGTATTCCAATAAAGATAATGATGATGAACTGTATTCCCCAAAGCAATCAATAATTGTAATCCACAGAGATGTAGGTAAAACAAATCCTGACGCGTCTTAACAACTAACAGCCTAGGACTGAATAGAGGGCTTGAGGCCTAGTTCACCCACCTCACACTATATGTATAACTGCAGTGTCCAGTGGTTTTACTATATGTCAGTGTGGCCTTGTTGAAGTAAACCGTTTGGTAATCCTGCCCTCACTCAGCCTAGATCTGTGATTAATGCAGATGTAGATACCGGATGTCTCTCACCCAAACCGGGAGCTCTGCTCTCCGCTGCAGCCAGGCCCCGCTCACCTCAGCGTCTCCTTCTGCCTGCCAGAAACCCTTAGCTCAGTCACGCTACTGAGACTCCTCCACACACTCACACCGCCCACCTCAGCTCCGGTGTCCGCCACTAGGCCTCGACCTATTCTCCTGCGATCCGCAGCAGCTTTTCCCCTTCCTTCCAGTGCGCTGTCCTCGAGGCAAGAGAGCGAGAATTGATCCCACCCCCCTTTATAAGGACCCTCCCAGCAAGCTCCGCATGTCCCATTGCTCCCTGGGAGAAGAGTCTCTCTTACAGCAGTCTATGATCCTGGCTCCTCCCGGACTACATCTCCCATAACTCCAAAGTCACTGTCTTTGCAGAACTTTAATAACAAATAACAGTTTGAACAAATCAATGCCAGCCGTATGACCCGGCTACAGGTGTATGAATACTTTTTCAAGGCACTGTATGTATGTATGTAAGAAAAGAAGGAAGTAGATCTTGAGAATAGGGCAGGTATCCATATGACACATGAGCCGGTTTGAATAAGGCATTACCAAAAAAGTAGCACAGATTCATTAAAATCTGGAGGAAGAATTTTAGAAATCCACGGTCTCCAGATGGAGTAACATTTACTTGTTTACTCTTACTTGTAGCAAAGTAATCAAAGAATAAATATTGGGTAAGAGAATAGTGAATAAATATTGGGTATGAGAATAGTGGCAAATAAATATTGGGTATGAGAATAGTGACAAATTTGTTCGCCACTGGGGGCTTATGGCCATCCGTTGTGTGTCATCCACTGTGCACCGTCCAATGTTTAAGGTGTCTGACATTTTCAGCAGTTGATCTAATGGGTGAGCACACCATATTATGCAAAAATATAGTCTGAACTATCTAAAAATGAAAGTACTGTTATGGTACATAAATATTATATATTTTTCTGTATTATCATGTTGTTTCTTGTTTTTTTAAGCCTGTGGAAACAGTCTTTGATTGTCATATATGGTTTCTGAGGAAACATTTAAATGAGCAAATGCTCTGCGAAACGCGTTGGGTATTATATTGTGGTTTTGTGGAATTTAAATTAAGTAAAGTGTATTGTTTCAAAAAAAAGATGCGTTTGAAAAATCAGATGTGCAAATACTGTGTGACATAAGAAATTGCAACACCTACTATTTTATTCTCTAGGGCCTCTGCTAAAAACATGTATAATGTTTGAGGGTTCTAAGTAATGTTCTAGCAAAAAATACAGATTTTTAAATGTAAACAAAAGTGTCAGAATTGGCCTGGTCGTAAAGAATATGTAAACCCAACATTTCATATTCCTGATACAGTATGTGCTTGCTGTACCATGTACTTGTATGGAAAAGCATTCCGTTCTTTTTGTTTTGCTTTCTTTATGTGAAATCCTTGGTGCTTCTGCCAGTCCCTCTGTTTTCCTGTTAAAAACTGATCACGCTAGACATGAGAACAAAACATGGTCATTTCTCTAGCTATGCTGGGAACTCAGTGTGCCCTTTCACTAGGAAGCTCAGTGTCCTGTTGCTTCTTCTCCCCCCAGCGCTTTTGCAGCTGAGAACAAAGGGATTGTGATCACTTTCAACTATTTTAAACTGAATGGGTTGTTTTACAAAGTGATAGGTTACAATCACTTTAAAATGTTTTTTTTTTTTTAATTACCATACAGATGGTTTGTACCATTATTACTAATATTGTTTCCGACTAATAGTAATATTTTTGGCATGCCAATATTGCTTTTTTGTCACGCTGATGCTTATCTCCTTACTCATACTAATTATTTTTTTCCATTAATAATAATGCTCTGAAAACTATGCTTTTATTCCCTCAAATACTAATGTTTATTCTGAACTAATACTGCGTTTATTCCCAATGATACTAATGTGTTTCCCACTATTACTAGTGTTTTTACCTTTTAAATACCTTTTTTTTTGGTTAACACTTATCCTAATGGGATTCTTCCTGCCTATTATTAGCTTTTTTTCTCATTAATACAGTTTTCCCACTAATACCAATGATTTTTCTTATTAATGCTGTTTTTTCCCTTTATTACAAATGTATTTTTCATATTATTATATTTTTTCCCACTGATTGTCACTGGTAGATTTTGTGGCTTGCCAATTTTGCTTTTTTTACTTTAAAAAATAATATTGGTATTTTTCCTTCTTATTTTTTCCCCCCTGCTGATTATTATATTTTCATTCAATCCAAAGCCAATACCTATTGTAATGTATTTACTTGCAACTTCTAGGTCTTCAGTTTTTAAGTTCGCCATGGCCAGTCCCAAGCCCATGCTGAGAAGGGAGGAGGGCTGGATGCTGGGGAAGTTACCGATCCCCATGAAACAATTTCCCCCCTTTATTGAAGGAGTTGTATGTTTTGTATCTATTATAATGGGGAACATCACTACTTTTCCTTGTTATCCGTGTCAGTTTGGGGTTTATTTACTATAGCTGGAGAGTGCAAAATCAGGCTCACTTCTGTGCAGAAGCCAATCAGCTTCCAAGTTTTTTTGCCAAAGCTTAACCACTTCCCTACCGGCACATTGTAAAATGACACCAGCAGGAGTGCTCTCTCCCCATGGGCAGTCGTAATAGGACGTCCGCCTGTTCTCGCGCACCCCCAGGGGCACGCAGTGCGGGCGATCAGAGGTGAGGCATGTCCCTCGGGACACAGCCCATGCCTGATCACTGTAAAGAGCCAATAACAATGGCTCTTTACCACATGATGGTAAGATACAAACAGTGCAGCACTGGCCTGCTCTAAAACTGTGAAAGAACTTTGTTCCTTCCTAGGGCTGGTAGATTACTACTGACGCTTTATTTTTAGATTTTCTCAGATTGCATCCCCTCTTACACAAATTTTATGAGGACAATCATGTCCCGCTTGCTGCTGTATGTTGATTATACAAAACCTTTTCAAGTTTACTTGTGTAGCACTACTCCCTTGGGAGCTGCTGAATACGGGTTCCCCTGGGTTACTATTAGCAACAGTAGAATAATCTGTCATGTTTTCAAGTGTTTACCAGACAAGGATCAGTCCTGTTTCTTTGGTTTTTAAGTTTTATTAGGAACTTGGATAGGAGAAGGGATGAGTGGGATACTCCAACTGAATTGAACTATGCACAATAGGCAGGGACTATCTGAAAGATGCTGATTAACGCTGGTTAACGCTGAGTAACGCTATGTTGAGCTAGTCACGGCTATGCCGCTGCTTCACTTTGCCCTTGGCTGTGAAAAGAGTCCTTAAGCTTCCTGAGGTAATCCTTTCCTAAGGCAAGCTGTAAATTGAGGTAGACTGCACTGCTGAACAACTTCAGGGCCCTTCCTGGCGCCCCTTTATCCCTAATCTTAAGGGCTTAACTACGTGGCACCCACTTTACTGTAACACTCTGGGTTAGCTGGCTCCTTGATCCCCTTGACCTTTCTGGAGTGGTCCCCTCTCTTAGGCAGACCCCTGGGCAGATCCTTGAGTACTCACAACACTATTTTTCCTGAAGTCTTCTTCCCAGCAGCTCCACTGGTCAGCACACTGGATCCTCTGCAGCACAGCTCAACCCCTGGTCTCCAGGCCGACTGCCTGGACCACATTCCTCACTTCAGCAGGAGGAGAGACAGCCATCCACCTCCTCCTGGGACTTTGCTCCTGCCAAAAGACACTCTGTCACATACTCCCTCAGGATTTATTCCCAATCCCAGGATGCATTGCAACAATGCCCACCCACTGGGGCAGTCATAAACCCTGGTGTGCTATTGGCCTAGTTTCCTCCACTGTCCAACAATATCCCTCATTGGATACAGTGGGGAGACTCCCCAGACGCAATTCACCCCTGTAAGTCACCCCTGGAAGCATGTGACAGGCTAAACTGACAGATCAGGCCCTCCTGATAAGCAGATCGGGCCACTCTATGTTTTTACCTAGCACCTACCTAGGAGGGTGCTACACATGGATGGCACAGTAGTTGTCAAGGACTGGGTGCTGTACTTGCCCAAGAAGAAGATGGATTTGAGCGTGTTATTACTTATGACAGCCATAGCTTGTGGCGTATGTAAAGAAATCCCCACAACTAAAGTTCCCTCAAGCTAGACCTGTTGGCCTTGGTCTAGGCTGTGATGGAGAAATTTGTGAATACCTCAGGGAGGGACAGTGAATATATATATATATATATACAGAGGGTACGGAAAGTATTCAGACCCCCTTACATTTTTCACTCTTTGTTATATTGCAGCCATTTGCTAAAATCATTTAAGTTCATTCTTCTTCCTCATGAATGTACACATAGCACCCAATACTGACAGAAAAACACAGAATTGTTGACATTGTTGCAGATTTATTAAAAAAGAAAAACTGAAATATCACATGGTCCTAAGTATTCAGACCCTTTGCTGTGACACTCATATATTTAACTCAGGTGCTTTCCATTTCTTCTGATCATCCTTGAGATGGTTCTACACCTTCATTTGAGTCCAGCTGTGTTTGATTATACTGATTGGACTTGATTAGGAAAGCCACACACCTGTCTATATAAGACCTTCCAGATCACAATGCATGTCAGAGCAAATGAAAATCATGAGGTCAAAGGAACTGCGTGAAGAGCTCAGAGACAGAATTGTGGCAAGGCACAGATCTGGCCAAGGTTACAAAAAGATTTCTGCTGCACTTAAGGTTCCTAAGAGCACAGTGGCCTCCATAATCCTCAAATGGAAGACGTTTGGGACGACCAGAACCCTTCCTAGAGCTGGCCGTCCGGCCAAACTGAGCTATCGGGGGAGAAGAGCCTTGGTGAGAGAGGTAAAGAAGAACCCAAAGATCACTGTGGCTGAGCTCCAGAGATGCAGTCAGGAAATGGGAGAAAGTTGTAGAAAGTCAACCATCACTGCAGCCCTCCACCAGTCGGGGCTTTATGGCAGAGTGGCCCGACGGAAGCCTCTCCTCAGTGTAAGACACATGAAAGCCCGCATGGAGTTTGCTAAAAAAACACCTGAAGGACTCCAAGATGGTGAGAAATAAGATTCTCTGGTCTGATGAGACCAAAATAGAACTTTTTGGCCTTAATTCTAAGTGGTATGTGTGGAGAAAACCAGGCACTGCTCATCACCTGTCCAATACAGTCCCAACAGTGAAGCATGGTGGTGGCAGCATCACGCTGTGGGGGTGTTTTTCAGCTGCAGGGACAGGACGACTGGTTGAAATCGAGGGAAAGATGAATGCGGCCAAGTACAGGGATATCCTGGACAAAAACCTTCTCCAGAGTGCTCTGGACCTCAGACTGGGCCTAAGGTTTACCTTCCAACAAGACAATGACCCTAAGCACACAGCTAAAATAACGAAGGAGTGGCTTCACAACAACTCCGTGACTGTTCTTGAATGGCCCAGCCAGAGCCCCGACTTAAACCCAATTGAGCATCTCTGGAGAGACCTAAAAATGGCTGTCCACCAACGTTTACCATCCAACCTGACAGAACTGGAGAGGATCTGCAAGGAGGAATGGCAGAGGATCCCCAAATCCAGGTGTGAAAGACTTGTTGCATCTTTCCCAAAAAGACTCCTGGCTGTATTAGATCAAAAGGGGGCTTCTACTAAATACTGAGCAAAGGGTCTGAATACTTAGGACCATGTGATATTTCAGTTTTTCTTTTTTAATAAATCTGCAACAATGTCAACAATTCTGTGTTTTTCTGTCAATATGGGGTGCTATGTGTACATTCATGAGGAAGAAGAATGAACCTAAATGATTTTAGCAAATGGCTGCAATATAACAAAGAGTGAAAAATTTAAGTCTGAATACTTTCCGTACCCACTGTATATATATATATATATATATATATACTGACAACACTTCCCTGTCCTATTTAGAGTTGGCCAAACTAGGAACCCTGGATGGCTTGTTTTACCTAGAAGATCCATTACAAGCCTGAGCGATTGCACAGCAATGTAAATGCTCTATTTCACTACCCTATTAACCTCCCTGGCGGTATGATTATGTCAGGATTTCTGTGCTAAAAGTGGTACATTGTTTTGCATGGAAATCTGTTTTGTACATTTTAAAACTCACCTTCCCCTGCGATCCCCCGCCGTCCTCCCCCGCTGTCTTCCCCCCTGCTGTTCTCCCGCTCTCCTCCCACTGTGTGCTCGGCCGATGTTGACACCTGTCTTCCGGTTCCCTTCCCTGCGAGCGTTGTGACGGAGGGGGGGTGGAACCGGCGGCAATTTTAAAAATGTACATACACTAAATGACATGATACAAAATTGTGATCCTAACGGATTACAATGTATCATGCCATTTTACCACAGGATTGCACCTGGTGACTTTTCCAGTGCCCTGCCTGTGCTTTTCCAGTTCTTTGTGCCTGAAAAATTGAGAACTACCATGGCGTCCAAAAAGCGTTCTTTTTGCGCAAAAGCGCTTTTAGACAAACTGGAAAACAGCGACAGCGAAACTTAGTTTCTTGAAGAACTGAGCGTTAGCGATTTGTGGGAAAATTCGTAATCAGGTACGGAAAGTGACGACAGCGACGATTCTGATGTCTCTTTCTGGCACATAGCTCCGTTGGAAATTATGAAGAATCATTTGATATACTTCCCAAATTCCACAAGCTATGTGTCAGAAAGAGATATCAGAATCGTCACCAGGTACAATCCTGTGCTGAAATGGCATTATACAGTGTAATCTGTTAGGATCACAGCTTTGTATCATGCCATTTGTGTATTTACACTCTTGAATTTGCCGTCGGTTCCACCTCCCTGTGTCGCAACGCTCGCAGGGAAGGGACCCGGAAGGCAAGTGCCAGCAATCGGCCATGCACAGAGCAGGGAGAGAGTGTGAGGACGCGGCGGGGATCGTAGGGAAGGTGAGTAACCTGTAGTGTGACTCACGGTTACCGCTTTTGGTACTGAAAGTTGAGTAACCTGTAGTGTGGCTCGGGGTTACCGCTTTTGGTACTGAAAGTTAACCCCGAGCCACACTCGGGAATACCGCCAGGGAGGTTAAGCAACCCTATGGGGATGTACTGTAGATCAGTGTCCAGAAGAATTTGAAGTTGCTCCTTCATAAGAAAGATTGGGGCGTTTGGGGGGTTCAAGCTGTGCAACCACCATCACAGCTGAACTCTACGCCCTAGAAGAACGGGCTGCTCTGCAGTGAAAAGCAGACATAGCTCAGATATGGCATGTCCTATCCAGGAATAAGAAACCATTTTATAGGGAGTGCCTTCAGCTTCCAGCCATGATACTATAGTTAATTCATCAGTGGAACCTTCTGGAGATTTTAGAGGAAGTGTCGTATCGACAAGCTCATATCCTAACCGAGCAGGGAGAAATTTATCTGATAATAGTCCCTTATCAGCTGCTTTGGGGACTTACCCATACCATGGGGAGAAGCAACTGAACTCTCCAGTATATGATGTTGTAGCCGAAGGTCTAGGGAATACCCAGAAAAGTGTACATTGGAACTTACTAAGGGCCTTTTGTCTTCGGAGGAGATTTATCATCTAGGCTTGCTGCAGACTGGGGGAGGGGAGAGTGCTACCATGAATATTCTACAAGTTCTGGAGGCTCCTGCCTCCTATAGAAACTCAATCACTGGACTTAGACTGCAACACTGATCCATCAGTACAGGCTGCAGACACTCTTGAAGACCAAGGTGAGGGTGTTGTATCTACCTAGTGTAACCCTCTGACACCTGAGGCTTCTGATCAGCTGTCTATAGATCAGGGTCAGCAATGGGTTGATCACGATCTACCAGTGGACCACGTTCAGGTGACTCATAGATCCTGCTGCCAACCCGCTGTCCCTAAAGCGTCAAACACAGTGGGACTACTCACTGTCAATTGCTGGTGCCGGCTGCGGAGGTAGAAGGGAGTCGTGCACTGAGCAAGTGGCTGCATCAGCCAATGCCTCTTCTGTAGTTCTGGGACTGGCAGCAGTATATGGTGGAGTGATATCTACTGCACTCCGCCTCAAAACTCTGCTAGCCTAAATGGTGCCCGCAAGGTAGAAGAGCTCTGTGGTGCACTGAGAGTGTCCTCTCCAATCTCGTCCTTTAGGTCAGAGTTTCTTAGGCTTTATGTACACTACAGCTCCTAAACTTGAGTTTAGAACTACTGTATTGGCATTTTATTTTCCAAAGCTCCAAAACTCAACTCCATAAAAGCCTATGTGTCCATGTACACATAGGCTTTTAGGGTCATTTAGGAGCTGCTGCGGTTAGGGGAGGTTCAACTTTCCTCAACCTCCCTCTCCTGAACACAGAAGAATCACATTGCATTTTTCCACAGCTGGCGGTCAAAGTAGGCTATGTGTACATAAAGCCTTACACAATACTGAATTGGCGAGAACAGCATCTAAAACTATGTTACATAGTTGGTGAGGTTGAATAAAGACAATAGTCCATCCAGTTCAACCTGTGTAGGTGTGTGTGGCTGTAATCATCTCACATAGCCCTGAATGTTCTGTTCCTTGAGATGTACGTCTAAGAGTCTTTTGAAAGCCACCATACTACCCGCAGAAACCACCTCTTGCGGTAGAGAATTCCACAATCTTGTAGCCCTAACAGTAAAGAACCCCCCACGTTGCCTGAGGTTAAAACGCTTCTCCTCTAATCGCATTGTATGCCCTCGAGTCCTCATGCAATCCCTTCGCCTGAACAGCTTTTTTTCTAAGCTGAGATCCCCATTGAGATATTTAAAAATTGCTATCATGTCCCCCCTCATGCGTCTCTTCTCCAGGGAGAATAAATCAATTGATTGCAGACGCTCTTCATAATTAAGGTCCTCCAATCCCCTAATTAGTTTAGTTGCCCTTCTCTGGACTCTCTCCAGCTCCAACACATCCCTCCTGAAGACTGGTGACCAGAACTGGACAGAATACTCCAGATGCGGTCGGACCAGAGTTTTATAAAGTGGAAGGATTATAGACTTATCTCTGGAATACATCCCTTTCTTTATGCATGCTAATATTCTGCTGGCTTTGGCAGCTGCTGCTTGACATTGCATGCTATTGCCTAGTCTATCATCAACCAAGACTCCAAGATCTTTCTCCATTTTTGATTGCCCCAAGGGTTCCCCTCCTAATGTGTATTGTGCTTTTATGTTTCTAGTCCCCAAGTGCAAAACCTTACACTTCTCCACGTTA
Source organism: Pelophylax lessonae (assembly GCF_965119305.1). NCBI lineage: Eukaryota > Metazoa > Chordata > Amphibia > Anura > Ranidae > Pelophylax > Pelophylax lessonae. Next base: position 451,127,695 of record NC_138772.1, read on the forward strand.
AACCTCATTTGCCAAGTTGTTGCCAACTCCGTTATTTTGTCCAGGTCATCCTGTAGGATATCTGCTTCATGCTGTGCAGTTATTGCCCTGGCCAATTTTGTGTCATCTGCAAAAACTGATATTGAACTACTGATCCCGTCCTCAAGGCTGTTTATGAATAAATTGAACAAGGTTGGTCCCAGGACTGAGCCTTGGGGGACTCCATGTTACTATTTTAGAGGGCTCAGGGCAGTAAGGGTGTACACATGGCTGCAGTGGGAATTCTATGCCCTTTCATGCTTGTCAAGTGTAGCACATGCCAAGCATGACTCATTTAAATGAATGAGGCAACTATGCAAGGGCTCTGCAATCTTGTGCAGTGCAGCGAGCCCTTGGATCCCACAAAAACACGCAGATGCAGGGCACTTGCAGAGTGGCCTTATTTACTTGAATGGTTCGTAACTCTTGGTTGGTAGCACCCACTGAAAACAACAGGGGTATAATTCCTGCTAGTCCAAAACAGTAATTCTCCTGCATTCAAGTGGTAGGCAAGAAGGTCTTGCTGCCCCCTCAGGACCATCAGTATCCAAATATACTGCAAAACAACAAGAGGAGGGCACACAGACCTAGTGCATTACCACTAGAAGTTTATTACAACTAAAAGAACAGCATACATTATACTCAAAAACGCATTATTATGTATACACGCATATCAAGCCTCCAAGACTGCTGGGATGCACCAATGATGCAAGGAGGCCTGGTGGCATCCATGTAGGCTTGGATGACGTGTTTTGAGGGAGGACCATTTTCCTCAGAGCCGAGGCCCTTCTCTTTTTGTTGTTGTTTTGCAGTATAATTCCTGCTGCCCCATGTGTACACCCTTGGCTGTTGCCCTACAGACGCCCTCCTCTGCCCTACTGACTGACGCCGTCCTTTGCCCTACAGACTGATGCAGTCCTCTGCCCTACTGACTGACGCTGTCCTCTGTCCTACTGACTGATACCATCCTCTGTGCTACTGACTGACGCTGTCCTCTGCCCTACAGGCTGACACCGTCCTCTATCCTACTGACTGATGCTGTCCTCTGCCCTACTGACAGACACTGTCCAGTGCCCTACTGACACTGTCCTCACACACCGCCCACTGCCCTACTGACACTGTCCACTGCCCTACTGACACTGTCCACTGCTCTACTGACTGACACTGTCCACTTTGAAGGTAGGCTAAGTTTATATATTTTTACTGTGCATTTGCTTTATTATATTTTTCTAAGTTTCCTTACCATTTAGTTAGACCATGTTAGTTAATTTCTTTAAAAAAGATGTAGCACCCTCCTAGGTAGGTGCTAGGCAAACACATAGAGTGGCTCTTTCTGCCTATCAGGATAGCCTGATCTTTTAGTTTAGCCTGTCACATGTTTCCAGGTGTGATTTATTGGGTCTAGGGGAGTCTCCTCACTGTATCCAATAAGGGAGCTTGTTGGACAGTAGAGGAAACATAACCAGTAGCACATCAGGGTTTATGGCTGTCTCATTGGGTAGGCATAGCTGCAATGCATCTTGGGGTTGGCTATAAACTCTGAGGAAGCATGTAAAAGGGTGTCTTTTGGCGGGAGCAAAGTCCCAGGAGGAGGTGGACGGCTGTCTCTCCTCCTGTCGGTGTGAGGAAAGGTGGTTATGGTGGTCGGCCTGTGAACCAAGTGTGGAGCTGGGCTGCAGAGGATCCAGAGTGCTGACCTGTGAAGCTGTTGGTGGAGACTTTGGGAAAAAGAGTATTGTGAGTACCAAGGGGTCTGCCAAAGGGTCTGACTAAGAGAGGGGGCCACTCCAGAGAGAAGTCAGGGGATCACAGAGCCAGCTCACACAGTGTATCAGTAAAGGGGGTGCAGTGTAGTTAGCACTGAAGATTAGGGACAAAGGGTGTGTCAGGAAGGGCCCTGAAGTTGTTCAGCAGCACAGTCTACCTCAGGATGCAGCTTGCCCCAGGAGACCATTTACCTCAGGAAGCTCAATTGTTCATTTTCACAGCCAAGGGCAAAGTGAAACAGCCGCCTAGCCGTGACTAGCTCTACTCAGCATTACTCAACGTTACTTCGCGCTATTCAGCTTCATTCAAGTCGTCCCAGCTAATTGTGCATAGTGTATAAAGTTGGAGCATCCCACTCATTCCCTTCTCCTATCCAAGTTCTAAATGATGTAGCACCCTACAAGGTAGGTGCTAGGTAAAGTATAGTGGGCCTTGTCTGCTTAACAGCAGGGCCATGATTTTCAGCTGGCTGTCATGTCTCCCAGGTGTGGCTGTTGAAACTGGGGAGTCTCCCCACTGTACTCAATGAAAGGGTTCTCATGGGCGGTGGAGGAAACCCAGCCAATGGCTCACCCAGGCCTGTGTCTACCCTAGAAAGGCAGATTCTGCCGCACGGCATTCTGGGAGTGGGTATAAGTCTGAGGGGAGCACACGACGCAGCGTCTTTGGCGGGAAGCAGAGTCCCAGGAGGGAGAGTGCGGCTGTCTCTCCTCCTGTGAGAAGAATCGGGTGTCCCAGGCGGCTTGCCTAGTGAGAAGGGACAGAAGGCTGAGCTGAGCTGCAGAGAGGATCCAGTGCGGAGGACCAGCGGAGCTGAGAGGCGTCCAGTTTCAGGAAAGCATTCCCAGCTCGTGAGTACTGCAAACTGCCCCTGGGGGTTTGCGGAGAGAGAGGTGAAGGGCATAGGGATCCATGAGCTAGTTTGCCGGTGTAGGAGCAAGTGTAAAGGGGTACCAGTGTTGACCCTGATGAGCAAAGAGGGTGCCAGTGTGTGGACCCTGAAGTGTAAAGAGGGTGCCTAGTGAGAGGACCCTGAAGTGTAGAGGGGGTGCCTAGTGAGAGGACCTTAAAGTGTAGAGGGGGTACCTAGTGAGAAGACCCTGAAGTACAGAGGGGGTGCCAGCAGTTGGGCCCTGAAGTGTTAAAGTGTACAGTGTACAGTGTTGAGAGTTGCAGAAGCAGTATACAGAGGCTACCTCAGTCAGGAAGGACTGGAGGGAGCACAGTGTTCTTAACTTTTGAGCTAACCAGTGTGTCAGAAGTCAAGTTCAAGTACAGTACAGCAAGTCAGTGTTTTTCAAGTGCCAGCAAGCGTTGGTCGGCATCCAGCCGGTGTCAAGACAGCGCTGAAAGGCATTTTTCTTCAAAGTGTCCCATTTGTACCTAGTTGAGCCAGAGGAGTATCCCACTCAATCCCTTCTCCCATCCCCAATATAAAATAAACAAAACAAACCAAAGATGCCGGACTGGTCTTTGACTCAAATCTCACACTTGGGTATTCAGCTTAAAGGGGCTGCTGGCGTTTCCGGTAACCATGGCAGACCCACATCAGGCCCAATGCCTGGAAATCCTGCTACAATAAAAACACAAAAACCAAAGCTATTGGACTGTTTCCTGACTGAGCCAAAACCACTTTAAACATGCTGAACTGTCTTGTTGTTGCTAATGGTAACCCAGGGGAACCCACACTCAGCAGCTCCTAAGGGAGTAGTGCTACAAAAAGAAAAAAAAATAAGGGTGCCGAACCCTGGTGACCTTTGATCACTTTCATGTTATTCAGGTAGATCTTCACTTCTCAAAGGTTACCTGCCCCTGCTATAGATGATCCTATTGATGACGCTCTTGTATTACATTTTATTGCTGCTGTATTGTCTCCCTTTATATTGTAAAGCACTGTGCAAACTGTTGGCACTATCTAAAAATTATTATAATGAAGCTGTGGGCCATGGACATTATCCACAGCTTCGTCAACAGGATCATCTATAAACAGCTGGTCGAAGTCCTCAGGAGTGGTGAGGTTAGGGACAGAGACCTAATTTGTCAGGGAGAGTCATCAGTGCAGGAAAAGGTTCTTGGGTCGTGTAGAAGGGTCGGCGCAGGGACACCTTTTGTTCTCCACAGACATTCCAGTACCCAGAACAGCAAATGAAAGTGTCTCTTCAGCAAAATACAGTCCATTTTCTGGGGGAAGGGGGGGCGCAGGTGAAGTGCCGACAGAGTGCACTGCGTGCGTGTGACAGTACACACCAGCCGCTATCTAGCTGCAATGATGTGCCAAGTGCGCTCCTGCACTCAGCACAAGCCTAGAACAGCCATGTCCTTCACTTCCCTGTCAGCAGAGATACTCCCCCGAGAGGCGCTTCGTAGTGCTGGCTTGGCGTGACATCACTGAGATGCCGGCCGAAGGGGGGATGGGAGAGGACTCAGAGGAGCATAGAGTCCTGCTGCCGGCGCTGCAACCTAGAGGAGCCGTGGAGGAACCAAATGTGTATCACACAAGTAAGCAGATTGCCATCTTCAGATGGAAAGATTAAGGCCCCTTTCATACTGTCCGTCCGTCAGACCGACTCCGTTTATCTCAGCGGGGGATCGATCCGCAAATCCCCCGCTGAGCAGGAGGATGACAGCTGTGTCTCCGCACTGTGTGCAGAGACACAGCTGTCAGTTCCCCATACATCTCTATGGGGGAATCGGATGGGAACGGACCGTCACTCCGTTCTCATCCGATCCGATCCGCTGGACGGATGGAAAATATGGTTTCCATCCGTCCAGATTTGACGTATTGGATCGGACGTCAGCGGACATGTCTCCGCTGACATCCGATGCCCCAGAGGGATGTATGAGGGGACCGTTCAGATGCGCCAAAAAAACGGACAGGCGGATCTGAACGGTCCGCCTGTGTGAAAGAGCCCTAACTCGGATTGGTGGTGGTGGGGGGGAGGGGGGGGGTGCTGAGGCTGAGGGGAGGTCAATTACCAATGGTATTTTTATTATGCAGCATGAGGGGGTTAATGTATTTCCACTGGTCACTGATGCATTAGTGACCGACCAGATATATACCATCGTTTGTAGGCATTTTAGCTTTCACACAAATTAATATACACTCATTTTTTTTTTGTACTAAAGACAGCAGAATACATTTTGGCCTATATTTATCAAGATTTTTTTTTTTTTTTGGACGTTTTATTGCAGAAAGTAAAAAATATTTATTTTTCAAAATATTTGTTTTTTTTCATTCACATAATAAAAGCTAACAAAAGTGGAGTGCAAATACCACCACAAAAAAAGCTTTTTTGTGTGAAAAAAAATACCATCTTCGCCCTGGGCACCGAATGACCTTGTACCGGCACTGCTCCAGTTCACCACCCCTCCAGCAGAAACCATCTTCTGGTAAACAGGTTAAGCCTGGAACACTGCCACTCTGAAATACTGTGCATTACCACTGCCACACTGTGCCATTGCTGAGTAATATGCTGCTGCAATACTGTGCCTTACTAAATGTGTAGTGCAACATCCTACAATTTGTTGCTTGAATAACAGTGCCTATAGTTACTATCTGCAAATACCTCTGTTAACCTTATTACAATTTACAAGATATTATACAACTTCAGGACTGAGTGCGTTATCTCTCCTAGATTGGGTACCCAGCCCCAGACCCCACCTACATACCGGCAAGTACAAAATCTCCAAATTACAAGTAATAACCTATAAAGATCAAGCATGATACATGTATAGTAATGTAGCACCCTACAGGTAGGTGCTAGGCAAATGTTTAGTGGGCCTTGTGTGCCTAACAGCAGGGCCATGATTTCTTTTTGCCAGGGTGTCATGGCTTCCAGGTGTGCCTGCTGAGAGGGGAGTCTCCCCACTGGTCCCTGTGAGAGGCTAACTACCCCAAAAGGCAGATTATGCCGCAAGGGATTCTGGGAGTGGGTATAGGTTTGAGGGAAGTGCGTTACTCGGTGTCTTTGGCGGGAGCAGAGTCCCAGGAGGGAGAGAAAGGCTGTCTCTCCTCCTGTCTGAAAGGTACATATACAAATTCACCTGAGGAAGGAGCACGCATGCTCCAAATGCGAGCACCCCCCTGCCACTATTGGATGTAAGCCTGGATACTGAACGCTGCCAGAAACACAGGAAGTGTCGGACTCCACCGGCACAGCCAGGACCACGGCCGCCACAGTGTACTTCCCTAACATCCCTACAGTGATGCAGATGAACCATCACCATTTGCTGATCAACTATTTCCTCTGTGTGAGTTACTACATTGTTTTTATGTAATAAATAACCTTTTAATCTACACTGAGGTGGCACTGCTTTTCTTCTCCTACCCCTTTTTCTCCTCCTGTCTGAGAAAGCGGATGTATCGTGGTGCCGTCCGAGAATCCAGAGAGTGCTGAGTTGAGCTGAGGGGGATCCGGTGTGCCGAGAACCAGCGGAGAGAGAGAGGGGTCCAGTCCCAGGAAAGCCTACACAGGTCGTGAGTACTGAGGATTGCCCCTGGGGGTCTGCCTGAAGTGTTAGAGGGGACCACTCCGGAGAAGGTTCTAGGATCTAGATGTCAGCTAGCTGTAAAGGGGGTGCCTAGGTTGAGGACCCTGAAGTGACAGAGGGGGTACCTAGTCAGGGGACCCTGAAGAGTTAAAGGGGGCACCTGCAGTTTGGGCCCTGAAGAGACAGTGTACAGTGTATTGGTTGAGAGTTGCAGCCATACAGGAATTCTTAACAATCTACCTCAAGCCAGTGCAAGGCTGGAGGAATAAGTTTGCAGTGCAGCAGTGTTAGAAGCTCATTATTCTATAGTCCTGGATCTTCTGGACTCAAAGTCCAGGATTCAGCACTTCCTTCAAGTTACAATGTGTTCTAAGCGTCAGTGAGCGTTGGCTAGCGTCGGCTGGCGTCAAGACAGCGTTAACAGACATTTTTCTGAGAAAGTCCCAAGTTGTACTTAGTTGAGCCTAAAGGAGTATCCCACTCATTCCCTTCTCCTATCCCCTTAAATACAATAAAACAACAAAACAAAGATGCCGGAGTTATCAATGTCTCACTTCTCACACCAAGGGCCTCAGCTCACATGGGCAGGAGAGGTAACCGGTAACAATGGCAGACCCACATCAGGCTCAATGCCTGGAAAACCAGCTACAGTAACAAAAAAAACGATAAAGACATTAAATAATATATGTGCATATATATATATATATATATATGTCAAATACTATAAAACAATGAGCTGTGTTCTCATCCAAATCTTTATTATTCACATGATAAAAATATCATAATTAATACTGCAGGGGAGATCTCTGTATTAACGGTGAATATTGCAGCAAGGGATGGTTTTGTTATTTTGTCTTTTACTGGCCTGTTCATCTTATCTTACTATTTTTGGCTGGAGTTCTGCTTTAAATCTGCCTTTTTCAGGCCAACAAAAGCCTGACGGTGCTTTCTGTATGGCCTATTGATCCACCTATGGAAGGGGAATAATTATATTGATTCAGAAGACATATATAGGGCTCATGTCAGCAGGCATTTTTGTTATACGCAGATTTTGCTACACAAAAGCATGTATTCCAATGGCATATGCAGCATTTTAAGAAAAGGCTGCGTTTGGCTTTGTAGGCAGCTGAAATACAACACTTTAGGACATCCATCGTCCAAAGAAATGCAGCACAACACAAAGCATGTCCATGAACTGCAATGTTTACTGCTCAATTAAAGTTAATAGGATTTTACTGATCTGTGTTGAAAGTGCATTCTAAAAGCACATTAAAACAATGCTTTTTAACATGAGCTCCTAATCATGTATTTTCCAATACAAACCACAAGGGGGGGCTATTCAATAAAGACCAAAGTCTCTTGCAGCTGCTACCAGGCTAACAAAACACAGTGCACATATGGAAATATATTGTTTTTTATTTCTTTTTCTTTTTTTATGTTTAGAGCTACAAATTTTGATATTCTATATTTTCATACATTTATTTTTTTAAATTAAGTTACGATAAAACATTGCATATGATAGCATTTTATTTAGATATTAAATCAGCTTAGAAACCCATGAAATATATTTAAAGTCAAAATTATTATTATTATTCTTTTTTGGACAGAATTGGGCTAAAGAATCTGTCAGTGCTTTTTGTGTCATTTTAGCCCAGTTAGGGAAATTTCCCTTCACTTCTTGTCCCATAGATGCAACAGGAAAAGAACTGGAAATCTCCCTGAAGTGATGGAAAATGTTCCCTCATGTTCTGTCCGGATGCATACCTTCCAACAGAATCTGCTGGACTGTCCTGGGATTTGATCTAATCCGCTGTCCCTCGAACCAACCCAGTCTCCCAGCACAGACCATAACTCTTCTTTCTGCTCTCATTCTCACTTTGTAACAATCGTTCTCATTTTCAACTAGCTAATAGCTTGGATTTGCTTTATTTTAAAAACTTTGCCCCTCTGATTGGTAAAATATGGAAAGATCTCCTTTTCTGGAGTAAGGCTGGTGACAAGCACAGCTCAAGCACTTTTTTTACAACCCAAGCCCGCACAATATGTGCCCAATCCTCTTACTCAGTTCAAGCAGTGTAAGTCCCTATTCAGCACATAGTTTCTAAACTTTATACAAGGCATCCGGAAAGTATTCACAGAGCTTCACTTTTTCCACATTTTGTTATGTTACATTTCCAAAATTGATTAAATTCATTATTTTCCTCAAAGTTCTACAAATAATTCCCCATAATGACAATGTGAAAGAAGTTTGTTTGAAACCTTTGTACATTTATAAAAAAAAAAATGAAATGTACATAAGTATTCACAGTCTTTGCTCAATACTTTGTTGACGCACCTTTGGCACCAGTTACAGCCAAGTCTTTTTGAGTATAATGCTACAACATTGGCACACCTATTTTTAGGCCGTTTTTCCCCATTCTTCCTGACCGGACCTTTCAAGCTCCATGAGGTTGGATGGGGAGTGTCGGTGCACAGCCATTTTCAGATCTCCCCAGAGATGTTCAATCGGGTTCAAGTCTGGGCTCTAGCTGGGCCACTCAAGGACATTCACAGAGTTGTCCCATAGCCACTCCATTGTTATCTTGGCTGTGTGTTTAGGTTCCTTATCCTGTTGGAAGATGAACCTTTGCCTCAGTCTAAAGTCCAGAGCGCTCTGGAGCAGATTTTCATCAAGGATGTCTCTGTACATTGCTGCATTCATCTTTCTCTCAATCCTGACTAGTCTTCCAGTTCCTGCCACCAGTGATGGCATTGGCCAGGTGATGAGCGGTGCCTGGTTTCTTTGACGCTTCCCATTCAGGCCCCCCAGTGCTTTCTCCATTGCACTTCAGACCAAAGAATTTTGTTTCTCATGGTCTGAGAGTCCTTCACAGGCGGGCTGTCATGTGCCGTTTACTGAGCAGTGGCTTCCGTCTGGCCACTCTACCATACAGGCCTGATTGGTGGAGTGCTGCAGAGATGGTTGTTCTTCTGGAAGGTTCTCCTCTCTCCACAGAGAAGCGCAGAAGCTCTGTCAGAGTTATCATCAGGTTCTTGGTCACCTCCCTGACTAAGGCCCTCCTCCACCAATTTCTCAGTTTGGCCAGACGGCCCACTCTAGGAAGAGTCCTGGTGGTTCCAAACTTCTTCCATTTATAGATGATGGAGGCCACTGTGGTCATTGAGACCTTCCATGCTGCAGAAATGTTCCTGTACCCTTCACCAGATCTGTGCCTTGATACAGTCCTGTCTCAGAGGTCTACAGACAATTCCTTGGACTTCCTTTCCAAATTATGTCCAGTCAACTGAATTTCCCACAGGTGGACACCAATCAAGTTGTAGAAACATCTCAAGGATGATCAGTGGAAGCAGGATGCACCTGAGCTCAATTTTGATTGTCATGGCAAGGGCTGTGAATACTTATGTACATGTGATTTTTTTATGTTTCTATTTTCAATACATTTTCAAAGTTTTCAACCAAACTTCTTTCACGTTGTCATTATACCCCACGTTGGGGTATTGTTTGTAGAATCTTGAGGAAAATAATTAATTTAATCAATTTTGGAATAAGGCTGTAACATAACAAAAAGTGGAAAAAGTGAAGTGATGTGAATACTTTCCGGATGCACTGTAGACATCCCCGCTATATTTCTTGCTCTCTGCTATTCTAATGAGCCATTATGCCTAATTTACCTAATTTATTCAACTCAGCTAAGTGGCTTATACCAATCTATTGTAAACAGCCCTATGTCCCTGCTAGGCTCGTTTGGATAACGAAAGTAGAGGATTTAATGGATGCAGAAAAGTGGTTTGTCATCTGTAGAAATAAATGAGACCGCTTTACTAAGATATGGGCTTCCTGGATGCACTATGCCTCAGAATCACTAAAATCACTAAAATCCTAGTCCTGCAATCCTCATTACCTCTCAGGGAAGCAATTTCGATGGTTACCGTCTTAGGATCTGGAGGTGAAGTAGCCTATAGGAATTTATATCCTTACCCTTCCACATGATCACACCAATTTTCATGGATTTCTTATACCTAGCTCTTCTGCCATTATTGATAATGATACCACAAGAAAGTCTCCATGCCACTTAGTCAAGGGGACTACTGTCAGTATGGGAAATAAAGTCCCTATCGGACTACATTGGGTCTTGTCCTGATTGATGTTATGTGACCTGTAGGCATATGATTTCTGTTTGTATTTGTAGTTTAGCTCTATTGGGGATAGCTATTTTATTTAATCATGTCTCACAATATGACTATTTCTCATATTGGTTTATTACTTTACCTTGTTGCTGCTATACCCCCTGCTGCCCTATAACTGCGACGGCTGGTCGGCAAGTGGTTAAGCATATATTGAGTCGAAGAAGATCCTATTACTGGGCTTTAAAGTGTACTACCACTGTGTGTGTACTACCGCTGTGCGTTCCAAATCGTACGTGACGTGTGACGCAGGTGGAGCGCAAGCCGGAAGTTCTCCCGCTCGCCACCCTGCATACAGTTTGCGCTGACACACACGATCACCAGCGGCCTTTTTATTGGGAAAAAACTTTTTATATTTGGCTATATACCTTGTACTATTGCCAGTATACTTTTTACCCATGACTTGGGAATAAAATTTGTATTTTAAAAATACTACACTATCTGGAGCATTTTTGTCTTCCTTCCTATTTGGCCTGAGGTGAGAGGAGAGAGAGGGGGAGCCCGCCATCCTATCTACCTGAAGTGAGCCACGAGGAGACCCTTATTATAGCCTGGTGGCTATTTATGCCTGGTTGGTCCTGATGCTATAAGGCATACATGACCCACATCTTTTGGTAAGTGATTCACTCTTACCATTTATCACGGTGGAAAAGGAACAAAAGCTGCACTGATATAACAGAGTGAACTGAAAATCTTCACGTTGAGCTCCTGCACTTATTTTTGTGAACAAGCATCATTTGCACAAGAGACTCACTATTTATTTGAATTTTTTTATTTGAAATCTTCACTACAGTCACTTGTTATGGACTTCTATTTATGAATCATTATTTATGCATATCACCATTTATATATATTTTATATTAATAGAGGAGTATTTATTTAATATTGACTTATTTATATATTTATAAAAAATTTTCAACTTATATAATTTCTCAACTTATTGATAACTTTATTAAGATATTAATTTTAGCAAGCGCTATAGGTGTCTATTGAAGTCACACCTGAAGTCAGCAAAAGCAGTGCAGAAACTACTTTTGCAAATTGGTGCAGCGCTGCAAAGTCGGCGTTGACCGATTGGAACAGTGCCATTGCCGGCAATAGGCTGCAATTTGTGCATGACAAATCTCTCCAATGTGAACGAGGGCTGAAACAGCATTTATAATACACATCAAACTTTCATAATCCTTAATGCCTTTTAAAGGCTGTGGTACATTATTTGTGTTAAACCATTATAACAAAATATAACAGCAAACAAGAAATGTATTAAGACAAATACATAAAACCAGGCTTAGGATATTAGGTTCAAGCCCAATCATAACCAATAACAAGTGAATCACTAGAGATAGCCAAGCTAAAGCTCAAATAACCACACAAATAACTACCCTCACACTAAACTATCACTTATTCACTCACTTACTGAGCGACATTCCCAGGTTATATATAAACCCTAAATAAAACAATTAGGGTGTAAAACCCAGTAAATCTAGTTCAATAAAATATAACTGAAGGCAAAACTATTTAGTTTTGGATAGAGTGGAGAGGGATTAGAACACCGGTCAGTTTTTATTGCTATCTGTGCCCCCGTTGGGGAGATTCACCATCTCTATTTGTTCTGGTTACCTTTTAGGTTGTCCCTAGAAAAGTAATGGAGGGAAAATATTCCAATGGGGGCATTAGTTCTGGTGACCTGGGGATTCCCAAGGAATTCCCTTACTTCGTAGGGATTTCCTTTCACTTAATGTTTGGCTATGGGACAGGAAGTGAAGGGAAATCTCCGCAATGGGACAAAGATGGCAAAAATAAACCTTACAGGGGTTATAACCTTTCCTTACTCTATCCAAGATGAAAAAAAAAAATATTTGCCCATAGTTCTACTTTAAGCATCTGCTGAAGAGGGATGATGGTAGCATTAATCCAAGATACAAACACGAGGCCACTGAATGACACTTCTTCCTGCCAAAGAAGAGGAGACCAATCACAGGTAAATGGAAAATCTTCTTTCCCTAGGTACAGCTACTTTATAGCACTTATTGCCCAGCAACAATTTGGCCTTGTAACTAGCGATGGGCTTGGGCGTGTTCGGATCGAGCCCTCCAGAAAGCCGGCACTGCACACCGCCAATCATAGGCAGCGTGTGTATGTGCAGCTGCCAGTCGGGAAATGCTTTGTTACCTCTGATTGGCGGTGTGCAGTAATGACTTCCTGGAGGGCTCGATCCAATCACGCCCGAGTCCATCACTACTTGTAACAAAGGAAGGCACCTGAATTGTCTTGCAAAGTAGGAGGTAGATTTTCCACATTAAATTTAATTAATTAAAATAAGGGTATAAATAAATTTTGGAGTAAAGAAGGCCTTAGGGAGGTAGCATTGCATTTTCGATAGCAATGTAATATTTAGTTACCGGCTGTAGGGCTCAGTTCACATTGGTGCCATGGAAGATATTGCATGTGATTCGCACCGCACTGACCCTTTTTTGGTCCACACGTGAATCACATCGCATCGGTGTTCACACCGATGCAATGCAATTCCTGCCCAAATTGACAGTTCGCACTGCTATATGCGAAAATGCAATATGCAATATGCAAACTGATCTGGGGGTGTCAATAACTTTGTATTGAAACTCCCAGTGGTTCGCATATGGCAGAGTGAACTGCCTGCGAATCCGGTGCAATACGGATACCCGCAGTGGATTCGCAGTTTCCCGCATCGTACCAATGTGAACTGAGCCTAAGAGGCCTTGAATTACCCCACATAAGTTAGGAAGTAGCTGAATGTGGACAGTATTTTAACATGCTGTTTCCACTTATCAGAATGGTACAGCAAGTACTACCAGCACGCAAAAAAAGCTTCCCACTCACCGCAGTTCCAGAATTAAGCAAAATAAGAATTTGTAGTTATATAGTACAAAACCAGGCAAAGAAAAAAATCTGGAACTGTCAAGAAAATATTTCATTGTTTTAGAATTATATAGCAAAAAAAAAAAAAAACTTTTATGCTGACTAAATGTTTCTGTGTAGAATCATACAAATTATATGCTTCTTTTCTAATAAATAGGGTCCTTAATGTATTGAAACATTTCAAGTATGTGATTTGCATTCCAGAGATAAGTATAGGTTACAAGTTGCAGCCTATTGCTATGGGACTTATTTATCAATCTTCACAGTTAGAGAAAGTCTTAAATTACTCATATAACTGAGACATTTTTTCAACAAATACAAGTAATGATGGTTACTATTAAAGCTTAGGTCCAGCCATTTTTCAGTTTTTGATAGAATGGGGGAATAGGTAAAACCTCATATTCTTATTTCTGTCAATGAGCCCAATGAGGAGATTTCTGCTCAATTCCTACCCCTGTGCAGTGCTAGGACAAGGTCCTCTGGCACCCAAGTACCAAAATGAGCACAATTAGCACCACTTCTTTAATTTGGCAGTTCAAAAACTAACATAAATGTAAAGGTATATATATATATATATATATATATATATATATATATATATATATATATATATATATATATATATATACACACACTACTCAATATCAATATAAATGAGTACACCCCTTCTGAAAAGTAAGATTTTAATCAACATCTCAATGAACACAAGAACAATTCCAAAATTTTGACAACACTGAGTTTTATAGAACATTTGTTTAACCCATTACATGAAAGTATGGTCAATAATATAACTCAGATTGCAAAATCTTCGGTTTTACTCACATGAGTTGATGCAAAAATAAATACACCCCACAACAAGAACTACTGCATCTAGTAGTTTATATGACCTCCATGGTTTGTAAGGACAGCACCAAGTCTTCTAGGCATGGAATGAACAAGTTGGCGACATATTGCAACATCAATCTTTTTCCATTCTTCAAGAACTACCTCTTTTAGTGCCTGGATGCTGGATCGATAGTGATTTGGCTTTCCACTTCTTTAGCTAACTGCAGTGAACTTGCATGAAAATTTTCTCTGTGAGATGAGTACAGTGTTCTAAATGTAGCACTGTCCCTGTAGAGCTTGCTGTATGATGACTTGTTGGGCCTCCTCTGATTACCAGCAGGCAGTCACTTAGGGTACAGTTCACACATTCATCCTTACTCCCAATGGCTCGTTACTCAATAAACAGTCCAGGGGGGTTGGTTTTTAGTATTTATTGTGGAACTTGGATGGGAGAAGGGAATAGTGTGATACTCCAACTGGAACTATATACAGTTGATAAGGACAACTCTCACTTGGCCTCACCAGGTTGCTTGGGGAAGTAGTCACACTGCTTGACCATACTGCCACATGTATGGAAAGGGTTACATCTCCTTGCTCTTTATCCAGCAATAGACTTGGTGAACTACATTATCTTCAGGACACTCACTAGCATCCCCTTTACTGACACCAGTCCACTGACTCTTCTAGCTGCAGGGATGGCCCCCCTCAGGTTAGGCCCCTTGATGCAGATCTGTATTCACTGTATGCAGAATCAGATCCTTCCTGTGTCTCCCTTCCAGTCAGCTTTACAGGACCTCTCTAGCTCTTTAGGCTCTCAGGTCGACCACCTGAGGCAGCATGGCAACTTCTACAGAGAAGGTGGCAGCTGTACTAAATGCCTGTCCACTCATTTCATCGTTTCCTCCCACTGTTCAATATGCCTCCCTATTAGACTGTGGGAAACACTTCAGACAAACTGAGTTGAACCTGAGCACATTGAGCAGACCTCACTTGTAGATCCTACTCTCTGGTGGGCAGAGAACAATATAAATTTACCTGGCAATCCTTCTGGTAAGCAGAGAAGGATCCAAAACGATACTCTCTCTCTAGCACCTACCTAGGAGGGTGCTACATAAGTAATAAGTAAAGCTTTGCTGATCTTCTTGTAGCCTTCACCTTTCTTGCATTAGATATATATATTTTCTTTCTCAGGCCTTGTAACATTTCTCTTCCATGTGGTGCCATTGCTGACAGCATGAAATGGGAAGGGAGTTTCTTTGTTAAGTAACACTATTTTATAATCAACTGTCTGCTGGACACCTGTTTGATGAATAATTAGACTCACCTGTAGTTGAACTCTTGTTAATTAGGATTTTGCTGTCTAAAATTAACTTTGCTCCTATGACTTTTGTTAGGGGTTATATTCATTTTTGCAACATGCTTATATTTAACTCAGGTGCTTTCCATTTCTTCTGATCATCCTTGAGATGGTTCTACACCTTCATTTGAGTCCAGCTGTGTTTGATTATACTGATTGGACTTGATTAGGAAAGCCACACACCTGTCTATATAAGACCTTCCAGATCACAATGCATGTCAGAGCAAATGAGAATCATGAGGTCAAAGGAACTGCCTGAAGAGCTCAGAGACAGAATTGTGGCAAGGCACAGATCTGGCCAAGGTTACAAAAAGATTTCTGCTGCACTTAAGGTTCCTAGGAGCACAGTGGCCTCCATAATCCTCAAATGGATGATGTTTGGGACGACTAGAACCCTTCCTAGAGCTGGCCGTCCGGCCAAACTGAGCTATTGGGGGAGAAGAGCCTTGGTGAGAGAGGTAAAGAAGAACCCAAAGATCACTGTGGCTGAGCTCCAGAGATGCAGTCAGGAGATGGGAGAAAGTTGTAGAAAGTCAACCATCACTGCAGCCCTCCACCAGTCGGGGCTTTATGGCAGAGTGGCCCGACGGAAGCCTCTCCTCAGTGTAAGACACATGAAAGCCCGCATGGAGTTTGCTAAAAACACCTGAAGGACTCCAAGATGGTGAGAAATAAGATTCTCTGGTCTGATGAGACCAAAATAGAACTTTTTGGCCTTAATTCTAAGCGGTATGTGTGGAGAAAACCAGGCACTGCTCATCACCTGTCCAATACAGTCCCAACAGTGAAGCATGGTGGTGGCAGCATCATGCTGTGGGGGTGTTTTTCAGCTGCAGGGACAGGACGACTGGTTGCAATCGAGGGAAAGATGAATGCGGCCAAGTACAGGGATATCCTGGACAAAAACCTTCTCCAGAGTGCTCTGGACCTCAGACTGGGCCGAAGGTTTACCTTCCAACAAGACAATGACCCTAAGCACACAGCTAAAATAACGAAGGAGTGGCTTCACAACAACTCCGTGACTGTTCTTGAATGGCCCAGCCAGAGCCCTGACTTAAACCCAATTGAGCATCTCTGGAGAGACCTAAAAATGGCTGTCCACCAACGTTTACCATCCAACCTGACAGAACTGGAGAGGATCTGCAAGGAGGAATGGCAGAGGATCCCCAAATCCAGGTGTGAAAGACTTGTTGCATCTTTCCCAAAAAGACTCCTGGCTGTATTAGATCAAAAGGGGGCTTCTACTAAATACTGAGCAAAGGGTCTGAATACTTAGGACCATGTGATATTTCAGTTTTTCTTTTTTAATAAATCTGCAACAATGTCAACAATTCTGTGTTTTTCCTTCAGTATGGGGTGCTATGTGTACATTCATATATAGACAGGGGTTGGACAAAAATATGGAAAGACTACATGATTTGCAGGTGTGAAGGAAAAGGCACGTTTTGCGTTGAAAGCGGAAGTGATGTAACATTCTTCTGCTTCCGCTGTGTGATAAGACAGGCATGTGCCTGACGAAGGGGTCCTGTGCGGCTCCGAAACGTTGCACTATTTTTTGATGTGATCGTAACTTCAATAACGTTTTTGGACTGCTTTTGCAAGAACCTTGGTGTGCTGGCGAATATGTATTTTCTTGTAACTAATCCAGTTGCCAACTGGTGATCGCTTCAGCACCCAATATACACGAGCCTACAAACCAGGAAGGTGTGCGATAGGAATATGAACTATAGGTCCAATTAATTAGCCTGCAGCTCCCCAGCCTACCCGTACTCCATCTACCAGCCACAGTACTGTGCAAATGCTGTGATCTTATGATTTACAGTCTGATTTCACCAAATCTGTGTGCCTTTAAAGTGTTTTTAAATATTCCACTCTTAGTTCTGACATCACTGAGCTGGCCAAACACCACTCCAGTCTTCATCCATTATGATCATTAGTGAGGATATAGGTGAAACACTGAGTTCTCTAGCACTTTCTTTTTTTAGGGGTTGCTGACAAATCCAACGTGTTAATATAAAGTAGTGTAATGCAAGTAAAGTCTGAGCTAAGGAAGTTTTCGTTTATTTCCTGGCTTGCTATGCAGAACTGCATCATTAGGCCTATGGCATTGGCCTCTTCTCAGGAACATTTACCAGCACATCTTGTCACCACATGATTCTGTGCACAGTACTTTTAGTAACAATGAAATGATAGAATAATTTCCATTCTTCTTTTAACTATGGATAGTTCAGGTGGCATACTGGACTTTATTTGATGCAATATAAAAACCCATTGCAATCAGCTGCAGGTTAGCTTTGAACTAAGTCAGTTAAATGACTTGATTTGTGGTTGGTTCTGGGCAGCGTCGGGACAGGGTCATCGAGAGCCCAGGACGAGCATGCCAAACTGCGCCCACCCCATCCCCAAGATGCATGAGCATTATGTGTTAGCAAAACTCCCCCACAAAAACACTGAGCACTAATCTGCATGCTTAACCCCTAAACATAAATTCCCCCTCCTCCCTGTACTAATCTGCCCCCCCTGCTGAAATTCCCCCTCCCAGCACAATTTTTTTCTTTCACCCCCATGCCTCAAATCCCCCCAGCTCAAATGCCCCACCCCTAGTTCAAATCCGCCCATTTACTGAAATCCCCCCATTCAGCACAAATCTTTGCTACCCCCATCCCCCCAGCTCAAATGCTCGCCCCCCCCCAAAAAAAAAAATTCACCCAAGTCCTCTACCCCTAAAATTTCTGCTCCTAGTATACTTCTCCCCCTTCTTCAAATCCCCCCTCCCAGCACAAATTACCCCCAAATCCCCCCCTTCCTAGCACTAATCTTTTCCCCATCCCCCCTCCCAAACAAAAATCCTCCTAAATCACCACTCTTGGCACTCCCCCACTTACCCCTTGCCCCCCCCCTAAAAAATTCCTCCTTTACACAAATCTCCTCTCCCATAAATCTCCTTGTGGCGTCCCTACCCCCCACCTCACATGATAAGACAGTGCCCAGGACAGCCGTCCCTCCTGCCCACCCCTTGTCCTGGCCCTGGTTCTGGGGCTTACAGAATTTGTAAAGCACATGGAATTTTATTCAATTATTTATTTGAGGTATGTTTATGTTATTAAACAGGACTGCGTATCTGCATACCACCCAACATTTTGAGATGGAAATGAGGGACATCTATTAGCAAAGGTATGTAGGCATAGGACACAACCCCAGCCATGCATTAAAGGAGATTTGTAAAAAAAAAAAAATGGATTAGTCAAAGTGTTTTTTTACCACTACTATTTGTTTATAATGGCTTTTAAAATTTACAAATGTAGCTATTTAGAAATGGGATAAATGCTTAAGCACTGGGAAACACTTTCTGAAAAATAAATAGTACATTTTTATATACAACTTGAGACACATGAGTGTGAAAGAGGGACAGAGGGAGTTTGTTCACTATAGAGATGGGCTTGATGTTTGAGTTGAATGTAAGTTCAACTTGAACATCGAGTGTTCGTGTGTTCGCCGCTGATGAGCGCCCCATAATGTACTGCGCAAATGTAGTACCATAAGTGCTTGAGATTGGTCTAAGCATGCACCTGACCTCTATGCTTTGGCCAATCACAGCAAAGTGTCCTGTCAGAGCCATGATTGGCCAAAGGCAGGGTGCCTTTAGCTAATTATGGCTCAGGGGCTAAGTACATGCCCCACACTATATAAGGCTGTTGCTTACATGGCAGCAAAGTATAGTGTGTTACAATAGAGATTAGGCAGGTAGCTAGTGGATAGTGTGTTGAGTTAGATTAGTCCACTCAGTGTAGTGTACAGGCATACCCCACTTTTAAAATATATAGATATGTTGTAGTCCCGGGTCCCCTCTCCGTGCTCCCCAAGTTTTGTGTCCCTGTCACTTATAGTTTGTGAGCAGTGCCATGCCAAGCTGACCAATTTTTCCCATTGACAACAATGTTAAAGACAGGGAGCAGTGCCATGCCAAGCTGTCCAATATTTCCCATACATGCCAATGAGCACTGAAAGCTAAAAATTGATCTAGGCAGGAAGGAGGTGAAAGTACCCTGTATTCAAAGGTTAAGGAGAACCCTATGACAGAATTAAAAAAAAAAAAAAAACGGCATGGGGTCCTCCCCAAAATCTATACCAGGCCCTTTGGGTCTGGTATAGATTTTAAGGGGAACTCCATGCCAAAATAAAAAAAAACGGCGTGGAGCCCCCCAAAATCCATACCAGACCCTTATCCGACCATGCGGCCTGGCGGGCCATGATAGGGCGGCGGGGGGGGCGAGCGCCCCACCCCCTCCTGAACCATACCAGGCCGCTTGCCCTCAACATGGGTAAGGTGTCCCCAAAACACCTTGTCCCCATGTTGATGGGGACAAGGGCCTCTTCCCAACAACCCTGGGCTGTGGTTGTGGGGGTCTGCGGGTGGGGGGCTTATCAGAATCTGGAAGCCCCCTTTAACAAGGGGCCCACAGATCCCGGCTCACCCTATGTGAATGGGTATCAGGTACATCGTAGCCCTACCCATTCACCAAAAAAGTGTACAAAAAAACCACATAAAACAGTTTTTGACAAATTCTTTATTCAAAAATAAAAATAAAAAAGTAGTGTCCCTTGATGTAAATCCATCGTCAATCATGACGCTTGCAGCACCCGAAAAATAGAAAAAAATTCAAAGACGCTTTGCCTCTTCTGAGGCATCCCAATGTATGCCTCTCTTCAGCTTTGACAGCTCTTTTATAGGCAAGGGGTGGGGCCACCCGCTTACCTCACCCGGTGGCACAGCCCCCTTCTAACATCACATGACGTCACGTGATGTCAGATGGGGCAGTGCCCCCCAAAGCACCCTCCACATGTTGAGGGCAAGCAGCCCAGTAGGGTTCAGGAGGGAGGGGTGCTCGCTCGCCCCCCCATCCTGGCCTGCCAGGCTGCATGCCCTGATAAGGGTCTGGTATGGATTTTGTAGGGATCCCAAGCCGTTTTTTTTTTCATTTTTTTTAATCTGTATTGCCGGGAGCCGACAATACATTACAGCTGCGAGCAGGTTTAAATTACATTTTTTCCTTTAGAAATGTCAGTATTACTGCAGCAGGCTGCATACATCATACAGATGCGCCACTTTACAGGCACATTAAGGGGACACCCCAGGCATGATATTTAAAGGATTTTTTCATTTTTATTGTTTCACATTAAGCATCATTAAAATCACTGCTCCTGTAAAAACGATAGTTTAAAAAATTTTTTTTGATATGATACATGTCCCCCAGTGCAGTACTTGGGTCCCCATACACTTTTTATGGCAATAACCTGCATATAAACCTTTAAAGTGAGAACATTTGATTTTTCATGTTCGTGTCCCATAGACTTTACTAGAATTCGCATGTTCGCTAGAACTTTTCCCCTGTTCGAGATGTTCAGGTGCGAACGGAACAGGGGGGTGTTTGGCTCATCACTAGTTCCAAATTAGGGACAGTTCCTCAAAATCAGGGACAGTTGGGAGCTATGTATTGTATATTTATTTTCTTTTCTCATACACTACTAGTGAATTAACAAACGCACACTGGTTTATCAGGAGATTACCAAGCTTTTTATTTTAGATAAAAAGACATTAAGGCCCTTTCACACGAACGATCCGATCAGATCCGCCTGTCAGTTTTTTAGGCGGACCTGATTGGATCCTCCATGCATCCCTATGGGGCAGCGGATGTCAGCGGAGACATCTCCGCTGACACCCACTGCTATCCGATCCTGTCCGTGAAATCCGGACGGATGGAAACCCTATTTTCCTTCCGTCCAGCGGATCGGATGGGATCAGATGAGAACGGACAGGCGGTCCGTTCTCATCCGTTTCCCCCATAGAGAACAGCGGGGATCTAACAGCTCCCTCTCCGCACACAGAGGAGATCGGCAAGTCGATCCCCCGCTGAGCAGCACGGAGTCTGCCGGCGGAGGCAGACCGTGTGAAAGGAGCCTTAAACCCCAATTGTAGACTTACACCTTTTTATGTCTTTATAGTGCTGTTGTCCACATGTTATAATTTGTGACAGATTCATGCTAGGAAATGCCTTAAAATCCCCTTTTCTATCAGTGAAATTGTGGCTGCCTCCTCCTCGCCTCATACTGCAGTGTTCTATGCTTGTGTAGCCAAGGCTCTGTTCACATCTAGGTGTCCTGGATTGCGGGTGTAATCGCGGGTTGTGCTTGTGATCCCAGTTACTTCCAATGGCACCTGATTGCGGCACGATTTTGCAGTGATTGTTGCCTGAAGAATCACAGTAAAATCGTGAAAACAGAATTGTGCGACGCCTGTTGCTCAAAAGAAGTTCCGGAATAATCTTTTATTGTAACAATGTTATTATCTAACATTATTAAGTGCATGTCTGTCCTTTCTCAAATTGTTTATGAGGCACTGGAACAAGAGGGCACTCCTAAATAAATCATTGCTACCTATGAAAGCTACCAAAGACTTCCATAAATATATTAGTGTTACAGATGCAGAACACGAAGAGTCACAGGAAAAAGTAAAAGGTATTTGTTGAGCTTAACTAATGAGCACAAGATTGAAGTTTTAGAACAAGCTGCTAGTGAGAATGAAAGAGATAAAAGCATCAGGTACTCATTTGCATCTTGCACATCACATTCCTCACATGTCCCTCCAGAACTTAAGCTCTCAATCACTGTGGCCACATCACTCAACCAAGCTCTACACACTGCACCTGCTGCCTTCCAAGACAATTTGCCTATACTTACGCCCCAGTACACCATGCCTCAGTACTTCAGCAAGCAGTGAACACTACAAATACTAGACAATCTGCTTCACTATGAAACTAATCAGTTACCTCATATCATTCATACTGCTCCACAGCTGCAATCCGAGACCATTGAATAATAAGCCAGTATCAGGGTTGAATGCCTTTGCACCACTTTTCCTCCCAAAATCACTGAACATTAGTGCACCTGCCATTGTAACTAGCCCAGTTCCACCTGAAGCTGTACATCTAAGGTCTTAAAACACAGACATCTCACAGTTTGCTTAATGCATAGTCCACTGTTGTTGTCGCTGAGCTACCTGAGATGCTGGAAAGTG
Source organism: Pelophylax lessonae (assembly GCF_965119305.1). NCBI lineage: Eukaryota > Metazoa > Chordata > Amphibia > Anura > Ranidae > Pelophylax > Pelophylax lessonae. The sequence continues at coordinate 451,150,311 of NC_138772.1, forward strand.
CCCTGTCTAATCCATTTGACATCCCTGCCTTGTGTTCTGCTGATCCTTAAATTCTTTGCTTTTCCCATTAACTTATTGATTTAAGCCATGTCTCTGCACTTCCTGTTTGCCAGATTATTGAGCTCTCTCCGGCCAGTGTCTCATTTTCGTCTCTGCTGCTGCCATCCATATTGTGCTACCATTTATTTTTGACCCTTGGCTTGTTCCTCGATGACACTTCTGTCTGATCCCAACCTGCAACTACGCATTACTCACCTCTGGCTTGTTTTACTGACTATGCTTCTGTTTGATCCTTACATGCTTATCCGCTTCTGGACCACGGCTTGCCCACCTTCTGGTGGGGTGATCCTGAGGACCATAACCCGGTACTAACACGCAGCAAAATCCATCTCCACCTTCAGAAGCTCTGGTGAACACTGGTTAGTACTTAGACTCCACACCTTAGGTTGGCCGCGTCATCCATCAGGGTGACTGCCTGTGTACAGTATTTATGCTGCTGGTCAGTGGTAGTCCAACTACTGCTACAGCAACTGGTCTTCAAGCCTGACCCCTGATCGTGACAGTTCCCTGGATACAGTCCATGAGATAAACCAAATAGTCCCCAAGCTATAGTACAGTTCATGCAAAAATTCAGGAAAAAGAGCTTGGATCAAGTATTCTTCCCTCCTTCCTACTCTTGTGAGTTTCTCTGGAGAATTGCAGACACTAAGACTGACCCAAGTTTCTCCTATGGTGAATCCAACCCTCTAAGGCCACCATCTTCAAAACCCACAAGACCATGCATCACATATAGAGGTCTGGTGTCAGTGAAAAAGAATGATGTTCAACCTACATCCAAAACAATCTCTGTAAAGACCAGTTAAAGGAAGAAAATTGAGAACCCAAATGCCTAATACATAACAAATCAATTCCCTTTAGGAAATGTATCAGCTTTAGAAACAAACCCCTGCAAGAACACAAGCAACTTTTAGAGAAATTAGGAGTTTGCATCAATAGCTGTACCTCCAGAGAACATCTTGATAAAGACTACAGAATAAGGCTACAGTAAAGTGCATATAATGCAAATGTTATTATAGCACTGTGCCCTTAGGGGTCACTGAGTATAGATCTATCTTGCGTTTACCTCGGATTATCCTGTTGCTGGATACCGGACATTTTCACACACTGCCAGGTGCACACACTCTTCAGCTTGTTGTCTCCAATGACCAGTCCAGGGGATTTGTTTTTGGTAGATTATTTGGAGAACTTGGATAGGAGAAGGGATTAGTGGCATACTCCAAATTCAACTTTGTACAGGTGAGGACAACTCTCAGTTGGCCTCACTTAGTGGAACTGAATAGCAGATCTTCTGCTGAACCATACAGCACTTGCATAGGAAGAATAAGTCCTTTGCCTGTGTTAGTAGCAGACTCTCTATCTTCAGGAAACTATCAAGTTGTCACTTTGGCTTACACCCATCACGCTGACTTTCTAGCACCAAGAGGTGGATTTTAACAGCAACAGTCTCTAGGTTCCCTTCAGGAGAGTCTGTACTCATAAGGCCCTGGTCACAGGTCCCCTGCCTCCATGATACTAGACGAGATCCATGGACATCCTCTCTCGGTCATCTATCAAAAGAATCCCTGTGCTTCAGCATCTCTGTTTCTGGCTCTCAGGTCGACCACCTGAGGCTGCATGGCATCCTTTGCTGGGGAGAGGCAGCAGCCCCCTGCCCACCAGGACCCCACTCTCCAGCCGAAGACAAGGAGCCTCCCCAGATATAAGTACAGTCACCCAGCATGCATCGGGGGCACCTCCCATGGCTGTTGTCCAAGGCTGTACAGATATCCGCTGCTCTCATCTGCATGGTTTACTCCCACTGTCCAGTACACTCACTATTGAATCAGGGTGAAACATCAAGCCAGGATGAGCAGCATCAAAGCATGCTGGGCAGGTTCTATCCAACAAGCACAGCTCTCTGTTTAGCAGACAGCTCCAAGATGTACCTGGCTGTCTTCCTGTTAAGCAGAGAAACCAAAAACTATATACAGCTATACTAGCACCTATCTAGGAGGGTGCTACATTATAAATATGTATCCTGTGGCACCTTCATGTGGTAAAGCAAGGAGGGCAGATCAAAGATCAAACAGCTCCTCCTACCTCAGTATGATCTACATGTACTAAAATCTGTGGAGAAGGACTCTGTGACAAATCTTGTGCCAAAATATGCTTGGTTCATGTGTACCCCAAGGGTCGACCAGAAATGGCTATAAAACGATATACTCCTATGGATAACCAGAGTCAATCTCCTGCAAGATAAAACATTTTTTACCTGTTAAACATAAAAGGGGATGCTCTACTTTACACCTTGTGCCCCTGTTCTGGCACTATCGAAAGTCTTAGATAAGAGAGACAGTGCTTTTGTACCTCCTCTGAATGGCAGTGTAGAAAAACCATTGTACCGTTTCATTGAGTGCAATCACATTCCAACCAACAAAAAGAAGTTCCCTACTCCTGCAGATGCCTCTCACCTTGATCACTCTAGAGCCATAGTTGACCACTAGCGATGAGCCAAACTTACAGATTCTGTTTGTAAACAAAGAAACCAAGGATTCCCTTCATCTATTCCAGACACTTATTCTAGATCCATAGATATTTACGTGATCCAGTAATACAGACACAATGGAAGCCACAATTGAAGACAGGGAGTTCCTGAAAATTATCAGTAAGCAGCAGTTCCATCAGGGTGGCTTTAACTTCTGGGTAGTATCCCTATCATTTCTTACCTCAAGAAGGAGACTATAAAATAGCACTCAGTATGCAAAAGCACAGTTTATTTATTTTCAGCACACCCCGAACAGAGAAATATTGGAGAGAAATATTAGTACCTTCCGTGTTTTGGAGTAATCTATACTTGCAAGCTGGACCATAGCAGGGTGGTCTTTAACTCAATTGTTAAGGTGTTTCTTTGAAGGAACTGCTTCTCATCAGGTCTAATCTGAGGAAACATTTTAGAGTTTTTCCTTGTTTCAGGCAAGAACCAATTGCTGTAATGGCTGACATTGAGCAAATGTCCCACTGTTTCATCATTTGCAAAGACAACAGAAGTTTTCCTAGGTTCCAATGATACCACAACTGTGATGCCAAAGACAAAGTCATAGATTACCAGATGAAGGTACACATTTTGATAACAGACGCTCTTCTTCGGTAGCAATTTATGGACTGAGAAGGGGAGTTTGAGACAGTGAACAGGAATTTGGAACTTATTTATGTCAGTTTTTTTTAAAGGAACTTCTACATGGACAACAGCCTCAAGTCTCTGTCTATAGCAGAAGAGGCAATTGATTTTCTAACAAGAACTCTGGATATGCTTTCCACTGCCAACCTTAGGCTTCACAAGATCATCTCTAATTGCGACAAGATAACGAGAGCCTTTCACTCCAATAACTCTGCTGTCAATGTAAAAGCATTCGAACTATGATTTGACTTTCCCCTTACACAAAGTAGTCTTGGATTGCTTTGGACTGTCAAGCAGGGCACATACACATTTCTTTTACAAATCCTTTATTGAAAGAAGTACAATAACATAAAAGGCCAGCAAAGAGGAAGGCACAGAAGACATAATGGTTGTACAGTTCTCGATTGTAGGTCGGCATACCACAAAGAGAACATTTATAAAAAGAGCTCAGTAGTGTACTTCCAACAAGTAAGGAGAATAAGACATTCATACAAGGGTATTTGTAGAGAACAAACACAGCATCATAATTATGCAAGATGAGAAAGAAGACAAAAAAAGTTGAAGAACTAAGGTCAGAAAAAATTGGGGAATACAGGTTATAAAGATGAGAAGGGAAGTAAGTATGGAATCAGGGAAGGAAGGAGGGTAAAGGAATTGCAGGTGGCACAAGCTCTTGTTAATATTAGGCAGATAAGAGTGACTGGTAAAAAAGGCAGTGGCTGAGAATAGGAGATCCAAGGTTGCCAGACTTGAGTAAATTTGGATTGTGTGTCCATTAGGATAGCAGTGAGTTCTCATTTAGTATGATATCAGTCATCTTGTTTTTCACTGCCCCAAAGCTAAGGGTTGGGGTTATCCATGCCAATAATTAACCTGGTTACAGCAAAAACATGGCTAGTGTCCATTGTGATGTAAAAATATATGGGATTTGCTAATTCAGGAGGGCCTCATAATGAGTTTTTGTGTTTGTTTGTGTGGATCAGACAACGAATGAGCTTGTAAACCCAATTCCATAGTCTGCCATCTTCCCTTTTTTTTCTTTCCTTGGTACATATGCTGAATTCCTCAAGCTGACCATACATTGATCAAGTTCCCAATGAAAATTCTTAGGGAAAGCCTTAAGAAAATTGGTACGAAAATTCTCAGAACATTCGTATGTTGTTCAAAAGATTTTGTTTGCTTTTAAAAATGTGATTTTGGAATGAATATACTTTACCAAACGAAAAACCACATAGTTACATGGTTACATAATTAGTCTGGTTGAAAAAAGACACAAGTCCATCTGGTCCAACATATAAAAAAAAGAAAAAATATATATATATATATATATATATATATATATATATATATATATATATATATATACATATATATACATATATATATATATATATATATATATATATATATATATATACACAGGTAAAAACACCCCTCACATTTTTGTAAATAGTTTATTATATCTTTTCATGTGACAACACTGAAGAAATTACGCTTTGCTACAGTAGTGAGTGTACAGCTTGTATAACAGTGTAAATTTGCTGTCACCTCAAAATAACTCAACACACAGCCATTAATGTCCAAACCACTGGCAACAAAAGTCAGTACACCCCTAAGTGACAATGTGCAAATTGGGCCAATTAGCCATTTTCCCTCCCCGGTGTCATGTGAATCATTAGTGTTACAAGGTCTCACGTGTGAATGGGGAGGAGGTGTGTTAAATTTGGTGTTATCGCTCTCTCTCTCTCATACTGGTCACTGGAAGTTCAACAAGGCACCTCATGCTAAAGAACTCTCTGAGGATCTGAAAAAAAGAATTGTTGCTCTACATAAAGATGTACTAGGCTATAAGAAGATTGCCACGACCCAAAATGAGCTGCAGCGTGGGGACCAGACCATACAGCGTTTTAACAGGATAGGTTCCACTCAGAACTGGCCTCGCCATGGTCCACCAAAGAAGTTGAGTGCACATGCTCAGTGTCATATCCAGAGGTTGTCTTTTGGAAATAGAAGTATGAGTGCTGCCAGCATTGCTGCAGAGGTTGAAGATGTGGGGGGTCAGCCTGTCAGTGCTCAGACCATACACCGAACACTGCATCAAACTGGTCTGCATGGCTGTCGTCTCAGAAGGAAGCCTCTTCTAAAGATGATGTACAAGAAAGCCCGCAAACAGTTTGCCGAAGACAAGCATACTAAGGACATGGATTACTGGAACCATGTCCTGTGGTCTGATGAGACCAAGATAAACGTATTTGGTTCAGGTGGTGTCAAGCGTGTGTGGCGGCACCAGGTGAGGAGTACAAGGACAAGTGTGTCTTGTCTACAGTCAAGCATGGTGGTGGGAGTGTCATGGTCTGGGGCTGCATGAGTGCTGCCGGTACTGGGGAGCTACAGTTCATTGAGAGAACCATGAATGCCAACATGTACTGTGACATACTGAAGCAGAGCATGATCCCCTCCCTTCAGAGACTGGGCTGCAGGGCAGTATTCCAACATGATAATGACCCCAAACACACCTCCAAAGAAGCTGAGGGTAAATGTGATGGACTGGCCAAGCATGTCGCCATACCTAAACCCTATTGAGCATCTGTGGGGCATCCTCAAACAGAAGGTAGAGGTGCACAAGGTCTCTAACATCCACCAGCTCCTTGATGTCATCACAGAGGGGTGGAACAGGACTCCGGTGGCAACCTGTGAAGCTCTGGTGAACTCCATGCCCAAGAGTGTTAAGGCAGTGCTCGAAAATAATGGTGGCCACACAAAATATTGACACTCTGGGCCTAATTTGGACATTGTCACTTAGGGGTGTACTCACTTTTGTTTCCAGTGGTTTAGACATTAATGGCTGTGTGTTGAGTTATTTTGAGGGGACAGCAAATCTCACTATTATACAAGCTGGACACTCATTACTTTACATTGTAACAAAGTGTTGTTTCTTCAGTGTTGTCACATGAAAAGATATAATAAAATATTTACAAAAATATGAGTGAGTGTACCCACTTTTGTGAGATACTGTATATATACACAATCTTATATACACAATCCTATACCCACAGTTAATCCAGAGGAAGGCAAACAAACCAGCAAAGCATGTTACAATTTGTTTCAGCAGGGGTAAAAATTCCAGTTCCCCAATATCCTTTTTGAGAACTGGTGACAAAAACTGAACTGCATATTCCAGATGAGGTCCTACTAATGGTTTGTACAGGGGAAAAATGATATCTCTCTCTCTCTGGAGTCCATACCTCTCTTAATACACACACATACATTATACACAGGGCCGGCCTTAGGTGTTCAGGCGCCCTGTGCGAGCTAATCTTGTGGCCCCCCCATACTCACCCCTCGCCCCCTGGTCACCTAAATATACACAAAGAGGAAGAAAATATTTTTGCCGCTATGATTGTTCTTACGGTGAAGGGAAAGGCTGGCAGAAAAAAGCGATATCTGAATGATGCATTAAGCTGCAGACATCATTCAGATATCCCCACTCAAAGCCCAGGACGATGCAGGAGCCACGGACATGGTGCAGGAGATGCAAGGTCTGCAGGCATGGTGCAGGGGCTGCAGACATGGTGCAGGAGATGCAGGGGCTGCAGACATGGTGCAGGAGATGCAGGGGCTGCGGGCATGGTACAGGAGATGCAGGGGCTGCAGACATGGTGCAGGAGATGCAGGGGCTGCGGGCATGGTACAGGAGATGCAGGGGCTGCAAACATGATGCAGAAGATGCAGAGGCTGCGGGCATGACAGGGGCTGCGGGCATGGTGCAAAAGATGCAGGGGCTGCGAGCATGGTGCAGGAGATGCAGGGGCTGTATCACATACCTGGTGGAGACCAAGCTGTAGAGAGGGCTTCTCTTGCACCTCCTGTCCAACACCCCTGGTAGAGATGACACGCGGTGTAGGACACAGAGTGGCACGAGGGCCGGTATAGCAGGTGGTGTCTTGACAGGAGACTGATGGCTGTGATTCACCGGATGAGCAACTGGAACTGGAACTCGGTGATGCTGGATGAGAAGGCAGGAGCGAAACCGGAACACAAGCCAAGGAGTCGTCAACAGCCGAACAGCATGGGTACAGGAACGTGAGACAGGAGAGGAGTCAGGATACAAGCAGAAGTCGGTACGCAGTCTGGCAGCGAGGTACAAAAGCATAAGGCAAGAGCAGTGTCAGACACAAGCCGAGGTCACAGGTAGGCAGGTGGGAATCCAGAGGAGAGTCAGGGGCAAGCCGGGTCGGTATAATAGGTAATCCAGAAGCAGGTCAGGGCACAGGTAAACAGAAACAAGCTGAAAGACCACTCAGCAATATGCTCCTGTCACTGCTCAGTATAAATAGGCCGTTTGGCGCCAATTATGTGCGCTCGTTGCGTACGCGCGTTTGTGCATGCGCATATGCACATTCCTTCCTGTGTGCCTGGGCATGCGCACAAACATCTGTTTGGGTCTAGCTGAGTGTCTCTTACAGGCTGCGGGCATGGTGTAGTAGATGCAGAGGCTGCGAGCTTGATGCAGGGGCTGCGGGAGTGGTGCAGGAAATGCAGGGGATGCAGGCATGGTGCAGGAGATGCAGAGGCTGCGGGCATGATGCAGGGGCTGCAGGCATGGGGTAGGAGATGCAGGGGCTGTGGGCATGGTGCAGGAGATGCAGGGGCCGTGGGGATGGTGCAGGAGACGCAGAGCCTGCGGGCATGGTGTAGGAGATGCAGAGGCTGCGGGCATGATGCAGGGGCCGCGGGCATGGTGCAGGAGGTGCAGGGGCTGTGGGCATGGTGCAGGAGATGCAGGAGCCACAGGCATGGTGCAGTAGATGCAGGGGCCACGGGGATGGTGCAGGAGATGCAGGGCTGCGGGCATGATGCAGGGCTGTGGGCATGGTACATGCAGAGCTGTGGGCATGGTACAGGAGAGGCAGTGCTGCAGGCATAGTACATGAGAAGCAGTGCTGCAGGTATGGTACAGGAGAATCTCCTGGAGAATCTCCTGTACCATGCCCGCAGCACTGCATCTTCTGAGGAGATGTAGGGGCTGCGGAGGGGTCCAACTTACCGTTTGGTGAGGCGCCTTGGCTTTGCATTTAAAAATGGCGCTGCCTGGCACCAACACGTCACTGCACATGTTCCATCTGCCCGGGAATAGCCACACGTGTACGGGCTTTCCCGAGTGGCGGCAGTGCATGCGCAGTGTACCTGTCGTGCCGGCCGCAGACATTTATTTTTCAGGTGCCGGTGCCGCTATGCTGCGTTGATCTTTAGTCAGCCCCAGGGCAGGGGGACTTGCCCTGGCAGCGCCTGCTTTGACTCGTTGGACGAGTTTCGTCCTGTGAATAACTGACTGCGAGCTGTGATGGCCGCACGGCGCCCCTGTTGCCCATAGTGCCCTTTGCAGCTGCACAGCTCCCACACCCCAAAGGCTGGCCCTGCATATACACATACTGTTAGAAATGCACTCATTCAAGAACAATATTCCCATCCCACTCTTTCAGATTTTCTTGTCACTGTGGTTGAAAATGAATGCCGATTTGACACACTAATGATTAGAAAAATTAAGAAAATCTGGAAAATTTTAAAAATGGAGGAAATCTGGGGATGTTATAACTAATGGAAGTATCTGGGAACCTAAAGAGTTGTGGGGAACTGAGTTAAAGAACACCTGTATATGGGCATGATGAGTAAATGAGCACTCTACTACAGAACATTTGTAAAGGATGAAGGCAGAACAAAAGTTGATGTAGTACGGGGCACAACAAAAGGCAAGATACCTTTTTTTCCTTCAGAAAGGTCTCCTCCCAATATCAGTGGTATTGTTGGTATTTATAATATAGTGATGACACAGCACCAATATGCAGCTTTAAAAAATGGAGGAAAAGATGGAAAAAAGTGCTTATATTCTCATTATACGTGTAATAATTGTGAAATCTATTGGAAAATATGATGAATTTGAGCCAAATTACTTTGTTTTAATTAGGATAAGGACAAAGCATAACTCTTCACAAAGGGATTAGCAAAAAGTCTAAGAGTAGAATCAGCCTATGATAAAATTGTGAAAGCTGTGATTCAGAAAGAAGCAGTTTTGTGGGTTTCCATAATTGGTTATATGAGCAGAATCAAATGTAAATCTTTAAGAAACTCAAGATACTGTTATGAGAAATGCAGCACGAATCATTGTCAGCTGACAGTTACTGAAAGAACTTATTATAGATTGCCGGTACAATGTGTGGCCATTCGTTCCATTGTTTCTGCTCACTGTTCTTTTTATAAAAATAAGCTGTTCAGTGATTCTTGTGATGAAGCTTGTAAAATAAAAAATGTCTGAACTTCTGCCATTAGCCCACCTTGTAAGTTATTCAAAGGGTTAATTGGTCTGGCGCATTAATCTTGGTTTGCAAATTGATAATGTATATAATCGCTTTACCATTGATTGAGTGATTTTGTGTTATTAAAATGTCCTTTTTAATTTCAGTCTACAGCCAGATCCAGTAAACAGGTGACCACTACTATATTACACAAGTAGAAAGTAGAAGCTTCTGGGGAACCATGTTTATAAACGAAGTCCTGTTGCTAAGATTTTAATGAACATAAATCTTAAGAACTTTGTTTCTACCAATAGTAAAGCATTGTACACAGGCCAAAAAAATCTTTCAGCCCGTGTATACAGCTGTCTGTTCTACAGAAGATGGTCTAGTGACTGGTTTCTATCAAACTGGCATGCTGAAAAACCAGCATCTGTCCTGCTCCTGATCAACACTGGAAGCCAATGGCTGCAAGCATTGATTAGTGGGTTCTGTGGGGGGTCAGGGGGGAGTCCAACTGTCAGAACACAAAGGTACACTGGGGGAGATCACCTCACTAACATTGCTCGTGTTAGTACGGCAATCTCTTGCTTTTTCTTTCTCTACGTTCAGCCCTCTGTGTTCTAATGGGAGAAGGATCAAAGAAAAGGAACTCACTGCTCAAGGTGGTATGGAAGCCTGATGACACACCGGTGCACGCCCCGGCTCGCCTCCGTAGATAATCAATAAAGAAAAAAAGAAATGGCTGCACTCCAGATGAGGTCAAAATCCAGGTTTATTCGCTGGACATCCCAACGTGACAATAGTGACAAGGTAGATGCGTTTCACACACTACAATGTGTGCTTAATCATTACTATAATGATTAAGCACACATTGTAGTGTGGGAGAAGGATGTTGGGCTGAGTCAGTAGGCCTGAAGATGATCTATTTTTCCATAACACCTGACTTTCTACAGAAAAAGCCCAGGCTCCTGAAGTTTGAATCCAGCACAAATTCTTTTTGGTAGCTACAAGTTCACTTTAAGGGCTCTGGGAGCCTGGAAATGGGAATTAATATGGGTTTAAGAAACATTCTGATCATAGTAGCTTATATTTATTTATGATGGCACATCTCTATAAAAAATGCCTTATTTTTGAGGCAAGAAGACCATATACAAAATAGCCAATCAGAAATTATATTTTATTAATGATGATACATCATACTCTTAAATTGATTTGTTTCCATGGATTATTGTTGTTGCTCGTTGCTTCTTTAGCAGAGGTGTCAGAGGTCAGCTCCCCTGGCTGATACGTAAAAGGTTACATAGGAAGGTGAAACGAGGAGTGGAGGAGATGCTGTCTCAGCACAGAGATAAGACATTCCCAGAAGAGGTTAGGGCTATGACATGCAATATGGAGGTAAGTTTTACTAGGGCAGTGATGGCGAACCTTGGCACCCCAGATGTTTTGGAACTATATTTCCCATGATAACAAACAAGGCTTTGTGCCCCCCCCCCCCCAGCTCTTTGTTTGTTATGTATTCGGTCCTGACCAGACTTCTGGGGTTGAGCACCCCACCCTCCCACACCTGTACTCTAATCAGTGTCCACTAGCAAGCAGATATAGGAGGAGTCCCTTATAATGCAGTTGTACATCTCTCCCAGTAAGGAGTAAGCATCTCCAATGGTGAGAGGGTGGATTCATCCTTCTTTTTATGGATAGTGTAGGACCCACTGATAATGGGGTACTTTGACGTAGTGGTGGGCTTGAGCACGATATGGCCATATGGTGGAACTAAATCCCCATTTTTTGCCTTTATATTTGATAGTCATTTCTTTTGCATGTGTGCGCTATTCTCTGTAAATATGCATGTCGCTTGGTTCATAGCTTGGTTCACTGACAATGGGGTACTTTGACATAGTGGTGGGCTTGAGCACGATATTTCCCATGATGCTCTACATGATGCCTACCCTGCAGAGTGTATGAGCATGAGCATCATGGGAAATGTAGTTCCAAAACATCTGGGGTGCCAAGGTTCGCCATCACTGTACTAGGGAATGGACTAGTCAAATTATCTGGCAAGTCCTAAGGCACATTGCAAGTAAATAAGAAATAAGAAAAATCTTTTACCTGCATGTTTTTAAATTGGTTCCAGGGTCTTTTTTTAAAGAGCATAACAGGAGCCACATAACCAGGGCTTTTTTTCAGCGGGAACGCGGGGGAACGCAGTTCCGGCACCTCCAGGACTGACTGTATGTAATGGCAAAGGGTGCTGGGGTGTGCTGCAGGGTCTATTGTTAATAACTGCTGGGGGATCTATTCTAACTGGAAGGGAAATATTTTTGCAGGGGGGTCTGTTGTTACTGAGGTCTATTGTTGCTGCTGTGGGATCTAATGTTGCTGGGGTGGGTCTTATGTTGCTGGGGGTCAGTTGTTGCTGGGAGAGATCTACTGTTAAGGGAGGGGCCTATTGATGCTGGCTGTAGGGAGATACGTTGTTGTTGCTGCTTGGAGTCTATTGTTGTTGAGGGGGAAATTTTGTTGCGTGTGGTCCATTGTTGTTAGAGGGATCTATTGTTGCTAGCTGCAGGGGATTTATTTTACTGCTTTTCTTGTTATCATTCCCAAATTCCATACACATTACTTAACACCACAAAATGATACTTGGTCCTGTATTGTCTGAAAGGGCAGTATTGGGAGGTGGGTAAGGGATGGAACCAAGGAACGGTGCTTGGAGGTGGGTAGGGGGGCGGAGAAAAGAGGTACCTTGTAAAAGAGGGGGTTCCTGCACCTATTCTCTGAGAAAAAAAGCCCTGCACGTAACAAAGTATTAAAGAGCCCTTTACAGGGCCTATGATCTCTGACACTCAGGTTAACTATTTCAGCTCCAGAAGGTTTTACCCTCTTCCTGACCAGGCCATTTTTTTTTTTTTGCGAAACGGCACTGAATCCCTATGGGTAGAGCTTCAAAGGGAAGGCACGGCGGGGAAGGTAATATTGGGCGTATGCTATAGGCCCCCCAACCAGAGGGAGGAGGGTGAGGCGGACCTCATGTTACAGATAGGATTGGCAGCAAGGATGGGAAATGTCATTATAATGGGGGACTTTAATTATCCAGATATAGACTGGGCAGAAGGAACCGCACACTCAGCCAAGGCTCGGCAGTTCCTAAATGTTTTGCAGGACAATTTCATGGGTCAGATGGTGAATGCACCGACAAGAAGCAATGCGGTACTTGACCTACTGATTACCAACAATACAGACCTGATCACGGATATAGAAATACGGGACAACTTAGGGAACAGTGACCATAGGTCAATTGGTTTCAGTATTAATTACAGTAATAGGAAACACAAGGGTAATATAAGGACGCTGAATTTCACAAGAGCCAATTTCCCTAAACTGCGCTCGCTGCTAGAAAATATCAAATGGGATAGAACCCTGGGAACAAAGAACACGGAGGAAAAATGGGAGTGCTTCAAGAGCATACTTAACAAGGGAGTGGGCCAGTGCATTCCACAGGGAAATAAATTTAAAAGAGCAAAACTAAACCCTGGGTGGCTAAACTCCAACATTAAAATGTATATTAGAGCTAAAGAAAAGGCCTTCAAAAAATACAAGACTGAGGGGTCATTGGCAGCATTTAAGCACTACAAAGAGTGTAATAAGAAATGTAAAGATGAAATCAGGGCGGCTAAAATAGAACACGAGAGACATATAGCGGAGGAGAGCAAAAAGAACCCCAAGAAGTTCTTTAAGTATATAAACAGTAAGAAAGCCAGGCCAGAGCACATTGGCCCCATAAAAGATGATAAAGGAAAAATGGCCACTGAGGACAGAGAAAAGGCGGAAGTGTTAAATAATTTCTTTTCTTCAGTCTTCACAAAGGAATCGGGGGGCTACACGAAACCCGCTTGTAAGGCCGAACTAAATAATACACCTCAGGAAGTGCCGCCATGGCTAACAGAGGATAGACTTAGAGCTAAACTAGAGAAACTTAACATAAATAAATCCCCGGGACCGGATGGCTTGCACCCGAGGGTTCTTAATGAGCTCAGCCAGGTGATTGCCAGACCATTATTCTTGATCTTTAAGGATAGTTTACAGACGGGTATGGTGCCAGCTGATTGGAAAAAAGCCAACGTGGTACCAATATTTAAAAAGGGGCCGAGATATATCCCGGGTAACTATAGGCCGGTCAGCCTAACATCAGTAGTCTGCAAAATTTTGGAGGGGATGATAAGGGACCACATACAAGACTTTAGTAATGAAAATGGTATTATAAGTAGAAATCAGCATGGATTCATGAAAAATCATTCGTGCCAAACCAATCTGTTAACCTTCTACGATGAAGTGAGCTGCCACCTAGATAAAGGTAAGCCTGTGGATGTGGTGTATCTGGACTTCGCAAAGGCCTTTGACACCGTTCCTCACAAACGCTTACTGTACAAACTAAGGAAGGTAGGTATGGATCATAAGGTGAGTACCTGGATAGAGACCTGGCTCCAGGGGAGAGTCCAGAGGGTGGTGATTAATGGGGAGTACTCGGATTGGGCGGGTGTGGAAAGTGGGGTCCCCCAGGGTTCTGTCCTGGGACCAATCCTGTTTAATTTATTCATAAATGATCTAGAGGAGGGGATATCTAGTACAATCGCAGTATTTGCAGATGATACTAAATTAGGCATGCCAATATCTTCTATGCAGGATGTGGAAATCTTGCAAGCAGACCTGAACAAAATAACGGGGTGGGCAACCACATGGCAGATGAGGTTTAATGTAGAAAAATGTAAAGTAATGCACTTGGGTGCCAGAAACCAGAAAGCAAGCTATTCACTAGGGGGTGAACCTCTGGGTGAGTCTAGGATGGAAAAGGACTTGGGGGTACTGGTAGACAACAGGCTTGGCAGTGGCATGCAATGCCAAGCCGCCGCAAGCAAAGCCAACAGAATACTGGGATGTATAAAAAGGGGGATTCACTCCAGAAATAAAGAGATTATTCTCCCGCTCTACAAGACTCTGGTCCGGCCACATCTGGAGTATGCTGTCCAGTTCTGGGCACCGGTCCGCAGGAAGGATGTGCTGGAACTGGAGAAAGTCCAGAGGAGGGCAACAAAAATAATTAGGGGAATGGAGGACATCGGCTATGAGGAAAGACTACAAGCACTGAACCTATTCTCTCTGGAGAAGAGACGATTGAGGGGGGATATGATATCAATGTACAAATACTGTACTGGCGACCCTAGCATAAGGAACAAACTATTCAGAGAAAGGGAATACAATAAGACGCGTGGCCACTCACTAAAACTTGAGGAAAGGCGCTTTAACCTTAAAGTGCGTAAGGGGTTCTTCACTGTAAGAGCGGTAAGGATGTGGAATTCTCTTCCACAAGCAGTCGTATCAGCGGGGAGCATAGATAGTTTCAAAAAACTATTAGATGTACACCTTAAAGACCACAACATACAGGGGTACACAATGTACGGTTAAAAGCAAACACACACGCATCATGGGTTGAACTGGATGGACTTGTGTCTTTTTTCAACCTCACTAACTATGTAACTATGTAACTATATGTAACTATGTAACTATGTGTTGCTTTAACTGACAACTGCGCGGTCATGCAACACTGTATCCAAATAAAATGTATGTACTTTTTTCCCACAAATAGAGCTTTCTTTTTGATCACCTCTGATGGTGGTATTTGATCACCTCTGCGGTTTTTATTTTTGCGCTATAAACAAAAAAAGACCGAAATTTTGAAAAAAAAAACACAATATTTTTTAATTTTTGCTATAAAACATATCCAATAAAAAAAAAAAAAAATAAATCTATTTTCTTCATTAATTTTGGCCAATATGTATTTTGCTAAATGCTTTTGGTAAAAAAAAAAACATACAAAAAAAAAAAACCTGATAATTGTATATTGATTGGTTTGCGCAAAAGTTATTGCATCTACAAACTGTGGGATACATTTATGGACTCTATTTTTTTAAACAGTTTTTACTAGTAATGGCGGTGATCAGCGATTTTAAGCGGGACTGCGACATTGCAGTGAACAAATCTGACATCAAGTGACACTTTTTGGGGACCAGTGACACCAATACAGTGATCAGTGCTAAAAAAAAAAAATGGATTGTCACTATATAAATGACACTGGTAGGGAAGGGGTTTACATCAGGGGTTTAAAGGGTTAACTGTGGGGCCCTGGGAGTGTTTTTCTACTATGTGGGGGATGGCTTAACTGAAGAAAGACAGAGATTTGTGTTCCTGCTTAGCAGACAAAACAAGATCCCTGTCTTTTTTTACTAGCAGAATGGTGATCTGCCTTGTTTACATAGGCAGACCGCTGCTCTGCCTCTCTCTGAACAATCGCCGGGTCCAATCTCAGTGGGAGAATGGCTCTGGCGGCACGCGTCTGCGCCCCAGAGCTAAGGAAGGTTTTATGTACAGGTACGTGATTTTGCTCTTAAGGGCCACCCTGCCGAAGTATATGTACTTGGGGCGGTCCTTAGGTGGTTAAAGTGTCAGAATTAGCCAAAATTAAAAGAACTAAAATAAAGCATCAATTATCAATGTGCCATATATATATATATATATATATATATATACATATGTTTATATATATATATATATATATATATATATATATATATATATATATATGTGTGGTGTGTCTAAAATGTATGGTGAATGCTCCAATATCTCAACGGCAATATGGGCCAGGTGCACACGCATGCATATGGTTATCCAAAGACATGTCAAGAAGTACCAACCAGCATGGAGTACATGTGACCATCAGGGTAAACTCGCTGCAGGCAATTGAATGTAGTTAGTGTGAGAGGTAGGGTCCCAGTTCAATGGAGCAACGATTGTACATCAAGTTCTGCTACAAATTGGGCAAAACGGCGATGGAGACACACATGAAATGTTGGTACAAGTGTACAGGTCGAAAACCGTGAGCAGAAAACTTGTTTACGACTGGTTCAAATGCTTTCGCACCGGGAAGGAAACGACTGAGAATGAGCCATGTTTGGGTCGGCTGTCGGCAAGCAGAATCCCAGACATGTTTAGGCAAGCGCAACAAATGCTGGCACCAGATCGACGACTGACCCTTCAATTGATGGTGGAGGAGTTGGGCAATAGCAAGGACATGGCGTGCACCATCGACTGCAAAGATTTGAGTAAGGGGAAGATCTGTTCCCTGTTTGCGCTGCACAAGCAGACAGACGAACAGAAAGCAAAACAGATTAAAACCTCTGAAGATATCATTACCATGTGTGACCAGGATCCATCCTTTCTGTGAACCATCGTCACAGGGGATGAGACCTGGTGCTGCCAGTTTGATCCGTAATCCAAGTGGCAATCGATGGAATGGCGTTCACTGTCTCCACTGCGACCCAAAAAGAGTGGCCTGCAAAAGTCTAAGCTTTCCCTGCCTGAAGAGCATCATGAAAGGTGCACGTTTTTCAGGCGTGGCAGCAATCCAAGAATATGTGACAACCGTTCTGCGAACAATTCCTGCAGAGGTTTTTGCTGACTGTTTCCAGAAACTTTATGAACATTGCCAAAAAAGTGTGTTGTGAAGCATGGCGATTAATTTGAAGGCCAATAAAGATAATTTGTTTGTATCTTCTGTTTTGTTTGTTTTCTGGTACTATTAACTTTTTAGACACACCTTGTACAACTATATGTGGTTATAGTAATCTAAGACAGAATATTTAACTCTGGAAAATGGATCAGACTTTCCAGGAGATCCCCTATTTTTTATACTTGCAGATTTTTATTTAGTTTATTTAAGGAAATGTTGCTTCTTCAATTTACTAAATAATTATTTTTTAATTAGAGCATACAAGTCTTTTACCAGCTATCTACTGGTGCTATAAAATAGGAGTGACTATTCATTAAATACCCAACCAGTCCAGTGATAACCAGCTCTCTTAAAAAAAAAAAAAAACTGCAGTGCTGTCTTGTTTATTAGTTTATAAAATATCGCCTACAGGGTTTAGCTGAAATGAGGAAACAGTGCTGAAAAATTCAATGTTAATTTGATGAGCAATTTGATTTACACATCTTCTGCACTCAAATGCCAAGAATTTGCAAAATAAAATTAAAAGAAGATGTGCCCATTCCAGGCAACCAGGCTAGTAGACAGACAGATAGCTGGCAACTGTAGATGTCTTTGGTATATTAAAAGTCCTTCCTTACTGAAAACAAATTGAAAATAAAAAGAACAAATTGTGCAATTCAGGTTTAACCATAAACCTTATGACTGGAAATGAGTGTACTAATAACATAACACGGTTTATCACCAATGATGCCCAGTATACATCTGAGTATTTATCCCCCCCCCCCCCTCCAAAAACAAAAAAACAAAACACACACTTTTCCCCCTCAATTCTGTTTAGTTAAATTTAAAAATAGTAAATAACTTATACACCATCAACATAAGACAGGTATACCTCTTCCTTGTTGCATGAGGACTGTGGAAAATATTGTCCCCCCTATCCATCAGATACCAGGCTATATACAGTTTACCATTACACAGATACTCAAAGCACCAGGCTCTTCTGCACCTCTAATGCCCCTGGAGGAGGTGTGGCATCGGTGGGCTTTAATAGTGTTGTACGACATACCTACCTGTCCACCCAGAGGGCAGGTGCATTGCTTTTCATGCCCCAAATAAACTGGTAAATAGTTGTTTTGGACCCAATCACTCAAACCAGAGAAAGAGTTCTCAACTTATACTAAATTCTTATTCAGAATAAAACAGCCACTCCTCCCTTCATGCACTACCTTATTAAAGGATAAGACTAAAATCCCTGCATCTATAGATCTCCACGTTCTAACACTTACCTATTTAGCCCTGCAAAGAAGAAATCAGTGTACTTACCTTTTGGGATGGGATGTGGCGGCACCCATAGACTTACTATAGGGCTTCTGTTGTCAGCAGTGTCCTCTGCACCCACCTCCACAGCGAAGCCGCAGCTGACAGCTCAGCGTGGAATCAGGTCAGATCGGCTTCAGAAAAGGTAAGTATACAATTATTTTCTTTCCAGGGCTAGATAGGTTAGTGTTAGAATGTGGAGATCTATAGATGCAGGGATTTTAGTTTTAAAAATTTTTTTTTTTTTCTATTTTGGATAAAGTGGTGAGGACTTGGTGTCTGTATCATCTATGGAGGGATTCACCCTCTGAATTTGTCCTGGTGGCCATTGTCATCGGCATTCAAAGTGAGGGAAAAATAATAATATTTATAATATTTTAAACTGTCACTAGAACAAGGTGTGAGAGGGGAAATCGTCCCATGGGGACAATTGTTCTGGTAATAAGAGGGGATTTGCCTTCATTGTTGTATCTAAAGGACAGGAAGTGACTGAAAATGTCCCCAATGTGACACTGATGTTAAAAAATGATATGGGTTTTAACCACTCCTTACTCTATTTAAATTAAAAAATGGCCTTAGATCTACTTTAAAGATGTAAATCTTAGCTGTGCTGGACCACTGTGTTACATTTAGAATTACTATTTTGCATTTTACTAAAATACTTGTTTTCCTTTGTTGTATCTCAGTGCTGATGATCTCCTAGACCCTCTTTGTAGCCTCTTTCTGTTTACACTCATGCAATCCATTGTTGGCTGCATGGCATTTCACAGGGCAGGAATCCTAAATGTGAAAACAGTGAACCAAGCCTGTGTAAATGTTGTTAAAACAGCCATCAAAAACCCATATGACAATGTAGGAGCACAACTTGGAAGCTGAAACTGAGTGTTTCCAATCTCTAACAGAAATGAACCTTCATAGCAAGATCATCAAACTTGATTTTACTAAACGATATAAAAAATATTGAATACTACTTTTGAAATGACATTAACAAGTTAAAGCTTATATGATATTTTATATGATATTGTAATGATTTGGTTTTAATAGGTTTCATTCAAATCAAGGCATTGCATTATACAACAAAGTGTCACTTCCTGCATTTTTACAGTTTACAATTAATACTTGAATTTTTGGGGGGTTTAAATAATTGCAACCTAGATTTTCTCTATAGTCTGTATAATGTGACAAGGACATACAGCCATGATAGAAACTGATTCTTTAGGACAATAAAATTAGAAGATGTCCCTAGACTCACAAAAGTCACCCTTAGTACCCCTTGGGAACCATGGTGTGGAAGACTGCTCTGCCCCTTTGAGCATTAACCACTTAAGCCCCGGAAGATTTTACCCCCTTCCTGACTAGGGGTTTTTTGCGATTCGACACTGCGTGACTTTAATGGACAATTGCACGGTTGTGCGACACTGTACCTAAACGAATTTGACGTCCTTTTTTTCCCCACAAACAGAGCTTTCTTTTGGTGGTATTTGATCACCTGTGCGATTTTTACTTTTTGAGCTATAAACAAAAAAATAGCGTAAATTTTGCAAAAATAACAATATTTTTCACATTTTTTTATATGAAATTCCCCAAAAAAAAAATGTAAAAATCATTTTTTTTAACATTTTAGGCCAATTTGTTTTATGCTACATATGTTTGGTAAAAAAATCGCAAAAAGCATATTTTGATTGGTTTGCGCAAAAGTTATTGCGTTTACTAACTAAGGGAAAGATTTCTGTCATTTTTTAACGCGTAATGGCGGCGATCTGCAATTTGCGGTACTGCGACATTGCGGCGGACAGATCGTACCCTTGACTGTCATTTTTGACACTTTTGGGGTTACCAGTGACATTATTACAGTAATCAGTGCTATATATATGCACTGTTACTGCAAAATGACACTGGCAGGGAAGGGGTTAACTTTATTGAGGAAGGAGGGGTTAAGTGTGTCCCTAGGGGCGTGCTTCTAACTGTGATTGGACATGGCTACTGGTGTAGGAACAGTGATCAATGGTCCTACATAGTAGAACCGTATGATCACTATTCATACACAAGGGAGAATGACAGGCGGCTTGTTTACATTAGCCGCCTGCCTTTCTCCCTTCACGGCGGACGATTGCGAGTGACCGGCGGACATCGGGTCCGCCGGTCACACGCACGGACTTTCCAGGAAACAAGCCGGGGCGGGCGTGCGCCTCCGCGGGCCCGCGCTCGCCCGCTATTGGCTCACAAGCATGTGACAGGCTAGTGACGTACCCATATGTCACTTTGCCTGGCTATGTACTTGCGGCGGTCGGCAACCGGTTAAGATGCTGTGCAGAGGTTGATTGTTAAAATGAAAACATACAGTATAGTAAATGACATGCTATTATGTGTAATTCCTTTATAAAGTTTAAATCCCTAGAAAAGTTATGTTGGCCAGGTGGAATGGTCATCCCCTTTGAGCAGCAGCAATCTGCTAGCACATCTCTTTAAAATCTTGATTAAGGTCACTTTAATAGGGTGGCCAAACTCCAAGTCTGTAGTCAAGTCAACATGCAGTGGTTTTTAGCCTCAAATATAAAGTCCATGTGTCCAGGCACATTCAAACATGGTGGTGTTGAGCTTCAGATGTAACTGCAAAGAACATCAAGGTCACATTTTCAAGGCTGTTGGAACTCTGCATCTGTATCCAGTTGAAGTGAGGCTGAACCTGAAAAAAATAACTACAAACACGGTTATTATCATTTTTGCATAGTTGCCAACTGTCCTAGATTTGTCAGGACAGTTCTGCATCTTTGGCCCTGCCCAGAGATCACAGCCTCAACTTCAATAGTGCCAGCTCTCCATCAACACTATACACTTGTGCAGAGATGCCCACCATGCTGATGAAAGGTGCTCATTGGCTGAGGCCAATCAGTGGAGCTACTAGGGTAGACTGGAAGGGAATGGCATATGCCTCTATATTAATTGGGAGCCAATATATGCTCTGTGCGTCCCTTTCATAGTGGCACCTGAAGCTGGAAGTACTAGCATCAATGCATTGTAGAAAGAAGTCTATCACTAAAAGTTTGCATAGGTTCCTTTAACAAGTCAGCACCACAAAGGAAGTCAGGAATGAAAGACTCGCTTCTGTAAAGTGCCCAAGCAAAGTTGATCAGTGTTGGCAGGCAGATGCAGGTACTGTTCTGACAGATGTCTGAAACAGGGGTATATAGCCAGGAAAATAAGGCACTTCAGGGAACGTTTTAGGTGGAAAACATAGGAATTGATTTTATTATGCCCAATATTTTCTTTAAGGAAGAGCCCACATTCCTCTCCCTTGCTGAAACATTGATTGTAATTAAATCTGCCTTTATGTGTTTAATTTTCCTAGATATCACCTCGCTGCGTCTTTACAAACTTACACCCCCTCCCTCCCCCCAAGCCACTATTGCCACTTATGGCCTTATCCTTCTCTTCTGGAAACCTGAGACCCCCAATATTGCACATCATTTCCTTATTGCAGCGTTACAAATTTACAAGAAAGAAAGCTGAGGCCTGCGCTTTAGAAGCCAATGTCTGGATACCGAGCTGCAGGAAAACCCAGAAGTGCCTTAGAGCAGAGCACTTCAGGGGTCTAAAGTAATAAACCTATAACCACACAAAAAACCTAACACGAAGAAAAAATCTGTTTTATCTCAATTTTATCCTTACCCCATGTCTTACAGATTATGAAAGTTGTCCCCAGCCCTCTCTGGCACATTCCACTTGCTATTATATCATCCTCAAAAGTCTCTTGTACAGTCATATTCTCCACACTACTCTCCTGTACATACTGCCAGCCATCATACCCAGTGCCGGTACAAGCTAATCTAGCGCCCAGGGCGAAGATGCCAAATGGACCCCCCCCTTTTCCCAAAGTGTATGAGAATTATGTGTCAGCAAAAATCCCCCCCCCCCCCCCAAAAAAAAGATTTTTTTAGCACTAATCTTCACACTTACCCCCAAGCATAAATTCCCTTTGCAGATCAAAATTCTTCAAAGCAAAAAATCCCCCTCTTCCAGTACAAATCCCCCCTCCCAGCTCAAATCACATACTTCCCACTGTCATAGCTTTTTTGCCACTCCTATTGTGTACTCCATAATGGACATTATCATACCCTTTACAATCCTCATCTCTACACACTGTCCTATGTCATTATCTCCATACTACCAGAAGACTTTATGTAGTGTGAAAAGCAAACATTGTGGAGGAGTTTTATTTTTTTAAATTATATTTTGTCCTAGCATTTGTGCCTCAATATTTAGCTCAGTACTTTTCTTATATCAGTGTACTCCCAGGCCCTAACTTTCTAAAATATAGCAAAGTAGAGGAAACCATGTGCAATGAAGCAACACTTTTGGCCACATCCAATTTTCATCCTGGTCCAAGCAAGGTGTACCTACTATTTTTTTTTTTTAAATGTTCACATGTATGGTACAGTGTACTAAGTTTATGCAGCAACTATTTGCTACATTTTTGTAATGACCTTCTGTATATTTTTATTTTTCTTCAAATGAATAAGGGCCTTAAAAAGTAAACGCATTTGATAGTGCATTTCAATACCTGTGCATTAATGCTCACATTTTAATGTACTCTTTTGCAACATATTTTACCATTTGTACACTTCCTATATTAATGAAGGTTCCTTTGCTCAACGTTTCTGATTGCAACCATTTTTTGTGATAAAACCTACAATCTGGCTCTCCATTTTAAGAGCACTCTGGCGCATTGACGATAGCTTATTTTATCACACTTTGGCTCATTCATCCAAGAGCACTTTGGCATGTTCTTTTTGCTCTGTCTGGTTCAGATCAGAGAGTCCTGGCAAACAATAAATAGGATTAAGTAATCTAAAGCCTTTCAAATTAGACATTTCTGCACTAGCAACATCTGAGCATGTTTAGACTCTGGAAAATATATTAGACTTTTCAGAGTTTCACCTATTTTAAATACTGCCAGTCACATATAGAGCCTGATAAAGTATATTGTTTTAGTTTAGGCTGAATGTATTTTTTACATGGATTTGTGCACTGGTTTATTCACAGCTGGATGGTGCATATTTAGTTTGTTGAAAAATTATTTTGTTTACTGGAACACCCAAGTCTTCGACCATTTACTGTATATCAATGTAATGAGTCTTCCAACCATGCATATTCTTGCTCAGTGACTTTAACACAGATGTTAAGATCTGTGATCTTCCTTTTTTTGCCAACTTTTACAGCCTCCATAATCATAAATTGCAGAACACATTGAATGATAGCACAGGTGTAAACATTACTGGGCTGAAGCCAAAGTTGTAATTTTTGGTGATGTGTTGATCTTTACTGGTAAAATGTTGTCTCCTTTCCTCTCTTCCATAGTGTTTACCTGATTTTCTGTTCTATGATTGGAGAAAATCAAGACAGAGAGAGAGGACCTATTCTTAGGAGCTGAGAGACAAATAGGCCTACCATGTGAGCAGTGAAGAGAGTTTCCTTTCTGTCCACTCTCTCCTTCCCGAAGAATGCTGAAGGATGAGCAAAGGGGAATGTAAAAGACTAAGTTGTCAGAATGTTACATTGTAAAGCATGCACCAACTAGTGATTTCAACTAGTCCTAGGAGACCCATGAAGGCAATAATGCTGGAATTTTGCTCTACCATGTTTTTGGCTCAAGATGTATTTTTTCACAATGACCTTTTTCAAACCACAGTAAATGTTTTAAGCAAAGATTAGTAATATTATTCCTTTTATCCAGAGGTGCTATTAGAGAGCTTGTGTTGCTTAGAGCATGAACGATGGACTTGACATAGTGGAGTGACTACCCAGAAGGAGGTAAGAGGAAAGGTCTCCATTATAAAACAATGTACTGAGTTGAGTTGTGCTTCACTTTATTGTCACTTTATTGCCCTCTTGCTTAAGGTCTGAGCACAGGTACCCACAGGGATCCTTCCTATTTTAAAGATTGATCCCACCCTACACACTGATATGCAATGGGCTTTACTGCAGACTCTGTTCACCGTGGGACCAATAAATTCTGCAGAATTGCGTGGGTCTGAAAATCAGTGGTTTCAATATCTACATAACTGACGTTGGCAGTGTAACAGCATCCATAGAAAATATATACAGAATGACTATACAATGTTTTAACATTTGAATCCTGCCTATGGCTTTAAATTACACCAACTTCGATAGATATCCACTTTAAAGGGCATCTAAAGCCTAAACATTTTTCCCCTTCCCACTGCAAGAGCTAACTGCTCATTTTGCTTTGGGGATGATAAATAAAGTGTTATATATCACCGTAATCATCATCCCCTTTGCAAAATGAACAGTTAACCCTTGCAGTGGGGAAGGGAACAGCTGTAAGAGTAAAGGTATTTTTCCCCCCATGCCTTTTACATGTGGTCAGATATGGTACAGCCATGGGTGAGGGACCTCTCCAGCACATGAAAAACCCTACTCTATGCTTGGTTGGCAGGTGCATTGTATAGGTAAATTAAAGTGAACATGACTTTTGTCCATGTTAGGCAAAGACATAAGTTCACTTAACTGCCACCCTTGCTAGCTACACATGCAAACTTTCGCTTTGTTTCCCATCACAAGTTTATTGAAGGAATGCAGGTGGAGTGGCGACTCAAAGGAATAATGTTCCTATGTAGTCTTCATAAGGATGACAGGGAGTGTAGCTGTGTATGCTACAATCCCCTGTAAACTTCCATGGCCATCTTGAATGGGGCAGCCCTTTTAAATAAAGAACTCTGGTTGAATGTGGTCTGAATTTGTGAGAGGAAA
Source organism: Pelophylax lessonae (assembly GCF_965119305.1). Lineage (NCBI taxonomy): Eukaryota > Metazoa > Chordata > Amphibia > Anura > Ranidae > Pelophylax > Pelophylax lessonae. The sequence goes on from NC_138772.1 coordinate 451,175,449, forward strand.
GGCTAGGTTCTGGAACCCACTTGTTAAGGATAGAGACTTAGCACTAAGTAAAGGTTCCAGTATGAGGAGGAGGAAGAAGAGAAGTATAGGGATACCACTGGACACCACCGGTCTCTGGAGCTGCTACCACAATCTTATCAAAAGCCTCTCAGATGTGCTAGGGAAGTCTGCCACTCTGTCAGTCAGCTACCCCTCCATCAGATGTTGTCCCATTAAAATAGGCCTTAGTATCGTGCCTTAGTCTGCCTGAGTAATACACCTGCATCTTTGTACTGACACTGTGTGACCTGCCCTCAACTGGTTCCACTAATGGGGAGCATTTACTCTTTTTCTTCCCACATAAGAGAGCTGTTGCTTGTTGAGTTGCTAATCAGACATTCAGTGCTGTTACATGAAAGTAGAGAGTTTGGACTTGAAGCTTATTCAGAGGTTCCCCTGATGGTTAAATGATGTAATAGGGGAGCAAAAGGAGGATGAGTATCTGCAGCTAAAGAAGGCCGCAGTTAAGTACTGTACAAATGTTGCTTTTCATTGTATGGGCAAAGCACAGGTTTAATTTAAGTAGACCATCAGCTCACAGGGTGTTAGGAAAGTTTGTATGTTCTTTGTTTATCAGAGTACTACCAAAACTGCATGGTAAATCAGGAGCTAGGTCTTTCATTGGTCCCCCAGACATTTTTCTAAATAAGTGAATCAGAACCTGTTAAAGCTAGTGGATTACCAAAACAGAAATGCATGTATCATTTACAGAAGGATGTCATTAGTGATGTTTCTTTCAGGGTGAGTTTAATTTAAATTTAGTGAGTGAATATTGGGGCTTCCATTGATGATCCCTCCTTCTGAGTGTTGCAGAGTGCGATCACTGGGTGCAGCGGAGTCCATTCAGATCAGACATTGTGGAGTAAACAGGAACTGGCTTCTTTATTGGAACATAACACAGATATCAAATATGTCACCTCATTGTAATAAGAACAACAGACAGGAAGAGATAACCAACAAGTACAGTGCGGTATTGTGGGGGTGAAAAAGTTGGAAACGGCGCTACCTAACGCATGTGCAAAGATGCGAGTGAAGAGGAGAAAGTGCTTAGTTTGCACCCAGATGGGATATTTTTGGTCCATAGGGACCGTCAGCAAGCAGGTTTGAGGAATATACCTACACCCTGTTTTTGGCTTATATACATACCATCTGTGGCCTTAGGGTAAGTGTGACCCCTAGTGGTCAAATCGGAGGAATACAATCCAGAAGGTACCTAATTAGCATTCTCACGGTCTTTACCATTTATGATTTATTCACAATTAAATTATTCAGCATTATTTATTGGAAATCACAATTATTAATCCTTTATATTTTTTTAATCTTTACCATACCGCACATACATTATTTATTTATTTATTTCCTCGGCTGGAATTATATATTTAGCCAGTGATTTTTTCACAAGCACAATATTTGTATGTGTCACACTTGCACTATTTTGTACGCACTAAGCACTTTCTCCTCTTCACTCGCATCTTTGCACATGCGTTAGGTAGCGCCGTTTCCAACTTTTTCACCCCCACACTACATTTCTGCCCCTAAGTTCCTTAGGGGTCGGTTGGTGGCTGCAACCTTTGATTTCACTGCCTGGCAGTTCTTATCCATAGCGCTGGTTCCCCACCCCCCTTCTATAAAGTACAGTGCAGTGTACAGGAAATACACATCATAGAAAATGCATAGCATATCACTTAGCATTAGCGACATCTACTGTCCTATTTGTGAACTGCAGTTTATCGGATAAGCTGAAAGCTGTTGTATCTCCAACACTGAGAATACAAAATTTGTGGCTTCCTTTTAAACTGATTCAATGGCTTTGCTGACTGACTCAGAATATGATGTGCATAAGTCTCCAAATGAAAGATGTCCCTAGAGCAGCCTGTGTCTCTGTCACCTCCTGCAAAGGTGTTACTCACTTGTATCTTTATATCCCGATCAGAGTGTGAACAAAATTTTCATCACTTAAATAAAAACAAAAAAAATAGAAGAAACCTTCTAAATTTTAGCTTCCAAAACTTAAGAAAGAAACAGTCTAAAGGATGGGTAACATGTAATCACACCGAGTCCACCCACAATCCACACAAAGAATTTAGACATCTAGAAATTGTTACAGACTTAAGGCCCCTTTCACACTTGTGTGACTTGTCCTGCGATTTGGGGCTGCAAAGTCACATGACAAGTCATAACTCATGATTTCCAATGAGTACCATTCATATCTGTACGACTTCAAGTACCCTGCACTACTTTGGTCTGACTTTGATGTGACTTGAGGTCCATAGACCTCAAGATTACACAGGCATTGCTTCAAGTTCAGTCAAAGTCATGGCAAAATCGCAGGTCGCACAAGCGTGAAAGGGGCCTAAAACTGAACTGCCAAACTGTGTAGATCTAGATTGTCTGTCTGATCTGTCTAGATTGCTTATGGCTTTGCTTTCATCCCTATACTGTTTACATCTAATAGAAGTAATATATGTAATTCATATTCAGTAAGAGTGCATTGTGACTATCAGAATGGAGGGAAGTAAAATGTGGATTTTATTTACTGGAACCATTGACATTTTTCTTTATATAAAACAGCTGTTACCAGGCAGCTGCCAATATATAACTATGCCAAAATGTAAGGAAAATCACACCCAAGACCAGTTTAATAAAGCTGTAAAGAGTAGGGGTTTGATTGGTTGACTAAAGGCAATTTATAAGTAATTAGATTATAGGTGGCTCTGTCCTGAAAAAAGCATTCCAAATAATGTTCTTTTAGATAACCTATATGTCACAGAATTTGTCTTGTAAAACTGAAATAACCAGAGTCTTACTGCTGTTGGGTGAGTTTAGTGTTTGTTACCTCTCAAAGCTCACTTTGTGCATCTTCAGCTGCAGGTTTGATATTTCTAAGCTGCCTTAGATGTGCCTATGTACAGATTTGTGGGGAATACACCTGCAAGTTCAAATCCTAATGGTCTTGCTCACTTGCATGGGTGAGCACCGAAATATGAGTTAAGCTTTGTACCATGCCCACTCACAAATTTATATGGTCAACATGTTCTGCCCAATGAGAGGATCGCAGATTTGTTGTCCAATTCAGCAGTACTGTATACTGTAGCTGCTGACTTCTTGCTGGTTATCTAGTTCTCATGTTTTACTGTCTGCTACTGACCTGTGCCTAGTCTGGTGCCATGTCTTGGTGATATCATTTGGTACTGGGATTATGTTTAACTGACAAAACTATGCAAGTACAAAATACAAGCTACCCAGTGCTCACAAAGGTAGATGAAAGTCCATGAAGTCCATGGGTAATAGATGAAGGGGAAAAAGCAGAAAATCCTGCAAATCCTGAGGAACAGACCTGGGATGGATCTCTCAATGGAACATAGAAAAAAACATCACAGGGCGTAAAGATTAGCAAGTATTAAAAACAACACTTTTTTGTGCAGACTCACTTACATATAAAAAGACTGTGCTCCAAGCTTTCAAACTTGAAAAAGGAGGCGGAGCATTGTAAACACATATCAGACTGCCCCCCTCTGTCCAGTGACGTGCACTTGCTTCCGTGCTTCCTGTCAGTGGCTCAAGCAGATGGCCGTGGACGCCATCGACCATCCAACCTATAGGCGGGTCCCTGTCTGTAATCATGTTTATGTGGAACTACTGCCAATCCAGTCCCCAGAAATGCTACCTGTGTACATGCCTTCCACTCTGTGCCACTGGAATTGGAGCATGTAAGTAAGATGTATGTGCCACTGGAGTTTAGATGTAAGTAAGTCTGCACAATAAAGTGTTGTTTTTAATACTTGCTAATCCTTGTGCCCCATGCTGTTCTCTTCTAAGTTCTGACATTTAGTTTGCATAGATGGCCTGACTGTAACATAATTTCCAGATTCTGCCTCCCTACTACTGGACCCTCATAAATATACACATCACACTTAGATATTATAATCAAGGATTGTGGACATGGACAAGCTAATGATAAAAATTGAGCAAAACTACTCCAAAGCAAAATCATATGTGATTAATTTTGGTCTTCAGTGGTTCAGTTGCCAAAATTGTGAAACTGTGGGAGGGAATCTGTTGTTGTGGGTTATTATTTTCTGTTATTAATATTATTATTATTATAAAGGATTTATATAATGCCAACAGTTTGCGCAATACAATGTGTGGGCAGATAGTACAGTTACAATACAATTCAATACAGGAGAATTCGTTACTGCTTACAATCTAAAAGGGAGGATCAAGTGATACAAAGGGTAATGCTGGTGAGAAAATTAAAAAAAAAAATGTTGTTAGCATTTTGAGTTTTATTCATTGGGTGAGTGGAAGCCAGTGGAGGGATCAGCCGAGAAGGGTAGGAGAAACTGAATGGTTGATAAGGTGGCTGAATCCTGGAAGCCGCATTCATGATGGACTGAAGGGGGGATAGCCTGTGTAAAGTATGACAATGAGGAAGGAGCTGCAGTAGTCAAGGCGAGAGACAACGAGTGGGTGAATTAGATGCTTTATGGTGTCGTTGGTTAAAAATGGGTGTATTTTGTAGATGTTGCGGAGGTTGAGGAGAATTGGACAATGATTAGATGTGGAACTTAAAGGAGAGTTCTGAGTCTAGGATTACACCTAACACCTTGGCATGTGGGGACGCACTGATACTTGTGAAATCTCAACAGAGAAATCGGGGGAAGGGGCAGGTGGGGGAGGAAATATTATGAGCTCGGTTTTGGAAATATTGAGTTTTTGGAAGTGATGTGACATCCATACTGATATGTCTGTTAGTAAATTAGTGATGTGTAAGGATACTGATGGGGTGAGCTGAGAGGTAGAAAGATAGATTTAGGTGTTGTCAGCATAGAAATGTATTGGAAGCCGAGGGAGTCTATTAGCTGACCTAGGGAGGAGATGTAGACCGAGAATAAGAGAGGTCCAAAGACAGAGCCTTGGGGGGGGGGGGGGGGGGGCTGACAGAAGGAGGAGGAGAATGTAGAATTGTAAGTGACACTGAAGGTGCAGTTAGATAGGTAAGATGAGAACCAATGAAAAGTACAATCACAAAGTCCAAGGGAGTGGAGTTTTGTGAGGAGCAGGGGGTAGTCAACTGTGTCAAATGCAGCAGAGAGATCCAAGAATAGGAGTATAGAATAGTGAACAGTGGTTTTAGCCATTAGTAAATTGTTGGTAAGTTTTGGGAGGGCGGTTTCTGTGGAGTCAAAATCCTATAGTCTTCACTAATGGATAACGGGGCAGCTAACAAAGGAACTAATATATGCTTATTCCAAAGACCTCTAGAAAATTGCATTGCCAAAACTCTATATCCAGATTTCATGTGTCAAAAACATTATATAAGCATAGAATTAAAAAAGCAACACTAGAAATAAAGTGCAAATGAATCAACAAACCATAAAATAAATTTTAGTCACTATGTCTAAATAAACAAAGTGACTAAAATAATCTTACAACGTCCACAATTGGATAGATAAATAATCCAATGTTCAAACAGAAAAAGCGTCCATCAAAATGTTCTCAAATAAAGTGCAAGGTGTTATCCACCAAACAGGCAGTGTAACACCAAAGTCTCGAATCTGCAGTTATCATAGATAGAATGCCCAACACCTGGAGGTAAGTATTCAGCTTGCCAGAACCTCTATCTCATGGATAGAAGCAGACAGCATGTGTGTAACAAGCCCAAGGATAGATGGATCTCCTCCTCTGTTTATCAATCACACTTCAGCCTGTATCATGACAACTCTCATCCAGGGGTCCTTCACTAGAGTCCTTATCTTATCGGTTATGTGCCACAAGAGGGCACTCATTTTGTAGCACTAAAAAGCTTTAATAAAAAGTAAATACATATAGCACCAAATCAAACAGCTACAAACAGGCCACCACTGCCTGCCTAGATAGCAGAATATCTCATAATTGATCTCAAAAGTCTGCCCTACGTGTCTTTTGTCCAATGAGACATCATCAGGGGCTGGGCTTACTAACAGACCACAATACACAATACATTTTTAAGGTTCTGCTTACATGACCCTCCCCTCTCAAGCTACGCTCAGAATTAACCATAGCATGACCGCAGGCTTACTCTATGCCATGCTATTTTAGGAGCTAAGGAAGGGCAGAAAGTAAGCTACACCAAATGTTTTATACTATAAAGAGCTTACATTAAAGAGGAAGTAAACTCAGCTATAAAAATCTATCTTTTAGAATGTATTAAAAGGACATACAATATTAATACATTACACATAAAATATTTCAATCATAACCTTCTTAAAATACCTTTTTTTCAAAGTTACATTTTTGCCTTCTTCCTGATCTCGGCCATGCCATGTCAACTCCTGCTTTCTGCTCCCCCTGCAGATGTCATATCCGCCCTTACTGCATTCTTTGGCCGAAATGCTGGCTCTGAGTGTAATGCTGGCTCTCAGTGTAATGCTGATGCTGCTGTTTTCACTCCCCCTCCCCCTGTGTGACCTCTCTTGTTCACTCCCCCTGTGAAATAAGGAAGCAGGAAGCTGTGGAGAAAGGCACAGCTAATCGTGAGACTTCATAGCTGTGCCGTCTTCACACATACAGGGAGACCAGGCATTCCTTTCTTAAAGAAACGGCACACATATCATGCCGTGAATTGAATGGCAAACTGGGCATGCGCCAATGACGTCATCAAATTTTACAGGAAGATTATACAAGTAAGTAATCTTTTACAGGCACCAATTTATTGCTTTCTTTAGGCAGATTAAAATGAGCTGAAGTGTAAATGGGGAGTTTACAACCACTTCAATAAATAACCATTTGGGGATTAAATATAAGGCAAACTCAACAAAATGTATTCCAATGTCAATAAGCTACAAAGAACTCACATTCTTGCCCTTCCTTGGCTGTTTAAGATAACACAGCCTGCGGTCACACTGTGGCTAATCGTGAATCCCCACCCCCCCCCACACACACCTGTACTCAATCAGTGTCCACCATCAAGTGGATATAGGAGGAGTCCCCTGTAGTGCATTTGCACATCTTTCCCAGCAAGGAGTATTATCTCCAAGGGTTAGAAAGGCTGGATTCATCTCTTTTTCATGGATAGTGTAGGACCCACTGATAATGGGGTACTTTGACGCAGTAGTGGGCTTGAGCACGATATGGCCATATGGTGGGACCAAATCCCCATTTTTATTTATGGATTGTCTTCAGATTTGGTAGTAATTTCTTTTGCATTTGCGCGCTATTCTTTTTTAATAATCGTGAGTATGGCTTGAGGGGGGGGGGGGGGCATGTAAGAAGAACCTTTAAAATGTAGTGTGGTTTGTTAGTAAGCCCAGCACCTGATGATGTCCCATTGGACGAATTTTGAGTGTACTGACATGTCACTGCTGTCTAGCCAGGCAGTGATGGCCTGTAAGTGCTTTTAGCTGTTTGATTTGGTACTATATATATTGTAGAGAGGCGACCCTGGGTCACTGTGTGTATTAGCAATTTACACCTGGGTTTTGCAAAGACAGGCGTGCTGATTGCACACCTGTGGGCTGGGTTCATATTCCTCCCAGGGTTAGAACTCAGGGCTCCCAGTTGGAGACTGCTCCACGCAGCAGACAGAAAGGTCTGGCCCAGGAGTCAGGAGGACTCCACCCTACAGACGCGAGGTTTATGTATGGGAGTCAGGAGGGCTCCCACCTTCTCTAAGGCTTCTTTCACAGGTCCACGTCTGTAGGCGGATCCATGCTGCTCAGCAGGGGATCGATACACAGATCCCCGCTGTGCAGGCAGGTGAAATCTCCCTCTCCGCTCTGTGTGCGGAGAGGGAGGTGTCAAGAGCCGCATGCATCTCTATGGGGGAATCAGATGAGAGCGGACCGCCTGTCTGCTCTCATCTGATCCCATTCGATCCCCTGGATGGATGGAAAATAGGGTTTCCATCCGTCCCGATTTCATGGACAGGATCGGATGCGGATGGCAGCTGGTGTCAGCGGACATGTCTCCGCTGACATCTGCTGCCCCATAGGGATGCATGGGGGATCCAATCAGATCCGCCTAAAAAACTGACAGGCGGATCTGATCGGATCGATCGTGTGAAAGGACCCTTAGAGAGAGAGAGGCTGCAGGTGGCAGTTTGAGCGTACAGGTCTGCAGGAGGCAGAGGTAATCTGCGACAGCGCAGCGTGAAGCAGATCCCAAGAAAAGCTACAAGGGAGCTTGACCAAAGGGTACTGAGGAGCAGATCTAAGGCCTAGGTGTGAGGCCTGAAGCAGCTGTGTGATAAGTGAGTAAGCCAAGAGGCTGCACTATCAAGTTACAGTAAGGGTGAAACATACTGGGAGGGAAATTGCTGTTGTTTTATTTTTAAACTTTCTGTACCTTTAAATAAAAGTGGGCTGCCGTGCCCTTAAAAATGCAGTCTGGACTGGCACGATTTATTGGAAACGCATGCACCATTTGAGTTTAATCACTCCGGATCTGTACAATATATATATATATATATATATATATATATATATATATATATATATATATATATATATATATATATTACTTTTTAAATGTACTTAGATATTTATTTTATGGTTTTGTTGTTGAATTATTTGCACTTTTGCACTTTATTTCTAGTGTTGTGTTTTGATTCTATGCGTATAGAATATTTTGGACACATGAATATAGATATAGTGTTTTGGTGCTGCAATTTTCTCAGAGGAGGGTGTGTGGAGTTTTGCTGGTGAAATCCAGGTCGAGGGTTATCAATAAGGCTATTTCCAGAGAGGAAATGTTTTTTTCAGTCATAAACTGATTTTAAAAATAGCTTTTAAATTTCTGCACTGCTTCAGTGCTTCATATCAGACACCTGTGAAGAAAGGTGTCTGATAGGGTGTTCCCAGGATTTAAAGCGGAGTTCCGGCCTATTTTGCAACTTTAGTGATTCCTGGAGTGCTCGCTATGCTGATCAACAATTGGGCATTTTCAGTTTTTCGGGGGTCCCTTGCCTTATTTTCAGGGTATTTTTGATTGTACTTCCTCCTTCTCCCCCCTCTGTGGCCGCGGCCACCGACATCACTTCCGCCTTTGCATTGCATCCTGGGAGCTGTTTGTCATCACGCCCAGGAGGTTGGAATCAGGAAGAACTCCCAGAACACTCCCTGGAATCAGGAAGAAGGACACAGCAGATTACACTGCAGCTTCAGATGCCCACATCCAAGATGGCCACGCCCAGACAGCATTTTTAAAATTAAGATTTTGACTAAAATCCAATACTACACACCTTGTAAGTATGAGAATAGCGGTTCTTTAAAGGGCAATGGATTAGTATTATACTGGTGTTTTTAGTTAAAAAAGGTAATAGAGGCTGGAACTCCGCTTTAAATCTGGATTATTTAGTCTGATCAAGGTCAACAGAGAGCCAAAGGAGTTGTTAGGGTGAAGCAAAAAAGGTAAACAGCCATCAATGGCATATAGTCACAACTGGTCCATTAAGGACAAATTCAGGCATCCGGTCAATGTTGGTATAGGCTTTGGAGTTTAAAGCTTAACCCCACTTTGGTTGAGAAAAAAACATTCCCCCCTGGGCGAACTATGTACAATGCAAGGATTATAACTACCTTTGTTGTAGATTCCTACCATTTGTTATTCTGCAGAAATCCACAACTCTGTGCCTCTGCTGAGTGAGTCTAATGGGAATGGTTTCATAATTATCTATCAGCTGTGCAGCTGCAGGGCATTAATGAGGAAATCTGCTGGGCCTGCATCCCTTCAGACGAGTTCCTATTGGGAGTATCTCACCAAATATGATTTTTTCTTTCCCCAGGTGATGCCAGAAATCTGACTTGTATCTTAGGCAGACTTCTGGGAAAATCGGTGAGCCAATTACACAAGCAGGAAGTTATGTTTCTGGGGTGCATTCTGTACACAGAGAACAACTCCAGGTAGCCATATTGCATTGCAATTTTAGAAAATTACAGTGGCTGCAGATTGAAAAGGAAAGGTAATTTTTAATAACATTCAATTACAATATGACTTGTGTCGCAATTGTATAGGCTATATTATATTTTCTTTATTTGCCATTTTTTTTCCCCTATGAAAGTGGAGATACCCTTTAAGAGACAGGGAAACGAATGTGTTTGTTCTTGTGTTAGCCACATAAGCACACAGCTGTCGGACAGCAAGCACAGCTCCATCACAGGGATGGACAAGCTTAGAGGACTTTGCTGTAAAGCTGCTGGAGCTAATCACAGAGCAGCAATGGGTACATGCCAGGTGTATACAAGTGAGCCCACCAACCCATTCTGGAACAGATTAAAGATGGTGGGGTGTGCTACAATAGGTGTGTAATAGCAACGTTTTTTTTTTTTTTTTTTTTTTTTAAGGGAAGCACACATTTTGTTTTTTCCCTATTGTTTTCACTCAATGATCTGGCCAGTAACATACCTCCTGTAATAGGGTGCCTACTCTGGATGAAGGAGCATGCAGACACCTTTGAACAGCAGCATTGTCAATCCTGGGGGTGGTGGGTGTTAGATGTACTAGCAGATTTATATACACTGACAAATTGAAGCCAAACAGAATCTAACACTTTTTAGACAGTTACAGCAAACAGTATTTTCCTTTTAGGATAGAGGTTTTACAAAAATAAATCAAAGCAGATCATTATAAGCACCCCTGTCAGTGGTAAATGGCTTTGTCTCAACCCTCTGACCGCTACATTTGCAGGACAGTTTGTTCTGTTAAAAAATAACAGGGTTACTGCCTGGATCACCAGGAAAATAAAAGAAAGAAAGAAAGCCTAAAAAAAAATAAAGTAAATGCAGTCACCAGATCTAAGAATTGGTAAGCTGCAATATAATAAATATTTGTATTTGGTTTTAACACAGCTTTATATCAGGTTGATTGCAAAGCAGCACAGGTACTTTGCTACTTTTAATGCAAAATCTCCTTTGTGCCACATGTTCATCAGTAGCACAAATTGTAATATGGCTAGGTTGAAAAAAGACATACTGTACATCAGGTTCAATACAAACATATACAATCAGAGATGTATAGTAACGAAGTAGAACTACTTCACTACTGTACTTAAGTACCGAAAGGCGGTATCTGTACTTTCCTAGAGTAGAATTTTTTTCTCCTACTTCCACTTTTACTTCACTACATTTTTTCGATGATTTCAATACTTCTACTCCGATATTTTTTTTTTGTGCTGCATAGTTACTCGTTACTATTATAAAAATTACCACTGCCAGAACAGTAGATGGCAGGTTTCATGAAGCTCAAAACATGTGTATTATCAGCGCATACAAAAATAAAAGCTACTGTATGTATAAATAAAAGCTGCATTTGAAATAATAAAAAACAATATGATGTTCAAACTTTTGACTTCTTTCTTTAATAACTACATAACACAGTACTTGTACTTTTACTTTCAGTACTTGAGTAGCAATTTTTTTTTCAAAACTACTGGTACTTTTACTTTCAGTACTTGAGTAGCAAATTTTTTTAAAAAAACTACTTGCAATACTTCAGTACAAAAAATGTTGAATACTTTAGTACTTCTATTCAAGTCACTTTTTGATCGAGCACTTCCACTTCTACTCAAGTCACTTTTTGATCGAGCACTTGTACTTTTACTCAAGTATGGGTTTCGAGTACTTTATACAACTCTGTATACAATACAGTACATGCAAACACAACATAGCCCACGCACACATTAAAAAAACAAAAAAAAAAAAAAACATCTTCAAGAACTCAACTTGATGGTTTGATATTTCTGTTTCTATTGACTGCATACGCTGCATCTGCCATTACAACAACTGAGTCCAATCTTTGCATCTCATTTCAGTAATAGCCTTTCTGTATACTTATTTTATTATGAGTATTAAGATGTGGTTACATTGTAGCCTCTCATAAGTTTTCTCTTTGAGTCTTAAAACCTTATTTAATGCTACATAAAATGCGATCAATGTCATTTTTGGCCTCGTCTATTCACTTTTTTACATTTATGAGTACCTAATGGGGCTATAAAATGTTTTATAGCAGCCTACAAGAAACAAAAAATAGATATTATAATGGCAGGCTGAAGGCATTTATTTATACCAAGTACTTTTAAAAAATTTGTAATACATGTCTTAATTCATCGGTTTACTTTTACATGCTGTGTGTTGCCATTTTTTTGGCATTCAGTGACTTTATTATCATATTTCATAGGATTTTTACACCGTTAACAGTCAGGGTGTTATATTTTGGGCACTGAGAAATTGCTAAACCAAATATTAAAACGTGCCTCTATTGTGCTCTTGGCCGGTTATTTTAATTGCCTCATTTTCTGTGTTTTCGTTACAAATGCTGAACAGGGCGATGGTTTGTCAGATCCCTTCTTCTCTGTGACAAGAAATTCAGCAAGATCTGCATTCCAGTATTGGGTTGGGACCAGGGCCGGGACAAGGGGTGGGCAGGAGGGATTGCTGCCCTGGGCACTGTGGTTTTATGTGAGGTGGGAGGGGGGGCTCTGCGAGGAGATTAAGGGGGAGGCGATTTTTGTTGCGAAGGGCAATTTGGTGGGCGGCAGAGGGTAAGAATGACAGGGGAAGAGGATTTGTGCTAGAAATTGTGCTAGCAGGGGGGATTTGGGAGATATGTTCTAGAAGAGGTGATATGATGAAGGGGGGAGGAATATTGTAGTAGGAGGGGAAATTATTGTTTGGGGGGGGGGGGATTTGTGCTAGCAGGGGAAATTTAGGAGGTGGATTTGTGCTAGGGGATTGGAGTGGGGGGGGAGGGGATGTGTACTCAGCAGGGAGGATTTGTGCTAGGAGATGTGACTTTTTGGATGGAGGGGCATTTGTCTTGGGGGGATTTGGGGGATGGGGGGCAAATATTTGTGCTGGGAGGGAGGATTTCTACAAGAGGGCAGATTTGTTCTGGGGGATATTATGCTTAGGGGATAAGCATGCAGATTAGTGCTCAGCATTTTTTTTTTTGGGGGGGGGGGGGGATTTTGTTAACACATCATGCTCATACATCTTAAATCATAGCAGTTTAGTTGAGCAAAAAAAACATTCCCCTCTGGATGATCTATGTACATTGCAAGGATTTTAACAAACTTTGTTGCAGATTCCTACTATTTGTTATTCTAAAGAAATCATTGTTTGTTCTTCTGTGCCTCTGTGCTGAGTGGGTCAAATGGGAGTGGTTTCATAATTATCTATCAGCTGTGCAGCTGCAGGGCTCTAATGAGGAAAGCTTCTGGGCCTGCATCCCTTTAGACATGCTGCTATTGGGAGTATCTCATCAAAAATGACATTTCTATTGCAGGGGATGCCAGAAATCTGACTTGTATCTTGAGCAGACTTCTGGGAAAATTAGTGAGCCAATCACACAAGCAGGAAAGGATATTTCTGGGGTGTGGTCAGTTCCCAATCTGTGTACATAACAACTCCAGGTAGCCATATTGCATTGCAATTTCAGAAAATTACAACAGCTGCATATTGAAAAGGAAAGCTAATTTTTAATATTATTCAATTACAAATTTGTTTTGTGTCGCAATTGTATACGCTATATTGTTTTTTCTTTATTTGCTATTTTTTTCCCCATGAAAGTGGAGTTACCCTTTAAGGGGGAGGGCGCAGTTTGGCGTGTTTGCCCTGAGCTCTAGAGGACCTTGGCCCAGCACTGGTTGGGACTATCCCTAATAGGGTTTCCCCTCTTTACCATGGGTCTTTACCAAGACTGTTACCTAGTAACACTGTTAATGAATTGCCGTATGATAATGAGCTCTAGTTATGCACATGTAAAGTTTACACTTTCTCTACTGGAAGGCTAGAAAGTCTTCCACCCCAGGCCTGAACTTTATAGGGCATTATTGAACTTTAGCACATTTGAATAGACTCAAACCGATTACCTAAAAGCTGGCAGATACTCCAGTCACATATTTAAAAACAGCAATCTATGCATTTATATTTGCATTGAAAATAAAAAAAATGTATTTCTAAATGCATTTAGTGTTAAGTACCTGAATTTGACTTGGCATTAGCCTCTAGTAGTCTCATATACAATAGCTCTTACACTGGCAGAGGGCAGAGCAGCTGTTCCAGCACCTCTGTCACTGGCCCTGCACTCACCCCGCGCTCACCACTATCTACTTTACATGCCTGACAAAGGGGTCCTGCGTGGCTGCGAAACGTTAGACTTATCCTGATGTGATGTGATCCTTTTGCAAAAAAGAACATTTTTGGACTGCTATGCAAGATCCATGGTGGGCTGGCGAACATGTATACTTATCTGTTATGTATCCAGTGTCCAACTGGTGATCGCTGCAGCACCCATAACAGATGTGCCTATATCCAGGAAAGTGTGCGATGGGAATATGAATTATTCACCGCTATCTACTGTCGCTTGTTAACACAGAAGCAAGGCTGACAACTGACGGTGCACCTCTCCCAGCAGCTCCCATAGAAATCCCCCTGCCCCTGCACTCAGCAATTCATTTTAAAAAACCCTCAAATATCACAACAAAGAACAAAGGTTGGTTTCCGTCAGTTTTTAACAGTTTAGAAAAACCTGCTGTGTGTTTTAGATATGGAGGCTGACAGGCTACCAAGATTTTTCTGCAGTTAGTTTCAGCTTCTCTGTTGTAAAATAAGATACATTTCTCCGCATTGCCTATAGCTACATAGGTGAATAAGGTCTTGCTTTAAGGCCCCTTTCACAGGCGGACCCAATCGCACCACCTATTGTTGTCTATGGGGCGATGGATATCAGCGGTTATGTGTCCGCTGTCACCCGCCAGCATCCGATTTGATAAGGTCTGATAAAAACAGACAGATGGTAAGCTACTATCCCAGAGGGCTTTGGAGAAACTACTCTCTGAACTGTGTGGGACCCTACTTGTCACTGACTCTCCTAAAATTGAGAAACTATAGGACCTATGGAAACAGGATATCCCTGTCCTAGATAGGGAGGACTTGGAGAATCGTCTTGAAAATGGTTCTAAGTTAGTGATATCCTCTAGGGACAAACTGGTCCAAACAAAATTTCTACATCGTGTATATTTTACTCCAGTGAGATTCTAAACAATATACCCTTACAGAGAACCCTATTACCCCATTGTCTGGGGCAACTAGACACTTTCTTTCACATGTTCTGGAAGTGCCCAAAGATCCTTGATTTTTGAGCTTATTAATCTTAAACTGTGGTTAGAGCTCCCTATGTCCCCGAAATTTACCTTGTTAGGCAATCCTGATGATATCCAGAGGCCCCATCATAGTAAATTGCTGATCTCCTTTTGCTTTGTTATGCCAAGAATGTGATCATATGCAAATGACCTCTCCCACTCCCCCTACATTGTCATCTTGGGAGGCCATGATTAATGCTGCGCTAGATCTTTACAAACTGACATAGATTAGTCATGGCTGTCCATGGAAATATCAAAAGGTTTGGCAACTGTGGACCTCCCAATTATTGCATCCTGGGGTTTGAGCGGTGGTGTTCCAGACTTCGCCTGTCCCTAGTTGTCACTCTCCCTTCCATCTTCCTCTCCTCCCCCCCCTCCCCTGTGCCAGTCCCCCTTGCAGTGTTTCTCACTCCCTCCCCCCATTGAGGAATGTAATCTTCTCCTATGCTGCAGGCAATGTGGTTGGTTTTTAGGATTATGGTATTTTTACTTCTCTATTTGGAATGCTGCTGCATAATTGTTGGTTTCGATATATTATGTCTTTGATACACCATGTCAAATGTTTGTTTTATGGTTTTTTTTGTTCTGTACAATTATGTCTTTAATAAAGCTCTGCTAATTGTTAAAAAAAAAAAAAAAAAAACCAGATGGATGGGGATACATTCACCATCCATCTGGCAGATCAGATAACAATCGGATAGAAACAGACAAGCAGTCCGTTTCTATCTGACCGGCCTACAGAGAACAGCGGACTGTGTCTGCTCTGCATTGTGGAGTGGACACGGACCTGTCATCTGTCTGCTCAAAGGGGATCAGCAGACAGATGGCGAGCAGGCGGATCTGCTTGGACAGATACCGCCCCGTGTGAAAGTGGCCCAATACGTGTTCACTGCTTTTTTCAAAATTTGTAAATACTTTTGTCTGGGCACAGGTTCACTAATTTAACTGTGCATTTAGCTGTTTTCTTGCATTTCCACTTTGATGGTCATCATTTTGAGTATTCTCATTCATGTGAACTTTGTTCTTTCTTACTGTTAATTTATATATTCAAGTAAATATATGCAATAAAAAGGGGGACGCTGCGCTAAGTGACACAAAACATAAAAAGTCCAAAAAGTCCAAATGTTTTGATGAATATGTAAATATTGAAACAAAAAAGTCCAAAAATATTCAACCGAATATCCACCCGTGCAGAAATTGAATAAATTTACTGCTTACCAGAAGTAGCAGTATGATACGCCTTGTATGAGATTTAGCCGAGCCAGCTGAAAATCTGTGAAGGATTCCTCACCAGCGATGGCCGTCCCAGGATCACGATTAAATGGGTGTAGGAATAAAAAACAAATACAACATAGCGTGATACTGTATAGAATGTTGAGTGAATCACTCCCGAGTGTGTCAGAAGGAAAAGAAAAGTGCTAGTAGACCCACCACCAACACAGGCTGCTTACCAGATAAATGATATATGTAGGCAAATAAACAACAATCCAAAGGATGATAAAAGCCTTGAATAGACCACCACCTTATAACGTGTTATAATTACCAAATGAATAATAGGTGAAAGCAAATCAATATGCAGCAATTCCAAATGAATGATAAAAAGCCGTACCTTGAGAACGTCATTCTTTGACGAAACGTACGTCGGTCGTGGCGTGCTGACGTGTTTGGAGCTGTCCGGCCAACAGCTTCGATTCAGCGCTTTTCTAAGATTCTTTATGTAAGTGCAATACTTTTATTCTTTATTTTAATAAATGCGGGTTTACACTATGGATATCTCCATCATTATTTCCATATGATACTTGGAGCCATATTTGTGGATCGGCCTCTACACCATCAGGGACCGTTTTGCCTATAGGAGACTGGGACATTTTCCAGGG
Organism: Pelophylax lessonae; assembly: GCF_965119305.1. NCBI lineage: Eukaryota > Metazoa > Chordata > Amphibia > Anura > Ranidae > Pelophylax > Pelophylax lessonae. The sequence continues at coordinate 451,192,483 of NC_138772.1, forward strand.
ACATCTGGATCCAAGATTTGGCATTGAATGTGCTTATCTCTGGTAAGCAGGTGATTTTGGTGAAACTCCTCAATAGGTCTTGAGTCCATCCGAAACTACCCTTTATGCTCATCTATTTTTTATATTTGGTAATTACACTAAGAGCAAGGTGGTGGTTTACCCTACAGCTTTTTATCATTCATTTGGAATTGCTGCATATTGATTTGCTTTCACCTATTATTCATTTGGTAATTATAACACGTTATAAGGTGGTGGTCTATTCAAGGCTTTTATCATCCTTTGGATTGTTGTTTATTTGCCTACATATATCATTTATCTGGTAAGCAGCCTGTGTTGGTGGTGGGTCTACTAGCACTTTTCTTTTCCTTCTGACACACTCGGGAGTGATTCACTCAACATTCTATACAGTATCACGCTATGTTGTATTTGTTTTTTATTCCTACACCCATTTAATCGTGATCCTGGGACGGCCATCGCTGGTGAGGAATCCTTCACAGATTTTCAGCTGGCTCGGCTAAATCTCATACAAGGCGTATCATACTGCTACTTCTGGTAAGCAGTAAATTTATTCAATTTCTGCACGGGTGGATATTCAGTTGAATATTTTTGGACTTTTTTGTTTCAATATTTACATATTCATCAAAACATTTGGACTTTTTGGACTTTTTATGTTTTGTGTCACTTAGCGCAGCTTCCCCCTTTTTAATGTTTATTTGATGTTTGTCACATATTAAGTTGCTGCTATATCATTTTTTAGATATCTAGCGCAGTTTCTTCCCCCCATTTTTAGAAATATATGCAATACCAAGTATAATAATAAGAAATTGATTATTTTTGTTTAATATGTAATTTATATGACACTTTATTGGCTCCAGTTACGAACAAAACAATCATTTTTTCTCTAGCAGCACAGGCTCCTAGAAGTGTCCTGTATTTAGCAGGAACCCCTATACTGTATTCAGTACAAGTACAGTTTTTACTGATGTGACAGTTTGTACTGAGAACTTTGCCCCTTTGTACTGTTTACTGATAGATTTCCCATACATCAATACAGTTTTGTTATGCTTACATTAACTAAAATTGGTTTCAATTGGCACAGGAGATTAGAGACAGCATCAAATTGATTTACTAAACACAACTGCTTGTGTACTGTACAGTCAAACCATATTTAACAATCATGTTTTGCTGGAAGCAAAATGTAACACTTTTAATGAGAATGAGAGAGTTTCATTTAATTTTCTTCCAGAGTTCAATGACATAACTTTTCCAATGATCTCAAGAAACAGCAACTGGAAGTATATTGTGTTTGAATCTTGACATTTTCAGCAAATCCTGGGTGACTTGTGAAAGCTTTTGAATTGATCAAAATTTTAACTTATTGGCTTCAGGAAAAGGAATACAGGATATAGGATATAATTGGCTTTATGATTCAGAAGCCATGAAAAAAAAAAAAAATTTAGGCTAGTAAACCTGCGTTCATGTGCAGAATATTTTTCTTAAGTGAATATAAATTCACTGAACTAGGTACTTTACGAAAACAACCCAATTTCATCTTAACATGATTGGATAATTAAAGTAAATATTTACATGTAGCACTACTACCACTCTAGCCCCCGCTCACACTGGGGCGACCTGTCAGGCTCTGAGGTCGCGGGGCGAGCAGCGCGCCGTGACCTGTGAGGTCGCCCGGCGAAGTAGCGTCGCCCCAGTGTGAACGGGGGCTGGGTGGTTTAGAATGAACCGTAAAGTGGTAAGTCAGGCTGACATCTTCAAATTCCCTGGTACATAGCCTCCAATCTCATGGCTAAATTCTTGACATATAGTAGGGTGAATAGGTGAGCAACAGTCATTTTAGTACCTTTTGATAGGGATGACAGGATACCTTAAAAAGATGCCAGCAATTCTAGCCTACGCAGGTAGCAGGGTGACCCTTAAAGAAGTCCTTTAACCTAAATTGACTTTCATTTTGCCCTGTCTCCTCACCCCACAGAGGTGTCACAGAGGTTTGGGTCCCAGCAGAGCTTTGTGGCACATCTTTGCACATGGGTTTACCACCATCTGCACACACTCAGGACTTTTAAAGCTTAACTACTTGAGGTCCGGGAAATTTTTATCCTCTTCATTTTTTGCTATTTAGCCCTGAGCTACTTTAATTCTGAACACAAATTGATTTGATATAATTTTTTTTAACACAAATAGTTTTCCTTTGGTAGTATTTGATCACCTCTGGGTTTTTTATTTTTCATTATATAAACTAAAAAAGAACAACAATTTTGAAAAAAAAAATATTTTTTACTTTCTGCTATAAAACGTATCCATTTAAAAAAAAAAAAAAAAAATAAGATTTCCTCATAAATTTAAGACAAAATACATTCTGCTACATGTCTTTGGCAAACAAAATCCCAATAGGTGTTTATTGATTGGTTTGTGTTTAAGTTATAGCATCTACAAACTATGGTATATATTGGAATTTTAATTTATTAATTCTTTATACTAGTAATGGCGGTGATAAGCAACTTCTAGTGGGACTGTGACAGTGCGGTAGGAAATCTGACACTAACTGATACTGGGTGGGTACTGACTAACTAACACTGACATCACCAGTGACACTAATACAGTGATCAGAGATAATACTATACACTGTACTAATGACACTGGCTGGGAAGAGGTTACCATCTCGGGATAATCAAGGGTTAGCTGTGTGCCTAACAAGTGTTAATGTTTGTAATGTACAGTGTGGTAGGAAATCTGACACTAACTGATACTGGGTGGGTACTGACTAACTAACACTGACATCACCAGTGACACTAATACAGTGATCAGAGCTAATACTATACACTGTACTAATGACACTGGCTGGGAAGGGGTTACCATCTCGGGATAATCAAGGGTTAGCTGTGTGCCTATGTTTGTAATGTATGCCTCTTTTTCCTAAAAATCAGTTTGTTTCTAACAAAGAGATCATTCCCTCTGTACAAAGCCCTGTGTTGTTTGCCAAAACAGGGCTCGGGGCTATGATTGGACACAACCAATCAGCAGGTCCTAGCCATGAATCATTGGCTGAGACCTGCCGATAAAATTCCACTGTGCCCAGTCCGAGCAAGAGTCAGCAGTACAATGCAAACGGGCGGTCCTATAACGGTTAAATAGCATTCGCTGCATCATTCAGATGCACACACAGTGTGGGAATTGGATGAGCACCAAGCTCCATTTGTCAGGGAGAAAAGCACTTGGGTAAGGACGGAGATGAGGAGAGAATGCAGGTTTCCCTTAAGGCTGGTACAGCCTGCTGGGTTGAACAAAAGAAACTCTGCGTGTGTACCCAGCATTACCGAGCAATCTCCACTAGCTTTTCGGAAAAAAAGCTCCCAGAGGTAACAGGACTCACAGCAACATAGCAGTTCCAGTACCACCTCTGAAGGAAAGCATTCCTTGTAGACTTAGCAATCCTTACATTAAATTGCTTTACTTGAGAAGTGCCCTATTGTCAATCGATGCCTCTCTGTCCCTGCATGATTTATCTCAGTAAATCGAACAACAAAGGGACTTCCAGCGCTAACTGTGATATCTCTCACTCTCAGGAATGAATAAAGTCAAGTTACCGTGTGGTGCTGCTGCTAATTAATGCTGATTCAGCATAAGTCAGTGCATGGGGGGAGGGGCAGCAGCGCTATCCCATGGTACATAGTCTCCAATGTAACTCAGGCAGGCTTGATGGAAAACCTTGAAAAGTTTATTTATAAAAAATATATAGTGATGATTAAAACATAATAGAATGTGTTCCAAACCTGTGGCATTGCTGGGGGGTCACAGAATGACCGAGCCGATGGGTGAGCCGGAAGTGTGTAGATGATCACAACAGGGAACCAGGCATGATTTATCTCAGACAATTTATTTATTTAGCGAGATACTTGTTTTGAACTTTACCTTGAGGCTCGGTTCACACTGATGCGATGCGGGAAGGCTGCGAATTCGCAGCCTGTTCCTGCATCGCACACGCACCCCCGGCAGTTCACAATGCCATATGCGATACCCTGGGGGTGTCAATGTAATCTTAACGACACCCCCAGTTTGATCGCATATCGCAGTGCGATCGTGCAGTTCGCACAGGATCGGATCGCACACGTGTGAACTGCTGTGCGATCCGATCCTGATGCGGCAGCAAAAATGCCTCCTGTGCGTGTTTGCTGCGGGTGCGATGCGAATTTAGCCATCCAAACTGTATGGCTAAACTCGCACCGCACAGCTGATCGCATGTCATGTCGGAGCAGTGCGCTCCGACATGACATGCGAACCCGGCACACGCAGTAGTGTGAACCGGGGCTGAATGCCAAAAAGCAACATTCAAGCATCAACCTAGTGTCATCTGCTCCTATTGCTTGGTGACACTTCATAAGCTAAATGATGTACACCTTGGTGTAGATGGCAGGATATGGAAACCCCATCCATGTCAGAGGGTTCAGCCCAAGGCACTGCCATGGTACTTTTGAGAGTAGCTTTAGCACTGATATCAAAATGTAATGACACAAGATATTCTTGACAGATTGGAAAGAGAGGCTGAAGATCTTGGCACACCAGTTTCAGGTTCACTTTCCTGGTTTAAAAATGAATTTTAAGAAAAAGGAGAGCCATGCTCATCTTATCAAAATCTGGTAAGGTCACCCCTCTTAGCCTCACTGTAAATTTTTTTGCAGAGCCAATAAGGAGAGTTCTAACTCCAGTAGCTAGCAAGGAATTGTGGAGAGGGCTGAAAGCAATAGGCTGACAAGGATGTGCTGTTATTGGCACCCCAGATCAAGTTATGTGGGATTAGTTCATCTCTGTGATTCTAGCTGGTTTCCTGAAAAGGGCTCTGAAAGATTATGTAAAAGCCAATGCTGTGCTAAAGCTTATTGCTATCTTTAAGAAGCAGTTAAGCGAGAGCAGGAGGAAACAGAGGTCCAAATGGCAGTCACTAAGGGGGAAGTGTTGCCATTGTTGAGGAAGAAAGTGCCACGAGAGACTTGACTTCCATCTGGTTGTATATATGTACTGTCAAGTAAGAATGAGCTAGGCTCTGTCGGGCAGTAATCCTCTTTGAAAGGACTCTGATTTAGACTGGAAATGTTGGCAGTGAGACCACAAAGACATATTGAAAAGAACTGCGAGTGAGGAGAGAATAGGCCTCATCCATGCCTATATTAAAAAAACAGAAATGCCAAGGTCAGGTGGGGAAACCTGAGGAAACTATTTCAGCTCTTATCTATAAGATGAGCTCTACCTGCCTTTTGCTATCTATGGCTCTAAATGGCCATCCTGGAGTTGCTTAGTTATGAAGGTACGAAGTAACCACTATGGATTTGTGTCACAGAAATAAAAGAAAAAGTGAGGGGAATCCTTCACAGTGGTGCCCCCAACCTCAAATAAATCCTAGCCACCTTTATATATAGAGTTAACCTACCTGACCACTAAAGAGATGATTTAGGATTTATATTGGACACATGACACTGGGACATGTTTTGTGTTTTTCTCTTATTCCTGAGTTTTATTCTTGATCGATCCTACTGTGGTGGTAAATAAGCACAATTTTAGACATCCTATCTTTCATTACTGTGATATATATTTGAAACTGTGTTTATATAGAACTAAAGTGATCCTAAAGCCTTGTTTTTTTTTTTTTTGCTTAAAAAAACAAAAATGTATACTTACCTGCTCTGTGCAGTGGTTTTGCACAGAGCAGCCCAGATCTTCCTCTTCTCGGGTTCCTCTTCCACACTCCTTGCCCCTCCCTCCTTGTGAGTGCCCCCACAGCAAGCAGCTTTGCTATGGGGCAACTGAGCTGAGCCACAGCTTCCTGTGTCCATGCAGACATGGAGCCTTGGCACGGCCCCACCCTCTTTCTCTCCTCATTGGCTCCCTGACTTTGATTTACAGCAGCGGGAGCCAATGGTGCTCCGGTGCTGTCTCAGCTAATGAGAAGGGAGACAACTCCTGCAACATCACTGGATAGAGGTGGGGCTTAGATAAGTATTAGGGGGCTGTTGCACACTGAAGGTTTTTAGAATGCATTAACCACTGGCCGACTGCCTAACGACGATTTACGTCGGCAGTCAGCCCTTCACAGGCAAAGTGACATAGATCTACGTCGCCAGCCTGTGAGGGTCTAGGGAGCGAGCGCGCGCCGCCGGAGGCGCGCTCCCGCTCCAGCGTGGTCACGCCCCCCGCACGTGTGACCGGCGGACCCGATGTCCGCCGGTCACTCTGCGATCGCCGCTGCAGAGGGAGAAAGTCAGGCGGCTAGTGTAAACAAGCCGCCTGTCATTCTCCCCTGTGTAGAAACTTAGAAACTGTGATCACATGGTTCTACTATGTAGAACCGTTGATCAGTGTTTCTAAAGCTCAACAGACAGCCAATCACAGTTAGAATCAGGCCCCTAGGGACACAAACAGCCCCTCCCTCTCAAATAAAGTTAACCCCTTCACTACCAGTGTAATTTTACAGTAACAGTGCATATGTATAGCACTGATTACTGCAGTAATGTCACTGGTAACCCCAAAAGTGTCAAAAATGTCAGTCAAGGGTCCGATCTGTCCGCCGCAATGTCGCAGTACCGCAAAAAAAAATCGCAGATCGCCGCCATTACGCGTAAAAAAAAACAACAAAAATGACAAAAATCTATCCCTTAGTTAGTAAACGCGATAACTTTTGCGCAAACCAATCAAAATACGCTTTTTGCAATTTTTTTTACCAAACATATGTAGCATAAAACAAATTGGCCGAAAATGTTAAAAAATTTTGATTTTTACATTTTTTTTGGGGAATTTCATATAAAAAAAATGTGAAAAATATTGTTATTTTAGCAAAATTGACGCTCTTTTTTTGTTTATAGCGCATGATCAAAAAATCGCACAGGTGATCAAATACCACCAAAAGAAAGCTCTGTTTGTGGGAAAAAAAGGACGTCAAATTCGTTTAGGTACGCGCAATTGTCCGTTAAAGTCACGCAGTGCCGAATCGCAAAATACCCCCTGGTCAGGAAGGGGGTAAAATCTTCCGGGGCTTAAGTGGTTAAGATAAAAAAAAACCTTCTGCCTTTACAATCACTTTAAGGCCATTCATCATTATACCCCATTTGCTTCCCTCCTTTTTTTGATGGCTTCAGTAGGGTATTTAAATGAATAGGCATTGCTCTTGGTTGTTGCCCGATACATATATTTAAAGTGGATCTAATTTCAAAAGGTTTTTTACCTTCCAACCCCTTCCAAAAAACCTCCCCAACTCCCTGCTTAAACACTTACATGAGTCCTATATCAATTCAGCGCTGTGCCTGAGTGCAAGTCTTCTTTCCCCTTTTTTTTTTCTTCTTCTTGCTGACTTCACTGAGAGCAGCAGGAGCCAATGGCTGTTAGTCAAATCCTGTAAGGAGGGAGTGGGGGTTTGGACTAGCACTTTTGGACACACTCTGTGTGTCTATGGATGCACACAGCCTGTCTTGGGAGTCAGCACTTCAGCACAAGTGCCTCACTTCATATCTCTTCATATCACATGACCGCACAGCTGCAGTGTGCGAAAAGTTATTTAGCCTTTTTATAAAAAAAAAACAAAACACACAAACTGTAGCTATTGGCAGCATAATCTAGAGGGAATACATATAAAGTCACATGTTACACCTGTATTTAGGGTGTAAAAAGTAATATGTTACTAAGCAAACCTCTCTCCCTAAAAGTGGTCCCCCCCCCATCCTCCTTGACAGAGTGTGGGGGCTCTTTTCCCCTGCAACAGCTGTCAAATTTTAAACTGGCTTGGTTGTGGATGCCAATACAGATATTTTTAGAGAGAAATTGCATGAATGGAATTGTGTCCCTCTTTTGGATGAGAGCAGAAGTTATAAAGACAGTGGAGCTGCTTGGAACCTCTAGCCATGGGGATTGATATTATCAGTGTGCTTGACCTTAGCTTTTGCGGGTCTAAAAATCTGGTTAACGCCTCTGAAAGGTGGAGGTGTCCATAGCACTTGCACCAGTGGATGAATTATTTATCGATGGACTTGTGTACTAACACTTTGTATATAGATGGACTTATCATTTACTCTGATTGTTATTAGAAGGATACTATAGTGCAACACATTTCATTTAAACAAGGGAAATAACAGCCCTCAGGGGATGTATACAGTTTTCTGACTTTTCTTGATTCCAGCATTCCTTCCAATCGCTTTACTTTAACACTTGGGTTATTACTGCACCATAATAATCTGTGAAATTCTTTGGAATGGACAATTTGAAAGTGATAACTGGAACAAAAGCTATAACAAGGGTGTGAGCAAAGAAAATATAGCATATTTTCAAAGCAACGTTTTGGGATGGTCGGAGAAGCAATAATGCGATGAGAAAAAAGATTGTATACATTTTACATTCACATTTACATTCGAAGCAACACCATCATTAGCTTTAATTAGGTGTTAATTATGCTTTATATATTAAAATAAAGGATACCATTTACAAATTACAGTTTGTAGGTACAGTGTATAAAGTTATTTGTGACTTGCTTTATCTGTGAAGAATCATTTGAAGGAGAACTCCTTAAAAAATAGAATAGATAATAAGAGCTAATAGTTTAGAGCTAAAATAGTAAAACCGGCTTTTGATGCAATACTCAGCATCAATCCAGAGGTTTACTCTGTTGTACATTTTTTGCCACTCGATGTCCTCAGTCTGATGACCAGCACCATCAAATTAATTTCCTTTAAGCTCAGGTCATCTTGGACTCCTCTCCCATCCTGTGATTGGATAGTAAAAAGAGAAGAAGCACAGTGATAGGCTCATTACTCTGCTTTCACCTATCAGCATGTTTTTGTCAGCTCATGAACTGATTGGCTCTTTGCACTGCTTTTTCCTCCCACATTCGAGCCCTGCTGTACATTGACAAAGTCCAATTCAGGTAGTTACACAGCTTTAAAAAAAAGCAATGTATCAATGATTAGCGCTGGACTAATTTGTGTTTTTTTAACTGCTTTGAGTTCAGCAAGGAGAAGTATGGCCAGAGCTTTTTTTGGCCATATCTCAACTATGGATCACAGGAGTGCAGTTTGTACTGCACTCCTGTGATCTTTTCTCAACCAACAGCGGGCTAAAGCCTGCTGTTGGCTGACATCACTCCAGTCCGGGCACCGGATCCACACAAATGTCTGGACCGGCTCCTGGCTTAGCCTCTCAGCATTATGCTGAGAGGCTGAGCCAGGCCCTCTTGACCCTGCCACAGCCCAGCGCTCCAGTAAGTGCTGGAGGGGAGATCAGAGAGTGCCAGATGGACAGTCATGGCTTTCTGCTTAAAGTGGAGGGAGAACTGAGCAATCAGCTGTGTTTCATCACTCAGTTCTCACTGCAGAGGCGATAAAGGACAGATCGATGCTGCATCCACCTAGGTGAGTATACTGCATGTTTTTTTTTTAAAAAAAACAAACTTTTCTTATAACTTAATAACCATCATTTTTTTGATCCTGGAATTTATGATCCCCATACATTAAACAAATCTGGATGGAACTTTTTAGATAAACAAAAAAAGTTGTGATTTGCTTAAAGAAAACCCTTCATGAATTTCTCCCTAAAAAAAGTGCTGCAAGTGTATATTATATGACATTTATTTTGTTTTGTGGACATCACCATGTTGAAGGCTAAGTAACATCTCATGAACAGGCCATTCAGTCAAGTCAAGGTAGTAGAGGAAACCCAAGCATGCACCCTAGTAGTCTTTTTGCAGGCTGCATAGTGCTAGCTCAACTGTTGATGAGTCAAATTATTTCAATGAAGACCTAATGCAAGTCTTCTCTGGGGAAAAGAGAGCAACTTTTCTACATAGGCATCTTACTACAAACAGATGTCTTCTCTGTTGAGGCCTGTCCGAAAAAAAAAAGCCATGTAGTACCAGACAACTCAGTGGAGGATGGGAAATACTGGCTGGCCAGGCATTTGCTGGGAATCCTGGTCCACATCATCTGCCCATCTCTGTCCACAGCTGGGAAAATAAGCAGCAGGGGGCCGTTAGGCAGGGCAGGGGTTAGGATTCATTTATTTAAATTATGTTATCTTTTAATGATTATTCAATAGCAAATTCTCCATGAGCTTCCGATGTTGGGCTTAGACAGATATTTAGATCAATATACACCTTTGCTTAGCAATGTTGTTTTGCTATGCTCTATGTTGCAGTCCAAAAAAATGCTGCCTGCAATATCTAACTTACTGATGCTGAAACTCATTTATTTTCATTATCCATTTGGCCTCATGCACAGGGACAATGATGCACGTATAGTGTAAATGGGTCACACTGTCTGTGTTTAGGTCTGCCCACCTGCAACCACGCGCCAGTCACATTAGGACCATTGGATGTGTACCTACAATAAATTTTAGTGGCCTGCCTGCTCACAGAGTATGAAGTTGAGACGTAAGAAAAACGGTCCATTCACAGTATTTGGTCATCATTGTTCATATAAATGCTTTTCACTAGACTCCCTACTTGGAAAAACCTTGGAACAATGCGTTGAAGTGTACAGGCACTGGATACCCTTACCCATACAGTACTTCTGTGCTCATATCCTAATGCAAAAGCACACTTTCAGTACTCATTGCTCAAAAAATTAGCTTTTGACTTAAGAAGTTGTACATTCACATACAAATGTACTCAGGTAATGATGACTGCATGGCTACAACTCTCTTAACCACTTGCCGACTGCCTAACGCCGATCTACGTCGGCAGTCAGCCCCTCACAGGCAAAGTGACGTAGGGCTACGTCACTAGCCTGTGAGGGTCTAGAGAGCGAGCGCGCGCCCCCGGAGGCGCGCTACCGCTCCCGCGTGGTCACGGACCCCCCCGCGCGTGTGACCGGCGGACCCGATGTCCGCCGGTCACTCGGCGATCGGCGGGGGAGAGGGAGAATGTCAGGCAGCTTGTGTAAACAAGCCACCTGTCATTCTCCTTGCTGTTAGGATACTGATCACTCGGATCTAGTATGTAGATCCGTTGATCAGTGTCCATACAGCTCAAGCCCCAGCCAATCACAGTAGAAAGCACGCCCCTAGGGATACACACAGCCCCTACCTCCCAAATAAAGTTAACCCCTTCACTACCAGTGTATTTTTACAGTAACAGTGCATATATATAGCACTGATTACTGTAGAAATGTCACTGGTAACCCCAAAAGTGTCAAAAATGTCAGTCAAGGGTCCGATCTGTCCGCCCCAATGTCGCAGTACCGCAAAAAAAATCGCAGATCGCCGCCATTACACGTTATAAAAAAAAACAACAAAAATGACAGAAATCTTTCCCTTTGTTAGTAAACGCGATAACTTTTGTGCAAACCAATCAAAATACGCTTTTTGCGATTTTTTTTACCAAACATAGGTAGCATAAAACAAATTGGCCGAAAAAGTAAAAAAAATTTGATTTTTAAATTTTTTTTTGGGGGAATTTCATATAAAAAAATGTGAAAAATATTGCTATTTTTGCAAAATTGACGCTCTTTTTTTGTTTATAGCGCGTGATCAAAAAATCGCACAGGTGATCAAATACCACCAAAAGAAAGCTCTGTTTGTGGGAAAAAAAGGACGCCAAATTCGTTTAGGTACAGCGTCGCACGACCGCGCAATTGTCCGTTAAAGTCACACAGTGCCGAATCGCAAAATACCCCCTGGTCGGAATGGGGGTAAAATCTTCCGGGGCTTAAGTGGTTAAGCACTCTACAAATGTAATTCTCTAAATTTAGAATAGTGAGTATTATCCTCTCCCTGCACATTACAATACTTGGAAAGAATAATGTGCACATCTCTCTGGTATCATGGAAAACTGAGATACTTGTAACACAAAATTAACAAAGAAAACATAATACTTTAGTTGCTGAAATAATATTAGTTCCCATGGAACTTCAAGTGAAAGGGAAAGCAAAATAAACAGCTGATAGTAAACTGATACTTTCTAATAAATCACTTTCCTGTTAGCTAGAACATTTGGTGAACATTACAAAGGCTTTAGAACTGGAACGTCGTTGGACTTGGCTCAGTTATCGTTCTCTATACTGAACAACCTTATATATTTTACTTACAGACACCACTATTCAGAGTCTCACTACAAATTAAATACTAAATGATTTACTAAAACCTGGAGAGTGCAAAATCTGGTGCAGCTCTTCATAGAAACCAATCAACTTCCAGGTTGTAATGTCAATGCATAATTAAACAAGCTGAAGTTAGAAGCGGATTGGTTACTATGCATATCTGTACCAGATTCTGAGTGCTCCAGATTTAGTAAATCCCCCCCCCCCCTCCCCTATGTGTTACAGGTAACAGGAGGGCTTGTTAGCATAGCCAGTACATTTATAGGGACCAATGCTTTGAATAAAAGTTATAGTTATTAATAGTATTGCTATAATAGTAGCAATAATATTAACCACTTTACGACCGCCCACCGCAGATGTACTGCGGCAGGCAGCCGCTCCTGGGCGAATCGTCAGCGGGGAAGCCGATGCCTGTGTCAGGCGGCTCCGATTGCCGCCTGACACCCGCGATCATTCCCCAGGCTCACATTTAACATTTAGAATCACTCCCTAGGCTCACATTTAACCCCTTGATCACCCACAGGCTTAACCCCTCTCCTGCCAATGGCATTATTACAGTAACAGTGCATATTTTTAGCACTGATTACTGTAGTAATGCCACTGGTACCCCCAAAAGTGTCAAATGTCAGTTAGGGGTCCGATTTGTCCGCCGCAATGTCGCAGTCCCACAAAAAATCACAGATCACCGCCATTACTAGTAAAAAAAAAAAAAACAATAAAAATGACATAAATCTGTCATGTAGTTAGTAGACGCGATAAGGTTTGCGCAAACCAATCAAAATATGCTTTTTGCGATTTTTTTTTTACCAAAAATATGTAGCAGAAATCAAATTGGCCTAAAATGTTAAAAAATTTTGATTTTTAAATTTTTTTTTTTGGGAATTTCATATAGCAGAATGTGAAAAATATTGTTTTTGTTTTCAAAATTGTTGCTATTTTTTTGTTTATAGCGCAAAAAATAAAAACTGCATAGGTGATCAAATACCACCAAAAGAAAGCTCTATTTGTGAGAAAAAAAGGATGTAAATTTCGTTTGGGTACAGCATCGCACGACCGCGCAATTGTCCGTTAAATTAACAGTGCTGAATCGCAAAATAGGGCCTGGTCAGGAAGGGGGCAAATCCTTCCGGTCTTAAAGTGGTTAATGACAACCATAATGATATTTAATATAATGAAAACAATAGTAAAGCACTTGCACACAATTAGGCTCACCATACACACAAATTAGATAAATGAAGTCCCACTGGGACATTGTATTCTAATAATGGCACCCGCCACTGCTATCAATGCACAGAATGGAAAGCACTGTATACATTGTTAGCACTATATACCTTTTAAAAACCTCTAATAAAAACAATGGGTTTATTAACAAAGTATTTATCAGCCTTTTTTAACGGGGTGCTGTCTAAAGTCCCCAGGGGTGATACAGCAAAATGCTAAAAAGTTACCCAAATTTCTAAGACAGGCATGTGGATCAAGCATTTTTTTGTGCGGAGCCACATGAACCCATTTGTCCCTGTCCCCACAGTGCTCAGAATACAAGTATTCTGAGCACTGCGGGGCTGGCTTCCCCCCTCCTACCAACCAATGGCATCATTGGTTTGTAATGTCAGGTCAGGCGCCGGCACAATGTCCTTTGTCGGCCTTCACCTGCCCTGTTCGCTCTTTGCTGTAGATGTGTGAGAGAAAGAAACAGAGGGAGTAGGCTGGCAAAGGATTGCATAGGAGCTCCTTTGAGCTTACAGGTACAAGGTATTGTCTGGAACTGAGTTAGAATACTCTAATTTGCTAACTGGCAAACCAATTGGTGTTATGTTAACTATAACCCCTAAATATAACAATATTTATGCACTAATCACAAATGACCTCTGAACTCTGCTTTACTTACTGCTAACCTCTGAAATCTGCTTTATTTACTGCTGGCACCTGACCTCTGGGTAATTTACTGCTGATCTATGAACTCTGCTTCACTTACTACTGACCTCTGAACTCTGCATGACAAATAACTGCATCACAAACTGATGACCCTTGAACAAGTATATCACAAATTATTGATCCCCGAACTGTGCGTCTCAAATTACAGGCCCTTGATCTGTAGATCACAAATTAATACTGACCCCCTGAACTCTGTCACAAAGTACTGTTCCCTGAGCTTTGCATCACTTACTACTGACCCCTGAACTCTGTATCACAGATTACTTACCAATGAACTCTGTGTCACAAATTATTGGCGCCTGATCTGTATATCACATGTTGTTACTTACCCCTGAACTCTGCATCACAAATTACTGAACAATGAACTCTGCATCACAAATTATTGGCCCCTTATCTGTATATCACAAGTTACTGACCCCTGAGCTCTGCATCACTTACTACTGACCCCTGAACTCTGCATCACAAATTACTGACCCCTGATCTGTAGATCACAAGTTACTGACAACTGAACTCTGCATCACTAACTACTGACCCCTGAGCTCTGCATCACAAATTACTGACAAATAAACTCTGCATCACAAATTTCTGTCTCCTTATCTGTATATCACAAGTTACACACCACTGAACTCTGTATCACTTTCTACTGACCTCTGAACTCTGCATGACAAATTACTGCATCACAAACGAATGACCGTTGAACAAGTATATTACAAATTATTGATCCCCCGAACTGTGCGTCACAAATTACAGGCACCTGATCTTTATATAACAAATTTCTGACCCCTGAATTCTGTCACAATGTACTGTTCCCTGAGCTCTGCATCACTTACTACTGACCCCCTGAACTCTGTACCACAAATTACTTACCAATGAACTCTCCATCACAAATGATTGCCTCCTGATCTGTATATATCACACGTTACTGACCCCTGAACTCTGCATCACAAATTACTGAACAATGAACTATGCATCACAAATGACTGGCCACTGATCTGTATATCACAAGTTACTTACCACTGAACTCTGCATCACTAACTACTGACCCCTGAGCTGTGCATCACAAATTACTGGCCAATAAACTCAGCATCACAAATTACTGGCCCCTTATCTGTATATAACAAGTTACTGACCACTGAACTCTGCATCACTTACTACTGAGCCCTGAGCTCTGCATCACTTACTACTGAGCCCTGAGCTCTGCATCACTTACTGCTGATCCCTGCATCACTTACTACTGAGCCCTGAGCTCTGCATCACTTACTGCTGATCCCTGAGCTCTGCATCACTTACTACTGATCCTTGAACTCTGCATCACAAATTACTTACCAATGAACTCTGCATCACAAATTACTGACCACTGAACACTGCGTCACAAAATTCCAACCACTGAACTCTGTGTCACAAACTTCCATTCCCGGAACTCCGCATCACAAAGGACTGCCCTCTGAACGTTACAGACTACTGATCACTAAACCAGAAGACCAATGTTTTATTACATTTTTAAATGAAGTGCTCTGAGATTGTGCATCATTTTTAAAGGGTGCCTTGACTGAAAAAGTTTGAGAATCACTACTATATAAGAATATCTTTCAGAAATGTCTAATTTGCTGGTGAAAGTCAGCAGGGATTTACCTCATTCACTAAGCTACAGGGCTAATTCTCTTGCAAAGTGAACAGCCTATTTGCCTTTAGCTAATCAATGCCAGTATGTAAAGAATAATTGTATTTGTTAACATAAGTTTCACGATGGATATGCATTGCATTGCTGTGCAGATCACATGCGATGTCTGTTCGATGCAAATTCTGTCATACAATTTGTATGGTGGAATTTGCATTGCATTCAGACCAAAATGGTACAGGACTTTTTTTTGGTCCACACTGGAATCGGATTGCATGAGTGTTCTCACCCATGCGATTCGATTCCTTTACCATTTCACAGTTCGCACTGCGATCTGCGAAACTATTTGGGGTTGTCATTAACTTTACATTGACACCTGCAGCAGTTTGCAGATGTCAGTGTTAACCGTTTGTGATTCAGGGGCGATGTGGAAACCCACACAAGATATGCAGGGTTTCCTGCATCGCTCCAGTGTTAAACCAGCCTGAGACATTCTGACTTCCAATAGAGGGAGCTGAAATGGATGAGTGGGGGGAGGGGAGGGGAGGGGGAATGAAGAAAGTTGAGAGACAGGCCACTAATTATCTCAAAACAAAATTTGCCTCTTTTGCATCCCTTTAGCTCCCTTTTTGTGTTTACACCACTTTACAAACTGTACATTCACATCAGTTCATGCCCTCAAGTTGCTTACAACCTAAGGTGCTTATATCACATACCTTCTAGGTCAAATTTAGATAGCAGCCAGCCAATTACCTGGAGTGTGGTTTAGGAGGAAATCAGAGTACCCAGAGGAAATCCATGCAAGCACAGGGAGAATGCACCAACAACATGCAGATTGTCCTGGCCAAGAGTCAGACTGAGGACCCCAGTGCTGCAAGGCACAAGTGCTTACCACTGTACTGGCAGAAACACTTTGTAGCACTTTTAATGCGAACTTGTGTCTAGACTGTGGACACAAGAGTAAAGAGGATAAGCCCTAACAGTTCTTTTTGCATGTTTCCCATTGGAAAGATTTCCCTTCACTTCCTTATCCCTAGCCACAAAAGGAAGTGGGAGGAAATCCCTCCAAATTGAGGGAAATTCCTGATAGTCACAAGGGTCACCAGAACTAGTGTCCCCATTGAAAGATGTCCCCTCTATTACTGTAACCACTGAAAAAGTAGGATTTTCTTGCACTTTCATTTTTTAAAAAATCACCTTCAGTTATACTTTAACAAAGGCAGCTCCTAACTCAAGCAAGAGTTTAGATTAACATAGTCAGATTAGTTAAAAGCGATATCTGATTGGTTAATATATATTATATATTACATCATGTAGTGGTTCTATACCTGCTGCAGGCTAATGGGGACACCCAGGGGTCGTGTAAGCTATCAATTACCCCTGCATCCTTGGCATGTTGGGGGGTATAAAACTTTCAGGCTGGGTTCACATTCGGATGCGACTCACAGCAGGGGTCCAGTGAGTCCCTGTTCTCTGTTTCAGGGATGAATCAGGCCCACATTTTTGCCTGAATTCGAACTTAAATCTGAGCCAAAGACGCACAGGAACCCTGTGCAATTGGCTTCACAGCCGCCACTGAGATGTGTGAACCAACTTCATTGAAAGACGGGCACAATCTCCTGTCATGCATATTGGATGCAGAGAAACCTGAATCCAATTAGCACTAGGGTAAACCCAGCCTCAAGTGTCAAAATTTTATTTCACCATTATTCTAAAGAGTGAGTGAGGGCAAAGGGGTCAGGATATCTGTGGCTTCAGACTCCACACCCTGCTATATAGAATATGGGCCTTAAAGCCGTAACCAGAATTCTTTCATTTTCCATACCTTACCAAGAGAGTGGATAGCTATATTATGATTTCCAGACAAGTTTCCAGTCTCCCTGCTAGGCTCCAGCTTCACAAAGCTTTCTGAGACACCTCCTGCAACAGAGTTCCTCTCCTGGCATCGATTTCCCTTCATATAGGTGAAGGTTCTAGTTTCAGGCCTAAACCAAAGGCTTAACTTCTGAAACCCCAAATAGGCCCTCCCAAGGCATCAGGCCACCTCACCCACTCAGCAAATCATTCCTCTGATGGGACAATCTATCTGCTTGACAATTTGTACTCTAAAGTACTCTACACTGGAACCATGATATTCCACAAAATGTTTCCCTACATTTGCATTCTTCTGTGTCCCAAAGAAGTGATCTCTCATGCAATTCCACAGGTATCTTGTCGTCTTGCCTTCATATTGTTTTTGCATGCCGCATAAGAGATGGCGTATATATTACATGTCTCCCTGGCAATTTACCAACCTCGTATGATCTCAAATGAGTCACCATTTTTATATGACAAGACACTGTGGAAATTGCCACTTAGAGTCTGAACAAATCGGGAAGACCACGTTTGAACATGTGCATTGTACTCAGCCTTGTATTTCTCCTTTTATTTGATTCAAATAAACTAGAGGATAGGATGTTCCCTATTGTTTGCATTCTAAAATGGGCACAGCTAAAGATAATATCTCTCTTTAAGTTTTGACCATCTTGAAATATGAATAAATATCTGCACACAATTCGCTTGGTATTCTCAAACTCCAAACTGGTAGTAAAGGTAACTAAATTTTTTTTCTTATTTGTAGACCCACACTCATTTGAAAGATTCCTGCTTCTAAAATTCTTTGCATTGACGTAAGCTCTTGTGATCGTTAGTCGAGCATAACCACCTCAAGGAACCACTGATGCCATCTTGGTACCTCATTCCTAAACTATTGCCCCTGCTTCACTAAGATGTGCAATGCCTGCCACTATTATCCTCTCCCCTTGCTCTTCTCCTCATCCTATTCCAATCTCAGGCTTACCAACTTTGGAAAGTTTTCATATAAGACAATAGCTGGTGATGGGTGAACCCCTAAAAGCCAGAGAGCAAAGCCAGAGAGCAAAGCCAGAGAGCAGACAAAATCCAGATGATAAGAGGACAGAAGAGCAGAAAGAAAAAGCAACCCCAGCAAAGGAAAATGTGTACTAGAGTTCTCTATAGGTCTTCTAAATATCTCTGCCAACAATGATTGATGAATTCAACAGTGGCACCAGGGGTGTTTGCTCCCGTGCAAGTTTTACCATGTTTGCCAAGTTAATATGATGAAATCTTAGTTTTAGCAGCAGATTAACTGTCGCGTAAAAAAGTTCCTGTGTCCTCCTTTTAATTACTGCAATTTATTGTGATTATTGGCATGACATAGCTTCCAATTTGATTGATGAAGCTTATAGTGTAGAGCTTTGCGAAAACGTATCCAGCATGTCCTGTCTCACCTGCTACTGACCTCTCTTGGAGATGCACTGTGTTCCATCTGTTCCAGCAGATGACAAATCATAAAACAGAGATTATCATAGTTTACACAGTGTTGCTGACATATCGAGTGCTACACAAATTATATAACCATGATGTATTACTCTTAGTAAATTGCAAATATTTGTTTATTTAACATAGACCAAAACTACAATTTTATTACAGCAAATCTTTTATCCTAACATGACAATAGTTATCTGTCTTAGTGTGGGAATTAAATATATTTTATGGCGACTCATAAAAAACAAACAAATGCTCTATTTAGGTTGAATGGTCCTTTTATCGTCTCATCTTCCATCTGTTAATCCCAAGGAGGGGTAAGGGGGACAGGGACAACGAGTCAGCCTGAACTTTCTGCTTTTTGGCTAAAAGGTTTTCGGAGGGATCTTCATGATGTTCCGAGACAAACCTACAGATGCAAAGGTTTCCAGAGTCTGGCAGAAATGAGCAATGGGAAATAATTGGCAATGGCCCTACGTCACTTGTCAATGTTTTTTTTTTATTTTTACAGAAGACCTAAAGGTTTGTGATTCACGGTGGCCTGTTTAACACCCAATCTCCCAGCAAGTTACAGTTAATGCCCAAACATGTATTCCCAATGCATTCTTAAAACTATACTACAAATCTCCAAAATAGATATAAACATTGATAGATCATGTTCAGCTTTGAACTAAAAAGCACTAGTTTGAAATGCCTTACCCCAACGTTCTACTCCAACCTGTTCTGCAGTGCCAGTGATTATGCCTGCATTGCTCAATAGGCTGTTCAATTAGATCACACTATTAAAGTGATTGTAAAGTCTTGTTTTTTTTTTCTATTAAAATAACAAACATATTATACTTACCTTTCTTAACTTACGTTCTGTGCAGTTGGATTGAATTCGATGCGCAGTCAGGTAGCAGTTATCTGAGCGCATATAAATGTAATTAAGTGCCACATCCCAAATTAATTAGAAAATGGATTGGTTAGAAAAGCATGGACTTTGAAGGCACTGAGTAATTAAAATAAAACTTTTATTAAATCACAACTAAAATTACATCAAAATGTGAACATTGCGCCTCAAAAAAGGTGTTTTTAGTGAATGTAACCAATGTAGCTGATTAACAATATGCAGTGTACAAATAAACAAGCAAAAATATTGATAATTGCAGTAGTTATTGAATACATCACATCAAGAAGATCTCATAGAGGGTGAAAGGTGTGTGAGGCTGCCGTCCAACGAGATCGATCGATGTTGTATTGGATATACATAGAATTCATAGAGCCAATTTGCTCGACATGTTTCGCTTAACTAGCTTCATCTGGAGCTAGTAGTGAAATGCTCTGTATGATTAAAAAACAGCATTAGCTAACAGAAAAGTGTAAACATATGCATATAGCCAGCATTTTGTAACATCAGGAAGTCACACACTTAAGAAGGAGGGGTTACAAATTAAACACACATTACTATTTAAACAGAGTAATAAAATGAATTGCCATAGGTGATAGCCAAAACCTGCGGTAGAGGCGGGGTGTGCCGAGTAGCCAGGGAGGCCCAACAAGGTCATATGTGGGGGTCCACGCAATACATTCTTATATCACAGGGTATATTCTAGGGTGACAATGTATAGGGATAGTATAGTGAACTATACCGGGGGAGGGGGGGGGTGGAAAGAGAAAGGGAGAGAAACAAGCAACAAAAAAAGGAGGAAACAAGGCAGCAGGTGCCCCACATACCTGTATATCAATGTAGACATGTAAACAGGTGTAAAGCCAGAGTGTGATGCTAACAAGGAGGGTGAAGTAAAAATGACCAGGAGCGAGTCAGAGGCAATAGGCAACAATATGGAGCTTTATCTGTATAGGAATATGCATATTAGTTTAATCGGTACAAAAAGAAAAGAAAACCAGCAAGAACACCCTAGAGAGCCATGAAGGTGTGATGGAGCCCACTGCCAGTTATTTAGCTCTTTGAAAGCAGCTAAAATTATATGCATAACGACAAGTATGCCATAAGGGTTAAAGATAGAAAGCAGGAGATGCATATGAGAATCTAGACTGCTTAACAAACATTATCAGCTCACCAAGCCAATATGTAATTGTATATAGAAGATGAATAAAACAGGGCTGTCTGTCCAGGTAGATAAGCAGGGGTCTGAAACAGTAAGTAGACAATCATAAGGGATTAAAGATATGGGGTAGTATAGCAAAAAGCTGGACATGCCAAAAATGGGGCCATCAAAGTAGTAAATCCTATAAGAGGGATACGTGTGTACATAAGATACCGCTGCGCCAGCTCCTACATGAATCTTCACCCTCCCCGGATGGGGATACACCACCACAGCAAGGGCCTGTAACCGTGCCCTATTTAAGGCGTGGAACCTGGGCGGTTCGTCAATGACATGACGTCACCGCCCCAGCCGTTCCACCGGAAATGCGCAAATCCCAGACCGTGCAGGCGCAAGGGCGCCAAGAGCGCAGCTGGAGGATAACAGCCCGGATGGATCAAGGCTGGCAACATAGGGCAGGAAGTGCCCAGAATGTCCCGCCAAACACCACAGGAAGTTCCTTCCAGAAGGGGCTGAAGTGACCCGTGGCTAATCTGGCCGCACACAGACCAGGGAAGGGGCCTAACCCGGACTAAACAAACACCGCCCCCCAGAGGTCAAGGCTGGCAATTAGCAGAATAAAACAATAATAGCAGAGCATTGATAGCTAAGAACAAAGGATATAATGAAAAAAGTATAATACAAAACTGAATTGATATAAAATGGGTAGCTGGTAATTGACACCAGCAAAACCATAGGAGTATGTCTGACTGCATAGATCAGTCAATATGCATATTGAGGGTAACATTGAGAAGACACCAAATATTGTGAACAAATGGCATGGGCAAGATAGGGAGAAACAAGGAGGAAAATGGGAAGAATTAGAAGGTTCGAAAAGAAAGAAAGAAAGAGGGGGGGGGCACGAGGGGAAGGGAAAAGAAAAAGAGGAAGGTAAGGAATAGGGTGGGGGAAAAGAGAACAGGAGGAACAAAACAGAAGACAAGGAAAGGGGATGTAGGAGAAAGGAAAAGAGAGAGCTGAAATAAAAAGAGGCAAGTACATGTGACATAACAGCACGGAGATAGTATGACTATACCAGGACAATTGTATAGAAGAGTATGTATAAAGTTCCATATAATTTCGTGTGGTACACATATTTATGATGTATAATATCTAAATAAAACCAACCAGCAAGTAGTCAAACGTCCGCTTACAGGAATGATTTATATGATTGGGTTTCATTAATCCCAGGTCGGCAAGTGGCATTTAGACGCTCAATCTAGAGGGTCTCCCTCTGGAGAATGCGTCGATTCCAGTTGCCGCCCCATGGATCCTGTGGGATAACCTCCAACACAAAGAAAAGGGCCTTGTTAGTATTGAACCTGTGGTACAGGTCCAAATGTCTACTAACTGGGGTGACCATTTTACCACCAGCTGAAAAGTATACGTGATCGTTAATACATCGGCGAAACTGACGAATGGTCTTACCGACGTAAAACTCACCACAGGTGCAATACATCAAATAAATTACCCCCTGGGTACCACAAGCCGCTCAAAATTTGAGGACCCGTTTCTCACCATTAGGTAGTGAGAATTTGGCTCCCTCCTCCAACCAAGGACATAAGGCACATGCATGACATTTATGCGTTCCCCTAGTGGCTAGATGTAAGTTGATCTCGTAGGGAAGCCGTACGTTTGAAAACAATTTCTGGAGCCTCACGAATATATTTATTGACAATTGGGTCCTCATATAATAAGTGCCAATGTCGTCCAAGTATATTTCTGAGTATGTTCTGGTGGCTAGAGTATTTGGTTACGAACTTGACTGTGGGTCTCAGGGGGCTGGGTCGCGTTTTAAACAGCAAATAGTTTCTGGTCTGTGATAAGGCTCTATTATAGGCCTTATGAAGGGTGCTTTTGGTATAACCCCTACATAGTAGGTGTGCATGAAGTAAGTTAGCTTGTATTTTAAAGTCCCCTACTGAGGTGCAATTGTCTTATATACTGTGTGTAGGGTATACTTCGTACCAACGCAGGGGGGTGTGCACGTGAAGGGTGGAGGATAGTTTTCCCCACTGTCTCTTTGCAATAGAGATTGTTTGTAAGATGGCCCATGTCATCTTTACTGACAGTGAGATCCAGAAAGTTAACTTTCGATTGATCAAGTGCACAGGTGAGCCTGAGGTTAAGGTTGTTAATGTTAAGTCGAGTGATAATTTTACTCAGGAGTCGCTCGGGTCCGGGCCATACCATAAATATGTCATCAATGTAGCGTAACCAAACGGCCACATGGACGAAGTAATATGACAAGGTGTCATCTGAGACTATGCAACGTTCTCACCCCCCCAGGTACAGGTTGGCGTAGGCCGGGGCACAGCAAGTTCCCATGGCCACGCCCTGTACCTGGAGGTAGTGGGAACCGTTGAACATAAACCAGTTGTGGGTAAGAATAAACATAAGGAGCTCAATCAGAAACTCATTAAAGGGCCATGTACGGTGGTCTTGTTCAAAGAGGAAGGTGCGAATCATCCCGACGCCCTGTTCGTGAGGGATGCTCGAGTAC
Organism: Pelophylax lessonae; assembly: GCF_965119305.1. Taxonomy (NCBI): domain Eukaryota; kingdom Metazoa; phylum Chordata; class Amphibia; order Anura; family Ranidae; genus Pelophylax; species Pelophylax lessonae. Next base: position 451,216,036 of record NC_138772.1, read on the forward strand.
AAGGCCTCGACATCCAGAGTCACGAGCAGGGCGTCGGGAGGAACCACCATATCCTCAATTGTCCTAAGAAAGTCGAGTGTGTCCTTCACATACGAAGGGAGTCTGATGACATGGGGTAGTAAAAAGAAATCTAAGAGCCAGCTGGCGTTTTCAGTTAGATTACCTATGCTCGAAACAATGGGCCTACCTGGTTGGGCCAGTAGGTTTTTATGCCTTTTGGGGAGTGCATAGAAAGTTGCTTCCCTAGGGAATCGATTGTTAAGGAAATTGTACGTATCTTGGTCAATTAACCCCGATTGGAATGCTCTCCCAATCAAATCTTTGTATTCGGCATTAAATTTTACAGTCCTGGAAAGAGGGATACGCTTGTAGCATGCTGAATTGGTGAGGATATCCATGCACATTTGTTCATATTTTGGTTTCGTCATTAAAACAATATTCCTGCCCTTGTCGGATGAATTTATGACCAAGTCGGGATGGTTTTTAAGGTTTTGTACTGTGCGTTGTTGTTGCACAGATAAGTTGCAATGAAAAGCGTTTAATTGGCAGCCTTTGATTTCGCTGCCATAAGTTGTCAAGAAGGCCCACACATTGGGGTTTGTTGTCAGATCAGGGAATTGTGTAGATTTTAATTAAAAGTGGGTTGCAGTTTCAGATGGTATCTCCAAAGGTGTATTTTGAGTAGGAAGTTGTGAGTCTGTGAGATCGCCATCCTCTAGGAGGAGGAGGAGGTCACGCAGAGCCAGGAAATCTTTCATGGAAAATAGTTTTATGCTCTCAGAGAGCTCTTTCTCTTTGACGAGACGTGTTCTATCTTGGTCAAATAAATATTTGTACATCAGATTCCTGACGAACAAATAAAGATCTTTGATTGTTTCGTATTTGTTGAGTGGTGTAGTAGGGCATGAGTCCCAGTCTTAGTACCTCATATTTCTCCAGAGTTAGGTCATATGGGGTCAAATTAACAATCGACAACTTCATGTCGGAAAGGTGGGAGATTGGCTCATCTGAAAATTTGACGCCTGCGAGTGCGAAGGATTAAAGTGAGAATCTAGTGTTGTTTGTCTGAGGCCTTGTAGTGATTGTGACAGGGAAGTGATTGAGTGGGGTGCTAGTACAGGTTGGGATAATTGCATTTGTGGGTTAGGGGTAGAACCCAGTGAGATGTGACTCCCTGTGCTCTGTTGTATAGTGCCATAGTTAATGTTGTGAGTAGGCTGCAGGAGTTGCAATGCCTGGGTTGCAATACCTCCTAGATAGGGGTCCTGTAGCCCCGATTCGGGTTCGCGTGTTTTCGTCTGTTTGGGCTGATGGGCCCCCGAGATAGCACCCACCAAGGGTTGGGGTCTCGGGGAGCCATCAGGTTGTTTCTTGGGGTGAGGGGTAAAATGCCCCCCTCCCTGTTGGGTGCGTTTGCGTGGCCCTATGTCCGATTTGGGTCTTGTAGCCAAAGTGTTAGAAGGTGCTGATTTATTGGAGACTGTAGAGAACGAGGAGGAGTCAGACTCCCAGTCAGTATCTCCAGAATCTGACATTCTGGCCGACTCGTGAGGCCCTCATGAATGGCGAGGTCTACGAGACCGTGTAGGCCCTAGCCAGCGATAAGCGAACCCTTCCGAGAACGGCATTATTTTGTTCTGTGCAGTTGTTTTGCAAAGAGCAACCAAGATCAACCCAGATCCTCCTCTTTTCGGGTCCCTGGCTGGAGCTCCTGGCCCCTCCTGCCTATTGAGTGCCCCCACAGCAAGCAGCTTGCTATGGGGGCACCCGAGCCAAGCTACAGCTCTGTGCATCCAGTCAGACACAGAGCAGTGGTCCGGCCCAACCCCATCTCTTTCCTGATTTGCTGAGTTTGATTGACAGCAGCAGAAGCCAATAGTGCCGCTGCGGTGTCTCAGCCAATCAGGAGGGAGAGTCACAGACTTCCGAGGCATTTGTGGACATCGTTGAATTGAGAGGGGGCTCAGGTATTTGGGGGACTGAGGGGGGCTGCTGCACACAGCAGACTTATTATCTTAATGCAATGCACTTTAAGTGTTTTCAGCAGAGGGGATCAGAGTTGTTCTGACAAACATCCCACCAGGGAATTACAATTGTGCATCAGGATTTTAAGTTATGTGAAGAAAGGACATATAAGAAAACTAACCACGATCCTTCTTTGGAACCTTCTAAGGAATCCATGGGCATTAAAGTAGGAGACTACAAATGGCTTTACAGCAACTGGCAACATTTTTCATTAAAGCAGAACGTAACTGTGTCTGAGCACCACAAATAAAAAAAAAACATTTAATTCGTTTTTAATATTCAAAGCAAACTCACCCAATCATTCATGTCTCCATGCATGGATCTATCTGCCCTTTGTTCAGGCATGCAGGCAGGAGCATGTGCTTAGCTGACAAAATCCCTCCTCCCCTCTCCCAGATGAAAGAAAAAAAAGCCATGAAGACTCCTGGGATGTATTACATCATTTTGGCCTAGGCCAGAAACCAGAAAGCAACTGAAGAAATGTAGTTAATCCCAAAGGTATTCCATCGGGTTGAGGTGTGCAGGACAGTCAAGTTCCTCCTCCCCAACCTTGTTCATCCATGTCTTTGTGGACTTTGCCTTGTGCACTGGTGCGCAGTCATGTTGGCCCAGGAAGGGGCCAGCTCAAAACTGTTCTCACAATGTTGGGAGAAAGAAATTTTCCAAAATGTCTTGGTATGCTGATGCCTTCAGAGTTCCCTTCACTGGAACTAAGAGGCCAAGCCCAACCCCTGAAAAACAACCCCACACCATAATTCCCTCCTTCACCAAATGATTTGGATCAGTGCACAAAGAAAGGTCCATGAAGACATGGATGAGAGAGTTTGGGGTTGAGGTTTGCAGCTTTCATCTATTTGCAGTTCTCATCCTGGCACCCTCAACTGCCCAGGGTGGTAACTAACTTCAGAGAGAAACTTAAAGGCTAAGGCATAATGAGCTGGTATGCATCGCATACTAGCTCATTATAAAAAAAAAACTCACCTTAGAACAAAGTCCTTCCAGCTGCGCCCTCTCACCGCTGTGACAACTGACATCTTCGCCGGTGTTTCTTTTGGGTTCACGGGCTCCCACGTTGTGAGTGACTGGAGTCACGATGACGTCCCTCCAACACATGGAGCCGCTGATTACGGCATGGGCTCTGAATATTCGGCACGTTAAGCCGGGCCTTTAGAGCACATGTGCCGATGACGTCATCAGCTGCATGCACTCTAAATATCTCCTAAACTGTGCAAGTTTAGGAGCTATTCACAGTACATACAGGTAAGCCTTATTTTAGGCTTACCTGTATGTACAAGTGGTGTAACAAAGGTTACAACCACTTTAAAGTTTTTTTCAGAAGAGCTAGGTGTTCTTCTCAATCATCACAGCCAATTAGACTGGGCTGGCATATGTGAGTATGATAGGATATCTGTACCCAAGTTAGCACAACCCGTTGTTCGGGCACAACCGATGACTGAGTGTGCATGTCCTGCGATTATCATTCAAGAAACATTTGAATGGCTGTAGGAGTATCTAGAGTAGATATGAAAGAACAAACGTAGACCAACAAAGCAAAGATTTTTTTTAAGCATAAAATGCCTCCATATGTTTGAAGGTTTTCAGAATATAGCAGATATGTACAGTAAGAATGCAAATCTATTAATGACAGTATATTTGCTAGGTATTAGCATGTGCATTTATCTTTTTAGTCTGTTCTGTTCTGGTGAAGGCTGTTTTATTTCATACTTATCTGGCAACTTATGGTTGTATAGCTGTTCTAGAACAACGTGACATCATGTGTTTTGCTCTGTACTCATATTTTCTGTGTTTGAAATTATAAAAGTGCATCATGTAATTGATGATTGCCTGCAAAATCTGTAAGAATAATAAACTAAGTTTAAAAGGATTTGTTATAATTAAAGGTGTAATTAAGGAAAACAAATACTAAATCCCAAAATAAAACATTAGAAACTTCCAAACGATGGTGCAAAAAAATCAGAATAACTGTAAAAAGAAATAATACATTAAAGGTACATATACATAAAAATATAATAAAAAGCTATGTGTATTTTAAAATGTTCTTCTGTTTTGTTTCCAGCTAGGGACTTTGGAGCTCTTCACATTTTTTTGTTTTGCCACCTAGTAACTCTTTTACAAGTGTGTATTGTTTTATAACCTCTTTCACATTGGACACATCATATATATTGTGAAAATAAGTCTGGTGCGCTAAATACTAGGTGTCATTCCCAAGCGAAATAAATTAGTGACAAAAAATAAATAAATAAGATGACAATATACTAAAATATCTATCAAATATAGGTGGCTGCCTTTTCGCCCTTACTTTTAAATCTGCTGGTAAGAAGCCAACTTGCTAGGTGGTGGGATATTGAATTGTCACATCAACACGGGAACACTGTTTGAACTTTATCCAGCAACAAGTTTTTTGCACGTTTATTTTGCACTCAAGGCTTTGGACTTTGAACTGAAAATTTGTTTTGGACATTTTCTTAGGGGAATTTGCACAATTTCTATGCAGAGCACATATTTATGAATTTATTTTTCACTTTGATGAATATTTGATAGATATTTTAGTATATTGTCATCTTATTTATTTATTTATTTTTTGTCACTAAGTTATTTCACTTGGGAATGACACCTAGTATTTAGCGCACCAGACTTATTTTCACGATTTATTTATTCCAGCACATTTGGATTTTTGGTTGCAGCTTATTTATATATTTATCAGCGCACCTTTACACATTCACGTCATATATACATTACCTTAGATTTATTATTAACTTTAGAAATCTGAATGAAGAAATTCCTGATATGTTAAAATACAAAGCAAAAGTATCACTTAAAAAAAAAAATTGTAGCCTTTATTATTAAAAAAAATCAATCATTGAACTCTAGTCCGATGACATTACCTAGGCTGGGATTCTGCCACCGGCCTACTGTAGGAATTTTCCTCTCCCCCAGTGACCAGACAGCAACATTGCAACTGTAGCAATTACCCCTGAAGCAGCCGCTGGAAACAATTTAGGTCTCCCTTACCTGTTCAGAGGCTGCCAGGCCCAGATACCAGTTCCAGGGCATACCAAAAAATGCAGAGTAAGTGTACGGGTGTCTTTTTAAAGGTTTACTGCAGTAGTTGAACACATGCAGGTAGAGGGAGGAAGGTACAAAAAAAAAAGGAAAGTGCCCCAAACTAAAACTGGCCTTAACAGCAAAGAGCATGTGGAAGGGCGATGCATGTCAAACAACAAGAAAGAAAAATTCTCAGCTCAACTTACAAGCCAGGCCATGTCGCAGCACCCCAGTATTATCTCCAGTCCCAACCCTATACATTTTGGGAGCCTCATAGTAGGAGCACTTACATATTAATGGATGGAGTGAGGGCAGGTATGTCTAGAGGGAACCCACCCCTCCTTAATGGTACACTGGATACCCAGCAAATAGCACAATGGCAGCAATAGTGTCCAGTGCATCCCCTGACCAAATAACCAATGGTACAAACTAACAGCAATTGCCTCCTTTGTTGCAGTCTGGTTTGTAAGTTGAGCTGGGAATTTTTCTTCACTATTGTTTGACATACGCCACCCTTCCATGTGCTCCTTGCAGTTAAGGCCAGTTTAGGTTGGGGCAGTTGCCCTTTGTTTGTACTGTTGGTTTGGTGAGGGGGAGCACTGGAACACTGGAGCCTTCACTGCCATTTTGCTATTTGCTGGGTGCCCAGTACACTGATGTGTCTATAAGGAGGGGTGGGCTCCTTCCAGGCATACCTGCCTTTAATGTATCCATTATTATACATGTGCTCCTACTATGAAGGCACTCAAAATGTATAGAGTTAGAACTGCAGATAATACTGTGCTGCCGTAACGTGGCCTCTACAGCTTACGCATTTATTTGCAAATGTGCGCAAACTAAACCCCTATTTATTTATTTTTCTAACTGTTGGACAGGACAATTTGGTTTGTTGCAGGCTGGCTGGTAAGTTGAGCTGAGAATATTTCTTTGTTTTTGTTTGAGAGGGAGCTTAGGGTGCAGGATACTCAGAAACACATGCAGGCATGAGAGGACAGAAACTCAGGCAAAGTCCTTCAGTAGCAGCCCTAAGCCATGCTGGAGGTAGAGGGGACAGCCAATTAGTCTGAGACTCTATAAGAGCAGTTACAGTCCTCTTGGTCTGGTAGATTGGCCGCATTCAAAATGCAGAACCTGCCTCAACTTCTATAAATTTTTCACACTGTACCCATACCTGTACCAAAAATTTTTCCAGACTTTACAAGCACTACTCTCCAGATTCCTATGAGAGGGCAAAAGGGCTAGAAGATTATTTGCTACTCTTGACAAATCAAGACAAACTGGGGGAATGAGGGTCCCTTCCTTAGCTGACTATCAATTAGCGGCCATACTAGCGCTACTTAGGGAGTGGGTTTTCAACCAACCCCTTTCCCTCTGGAGCAAAATAGAACAAACCATGATACCTGGTGGGAAACTCTTCCACTACGCTCTGGCCTACCCTTACTTCCACAAGCCAGGCATTGACCTCCCCCCCATGACAGCGTCACTCCAGGCTTGGAAACACTTGCACCTTCCCCACACAAACTCGGTACCGCTGACATCCCTCCCTGTACCTTTCCTTGTTATTCAACTCCTACTTCCTGATCTGAGACTAGGCCCTTGGGTGGAGAAAGGTATAACGACGATATCAGATCTATTACAGGGCTCCAGAGTTAAAACTTTTTCCTTATTAAAAACTAAATATGGGCTACCTGACTCTGAGTTTCTCACATACGCTCACATTTCCTCTTTCCTTAAAAGCAACTCAAATCTAACCTATAAAATCTACTGGAAAATTAATTTATATCTTACCTCCGCTAACAACCCTAAAGGTGGTATATCTATACTTTATGATTTCTTAAATGATAAATTGATCTTTGTGAAGACCAATCAAATACTAGCTTGGGAGAGAGATCTGTGTGCCCTCTTCACTGACTCACAATGGAGTAAGGCACTCCAATACACTTACTCTGCAACTAAGAGCACTAACCTCTGGGAACTGGCCCAAAAAGTAACACAGAGGTGGTACCTAAACCCATGCAAACTGGCCAAATTTTACAAATTTTTAAACAGGCACTCTCTTTCACATCCTGTGGTCATGAAGTAAACTTGCGACCTTTTGGCCTAAAACCTTTTCTATCTTCCATCAGGTAACGGGGCTTCCACTAGTTATCTCATCTCCACTAGCCCTCCTGAATTTAGGCATAGAGGACCTACCACCCAATTTTAGACAATTGGCTACTCACTTGTTCTTGGTGGCTAAACTGGTGATCCTTAGGATCTGGAGATCTCCGGATTCCCCAAAGATATCTGAGGCAATCCGAACTCTTTCCATACATTTTACCAATGTAAAAATGGTTGCATCTATAGCGGGTAAATATAATGGATATAAAAATGGGTAAAGAGGCGCTGGTGATCTTTTAGCTGGATATAAATATTAGTTGGTCACGTATTTTATAAAAATCATATATAAAAAATATATAGACAATATAGTATATGAGACACGTGCATTAAAAAGTATACTTATTAAATATCAAGGTGCTTATTAATATTAATATTTATGTCCCAAATATTTGATAGTGTATAAATTATATAAATATGGTATTAGTATTTTAGGTGCAACAGACAAAAAAAGTGCTTATAGTGCATAAACTTAATTAAAGTGCAAATGCTAACCTTGATTTTCCAATAAATTATTAAGTATTATAAAAGTGCTTAATATCTCCACCAATAAGTTATATTCACATATAATAAATAAAGAAAAAAATTATTAGTGCTCAAAAATTTGTGAAGAAAGTCTCTATGATTCTGGATTTTTCATGCAACCAAATTGTGCGTTTTTTGTGATCTTTGATTCTTTCTTTAAAAAGTGCTCCAAGTGCTGGGGTGTGTCACACGTGGCCTCTTATCAGCTTTCCACAGGTCACAAGGACCTCCAGCGCATGTGATCCCTTTAAATTGGGTGGATCAAACCTCTCCTCGATACTTTGTATATCCTGCTCCTACGTTACTCGAGGTGGACAATATAGTCCGTACATATAAAGATAGGAAAAAAAGCCTCCAATGGTGAAATATTGTTTATTTGGTAAAAAACACACACTAAGGATAACAATTTGCCTCTTACTCTTTGTTGTGCCCTCCTGGCACTGGGCAATTAAGCAGTATGGGTCACGGGTGTTGGGAAGATATCCTCAGGGGATCTGCAGCTCCCTCATGTATCTCTCTCCCTGTTCCGTTTATGCCGGTCGGCTTGCGTCCCAGCCACTGCCTCGAATGCCTCTGTTAGTTCCGGGTTTAGCATTAACCACAATGCATTTCGCTCATTGTGCGTCATCAGGCTGACGCACAATGAGCGAAATGCATTGTGGTTAATGCTAAACCCGGAACTAACAGAGGCATTCGAGGCAGTGGCTGGGACGCAAGCCGACCGGCATAAACGGAACAGGGAGAGAGATACATGAGGGAGCTGCAGATCCCCTGAGGATATCTTCCCAACACCCGTGACCCATACTGCTTAATTGCCCAGTGCCAGGAGGGCACAACAAAGAGTAAGAGGCAAATTGTTATCCTTAGTGTGTGTTTTTTACCAAATAAACAATATTTCACCATTGGAGGCTTTTTTCCTATCTTTATATGTACGGACTATATTGTCCACCTCGAGTAACGTAGGAGCAGGATATACAAAGTATCGAGGAGAGGTTTGATCCACCCAATTTAAAGGGATCACATGCGCTGGAGGTCCTTGTGACCTGTGGAAAGCTGGTAAGAGGCCACGTGTGACACACCCCAGCACTTGGAGCACTTTTTAAAGAAAGAATCAAAGATCACAAAAAACGCACAATTTGGTTGCATGAAAAATCCAGAATCATAGAGACTTTCTTCACAAATTTTTGAGCACTAATAATTTTTTTCTTTATTTATTATATGTGAATATAACTTATTGGTGGAGATATTAAGCACTTTTATAATACTTAATAATTTATTGGAAAATCAAGGTTAGCATTTGCACTTTAATTAAGTTTATGCACTATAAGCACTTTTTTTGTCTGTTGCACCTAAAATACTAATACCATATTTATATAATTTATACACTATCAAATATTTGGGACATAAATATTAATATTAATAAGCACCTTGATATTTAATAAGTATACTTTTTAATGCACGTGTCTCATATACTATATTGTCTATATATTTTTTATATATGATTTTTATAAAATACGTGACCAACTAATATTTATATCCAGCTAAAAGATCACCAGCGCCTCTTTACCCATTTTTATATCTATTTATTGTTTTAAACAATTAAAGGGGCAGCAGGTTTTAATATCTTTAGAAAGAGCTAGGCGCCTTCGCCAACGTTTTTACGGGTAAATATAATGACTTCCTTAAGTCCTGGCAATCATGGATTGACTGGTATGATGCATCACGACTACCCAACTAACTGTAAGTCTGTTTTTCAAACACCATTTCATCTAACAATACCCATGTGAGGAAGCCTTTTGTAACATCCTAGTTCCTGTTCCCTTGCCTCCCCCCATGTTGTTCTTACATTTTACTGTTGTATGGTTCCCCCTTTGGTTCTTTTCCCTTTTTCTCCTCCACCCTCCCTATACCCACACTTCCAGTTTCCCCTTCTCTACTCCCATCCTCCTACCTTCTGTTATACAAGATGGCCACTTTATGATATATTGACAAAGGTACATTGGCATGCTTTACATGATGTACAGGCAGCCTTTCTGGCAACTTGGTCCCATCTGTATACGACTCCTCTGGTGCCCTCTGGCATGGGTCGAATCTCCCCCCAGGTGTGCATTTTGTTCCCAATGGGGTGCCCTGGGGATACAGAGATCCGGGGCTGCTGGGAGGATACCAGTTTGATAGATGGGAACTAGCTTTTCATGCCAGGTCTCCTGGTTGATATTCTTAGATGTGTCTTTTACCATTGGCTCCTGCTGCTGTTAATTACAGCCCATGAGGAGAGAGCCAGGGGTGGGGCCAAGCTGTGCTCTGTGCATCTATGTACACACAAAGTGCGGCTCAGGTTTGAGCCCATATGAGTGTCCCAATAGCAAACAGCTTGCTATGGGGGTACTAAGCATGGAGGAGGAGCCAGGAGTGCCAGCGGGGGACCCCAGAACAGGAGGATTGGGGCGGCTTTGTGCAAAATCATTTGCGGTGCAGTCCAGGGCTTCATAGGATCACTATCCTTAAAAAGAGGTTTTTTTTTTTTGCATAATCAGTCATATTTTCAATATCAAAGGCAAAATTTCATTGTTTCTGCCAGGGTATGCAGCCTTTTGATCACTACTATATATTGTTATTTTATCTTTATATAGATTGTTATTTCCCGAGGCACCCGGGGACTCTGATGTATGGATTCTGTTCTTGTTTATTGGCATAGTGTGCCATAGGAACTGTGTATGTGGAGCAGATCTGGTAGGAGAATTCACATTCTATGTTTCCCTTCTTGAAATGCACAATTCACAGAACCAGATAACAGGTCAGCAGCCTGGCTTGTATAACATAAATACTGGTTAAAACCCTGTTTTTCATGTTAAGCCCCTAACACAAATCTTTGCCATGTTGACCTTCCGTTGCTAGGGGGTGCTTACAAGTTAAATTAGAATGGTGTCATCTGCAAACTTTATTATAGTATTAGAGGCATGCAATCTTGTGTAAACTGGGTAAAACAGGGCTGGAATGAGCGCACAGCCCTGTCGTTCTGTGTGTGTGTCAAATGAGAGTTTAGGAGAGTTGATCCCCCCCATTCTCACAATGTGTGGTCTGCTAGTTAAAAAAATCCATATTCCATGAACAGAATGAGGTCCCAGTCACAGATTTGTTAGGCTTTATGTACACTAGAGCTCTTGAACTTGAGTTTAGGAGCTTTGGGCGTTTTTTTTACCAAAGCTCCTAAACTCAACTCTATAAAAGCCTATGTGTCCATGTTATGTACACATAGGCTTTTACAAGAGTTTAGGAGCTGTTGCGGTTTAGGGAAGTTTCAACCTCCCTCAACCTCCCTCTCCTGAGTGTTGAAGAATCGTGTTAAGGATAGGAATGTTTTGACCGCCAGATGCAAAACGGGGTAAAATCGTAGTAAAATCATGGCACAATTTTGCAGCGATTTTGCCACGTTTTGTGTTTTCCTGCCAGCAGTCAAATAGGCTATGTGTACATGAAGCTTTAGACTTGTACACCAGTTTGTGGGGGATTACTGTATCGAAGGCAGAACAAAAAACAACAAATAACATTGTAACAAAAGTATTTGGGTGCTCAAGATGCGTCAAGACTGTATACAATGCAATAGTGATAGCATCATCAGTCGATCTATTTACTCAGTAAGCAAATTGATGTTCAGATCAGTTGGGATGCTGGCCTTAATGTGTGATAGTACAAGCCAAAGTACTTTGTTTTCGCAAAAGTTAAAGCAACTGGGCAATAATCATTCAGATATCTCACTGCTGACTTTTTTTTATTTTTTGGGTACAGGAACAATAATAGCAGATTTAAAACAAGTAGATACAGCAACTTTTAGCAATAGTAATTAAAAAATGTTGGTAACAACTTCTGCTAACTGATCAGCACAGACTCTCAGTGTCTTTACCCCATCTGGTCCTGCTGCCTTGTTAAGGTTGATCTTACTTCAGCTAAATCTTCCTGTCCCAGGGTGACAGTTTTGTGTTTGAGGAATGCGTCATGAGCACATGTGTGGGTAATTGACCATCAAAAGAGTAACAGTGTTTATGCAAATACAAGCATGTACAGCCGTTCATTTCTATGGCCAGCAGTATGTGCCACCTGGGGCTCCCAAGGAAAACACTGGCAATTTTACACTAGAGGATATTTGTACCTGCGCATATGTGTGTGCATGAGCCCTTACTATTAATTCAAAATCAACTCATACTGTAAAAGTCCTACCTCCTGACCAGGGGCGGATCCAGGGGGGGGGGGGGCATCGAGGCAATTGCCCCCCCCAGAAAATAGTACCAGATTTAAGTTTACAAAGGCATTATCTAAATGATGCTGCAGGTACTTTATTTCTGCTTCCCCCGGCTTCCAGGAGACCTAAAATATAATCCCTGAGCACCATCAGTTCATTTAGAGGGGCCCAGGATGCTGTATCATAGAGAGAGTTTTTTTTTTTTCATTCCCTGCTCAGGTGTATTAATACCACCAGGAGCCGCATTTTGCGACAATAAAATGAAGGTTCCAGCCAGGCGGAGTGATATCAGTCAGCAGCCTCATCACTGCCTGACTCCTGCAGCCAATGGGTGCAGAGAGGAGAGGGCGGGCTCAGGCTGAGGGGGAATTAGCCTGAGACACAGCAGTGTACGTCTGTATGTGTGAACACACTGAGAGGGACAGGTCTCCATAGCAGACAGGGGCAGGGAGGAAAACATCTAAACTGCAATGAATTAATTTGTCTCCAAAAAGGTACAGTAACACCCTTCACCTATGCCATGTCCTTGCTGCTGGCCAGCCACCATGAGGAATTAGACTGCAGCTAAATGCTTTCATCATCATTATCATCATGATAATCACACAGTACAGATGCATTGAGCCACAGCACCTGTATTGTGTGATTATCATGATGATAATGATGATATAGAATGACAGTGAAAATAATCTTTCTGCCTCCTTTACACAGGGTGTGCTGCAGACATGTGTCTAACATGCCGGGCTGTCATTTAATGGCTTTAGGATGCATAAAGTGTTGCATATATCCCTGTGCTGGCATCCCATTTATTGCTACTGAGACACACAGCCACTGTGTCCCAATAAGTCATGCTTCCGGGTGTGCATGCAGGGTGCTTTCATGGACCTGCACCAGCATGTCATATCAGGACTAAGGATGATCGAACTTTTGAAAAGTTCGGTTCGGCCAGAACATCCGAACTTCCCGAAAGTTCGGCCCGGATTTCAGAACCCCATTGAAATCAATGGGACCCAAACTTCTGTACTCAAAAAACACAATTTTGAAGCCCCAAAACCCAATAAATGCCCCTAAAAAGTGCCTAGGGTTCTCGGTCATGCCCCATTAACTATTAATCACACAAAAAAAAGTTCTTAAAAATTATCATTTTTGATAAAAAAGCCAATTATTGAAAAAAAAAAGAGAGATTTTTTTATTTTGACTTTGGATTTCAGATCTGGGGGTCTAAAAAGTGTACATGTGAAGTTTCAGCTCTGTAGCATGTCCAGAACCAGAAAAAAAAAAGATCGTTTGTATTAGAAAACTTTCTGACAGGGGGTTGGCTCCGCTCCTGTAACACCTTGCCGGTTTAATAGAAGGCATTTTTTTGGGATCTTTGCAGTCAGGAAAAACATCTGAACTTGTGTATAGTGGTACTGTGCACAAGTTCTGATGTTTTGCCTGCCTCCAAAAACCCCCAAAAAATGCCAGCAAAAACACACCTGGGCATTTTTATTTTTGACGCTAGCGTTTTTTTTGGCATTTTTTGGGGTTCTTTTGAGGCAGGCAAAACATCTGAACTTGTGTATAGTGGTGCTGTGCACAAGTTCTGATGTTTTGCCTGCCTCCAAAAACCCCCCAAAAAATGCCAGCAAAAACACACCTGGGCATTTTTTTTTTTGACGCTAGCGTTTTTTTGGCATTTTTTTGGGTTCTTTTGAGGCAGGCAAAACATCTGAACTTGTGTATAGTGGTATATATACACACATCCATATATTTATATACACACCTAGACATATATAGGTGTGATAGTAGCAGAAATATATTACTGTAAATGATTTCATTAGCGCAAGCATTTATTTCAGCTACTATCACACCTATATATGTCTAGGGGTATATATTCAGACATATATGTCTATATATACCCCCTATACACATGTTCAGATGTCATGTCTGACATCAAACATGTCCTCAAAAAAGCACTGGCAGTGGCAGCCCCTGCAGCATGAAAAATGCTTGGCTGGTGAGAAGCCATATGCCTGTCCCGAAGCTATTCAGAGAAATGATCATTTCTCTATAGCGGTCACCCTGCTATGGAAGGGTTTTGTCACCCTGCCATAGCAGTCACTGCCAGTTAACCCTACACTACACTACGGTCCCCTGACACTTAACACTTTCCCTACAGAAACTAAATTTTTGAAGCTAACTAAAGTATAAAGGAGCACTCTAACTACACTAGATATCCCTTTCCTGACACTAATAAATAGCTAAATGACACTTTTCAAGTAAAATTAACAGAACTGCTTCCAATCTCTTCCATGTCCAGTATAACAATGCTAGGAATATGGCGGGGGCGATCTTATATACTGGGGGGCGTATTCACTAATGATTGGTCTAGGGACCCCCTAGTCACTCCAGTCACATTCCTAGCATTCTCCTGCCCCCTCAATTGGCTTTTGCTAATGGTTCTGGTCCAATCACGGGCTTTTAAAGCCCATTTCCTGAAGCATTGCATTTTGGGCGGTTCTGGTTGCCGAATTCCGAACTTTTTGGGCAAAAAGTTCTAAATTCGGCCGAGCCTCGAACACCCAATGTTTGGGCCGAACCGATGGTGGACCCGAACCGTTCGATCATCCCTAATCAGGACACTGCACAGCCATGTGTCAGAATACAAATAAATGGCATGCCGGCATGGGGATGCATGTAACACTTTAAAACACTGTCACTGTTTTAATCACTTGCCGACCAGCCGCCAAAGTTATATGGCGGCAGGTTCTCGCAAATCGTCGTACCTGTACAGTGGTGTGCGGGAGCGATCCTGGGGGCGCGCGCATGCCCACTTGCCAGCGGGGAAGCCGAGGCGCAGGGCCAGCAGCCGCGATTGGCGCCGGGCACCCGCGACCGCTCCCTATGAAGAGAGAGCGACGGTCTGCAGTTGGAAACGCAGCAGACCGTTGTTTTCTCAGGAATCACTGCAGAGCTCCTGTGTTCCTCCTATTTAGGAACACAGGCTTCTGTGTTGATATTACAAGCCCCCCCCACAGTTAGAAAGCACCCCCCAGGCTCACATTTAATTTGATAACCCTGGGTTAACTCCTTCCCTGCCAGTGTCATTAGTACAGTAACAGTGCATATTTTTAGCACTGATTACTGTAGTAATGTCACTGTTTCCCCAAAAGTGTCAAAAATGTCAGTTAGGGGTCTGATCTGTCCACTGCAATGTCGCAGTCTCGCTAAAAATCGCAGATCACCGCCATTACTAGTAAAAAAAATAAATAAATTACAGTGCCCCTCCCGAGATTAGACTCTGGATCCGCCCCTGCTCCTGACCCACGTAGTCAGTCATTTAATGTGACCGTTGGCTTCACTGACCAATGGGAAGGCTTCAGACATGTAAGTGGTAGGGTTTAGCTTAGCTACCTAGAAGTATTTCTGGATTTAATAATCATTTTGACATACAGTTTTTACCAATGGTAACATCTGGTTATTTTTATAAGACATATATGCAAAAAAATTAGAGTTTACATGAGTTTGGTATGCATGTTTCAGTATTTTTTTTTTTTTATGCACGTTGACATAATTTGTGTTAAAAAAAAAAAAAAAATGGCTTTGAGTCCTCCCAAGACCATACCAGACTCTTTAGTCTGGTATGGATTTTGAGGGTAAACCCCATGCCAAAAAAAAAAAAAAAAATGGCGTGGGGTCCCCCAATATCTATACCAGACACCTTTCTGAGCATGGAGCCCAGAATGTCAGGAAGGGGGGGGGGTAGTGAGCGAGCACCCTCCTGGACCATATCAGGCCATATGCCCTCAACATGGGGGGGGGTGGGTGCTTTTGGGCAGGGGGGGCTCTGCCCCCTCCCCCAAAATACCTTGTCCCTATGTGGACAGGGGGCTTTTTGGAATCTGGAAGCAAAGGGCGCCGGTGATCCCGGCTCCCCATGTGAATGGGGTGCATTGTACCCCTACCCATTTACCAAAAAAAAAAACCAGTGCAGTGTTACAAAATCAAGAGACGGTTTTCAACAGGTTCTTTATTAAAAATGAAGTATGTGTCCTGTCGTAGCTCCAAGGTCAATCACAATGTTTTCTTTCTCTGCCTCCTCCGCCAGTGTCTTCTTTGTCGGGTTCCTCCACCGATGTCTTCTTCCTCTGCCGCTGCTGGCCTGCTAAAAATAAAAAAAAATGCTCCTCCTCCGACGCTGGCTCCTGTCGTTCTGTGAGCTCTGGTGTCTGACAGTTCTTATACAGTATAGCTATGGTGCATGGCTATGCGGTGATGTTACCCTGAGACCCCGCCCCCTTGT
Source organism: Pelophylax lessonae (assembly GCF_965119305.1). Lineage (NCBI taxonomy): Eukaryota > Metazoa > Chordata > Amphibia > Anura > Ranidae > Pelophylax > Pelophylax lessonae. The sequence goes on from NC_138772.1 coordinate 451,232,331, forward strand.
GACATCACAAACCCATCATGCCCAGAGCTTCCAGATTGCGATAAGCCCTCGGCCTGCAGACCCCTACAACCACTGGCCAGGGTTGTTGGGAAGAGGCCTTTGTCCCTATCCACATGGGGACAAGGTGCTTTGAAGTGGGGTGGCAGAGCCCCCCCGTCCCAAAGCCTCCCCCCCCCATATTAAGTTCATGGGGCCTGGTATGGTTTAAGAGGAGGGGTCCAGTCGCTTGATCTTAGAGCACAAGTCGCAAGCCACAAGTTGGATCAGTTAAGATGATGATCCGACTTGGATGCGATTTCAATTCAAATCAATGGGCTGAAATCACACCCAGGTCAGATCAAAGTAGTTCAGGAACCTTTATCAAAGTTGGACCGACATAAGTCGGACTAGTTAAGATGGCTCTCATAAGGAACTATTGATTTTGACATGTCATGAGACTTGTGATATGAGGGGAGCCTTTATATCAATGCCCTCTTACATTGTTGTATTCACTCTCCCCTTACATCTCTGACCCCCCCCTCAGACTGGCCTGGTGGCGCTGTCCCTGACCTCCTCTCAGGTGCACTGTGCAGGGCTCAGTTAATCGGCTCCAGGTTGGTGGCTCTGGTTTTAGCCTATAGTCTCCTCTAAACAGTCCACATATGTCTGACTTCTCCTATGACCCCCATCCAAGCGGCACTCCAGCTCTTGACTCCTCTCCAGACTCCCCTTCAGAGACTGCAGACATTATAAAGGACAAGAGATAGTCAGAGGTTGCAGACATGGTACAAAAGATGGTTAGAGACTGAGAACATGATACAGGAGATCGTCAGAGACAGCAGCCACGATACAAGGGATGGTCAGAGACTGCAGACATGATACAAGAGATGCTCAGAGACTGCAGACATTAATCAGGAGATGGTCAGAGACTGCAGACATTATACAGGAAATGGTCAGAGACTGCAGACATGATACAAGAGATGGTCAGAGGCTTCAGACATGATACAGATGTTTAGAGACTGAGGACATGATACAAGAGATGGTCAGAGACTGCAGACATGATACAAGAGATGGTCAGAGACTGTGGACATGATACAAGAGATGGTTAGAGACTGTGGACATGATACAAGAGATGGTCAGAGACTGCAGACATGATATAAGAGATGGTCAGAGACTGTGGACATAAATTTAAGAGATGGTTAGAGACTGAGGACATGATAGAAGAGATGGTCAGAGATTGCAGACATGATACAAGAGATGGTCAGAGACTGCAGACAAGATACAGGAGATGGTCAGAGACTGCAGACATGATACAAGAGATCAATGCAGCCTACCAGTGCCCATCAAATGCAGCCTAATCAGTGCTCACCAAACAAAGCCCAATCAGTGCCCATCAAATACAGCCTAATCAGTGCCCACCAAATGCAGCTTAATCAGCACCAACCAAATGAAGCCTAATCAGCATCCACCAAATGCAGCCTAATCAGTGCCCACAAAATGAAGCCTAATCCATGCCCACCAAATGCAGCCTAATCAGTGCCCACCAAATGCAGCCTAATCAGTGCCCACCAAATGCAGCCTAATCAGTGCCCACCAAATGCAGCCTAATCAGTGCCCACCAAATGAAGCCTACCAGTGCCCACCAAATGCGGCCTAATCAGTGCCCACCAAATGCAGCCTTATCCGTGCCCACCAAATGCAGCCTAATCAGTGCTCACCAAACAAAGCCCAATCAGTGCCCATCAAATACAGCCTAATCAGTGTCCACCAAATGCAGCTTAATCAGCACCAACCAAATGAAGCCTAATCAGCGTCCACCAAATGCAGCCTAATCAGCGCCCATCAAATACAGCCTAATCAGTGCCCACAAAATGAAGCCTAATCCATGCCCACCAAATGCAGCCTAATCAGTGCCCACCAAATGCAGCCTAATCAGTGCCCACCAAATGCAGTCTAATCCGTGTCCTCCAAATGCAGCCTACTTAGTGCCCACCAAATAAAGCCTAATCAGTGCCCACCAAATGCAGCCTAATCATTGTCCACCAAATGCAGCCTAATCAGTGCCCACCAAATGAAGCCTACCAGTGCCCACCAAATGCGGCCTAATCAGTGCCCACCAAATGCAGCCTTATCCATGCCCACCAAATGCAGCCTAATCAGTGCCCACCAAATGAAGCCTACAAGTGCCTGGATCACACGCATCAGCAATCTCCTGCAGTGTCAGGAAGCTTGGAAATGAATTGCCCGGGCTGCCACTGTAACAAAGTCCGGCCTCCTAAACTAGCTCCTATGATACACGTCACACTGATTCAATTTCACAGCATTGGATCAGTGTTCCGTTTATCACAGGACCTGGTCTAGGAGGCGGGACTTTGTTACATTTCAGACTCAAGCCTTGTGTGTGTCGTACACAAGGAGAGGAGGAGGGAGAAGAGGATTGACATCCCTCCCCTCTGTCTCATCTCACAGCGCACCCCCTGTGCACCCACCCAGGATCGGTCCTGGGCACCGCTGCAGCCGCCCACAGTCCAAAGTGTCCCCAGGGCAGACAGTCTACTGGGAAATATCCCAGTAGGCCCGTCTGGCACTGGCAGTGAGGACAGTCATCCAGTGAGCAGTGTGCAGTGAGGAAAGCCAGTCAGTTAGCAGTGTGCAGTGAGGACAGCCAGTCAGTGAGCAGTGTGCAGTGAGGACAGTCATCCAGTGAGCAGTGTGCAGTGGGGACGGTCATCCAGTGAGCAGTGTGAAGTGGGGACGGTCATCCAGTGAGCAGTGTGCAGTGAGGACGGTCATCCAGTGAGCAGTGTGCAGTGAGGAAAGCCAGTCAGTGAGCAGTGTGCAGTGAGCACAGCCATTCAGTGGGCAGCGTGTTGCAGAAAGGCTGGGACCAGTTCTCTAGTTCTTTATGTGCAGTGTAAGGCTTGAAGCCCAACTGATGGAGCATAGAGGTAAGTCAAGCAGTGATCAAACTATACCTCCCCCCTTCAGTTACTTACCCCATTACTGGAAGTAGAAGACTCACAGGCTGTCATCTCTGCTCCTACTCCTTCCCAATTTAAGGCCTCATGCACACAGGGCATTTGAAAATACGAGCTGCAAAGCCAGTTCTGACGCCAGGAAAAAGCAAAAAAAAACGTGCTTTTAGAAGTGTTTTGTATTGGAGTCATGCATGTTTTAGCCTTGTTTAGCAGCATTAGTGTTTAGCAGCCTTCCTCTGCCCTCTTTTATTTTCCAACCTCAAATCCAACTACTACAGCTCAAAAACGTCTGACATTGCCTAATGCTGTATGAGCCCTTTAATAGCCTTTAGCAGCGTCAGGTGTTTTTATAGCTTAATCCTGCTGCTCCAGAACGCACTGGCCCTGGGTTTTTTTTTACAGCTTAAAAACGCCTATACCACTTGCAGCTTCTAAAGGCCATTGAACAACATGGAAGGGCCTTTTTAAGCTGCAAAAAAAAAAATAAAAAAACATCTGACGCTCCTAAAAGAAGCCGTAAAAACACCCTGTGTGCATGAGGCTCAAGTTGCTCAATTAGCCAGGGCATTCACATGCGAGTGTGTAGGAAGGGGAATTCGGCCACACCCCTGCTCCACCCACAACCTCCTCAGCCCAGAGAGATTCTGCACAGCTGAGAATCCCTGCTGGCTGAGAACCTCAGCATGCTCTGTGCGGTGCACTAGAGGAACACTGAAACTGCGGTAGAAAGTCAAAAACAGACCTTGCTAACCCTATGCTGGTCACAAAGATGGGGATAAACCCAAGCACTCCCATGGATTAGGGTGTGCCCTGCCCAGGCACACCCAGCATGCCCCCTGCTTACGCCTATGCCATACATTTTAATTTTGTAACATCAGCTTTTGTAGTAGCAATACATGTACATGTTGGAAGTACAACAGCATGTACTGTGAACTATATATACTGTAAGCATTATACCTATCTATACCAGCAGGTGGCACTGCAGTGTTATAGTGTAGTGTACATGTATCCATGATATCAGAGGAAATATTATCCGTCTCAGTTTATACATTTCTATGCTACTGTTTCCTGTTCCATGTAAAGTTGTGCTCTGTTTATCCTCCCGTGATAGAAAAGGTATTTTCTGCATGCAAGAAGCTTCCAGCACATCATTTCAATGCTCTGCCAACAGGTTTTGGGCCCAGGCACTGTAGAGAATACTACAAGTCAGTAAGTACTGTATATAAGCTGATGAAAGATTGCAAGCGGTTCAGATTTGAAGTTTGCAATTGCAAAGCTGAACAGTGCCAATTACCAGCTGTAGAAGTTCAAGCTAGAAATGCTTCTCAGCAAGGATGACTTGTGGCAACTGGCAAGTGCTGAATACAGACAGACCCACAAACAGAGAGACAGAGGAATGGGTCAGGAAAGACAGACAAGCAAAAGCAATTATAAGCTTATTAGTGGAAGATGACCAGCTTATCCACATAAGAACAGAGAAAACGACCGAAGGTATGTGGACTTCTATACAAAAACTGCATGAGCGTTCAAGTCTAAACAGCAAGCTGTTTCTACTAAGAAAGCTATGTAAAATGAGACTGGAAGAAAGCCAGCAAATGTGTGACCACGTGAAAGCTATGCTAGAAATCATAGGGCAGCTGGGTGCCATTGGAGGGGACATCAAAGATTACCATGTTGTTGCCTTGCGCCTCTGCAGCCTTACAGATACATATACTGCTCTTATCAATGCTTTAGAAACCAGACCCGAGCAGGGGCCCGCCCCTCATGCCACAGATGATGTCATCTGTGACATGAGGGGGCGGGGCCTCCCAATGACATCATCGGGGGCCACGCCCACAATGGCTATATAACAAGCTGCAGAGACCGGAGACCGGCATAATCACCGGAGACATCGTCGGAGGAGGACCGGAGGAAGAAGAAGAGGAAGAGAAGAGCGGACAGCAAAAGAGCAGAAGACCAGGAGAGGGAGAAGACCAGAGAAGAGCAGATAAAGATTTTTAATAAACTTTCCAAAACGTCTCCTGTCGTTATTTACATACACTGCCTTTTATGGGGTGAATGGGTAGGGGTACAGTGTACCCCATACCCATTCACATAGGGAGGGGGTCCGGGATCTGGGGGGCCCCCTTGTTAAAGGGGGCTTCCAGATTCCGATGAGCCCCCTGCCCGCAGACCCCCACAACCACCGGCAAGGGTTGTGGGGATGAGGCCCTTGTCCTCATCAACATGGGGGCAAGGTGCTTTGAGGTGGGGGATGCAGAGCTCCCCCTGCCCCAAAGCACCAACACCCCCCCATGTTGAGGGCATGTGGCCTGGTATGGTCCAGGGGGGGTGGGGGCGCTCGCTTGTCCCCTCCCCCTTCCTGCCCTACCGGGCTGCGTGCTCGGATAAGGGTCTGGTATGGATTTTGGGGGGACCCCACGCCTTTTTTTCAGCGTGGGGCTACCCTCAAATTTCATACCAGAACCGAAGGGCCTGGTTTGGAACCTGGGGAGGGGGGGGGGACCCCCACGCAGTTTTTTTCCCATTTTTTTGGCGTGGAGTTCCCCCTCAAGATTCTCACAGCGCAAATCGCGCCGCAAGTCGGATCATCCTGATCCGACTTGCGGTGCGACTTCCATTCAAATTAATAGGCTCCCATAGGGAACCATTGATTTTGAATGGAAGAAAAAAAACGTATAACGTGGCTGAACGTATGTTCATCACGTTCGGTCACGTTTGGTCATGTTTGGCCGCATTTCTGCGTTTCAAACGCCAGGAAACACACGTTCGAACGCAAATAATTGCGTTACAAAAAACGTCCCTGAACTCAACTGCCTGTAAATGATTGTAAACGACCCTGTGTACATGGACAGATAAGATAAAATGTAGATGGGTTCAGGGGCTTCTAAAAAAAACGCCCAACCGCTCCTACGGCCATTTACAACGTCCCGTGTACATGGAGCCTAAGATGTACAAAGGCACAAAGCACAAAAAAGAAAGCAGAGCCTGTTTTCACTGTAAAAAGACCGGTCACTTAAAAAAGGACTGTTCTATCTGGAAATCCAAGCAGCAAAATCTAGAGCTATCCACGAAACAAAGGCTGGCCATACACTATACAATTTTCTTATTCAATTTCTTTTAGATTTACCTTAAACTATGTAGTGCAAGGGCCTGTCTGATTGCATACAAATTGAAAGTGTTTAGGTTTGACCCTATATTACATGGTTTTGGTAAATCTAAAGGAAAGTTGAAGAAGAAAATTGTATAGTGTATGGCCAGCCAAAGAGTCAAAGCAGCCACAAAGGAAACTGCAAACACTTCATGGAGCAGCACCTTTAAAGTGACACAGAGCAGCAAAGCACATAGCTGGTGCATAGACTCAGGTGCGACAAGCCACATGACTAGCGATGAGACCTTCTTCACAAACATTGATAACTGTGTACAAGACAAAGTTTTCCTAGCAAACAGGAAAAGCATCACTACAGAAGGTAAAGGCCAGGGCTTCCTGAACTACATTACACCACAAGGAGGCAAGCACACCTTGTAAAGAAAGTGTTGTATGTTCCAGAACTAGAAGGCAGCCTTCAATCGGTGAAAAGACTTGGAAACAACGGGCTCATAGTAAAGTTCCAGGATGATGAATGTACAATTTACAATAATAAGCGATTCCTCAAAAAAGGAAAACTGGATGATCAACTATACAAGCTCATCACCACAGACCAGCAAGCTAATATAGTCTCTAATGACCAACACAGCAAATGTATTCATTTATGGCACAGGCGGCTAGGGTACAGAAGTCCAGAAGCTATACAGGACATTATAAAGAGAGGTTTATCAGAAGATATGACAATAACACCTTGCAAAGTGCTCATGAAATGCAAGTGCTGTATTGAAGCAAAATGAAGACTCCCACATCAGGTGGAAACAGATCTTTACTGACTTTCATTGATGATTATTCCAGGTATACAACTGCTTATCTGATAAAACACAAGAATGAAACATCAGAGAAACTTCAAGAGTTTGTTGCCATGTCTAGCAACAAATTTCAATGGAAACCAGGATTAATACGCACCGACAATGGGGGAGAATACATAAGCAAAGAAGTGGACTCATACCTGAATAGACAAGGAATAGTACACCAGACAACCACACCATACACTCCTGAATAAAAGGTGTGGCAGAAATAAAAAATCACACAATTATAGAAATAGCCAGGTGCATGTTGTCGGACGGCAACCTACCTCACAAATACTGGGGAGAAGCAGTCATGACTGCAACCTACCTACAGAACAGACAACCCTCAAGAGCCAATAAAAGTACTCTATTCGAAATGTGGCATGGATCAAAGATAGCATAGGTCACATTAGAGTGTTTGGATGTAAAGCATATGCCTATATTCCAAGTGAGAAACAATCCAAGCTGGAGAACAGAGCCATGGAGGGCATTCTAGTAGGTTACAGCGAGCAAACTAGGGGTTACAGAATCCTACACCCAAAGACTGTCAAAGTGACAATAAGCCATAGTGTTTATGTCAGGAAGGTCCTGCCAGGAGACAAGTTGGCAACCGTAGGCAAGGTCCTGCCCCTTGAATTTCCCAAAGCTAATTGGCTAATTGGCAAACGTGAGAGCCCCAGGATGTGAATTTGAGTGTGCTGCGCACCTGATGACAGTTAAGGCTCTTTCACACGGTCCGCCTCCGTAGGAGGGGTCTCCACTGACATCCTCTGCCCCATAGAGCTGCATGGAGGATCCGATCAGATCCACCAAAAAAACTGACAGGCGGATCTGATCGGGTCGCCCGTGTGAAAGAGCCCTTAAGCATCAAGAGGCCTATTTAAGCTAGATCTGCTCCCAGGATAAGTGCTGTCTCATCTACAGCGTTCCGTGCCAGTCCTGCTTCCTGTTACCTGTGTTGTTCCTGATATCTTGACCCGGCTTGCCTTTGACCACTCCAGTTCTCTGCCTGCACCGACCCCAGCTTGTTCTTTGACCATTCTCCAGTCTCTCCACTTGTACCTGATCTGACCTCTCTGTGTATGACCCGGCTTGTCTGACTCTGCTTACCTTCCAGTATTCCTCGAGGCTCCCTAGTTGCTGCATTGATCCAACTACTCCCAGGACACCTGCCTCCGTCTGGAACTCTACGCTACCAGCAGTCCTGCAGCCTGCACGTCCACCGGCACTCTTGCGACTCTGCACTCTGTGCTTCCTGTTTACTCTATCAGGGGCTCTGAGTCAGAGGTGTAAGAGAGGCCTTCCTCCGCACATTCAGGCTCTACATACCAGGTACGTGACAGTTTATTTTGGTGAGAACCCATTACCAGAAACACTGACCCCTGAAAGCTGTGAAGTGAATATGCCTAGCAAACCAGATGAAAAGGTCTACCAAAGTGAACCTGTGCAGATGTCAGTACAAGAGGTGAAACTTACAATGCCTAAACCAAGTTCCCCACCAGATCCTGCAGAACTGCCTGAAATCAGACGATCCACTCAGACTACAAAGGGGATACCACCCCGCAAGCTGTCATACACTGTCAAAACACACAACGTACTTGAACCAACATCATAGGAAGACATCGAAAAACTGCCAAAACATGAAGCCAATAAATGGAGAAAGGCAGCAGAAGAAGAATTAAAGTCACTTCAAGAAAATAAAACCTGGACACTCACAGAACTCTCTCCTAACTGCAAAACTACAGGAAGTAAGTGGAGTTTCAAAGTAAAGTCAGACGCAGAAGGGACTATCCACAAATACCAAGCCGGACTAGTTTCCAAGGGTTACTCCCAGAAATTTGGTGAAGATTACGATGAAACATTCGCTCCCGTCGTAAAACACTCCATCATCAGAACGCTTCATGCATTACAGCCGGGAAGGGCATGCAAGTGAAACACCTAGACGTTAAAACTGCTTTCCTGTATAGAGACATTAAGGAAGAACTCTACGTGGAGCAACCACCAGGGTTTGAGTAAGGATTCAATCTTGTGTGTAAACTAAGAGCATCTACGGTCTTAAGTAATCTGCAAGGATGTGGAATGCAAAAGTGAATGAAGTGCTTACTAGAGAGGGATTCTCAAGAAGTAAAGCAGACCCCTGTCTCTACTCCAGAAATCAAGAAGACAGATGGGTATACATCCTTATCTATATTGATGACATTATACCTTGTTTTGAACAAGAAGGGGATTACAATCAGATAGTTCACAAGTAGGGTTGAGCGGACACCTAGATGTCCGTGTTCGACGGGTTCGGCCGAACTTTAAAAAAAAGTCCGGGTCCGTGTCCCGGACTTTTACCGAACTTTTCCCGGACACCGAACCCCATTGAAGTCAATGGGGACCCGAACTTTAAGGCACTAAAATGGCTCTAAAACACCAAAGGAAAGGGCTAGAGTGCTGCAAATGGCAGCAAAACGTAATTAAGAGCATGGCAAGTGCTCTGCAAACAAATGTGGATAGGGAAATAACTTAAAACAACAAAAAAAAACAGAAAAATAAAACAATGTTCTTCTTCATCTCTGAAGGACGAGGCCCATATGGAGTAGGAGGGAGGTTGAGGTGGTGGTGGATGTGGCGGTGACATAGGCGTGCGCACAGGGTGTGCTGGGTGTGCCTGGGCACACCCTAATCACCTAGGGCACATAGCATTGCCAGTGAGGAGATGGGAAAGATCTCCCTGGGACCTGCTCTGCTCTATTTCTCCTTGCCTACAGGTACATGGCCCCGATACATTACTCTCCCTGCTGGCAAACACATGCATGTGTATTTCAACTTTGGGGTGCACACCTTAATGCAATAGGCTGCGCACACCTATGGGCGGTGTAGGTGGAAGCGGCGGTGGAGGAGGACCAGGGCCGGATTAACAGCATCATGGGCTTGGTGCTGAGGATTTTGAAGGGCCTTAAGGGCCGTGCCTTGCCATGCACCCAGAGGAGGAAGGGTGCAGCCATGCATGCCTAATTCAACATGGGATGCTGTCTCTGAAGCCCATAAACACATCCATGCATCGCCAACTGTCCCTCCTTGTCCGGCCTTCACGCTGTGTGGGGAGGTTCTGAGGGTGCTGCCTGGGGAAGCGAGCATAGAAGCCAGACTTCTGTGTTTACAAGTGACAGAAGAGCGGTAACAGTGAATATGGCCAACCCGGGGCCTATATAAAAGGTAGGGGCCTGGAGCTGCAGCTCCAATAGCCCCTACATTAATCTGGCCCTGAGGAGGAGGACGAGGTAGCCAACACTTCTTCTTTTCAAAAATTTTAAATGAGGGTACACCCCAAAAGAGTGAGAAAGAGCAAAAATGGAACAATGGGTGGGTAAGGTCGGTATCCATTGCTATTCTGCATAAGGTACGGAAAAGTCCCGTGGGATCCATGCCTGGTTCATTTTAATGAACGTGAGCTTGTCCACATTGTCTCTGGACAGGCGGCTGCGCTTGTCTGTTATAACGCCCCCAGCCGTGCTAAATACCCGTTCAGATAATACACTGGCTGCAGGGCACGCCAGCACCTTCAAGGCGTAAAGGGCAAGCTCAGGCCATGTGCCCAATTTGGAGACCCAGAAGTTGAAGGGAGCAGACCCGTCATTCACTACATGTAGGCGTGTGCACACATACTGCTCCACCATGTTGGTAAAATGCTGCCTCCTGCTAAGACGTTCCATCTGAGCTGCTGGTGCTGCTGTTTGTTGTGGCGTGCTGACAAAGCTTTTCCACATTTCGGCCATGCTAACCCTGCCTTCTGAGGTGCTGGCGGTGCCCTGGTTGCGTTGGCGACCTCCTCCTCCTCCTCCTCTGCCTTGTGCTTCCACTGTGGCCCCGCTGTCAGATGGGAATGCCAGCAGCATGGCGTCTACCAGCGTGCGCTTGTACTCGCGCATCTTGCGATCGCGCTCCAGTGAGTGAATTAAGGACGGTACGTTGTCCTTGTAACGGGGATCCAGCAGCGTGGCCACCCAGTAATCAGCACAAGTTAGAATGTGGGCAACTCGGCGGTCGTTGTGGAGACACTGCAGCATGTAATCGCTCATGTGTGCCAGGCTGCCCAGAGGCGACGAAAGGCTGTCCTCTGTGGGAGGTGTATCGTCCGTGTCCTCTGTATCCCCCCAGCCACGCACCAGTGATGGCCATGAGCTGGCCTGGGTGCCACCCTGCTGTGAACATGGTTCCATCTCCTCCTCCAGCTCCTCCTCCTCCTCATCCTCCTCATCCTCCAGAACTGTGCCCCTGCTGGACAATTGTGTCCCTGGCGTTTGTGTGTGCAGGAACCCACCCTCGGAGCCCCTTGCGAATGACTGCCCTGAAAGCCTTTGAAATGTTACCTCTTCATCCTCCTCCTCCTCCTCCTCATCCTGTGCCACATCCTCTTCCATCATCGCCCAAATTGTTTTTTCAAGGAGGCATAGAAGTGGGATAGTTAAGCTGAGAATGGCGTCATTGCCACTGGCCATGTTGGTGGAGTACCCAAAACAGCGCAACAAGGCACAATATATGCAAATGTCAAATATGCAAACTATGCCGCAATTTAATGTTTTTTACACCAAAAGGGTGTGTATTGAATAGCGGAATAGGATAAAAAACTGTGTATCTCACACGTACAAACACAGACTAGGCCCGATTAAATTTTTTCCTACCCTAAAGGGAGGATGAGGAAGAGGAGTATGGAACATGCAGCACCCTCAAATCTTCAGAAGTATGAGATGAACCCCAAAAACTTGGAAAGGTGGATCTCTCTCACACGTACCAACACAGACTATCCCCCAATTTAACTGATCCCCAAAGGTTTTTGATTAAATAGCGGAATAGAAAATATGATCCAAAAAAAGTGTATGTATATCACACATACACAACCACACTAGGCCCCAATTACTATTGTTTGTACCCCTAAAAGGCTAGGAGTAGGGGGAGTATGGAACAGGCAGCACCCTCAAACCTTCAGAAGTATGAGATGAACCCCAACAACTTGGAAAGGTGGATCTCTCTCACACGTACCAACACAGACTATCCCCCAATTTAACTGATCCCCAAAGGTTTTTGATTAAATAGCGGAATAGAAAATATGATCCAAAAAAAGTGTATGTATATCACACGTACACAACCACACTAGGCCCCAATTACTATTGTTTGTACCCCTAAAAGGCTAGATGAGGAGTAGGGGGGGTATGGAACAGGCAGCACCCTCAAACCTTCAGAAGTATGAGATGAACCCCAACAACTTGGAAAGGTGGATCTCTCTCACACGTACCAACACAGACTATCCCCCAATTTAACTGATCCCCAAAGGTTTTTGATTAAATAGCGGAATAGAAAATATGATCCAAAAAAAGTGTATGTATATCACACGTACACAACCACACTAGGCCCCAATTACTATTGTTTGTACCCCTAAAAGGCTAGGAGTAGGGGGAGTATGGAACAGGCAGCACCCTCAAACCTTCAGAAGTATGAGATGAACCCCAACAACTTGGAAAGGTGGATCTCTCTCACACGTACCAACACAGACTATCCCCCAATTTAACTGATCCCCAAAGGTTTTTGATTAAATAGCGGAATAGAAAATATGATCCAAAAAAAGTGTATGTATATCACACGTACACAACCACACTAGGCCCCAATTACTATTGTTTGTACCCCTAAAAGGCTAGATGAGGAGTAGGGGGGGTATGGAACAGGCAGCACCCTCAAACCTTCAGAAGTATGAGATGAACCCCAACAACTTGGAAAGGTGGATCTCTCTCACACGTACCAACACAGACTATCCCCCAATTTAACTGATCCCCAAAGGTTTTTGATTAAATAGCGGAATAGAAAATATGATCCAAAAAAAGTGTATGTATATCACACGTACACAACCACACTAGGCCCCAATTACTATTGTTTGTACCCCTAAAAGGCTAGGAGTAGGGGGAGTATGGAACAGGCAGCACCCTCAAACCTTCAGAAGTATGAGATGAACCCCAACAACTTGGAAAGGTGGATCTCTCTCACACGTACCAACACAGACTATCCCCCAATTTAACTGATCCCCAAAGGTTTTTGATTAAATAGCGGAATAGAAAATATGATCCAAAAAAAGTGTATGTATATCACACGTACACAACCACACTAGGCCCCAATTACTATTGTTTGTACCCCTAAAAGGCTAGATGAGGAGTAGGGGGAGTATGGAACAGGCAGCACCCTCAAACCTTCAGAAGTATGAGATGAACCCCAACAACTTGGAAAGGTGGATCTCTCTCACACGTACCAACACAGACTATCCCCCAATTTAACTGATCCCCAAAGGTTTTTGATTAAATAGCGGAATAGAAAATATGATCCAAAAAAAGTGTATGTATATCACACGTACACAACCACACTAGGCCCCAATTACTATTGTTTGTACCCCTAAAAGGCTAGATGAGGAGTAGGGGGGGTATGGAACAGGCAGCACCCTCAAACCTTCAGAAGTATGAGATGAACCCCAACAACTTGGAAAGGTGGATCTCTCTCACACGTACCAACACAGACTATCCCCCAATTTAACTGATCCCCAAAGGTTTTTGATTAAATAGCGGAATAGAAAATATGATCCAAAAAAAGTGTATGTATATCACACGTACACAACCACACTAGGCCCCAATTACTATTGTTTGTACCCCTAAAAGGCTAGATGAGGAGTAGGGGGAGTATGGAACAGGCAGCACCCTCAAATCTTCAGAAGTATGAGATTGTGTTCACTGTACCCCACAAAGATTGAGTTCACTGCACCCCACAATGATTGTGTTCACTGCACCCCACAAAGATTGTGTTCACTGCACCTCACAAAGATTGTGTTCACTGTACCCCCCAAAGATTGTGTTCACTGCACCCCACAAAGATTCTGTTCACTGTACCCCACAAAGATTGTGTTCACTGCACCCTAAAAGGATGTTGTTCACTGCACCCCACAAAGATTGTGTTCACTGCACCCTAAAAGGATGTTGTTCACTGCACCCCAAAAAGATTGTGTTCACTGTACCCCCCCAAAGATTGTGTTCACTGCACCCCACAAAGATTGTGTTCACTGCACCCCAAAAAGATTGTGTTCACTGTACCCCCCAAAGATTGTGTTCACTGCACCCCAAAAAGATTGTGTTCACTGTACCCCCCAAAGATTGTGTTCACTGCACCCCACAAAGATTCTGTTCACTGTACCCCACAAAGATTGTGTTCACTGCACCCCAAAAAGATTGTGTTCACTGTACCCCCCCAAAGATTGTGTTCACTGCACCCCACAAAGATTCTGTTCACTGCACCCCACAAAGGATTTTGTTCACTGCACCCCAAAAAGATTGTGTTCACTGCACCCCAAAAAGGATTTTGATCACTGCACCCCAAAAAGGATGTTGTTCACTGCACCCCAAAAATGATTTTGTTCACTCCACCCCAAAAAGATTGTGTTCACTGCACCCCACAAAGATTGTGTTCACTGCACCCCAAAAAGATTGTGTTCACTGTACCCCCCAAAGATTGTGTTCACTGCACCCCACAAAGATTCTGTTCACTGTACCCCACAAAGATTGTGTTCACTGCACCCCAAAAAGATTGTGTTCACTGCACCCCAAAAAGGATGTTGTTCACTGCACCCCAAAAAGGATGTTGTTCACTCCACCCCAAAAAGATTGTGTTCACTGCACCCCACAAAGATTGTGTTCACTGCACCCCAAAAAGATTGTGTTCACTGCACCCCAAAAATGATTTTGTTCACTGCACCCCAAAAAGGATTTTGTTCACTGCACCCCAAAAAGGATGTTGTTCACTCCACCCCAAAAAGATTGTGTTCACTGCACCCCAAAAAGATTGTGTTCACTGCACCCCACAAAGGATTTTGTTCACTGCACCCCAAAAAGATTGTGTTCACTGCACCCCAAAAAGGATGTTGTTCACTGCACCCCAAAAAGGATTTTGTTCACTGCACCCCAAAAAGATTGTGTTCACTGCACCCCACAAAGGATTTTGTTCACTGCACCCCACAAAGATTGTGTTCACTGCACACCAAAAAGGATTGTGTTCACTGCACCCCAAAAAGATTTTGTTCACTGCACCCCAAAAAGATTGTGTTCACTGCAGCCCAAAAAGATTGTGTTCACTGCAGCCCAAAAAGATTGTGTTCACTGCAGCCCAAAAAGATTGTGTTCACTGCAGCCCAAAAAGATTGTGTTCACTGCAGCTCACACACAGAAAAATGGATGTGGATCACTGACACCTGCCTATCTCCAATCCCACACCACACAGCAATATCGATTGTAGTTTGTAGAACACAGTTTCCCTAAAATTCAGCAGACTCTGTCCCTAACAGGATTGAGAAGAGATCGTAGATCAGGATTGAGTGCAGATTCACCCCACCCCCCACACAGCAATATCGATTGTAGTTTGTAGAAGACACTGACCCTATAATTCAGCAGACTCTATCCCTAAAATGCCTACAACTCGCCCTGCCTAAACACTCCGACCTGTCCCTCAATTCTATCCGGACACAAATGGTTTTTTCCTGCCTATCTTTCCCTAATCAGCAGCCAGCACATTGATGTGTGCTCTGTCCCTTAGCTAAGCAGCAGAATGACGCTGCTGCGGCGGCTGCCTCGAACTTATAAAGACTTGGTCACATGCTTCAGACGGCCAATCACAGCTACTAAGACATTTGCAGGCATGGCTGGGATGGCTTAAGGCACACCAGTTAAACGATTGTTGATTGGCTGTTGAAAGCCCGCCATGAAAAGAGCGCCAAAGCATGCAAAACCCGGAAATAAAACGACCGAACACGGATTTTTACCCGAACATACAGTAAAGTGTCCGTGTCCGTGTTCGGGTAAAAAAAATCCAATTATTCGGTACGAACACGAATAATACAGTCCGTGTTCGCTCAACACTATTCACAAGCTGAAAAAAAAAATGAAATCAAAGAGCTAGGGAATATTAGCTACTATCTGGGAATCCAAATAGAGAGAGAAGAAGATGGAAGTTATCTTCCCAACCAATCTCAGAAAATCTCCGGCAGGGCCGGCGTTAGGGGGGGGGGGGCAAACTGGGCAACTGCCCAGGGCCCCGAGTGTCCAGGGGCCCCCAGCCGCCCCCTGTCAGCGGAGCGGAGGCAGCGTGACACTATATGCAGGCGGGCAAGGGGAAGACTGATCATTCGGGCAGTCGGGCACTGCCCGAGGCCCCGTGGTTGAGGGGGGGGGCCCACAGCAGTCTGTCCCTGGAGGTGCCTACACAATCTTGCTCAGCTGAGGGGCGGGGCCACACGTTCCCGCCGCGGGGGGCAGCCAGAGTGCAGAGAGAGAAGAGAGCGGAAGTCATCTCTCAGCCAGCCCAGCCGGCAGCCACCCACAGGTGTGACAGGTACGTGGAGATTTACAGTCTGCTCTGCTGGCTGCTACTGTGCTTCTGTGAAGTTCGTGCAGGAGAATGGAGATAAGAGTCTGCTGCTCTGCTACTGTGCTTATCTGTGTAAGTTCCGATTCTGAAGCACAGTAGCAAGGGGAGGGGGGGAGGGGGGTGTCAGTGTGCTACATTTATAGGCTTTGGAAGCAGCCCTTAATATGGTGGGAAACAAATTTTGTCAAAGCAATTCCAACCTCTCTCTCTCTGGAATTGCTTTTTTTTTTAGACTCAGACTCTGTGGTGAATTGTGTGGTGTCGGGGGTGGGGGGCGTGACACAGCAGTGCTGACTTTGGTGGGGAGATCACATATTGGTGGGGGTGTCAGTGGTGGTAAGGGGGAGGGGGGGGGGATGACACAGCGGTGGTGAATTTTGTGGTGAAATCACATATTGGTAGGGGGTCTGTGGCACAAACCCCCTACCAATATGTGATTTCCCCACAAAATTCACCACTGCTGTGTCATCCCCCCCTCCCCCTTACCACCACTGACACCCCCACCAATATGTAATCTCACCAAATTCACCACTGCTGTGTCATACCCCACACATTTCGCCACTGACACCCCCCCCCCCACCCCAACATGTGATCTCCCCACCAAATTCACCAATCACCACCATTGTATCATACCCCCCCACACACAATTCACCATTGATCTCCTCACCAAATTCACCACTGCTTTGTCATTCGGAGGGAATGACACAGTAGTGGTGAATTTGGTGAGGAGATCAGCGGTGAATTGTGTGAGGGGGTATGATACAATGGTGGTGTAGCCCCCCCAAAACCACACAATTCACCACTGACACCCCCCACCCTAATATGTGATCCCCCACCAAATTCACCACTGCTGTGTCACCCCCCCCCCCCTTACACCCCACAAAATGTGATCTCCCCCAAATTCAATACTGCTCTCATTCCCCAACACACAATTCACCACTGACACTCGGGGCTGATGATTCAGCACTGCCCCCCCCCCACCAATATATGATCTCCCCCCAAATTCAACACAACACTGTGATCCCCCCCATCCCAATATGCGATCCCCTTCAGACCTGATCATTCACTACTACCTATCCCCCCCCCCGTCCCGACGTCACCTTCCCGCCCGCCGTCAGAGAAGAGGCAGTGGGCGGCGTGCATGGAGGAAGAATAGTCCAGTGTCCGGTCGGAGGACACCAGTCTGACCGAGTCGCGACGCCATGGAGGAGGAAGAAGTCGACTCCCGAGCAGCATGGTCACCAGGGAGTCGGGACATGCTGGTCAGGTCACTGTGCATTGATGGGGGCATTCTGGACACTGTGCATTGAATGGGGGCATTCTGGACACTGTGCATTGGTGGGGGACATGCTGGTCACTGTGCATTGATGGGGGACATGCTGGTCACTGTGCATTGATGGGGGACATGCTGGTCACTGTGCATTGATGGGGGACATGCTGGTCACTGTGCATTGATGGGGGACATGCTGGACACTGTGCATTGAATGGGGGCATTCTGGACACTGTGCATTGATGGGGGACATGCTGGTCACTGTGCATTGATGGGGGACATGCTGGACACTGTGCATTGAATGGGGGAATTCTGGACACTGTGCATTGGTGGGGGACATGCTGGTCACTGTGCATTGATGGGGGCATTCTGGACACTGTGCATTGAATGGGGGCATTCTGGACACTGTGCATTGGTGGGGGACATGCTGGACACTGTGCATTGATGGGGGACATGCTGGACACTGTGCATTGATGGGGGACATGCTGGTCACTGTGCATTGATGGGGGACATGCTGGACACTGTGCATTGATGGGGGACATGCTGGTCACTGTGCATTGATGGGGGACATGCTGGACACTGTGCATTGAATGGGGGCATTCTGGACACTGTGCATTGGTGGGGGACATGCTGGTCACTGTGCATTGATGGGGGACATGCTGGTCACTGTGCATTGATGGGGGACATGCTGGACACTGTGCATTGATGGGGGACATGCTGGACACTGTGCATCGATGGGGGACATGCTGGACACTGTGCATTAAATGGGGGAATTCTGGACACTGTGCATTGATGGGGGACATGCTGGACACTGTGCATTGAATGGGGGCATTCTGGACACTGTGCATTGGTGGGGGACATGCTGGTCACTGTGCATTGATGGGGGACATGCTGGTCACTGTGCATTAATGGGGGACATGCTGGACACTGTGCAATGAATGGGGGAATTCTGGACACTGTGCATTGATGGGGGACATGCTGGTCACTATGCATTGATGGGGGACATGCTGGTCAGGTCACTGTGCATTGATGGGGGACATGCTGGTCAGGTCACTGTGCATTGATGGGGGACATGCTGGTCAGGTCACTGTGCATTGATGGGGGACATGCTGTGCTGGTCACTTTGCATTGAATGGGAACATGCTGGTCAGATCACTGTGCATTGATGGGGGACATGCTGGACACTGTGCATTGATGGGGGGCATGCTGGACACTGTGCATTGGTGGGGGACATGCTGGTCACTGTGCATTGATGGGGGCATTCTGGACACTGTGCATTGATGGGGGACATGCTGGTCACTGTGCATTGATGGGGGACATGCTGGACACTGTGCATTGAATGGGGGCATTCTGGACACTGTGCATTGGTGGGGGACATGCTGGTCACTGTGCATTGATGGGGGACATGCTGGTCACTGTGCATTGATGGGGGACATGCTGGACACTGTGCATTGATGGGGGACATTCTGGACACTGTGCATTGGTGGGGGACATGCTGGTCACTGTGCATTGATGGGGGACATGCTGGTCACTGTGCATTAATGGGGGACATGCTGGACACTGTGCATTGAATGGGGGAATTCTGGACACTGTGCATTGATGGGGGACATGCTGGTCACTATGCATTGATGGGGGACATGCTGGTCAGGTCACTGTGCATTGATGGGGGACATGCTGGTCAGGTCACTGTGCATTGATGGGGGACATGCTGGTCAGGTCACTGTGCATTGATGGGGGACATGCTGTGCTGGTCACTTTGCATTGAATGGGAACATGCTGGTCAGGTCACTGTGCATTGATGGGGGACATGCTGGACACTGTGCATTGATGGGGGGCATGCTGGACACTGTGCATTGGTGGGGGACATGCTGGTCACTGTGCATTGATGGGGGACATGCTGGTCACTGTGCATTGATGGGGGACATGCTGGACACTGTGCATTGAATGGGGGCATTCTGGACACTGTGCATTGATGGGGGACATGCTGGTCACTGTGCATTGATGGGGGACATGCTGGACACTGTGCATTGAATGGGGGAATTCTGGACACTGTGCATTGGTGGGGGACATGCTGGTCACTGTGCATTGATGGGGGCATTCTGGACACTGTGCATTGAATGGGGGCATTCTGGACACTGTGCATTGGTGGGGGACATGCTGGACACTGTGCATTGATGGGGGACATGCTGGACACTGTGCATTGATGGGGGACATGCTGGTCACTGTGCATTGATGGGGGACATGCTGGACACTGTGCATTGATGGGGGACATGCTGGTCACTGTGCATTGATGGGGGACATGCTGGACACTGTGCATTGAATGGGGGCATTCTGGACACTGTGCATTGGTGGGGGACATGCTGGTCACTGTGCATTGGTGGGGGACATGCTGGTCACTGTGCATTGATGGGGGACATGCTGGACACTGTGCATTGATGGGGGACATGCTGGACACTGTGCATCGATGGGGGACATGCTGGACACTGTGCATTGAATGGGGGAATTCTGGACACTGTGCATTGATGGGGGACATGCTGGACACTGTGCATTGAATGGGGGCATTCTGGACACTGTGCATTGGTGGGGGACATGCTGGTCACTGTGCATTGATGGGGGACATGCTGGTCACTGTGCATTAATGGGGGACATGCTGGACACTGTGCATTGAATGGGGGAATTCTGGACACTGTGCATTGATGGGGGACATGCTGGTCACTATGCATTGATGGGGGACATGCTGGTCAGGTCACTGTGCATTGATGGGGGACATGCTGGTCAGGTCACTGTGCATTGATGGGGGACATGCTGGTCAGGTCACTGTGCATTGATGGGGGACATGCTGTGCTGGTCACTTTGCATTGAATGGGAACATGCTGGTCAGGTCACTGTGCATTGATGGGGGACATGCTGGACACTGTGCATTGATGGGGGGCATGCTGGACACTGTGCATTGGTGGGGGACATGCTGGTCACTGTGCATTGATGGGGGCATTCTGGACACTGTGCATTGATGGGGGACATGCTGGTCACTGTGCATTGATGGGGGACATGCTGGACACTGTGCATTGAATGGGGGCATTCTGGACACTGTGCATTGGTGGGGGACATGCTGGTCACTGTGCATTGATGGGGGACATGCTGGTCACTGTGCATTGATGGGGGACATGCTGGACACTGTGCATTGATGGGGGACATTCTGGACACTGTGCATTGGTGGGGGAGATGCTGGTCACTGTGCATTGATGGGGGACATGCTGGTCACTGTGCATTAATGGGGGACATGCTGGACACTGTGCATTGAATGGGGGAATTCTGGACACCGTGCATTGATGGGGGACATGCTGGTCACTATGCATTGATGGGGGACATGCTGGTCAGGTCACTGTGCATTGATGGGGGACATGCTGGTCAGGTCACTGTGCATTGATGGGGGACATGCTGGTCAGGTCACTGTGCATTGATGGGGGACATGCTGTGCTGGTCACTTTGCATTGAATGGGAACATGCTGGTCAGGTCACTGTGCATTGATGGGGGACATGCTGGACACTGTGCATTGATGGGGGGCATGCTGGACACTGTGCATTGGTGGGGGACATGCTGGTCACTGTGCATTGATGGGGGACATGCTGGTCACTGTGCATTGATGGGGGACATGCTGGACACTGTGCATTGAATGGGGGCATTCTGGACACTGTGCATTGATGGGGGACATGCTGGTCACTGTGCATTGATGGGGGACATGCTGGACACTGTGCATTGAATGGGGGAATTCTGGACACTGTGCATTGGTGGGGGACATGCTGGTCACTGTGCATTGATGGGGGCATTCTGGACACTGTGCATTGAATGGGGGCATTCTGGACACTGTGCATTGGTGGGGGACATGCTGGACACTGTGCATTGATGGGGGACATGCTGGACACTGTGCATTGATGGGGGACATGCTGGTCACTGTGCATTGATGGGGGACATGCTGGACACTGTGCATTGATGGGGGACATGCTGGTCACTGTGCATTGATGGGGGACATGCTGGACACTGTGCATTGAATGGGGGCATTCTGGACACTGTGCATTGGTGGGGGACATGCTGGTCACTGTGCATTGGTGGGGGACATGCTGGTCACTGTGCATTGATGGGGGACATGCTGGACACTGTGCATTGATGGGGGACATGCTGGACACTGTGCATCGATGGGGGACATGCTGGACACTGTGCATTGAATGGGGGAATTCTGGACACTGTGCATTGATGGGGGACATGCTGGACACTGTGCATTGAATGGGGGCATTCTGGACACTGTGCATTGGTGGGGGACATGCTGGTCACTGTGCATTGATGGGGGACATGCTGGTCACTGTGCATTAATGGGGGACATGCTGGACACTGTGCATTGAATGGGGGAATTCTGGACACTGTGCATTGATGGGGGACATGCTGGTCACTATGCATTGATGGGGGACATGCTGGTCAGGTCACTGTGCATTGATGGGGGACATGCTGGTCAGGTCACTGTGCATTGATGGGGGACATGCTGGTCAGGTCACTGTGCATTGATGGGGGACATGCTGTGCTGGTCACTTTGCATTGAATGGGAACATGCTGGTCAGGTCACTGTGCATTGATGGGGGACATGCTGGACACTGTGCATTGATGGGGGGCATGCTGGACACTGTGCATTGGTGGGGGACATGCTGGTCACTGTGCATTGATGGGGGCATTCTGGACACTGTGCATTGATGGGGGACATGCTGGTCACTGTGCATTGATGGGGGACATGCTGGACACTGTGCATTGAATGGGGGCATTCTGGACACTGTGCATTGGTGGGGGACATGCTGGTCACTGTGCATTGATGGGGGACATGCTGGTCACTGTGCATTGATGGGGGACATGCTGGACACTGTGCATTGATGGGGGACATTCTGGACACTGTGCATTGGTGGGGGAGATGCTGTTCACTGTGCATTGATGGGGGACATGCTGGTCACTGTGCATTAATGGGGGACATGCTGGACACTGTGCATTGAATGGGGGAATTCTGGACACCGTGCATTGATGGGGGACATGCTGGTCACTATGCATTGATGGGGGACATGCTGGTCAGGTCACTGTGCATTGATGGGGGACATGCTGGTCAGGTCACTGTGCATTGATGGGGGACATGCTGGTCAGGTCACTGTGCATTGATGGGGGACATGCTGGTCAGGTCACTGTGCATTGATGGGGGACATGCTGTGCTGGTCACTTTGCATTGAATGGGAACATGCTGGTCAGGTCACTGTGCATTGATGGGGGACATGCTGGACACTGTGCATTGATGGGGGGCATGCTGGACACTGTGCATTGGTGGGGGACATGCTGGTCACTGTGCATTGATGGGGGCATTCTGGACACTGTGCATTGGTGGGGGACATGCTGGTCACTGTGCATTGATGGGGGTCATGCTGGACACTGTGCATTGATGGGGGACATGCTGGTCACTGTGCATTGATGGGGGCATTCTGGACACTGTGCATTGAATGGGGGCATTCTGGACACTGTGCATTGGTGGGGGACATGCTGGTCACTGTGCATTGATGGGGGACATGCTGGTCACTGTGCATTGATGGGGGACATGCTGGTCACTGTGCATTGATGGGGGACATGCTGGACACTGTGCATTGAATGGGGGAATTCTGGACACTGTGCATTGATGGGGGACATGCTGGACACTGTGCATTGATGGGGGACATGCTGGTCACTGTGCATTGATGGGGGACATGCTGGACACTGTGCATTGATGGGGGACATGCTGGTCACTGTGCATTGATGGGGGACATGCTGGACACTGTGCATTGAATGGGGGCATTCTGGACACTGTGCATTGGTGGGGGACATGCTGGTCACTGTGCATTGGTGGGGGACATGCTGGTCACTGTGCATTGATGGGGGACATGCTGGACACTGTGCATTGATGGGGGACATGCTGGACACTGTGCATCGATGGGGGACATGCTGGACACTGTGCATTGAATGGGGGAATTCTGGACACTGTGCATTGATGGGGGACATGCTGGACACTGTGCATTGAATGGGGGCATTCTGGACACTGTGCATTGGTGGGGGACATGCTGGTCACTGTGCATTGATGGGGGACATGCTGGTCACTGTGCATTAATGGGGGACATGCTGGACACTGTGCATTGAATGGGGGAATTCTGGACACTGTGCATTGATGGGGGACATGCTGGTCACTATGCATTGATGGGGGACATGCTGGTCAGGTCACTGTGCATTGATGGGGGACATGCTGGTCAGGTCACTGTGCATTGATGGGGGACATGCTGGTCAGGTCACTGTGCATTGATGGGGGACATGCTGTGCTGGTCACTTTGCATTGAATGGGAACATGCTGGTCAGGTCACTGTGCATTGATGGGGGACATGCTGGACACTGTGCATTGATGGGGGGCATGCTGGACACTGTGCATTGGTGGGGGACATGCTGGTCACTGTGCATTGATGGGGGCATTCTGGACACTGTGCATTGATGGGGGACATGCTGGTCACTGTGCATTGATGGGGGACATGCTGGACACTGTGCATTGAATGGGGGCATTCTGGACACTGTGCATTGGTGGGGGACATGCTGGTCACTGTGCATTGATGGGGGACATGCTGGTCACTGTGCATTGATGGGGGACATGCTGGACACTGTGCATTGATGGGGGACATTCTGGACACTGTGCATTGGTGGGGGACATGCTGGTCACTGTGCATTGATGGGGGACATGCTGGTCACTGTGCATTAATGGGGGACATGCTGGACACTGTGCATTGAATGGGGGAATTCTGGACACCGTGCATTGATGGGGGACATGCTGGTCACTATGCATTGATGGGGGACATGCTGGTCAGGTCACTGTGCATTGATGGGGGACATGCTGGTCAGGTCACTGTGCATTGATGGGGGACATGCTGGTCAGGTCACTGTGCATTGATGGGGGACATGCTGTGCTGGTCACTTTGCATTGAATGGGAACATGCTGGTCAGGTCACTGTGCATTGATGGGGGACATGCTGGACACTGTGCATTGATGGGGGGCATGCTGGACACTGTGCATTGGTGGGGGACATGCTGGTCACTGTGCATTGATGGGGGACATGCTGGTCACTGTGCATTGATGGGGGACATGCTGGACACTGTGCATTGAATGGGGGCATTCTGGACACTGTGCATTGATGGGGGACATGCTGGTCACTGTGCATTGATGGGGGACATGCTGGACACTGTGCATTGAATGGGGGAATTCTGGACACTGTGCATTGGTGGGGGACATGCTGGTCACTGTGCATTGATGGGGGCATTCTGGACACTGTGCATTGAATGGGGGCATTCTGGACACTGTGCATTGGTGGGGGACATGCTGGACACTGTGCATTGATGGGGGACATGCTGGACACTGTGCATTGATGGGGGACATGCTGGTCACTGTGCATTGATGGGGGACATGCTGGACACTGTGCATTGATGGGGGACATGCTGGTCACTGTGCATTGATGGGGGACATGCTGGACACTGTGCATTGAATGGGGGCATTCTGGACACTGTGCATTGGTGGGGGACATGCTGGTCACTGTGCATTGGTGGGGGACATGCTGGTCACTGTGCATTGATGGGGGACATGCTGGACACTGTGCATTGATGGGGGACATGCTGGACACTGTGCATCGATGGGGGACATGCTGGACACTGTGCATTGAATGGGGTAATTCTGGACACTGTGCATTGATGGGGGACATGCTGGACACTGTGCATTGAATGGGGGCATTCTGGACACTGTGCATTGGTGGGGGACATGCTGGTCACTGTGCATTGATGGGGGACATGCTGGTCACTGTGCATTAATGGGGGACATGCTGGACACTGTGCATTGAATGGGGGAATTCTGGACACTGTGCATTGATGGGGGACATGCTGGTCACTATGCATTGATGGGGGACATGCTGGTCAGGTCACTGTGCATTGATGGGGGACATGCTGGTCAGGTCACTGTGCATTGATGGGGGACATGCTGGTCAGGTCACTGTGCATTGATGGGGGACATGCTGTGCTGGTCACTTTGCATTGAATGGGAACATGCTGGTCAGGTCACTGTGCATTGATGGGGGACATGCTGGACACTGTGCATTGATGGGGGGCATGCTGGACACTGTGCATTGGTGGGGGACATGCTGGTCACTGTGCATTGATGGGGGCATTCTGGACACTGTGCATTGATGGGGGACATGCTGGTCACTGTGCATTGATGGGGGACATGCTGGACACTGTGCATTGAATGGGGGCATTCTGGACACTGTGCATTGGTGGGGGACATGCTGGTCACTGTGCATTGATGGGGGACATGCTGGTCACTGTGCATTGATGGGGGACATGCTGGACACTGTGCATTGATGGGGGACATTCTGGACACTGTGCATTGGTGGGGGAGATGCTGGTCACTGTGCATTGATGGGGGACATGCTGGTCACTGTGCATTAATGGGGGACATGCTGGACACTGTGCATTGAATGGGGGAATTCTGGACACCGTGCATTGATGGGGGACATGCTGGTCACTATGCATTGATGGGGGACATGCTGGTCAGGTCACTGTGCATTGATGGGGGACATGCTGGTCAGGTCACTGTGCATTGATGGGGGACATGCTGGTCAGGTCACTGTGCATTGATGGGGGACATGCTGTGCTGGTCACTTTGCATTGAATGGGAACATGCTGGTCAGGTCACTGTGCATTGATGGGGGACATGCTGGACACTGTGCATTGATGGGGGGCATGCTGGACACTGTGCATTGGTGGGGGACATGCTGGTCACTGTGCATTGATGGGGGCATTCTGGACACTGTGCATTGGTGGGGGACATGCTGGTCACTGTGCATTGATGGGGGTCATGCTGGACACTGTGCATTGATGGGGGACATGCTGGTCACTGTGCATTGATGGGGGCATTCTGGACACTGTGCATTGAATGGGGGCATTCTGGACACTGTGCATTGGTGGGGGACATGCTGGTCACTGTGCATTGATGGGGGACATGCTGGTCACTGTGCATTGATGGGGGACATGCTGGTCACTGTGCATTGATGGGGGACATGCTGGACACTGTGCATTGAATGGGGGCATTCTGGACACTGTGCATTGATGGGGGACATGCTGGTCACTGTGCATTGATGGGGGACATGCTGGACACTGTGCATTGAATGGGGGAATTCTGGACACTGTGCATTGGTGGGGGACATGCTGGTCACTGTGCATTGATGGGGGACATGCTGGTCACTGTGCGTTGATGGGGGACATGCTGGACACTGTGCATTGAATGGGGGCATTCTGGACACTGTGCATTGATGGGGGACATGCTGGTCACTGTGCATTGATGGGGCACATGCTGGTCACTGTGCATTGATGGGGGACATGCTGGACACTGTGCATTGAATGGGGGAATTCTGGACACTGTGCATTGGTGGGGGACATGCTGGTCACTGTGCATTGATGGGGGACATGCTGGTCACTGTGCGTTGATGGGGGACATGCTGGTCACTGTGCATTGATGGGGGACATGCTGGTCACTGTGCATTGATGGGGGACATGCTGGTCACTGTGCATTGGTGGGGGACATGCTGGTCACTGTGCATTGATGGGGGACATGCTGGTCACTGTGCATTGAATGGGGGCATTCTGGACACTGTGCATTGGTGGGGGACATGCTGGTCACTGTGCATTGAATGGGGGCATTCTGGACACTGTGCATTGATGGGGGACTTGCTGGTCACTGTGCATTGATGGGGGACATGCTGGTCACTGTGCATTGATGGGGGACATGCTGGACACTGTGCATTGATGGGGGACATGCTGGTCACTGTGCATTGATGGGGGACATGCTGGTCACTGTGCATTGATGGGGGACATGCTGGTCACTGTGCATTGATGGGGGACATGCTGGTCACTATGCATTGATGGGGGACATGCTGGTCAGGTCACTGCATTGATGGGGGACATGCTGGACACTCTGCATTGGTGGGGGACATGCTGGTCACTGTGCATTGATGGGGGCATTCTGGACACTGTGCATTGGTGGGGGACATGCTGGTCACTGTGCATTGATGGGGGACATGCTGGACACTGTGCATTGATGGGGGACATGCTGGTCACTGTGCATTGATGTTGACATGCTGGTCACTGGGCATTGATGGGGGCATTCTGGACACTGTGCATTGGTGGGGGACATGCTGGTCACTGTGCATTGATGGGGGACATGCTGGACACTGTGCATTGATGGGGGACATGCTGGTCACTGTGCATTGATGGGGACATGCTGGTCACTGGGCATTGATGGGGACATGCTGGTCACTGGGCATTGATGGGGACATGCTGGTCACTGGGCATTGATGGGGGACATGCTGGTCACTGGGCATTGATGGGGACATGCTGGTCACTGGGCATTGAATGGGGACATGCTGGTCATTTTTGAACCAACCTAATGATTGTTTGGTCACGCAATTTTTTTACAGTGTAATCCGTCATTGGTGATAGTATTAGAGTTTTTATTCTATATTTGTTGCCCTGGGGCTTTCTATTTAGTGTAAATGAGTAGCGCTATGTGCAGAGCTGTGTATGTTCTTTATATGGCTCTGCTGCTCCTCACCCAGGCCTACGTATAATAGATCTCGGTGAGGAGCAGTAAACATAATAGAATATTATAATTGATGTGATTATAATTATGATTATAATTAATTTAATGTTATTTAATTAAAGGATATTTTTATGTAGTTGTATGTTTTATTTGGCTAAATTGATTAAATGCGCCAATATTTTTGGAAGAATATAAAAAAATTTGGGGCCCCACTTTTAGGTTTGCCCAGGGCCACACTTTGTCTAAAACCGGCCCTGATCTCCGGCATCCATATGCAAGATGCAAAGGAAATGAAAACTCCTATGGAATCAGGCTAACAAAAAAGCAACGAAGCAGAAAGCTCATGTAGCAGGTTTTCCAGGCCTGTGGCCTGATGTGGGTCTGCCATTGTTACCGGTTACCTTTCCAGCCCATGTGAGCTGCGGCCCTGGATGTAGAGACTGAGACATGGACAACTCCGGCATCTTGGTTTTTGTTGTTTTATTGTAGATAAAGGGGATGGGAGAAGGGAATGAGTGGGATACTCCTCTAGGCTTCAACTCACTTGGGACTTGGTTCCTGAAAAATGCCTGTTGGC
The DNA here is from genome assembly GCF_965119305.1 of Pelophylax lessonae. NCBI lineage: Eukaryota > Metazoa > Chordata > Amphibia > Anura > Ranidae > Pelophylax > Pelophylax lessonae. The sequence goes on from NC_138772.1 coordinate 451,261,176, forward strand.
GCTTCCTTGACGCCAGCCGACGCCAGCCAGCGCTCACTAACTCTGAGAATACTCTGTAGCTTAATAGAAGTGCTGAATCCTTGACTTATAGTCCAAAAGATCCAGGACTGTGAAATTGTAGAACCACCGACACTGTTATACTGCAACAAGTCACTGAATACTTCCCTCCCGCCTTGCTCGGGCTCGGGGTAGTACGTTGTAGAACTGTAAATCCCAACTGGCACACTCTCCGTACAATGCAGGGCCCAATAGTAGGTGCCCCCTTTAACCTTGAATCCTTCGGGGTTCACTGTCTATGTACCCCCCTCTGTAACTTCAGGGTCCTCAACCTAGGTACCCCCTTTCCGCTAGCTGGCACTGGATCCCAGAACCTCTTCCCGGGTGGTCCCCTTTAACTCTGGCAGACCCCCAGGGGCAATCCTCAGTACTCACGACCTGTGTAGGCTTTCCTGGGACTGAACCCTTCTCTCTCTCTCTCCGCAGGTTTTCGGCACACCGAATCCCCTCAGCTCAACTCAGCACTCTCTGGATTCTCAGACGACACCTCGAGACATCCTCTTTCCTCAGAGAGGAGGAGAGACAGCCGCACTCTCCATCCTGGGACTCTGCTCCCGCCAAAGACATTTCATCATGTGCCACCCCCAAACTTATACCCACTCCCAGAATTCCTTGCAGCACAATCTGCCTTCTGGGGTAGTTACAAGCCTGGATGTGTCCCCTGATTGGGTTTTCTCCACCGCCCTATGAAAAACCTCTCACAGGTGCCAGTGGGGAGACTCCCCCTTCAGCAGGCACACCTGGAAACCATGACACCCTGACTAAATAAATCACAGCCCTGCTGTTAGGCAGACAAGGCCCACTATACCTTTACCTAGCACCTATCTGTAGGGTGCTACACTTGCTACCCAACAAAACACATATCGCAGAGCAATCGGTATGCTGCTATATTTTGCCACTGTGACAAGACCAGACATTGCAGTGGGCATACTATGCAGGAAAGTCTCAACTCCCTGTCATCATGACTTTAACGCAGAAAAAGGAGTGATGCAGTACCTTAAAGGAACAGTTCAGATGAAGTTACGGTTACCGGCAAGATCAAATCCAACACTGGTTGGATATGTTGATGCTGATTAAGCCGGGGACTGCACAGACCGCAAATCCACAAGTGGGTTCATCTTCCAGTATGGGGAAGGAACCATAAGTTGGTCTAGTCGAAAGCAAGCAACTGACGCTCTATCTTCAACTCAAGTAGAGCACATTGCAGCAGCACACGCATGTCAAAAAGCGATATGGATTTGTCAGTTTTTCATGGCCATTGGGGTAGACATGTCAAAACCAATTCCATTCAGGAATTGGGTTCGACACTGCAGGATTCAGTAAAGTTATATGAAAAAACAGGGTGAATTTTAAGAGAATCTGGTAAAACCAACTCATAGGCAACATCGTTGATTCTCTTTTTCATGGGAAATGGTCCCACATATTTACGACCCAATTGCCTGGACGGGCAGGCTAACTTCAAATTTGTTGTGACCAACCATCCCTGATTACCAGGTTCCAGGATCAGATCTCCCTGCCTCTTTTTATCAAAAGACCTTTTATTGTCTTCTTGAGCCTTAGCCCTTGTTTCTTGTAGCTGCTGTTTATTAGAGCTGAATACGTTCACTGTATCTTGAACAGCTGGAATTGGACATTCAGGAGCTAAGGTGTCAGGAATGAAGGGTGAAACCCATAGCTGGCAAAAAATGGAGATTGCTTAATGGCAGAAGGTTCAGAATTGTTATATGCAAACTCAGCTAATGGTAGCAGTGACACCCAATCATCCTGCAAAAAAGATAAGAAGCAGCGTAAATACTATTCCAGTGTCTGATTGGTTCTTTCAGTTTGACCACTGGTTTGTGGGTGGTATGCTGAGGAGAATGACAGCTCGATCTTCAGGGTCTCACACAAAGCTCTCCAAAATTTGGACGTAAACTGAACCCTGCGATCCGACACAATATTAACAGGAAGTCCATGCAACCTCACTATTTCTTTTACAAAAATTTGTGCCGTTGTTCCGTGAGAATTACCTACCCTGTGAGAATTACCTACCCCTCGTCACTTCCGGCCAGAAGCATCTGAGCAGCGCAGCAGTGCGCATGCTCAGAGCGCCGGATACCTAATGGCAGAACAGTAAACAAGAAAAGATTCCCCTATGTATGGGACTGTAAATGCCACTGAACACTGTGTTATGTATAAAATATCTTTATTTTTACAAAATACATACAATGATAACATAAATCAATAACATCACAGGGCATAAAAATATGCATGCATATGACAGACCAATTACCGAACACAATAGGGGCGCTTAGGAGTACAAGGTGATCGTGGAACCGGAACCGACCTAAGCGCCCCTATTGTGTTCGGTAATTGGTCTGTCATATGCATGCATATTTTTATGCCCTGTGATGTTATTGATTTATGTTATCATTGTATGTATTTTGTAAAAATAAAGATATTTTATACATAACACAGTGTTCAGTGGCATTTACAGTCCCATACATAGGGGAATCTTTTCTTGTTTACAATTTACAGGGATGATGGCCACTGACACTGGGCACTGAGTGACAAGATACTGTTCTGTTCTTAATGGTAGAACAGAGGAGCTTACTAGTGCGCATGCGCACTAGTATAAAACGATCCCGGTGTACCGTGAGAAAAACCTACCGACGCGGCACTTACCTAAAACAGCTGTGCTGACATACGAGTCATCCCCGCACCTGTCCCGGTCACTTCCCTGCTCTCGGCAAGTAAATATAAAAGCGGCTTTCGGCTCAGTGATTTATGTTTTCATACAGCCGCCGCCGCTTTTATATTTACTATCCGAGATAAGGGAAGTGACCGGGACAGGAGCGGAGATCACTCGTATTTCAGCACAGCTGTTTTAATGTACCCGCTGCATTACATACAGTGCGGAGTACCGGAAGTGACGAGGGGTAGGTTTTTCTCACGGGTAGGTAATTCTCACGGAACACCGTCTCCAAAGCGGACGGTGTGCCCTTCATGGGTAAGAAATGTGCCATCTTCGATAAAAGGTCCACGGCCACAAAGATAGCAGTGTGGCCTTCGGATGGAGGGAGTTCAACAATAATGTTCATCAAAATAATTTTCCAAGGTCTGTCCGGAATTGGCAGAGGTTCCAGATGGCCCCAAGACCTCATTCTGATAGTCTTGTTTCTGATACATACCTTTTACAATCTTCCTTTAGGCTGGGCCACCAAAGCTACGCTGCAAAAGTTCGGAAGTATTGTGAAATCCAAAACTTCTGCCAAAAATGGCAGAAACCTTCTGGGGCTCAATTTTTATGCCCTCTGTGGAAGGATTAGACCCAGAAACTGGATACTCTGGCACTCAAACTCACATTTTTCAGGTTTCACGTACAAGCCTTGCTGTCTGAGTCATGCCAAAACAGTTCTGACATGTCCCCGATGAGCCTCCAAGATAGCAGAAAAGATCAAAATGTCATCTAGGTACACAATGACGAATAAGTCCAAGTAATCCCAGAAAATGTCATTGATAAAGTGCTGAAACATCGCCGGGGCATTGCAATGTCCGAATTGCATTACTAAGTACTCAAAGTGCCCAAATCAGGTTCAAAATGCACTCTCTTCCATTCGTCACCCTCACGTATATGCACCAAATTGTATGATCCTCGTAAGTCCCTTTTCTTGAAATTGATGGCAGAGCGGAGTCTCTGAAATAGTTCTGGCACCAGGGGTAAGGGATAGCGGTTCTTGATCATGATTTTGTTCAGATCAGGGTAGACCACCCAAGGACGAAGGGAATGGTCCTTTTTTTCTATGAAGAAAATCCCAGCTCCAGCTGTGGATGTGAAGGGATGAAAAAAAAACCTTTCCACAGGCTGTCATTAATATATTTTTTTAGCGCTACAAGTTCAAGTTCTGTTAGTGGGGAAGATTCGCCTGAATGGTATTTCGGGCCCGTGGAAGAAGCTTGATCAGGCAATCATATGGTCTGTGGGGAGGAAGAGTTTCTGCTCCTTTCTTACTAAACACATCCAAGAATTCATGGTAAGCTGCTGGAACAGATGAACATGCTTCAGCATCAGAGTCCATACACAGCAATGAAGACAGGTGAGTTTGTGGCTTGGAGAGGCAGTGCTGCTGACAATGGGCTGATAGGAACTCGATTCCTCCTGTACCCCAATCAATGCAGGGATTGTGTGCCTGTAGCCATGGCATACCCAAGATGACAGGAAATAAGGGTGAAGCTATGGCATCCAGAAGTAGCAGTTCTTTGTGAATACCTGATGTGATGGCAGGTAACAGTCTCTTGGGTGACAGGCCCGGACTTAATGCGTGACCCATCTGCCAAGTGAATTGCAAGTCCATGAGATCTTGGCTGCAGGGGAGCTTTGTGTTGCATGGCGAATACCAAGTCAATAAAGCAGCTGCAGACTCCAGAGTCAATTATAGCGGGTGCCTGGATAAACCCTTCCAGAAGCTGCAATGGGATCAGAATAGCCAGGGGAGAAGAGTTATGAGACAGCAACAACTGTTTAACAGAAGAAAAGGTCAGGCACTTATGTAATCTTGGCCATTCTCCCCGCAGTACATACACAGGTTGTTCTGTCATTGACGCTGGCGTTCCTCCGGAGAGAGCGAAGGACGAGGCATGCTGAGCTGCATTGGTTCAGATGAGGCAGAAGTAGCAGAAGCTGACGTGGGTGAAGATAGTGCTTGGACACGCTAATCAAGCTGGCTGTAACCCTCCTGCAGATTCTTGACCGCTTGTGTAAGTGCTGCAAGGTGATGACACAGTTCGTCCATGGGAGAGGCTCCTTGTTCAGGCTCAGACATGGCTGCTTTGTAATTGTTTTATTGTTTTATTACATCTAACTATGGTTTTACCAGCATTTAATATTAGGATTTGATACATATATGTTGGTTTTGTTTTAAACATGATTATTTCATGTGCTATTTGGACACTTTCGTTTTATTCACTTAATATTTTCAGGATTAGATATTTATACTTTTGTATTAGGATGATTATATTTTATATTTCATCATCACATTTCATTTTATTTTTATAGTCTATATTTAATTCACTTTTTCTCTTCTTTTCTAACCAATGTTTTTTATTATTCTTTATTCGGTAATCATATTTTCACAAGAAATGTATGTATATATATATATATATATATATATATATATGGCAAATGCTATGTTGCTTTTATCTGATTTGTCTGATGCAGCAGAATGGAAGCAACATACTTTCCAATTAAGTGAGAGGACACACCTGTAGCTCACATATTTAAATTGGATCTTCTATTGCAGTTGTTGTAGTGAACAAGCACACTGTGAGTCGTGTGAAACATGTCTACATGTATCCATTTTGCTGTAACTTGCATCCTTGTTCAATAAAGCCTTTCATAGTGAGCTATTGCTTGGTGTGTGGCCATTTCTCTTGTATCCTGTCTGCAGTGGTGATCCGAGGTCCTGCACCCAAGGCTGGCTGTGAAGTTCCAAACTGCCTGAGCGGTGTACATCTCTTTCTTTGTGTCAAAGTAAGACAAGGTAAAATAGTTTCTGAGGAAATCGAGCATGGAAAGTGCAGAGAAGGACGGAACCTTGAACATCAGAGGAGAGAACCAAGGACCATAACCCTTCCAGTGCACCAGGTATTGACTCTGACCTCAGAACAGATGGGAATCCAAGATGCTGCTAACCTCATACTCCTCATAGTCGAGGAGAAGGAGAGTCGAATACCTAACTGGTAGCAAAAGGCGTGCCAGAACCTAGAGACAAACTGTCTCCCACGGTCAGAGACAATCTCCCTAGGCAACCCCTGCAAATTGAAGACCTCCCTGGCAAACACTGAGGCAAGCTCCTGAGTGGTAGGCAGCCTCCTAAATGGAACAAAGTGGCACATTTGAGAAAACCGGTTGACAACCATGAGGATAACCGTGTAACCTCAAGACGCAGGAAGTTCCATAATAAAATCCATGGCCAGGTGAGACCAAGAACGCTCCCCATTGGGAATAGGATGCAGTAGGCCCAAGGGAAGGTGCTGAGGGGAGATTTGTTCTGGGCACAGACGGAACAAGCAGCCACATATGCAGCAACATCAGTGTGGAGAGATGGACACCAGAACTGAGTGGAACTAGCCCAGGACATCTGGTTCTAACTAGGATGACCGGCAGTCTTGGAATTGTAGTACATGCGCAACAGTCTGATGCGCAACCCCTCAGGTACAAAACATTTGGCAGCAGGTCTCTCTCTGGGAGCATCAGGTTGGGCAGCCAAGATCTGTTTCCCAAGAGGAGAGGTTAAGTTGGTGCGGGTGGCAGCCAGGATATAATGTGAAGGTATGACCGGTGTCGACACGGAGTCCTCCCTGGACAACTCAGAATACTGGTGAGACAAGGCATCAGCCTTAACATTCTTGGAACTGGGCAAATAGGAGACCACATAGTTAAAATGAAACAAGAATAAGGTCCATCTGGCCTGATGGGGTGTGAGCCTCTTGGCCTTCAAGAGATAAATCAGATTCTTATGATCGGTGAGAATGAGAACAGGAACCACAGAACCTTCGAGCATGTGTCTCCACTCTTTGAGAGCCAGGATAATGACCAAGAGCTCTCTGTCTCCAATCTCAAAATTGCATTGGAGACAGCTTCTTGGAGTAGAACCCACAAGGAAGTAAGGGTCCATCAGGTGTCTGACGCTAAGACAGGAGAGCACCTACTCCTGTTTCAGACACATCCCCCTCTAGGACAAAAGGCAAACCAGGATTGGGATGAGACAGAATAGGAGCCAAAGCGAAAGCAGACTTGAGGGCCTCAAAAGCTTGGATGGCAGAAGGTGTCCAATTGTGGCAATCGCTGCCCCTCTTGGTCATATCAGAGACAGGTTTGGCCAAAGAGGAAAAGTTCCTGATACATTTCCGATAGTAGTTGGCAAACCCAAGGAAACAAAAAGATGAGAAAGTGCGCTAGTAGAAAATAATTGTGCTGCAACCAAAGATCCAATTGGAAATAAAGTGATAGTGAAAAAAATTTGGTGCGCTACAAAAATACTGTGCAAATATAAATCAACATTTAAATATGCAATATAAGTAAAATAAATTCAATTATACAACAACCAATTCCTGTGACGTGTATAATCCAATTATGATGTAATTGTCCACAATCAAGTGTATGAACTGAAGAAAGTCCCAAAGTCCAATTTAAACTTCAAACAGGTGAATGTCCAAAAGACGTGAAATAGTAACGAAAAAATGGAGTGATATTTCGGCAAGGACTGTGACAGTTTCCCACTACCTTTCCAGATTTACCTATTACCAGAAATATATTTAAAAAGGGCATAGAAAGCGATCAATCCAGATGGAGCTTCTTATATCACCACGGGTGAGGGTATGTGTAAAACACCTACACCTTATACCACAATAGCCGCTTACCAGATGGTGAATTTGGAGAGCTTTGGAATATATATTCTCTAGTTGTCTTGTACTGACAGTGGTGCAGAAGGACTCCTGGCAAAGGAGCTCAATTCAACATCCAGGATGCATAGATCAGAAGTGGCAGACTGGTACTGCTGGCTCCGACACAGGATGGAGTGGCCGCAAGCCTGACCCATGGCTGCTCATCCTCTCACTTTCCGGTCAGTCCAGGAGAAAAAGAGTTGGCGGGCCGGGTCTGAGTGGCAGCCGCCGAGCCAGACAGCGTGGTGGTGGTGGGGGGTTGGTCCTGGTCCTCCTGCTGTCACCTTCTCCCTGGGCTGGGGGAAGAGGATAATGGAGCAATAAGGAGCTGTCTCCTCCCGGTCTGTGAGAGGGGGTTTGATGCTGTAACAGATCCTAATGCAGCCTGACTCCAAAAGAGAACTGAGTATGGATAGAGCGGACATCACTGTTTCATCAGTGATCACTTAGTTCCCTTTAGGAGTCAGGCTGCATTAGGATCTGTAAAATAAAGCAGTTTATTGGAGCAAACAACAATAAACGGAGAGCAAGAGTGAGGAAGCGAGATCCGAAACAAGCCGGGGGACAAGTCCAGAAGCGGGTAGTCATCCAAACCGAGGTCGAGTCCAGAAGCGGTTAATCTACCGATGCCAGGTCATCTGTCGATGTGTAGTTATCTGCATAACTACATATGCAGATAACTACACCAAACTACCCGCTCGTTCGCTGACATCCCCGCTGGAGAGGGAGAAAGGCAGGCGGCTGATGTAAACAAAGCCGCATGTCATTCTCTCTGGTGTAACTGCAGAGACTATATGATCCTGCTATGTAGGATCGTATGTCTCTGTAGTTACATCACAAGCAGATATATTTATATATCTATATATATATATATCTATCTATATATATATATATACATATATATATATATATATTCTATTTAGACCCAATTCAAGCTCAAATAATTTTTATTTATTATAATTTTTTGATGGACTAATCGAATCTAACTATATTAATTTTTAAGGTGCCAGTGCATGTATGTTTGGTATAAAGATAACAAAAAAAAAAAACCTCAGAGACCACAATTGCCAACTAATTAACCTAGTTTAGTCAAAAAATGTGCTGCGCTAAAATGTAGTGAATGTGAAAGCACCAAAAAAGATTCTTCAAACTTGTGTTTGAAGTGAAAGAAACAACTGAAAGTACTCAATAATCTGTGATATCTTCAAATATAAAATGCCATATGATGACGTCAAGTGTATGACGAAACCGGTCGGGTGAGTCAGACGTGATGTGACCACGCCCCCAACAGCCGGCTACCAAAGACATCTACACTGTGGGAGATGTTCGTTCGCTCCTAGTGCGGTATTCCTCAACTACTATGTGCCTTGACATTCAACGAAAATGTGAGTGTTTTATCTGTTTTTAATACAAATAAACGTTTTTTATACGGAGTTACGCTATGTCCCTGCTTTATACTTTTTCCCCTGTTGTCATGATGTGGATATCGCTTTTGAGTCTATAAGGAGACATCCTTTGGCCATTCTTGGTATTACACACAAGCTTATTTTGGTCCACTCATTAGTTTGAGAGACCAACTCCCTCTGGTAAGCAGCCATTTGGTTTTGTTTGGTGATTTGCACATCGGTGTCCTCCCTATCCTCATAAGGTGTCGTGTGGATGAAATTTCTGGGACCTTGTGGCTGATCTTCCTGAAACCACCTCTGTGTTTTATTATTATGGACTTCATTGGGATTTAAATATCCTCTTTGTTTTTCATATTTTCTTCTCCTTTTTTTGCACTGATTGCTTTGTTAAATGTGATAAGTGTTTAGTTTTCACTATTTGCACATATGGTATTTTATATTTGAAGATATCACAGATTATTGATTATTATTTTTATTATACAGGATTTATATAGCGCCAACAGTTTGCGCAGTGCTTTACAATGTGAAGGAAGACAATACAGCTACAATACAGTTCAAAACAGGAGGAACTAGAGGGCCCTGCTCGTTAGAACTTACAATCTAGAAGGGATGGTCAAGTGAAACAAAAGGCAATAACCGTGGGGGATGGGTTGATGGAGAAAATGGAGGTATATTTCTTAGGTGTGGGTAGGATAGGCTTCTCTGAAAAGGAGGGTTTTCAGAGATCGCCTAAAAGCTAATAGAGCGGGAGATAATCGGACAGATAAGGGTAGGGAGTTCCATAGGATTGGAGAAGCTCTGGAAAAGTCCTAGAGGCGAGCGTGGGAGGAGGTGATGAGTGAGCTAGAGAGCAGGAGGTTTTGAGAGGAACGAAGAGAGCGATTAGGTTGGTATTTTGAGATGAGGCTGGTGATGTAGCTGGGGGCTAGGCTGTGGATTGCTTTGTAAGATGTTGTAAGTATTTTGAATTTAATTCGTTGAGTGAGCGGAAGCCAGTGGAGGGCTTGACAGAGAGGAGCAGCGGGCACTGAGCGATTGGTGAGGTCGATGAGTCTGGCGGCAGCATTCATGATGGATTGAAGGGGGGATAGCCTGTGTAGAGGTAAGCCAATGAGAAGGGAGTTGCAGTAGTCGAGGCGCGAGATGACCAGGGAGTGAACTAGGAGTTTTGTTGTGTCTTTGGTTAGAAAGGGGCATATTTTGGAGATGTTGCGGAGGCTGAGGCGGCAAGATTTGGACAGCGATTGGATGTGGGGTTTGAAGGAGAGTTCAGAGTCCAGGACAACACCTAAGACCTTGGCATGTGGGGATGGGCTGATGGTTATGCCATTGATATTGACGGAGAAATCAGGGGAAGGGGCACGCAGTGGAGGAAAAATTATAAGCTCGGTTTTGGATGGATTGAGTTTGAGGAAGTGGTGAGACATCCAGACCGATATATCTGATAGTAAATTAGTGATGCGTGAGGAGACTGAGGGAGAGAGCTGAGGAAAGGATAGATAGATTTGGGTATCGTCAGCGTAGAGATGGTATTGGAAGCCGTGGGAGGCTATCAACTGACCTAGAGAGGAGGTGTAGATTGAAAATAGGAGGGGTCCAAGAACAGAGCCTTGGGGGACTCCAACAGAGAAGGGGAGAGGAGAGGAGGAAGTAGAATTGTAGGTAACGCTAAAGGTGCGGTTAGATACGTTTTTTTTTTTTAAAGGTTTTTATTAAACAAACAAAACACAGTACACCAAAAGAAAAATGGCATTACAGCAGAAAAGAGAGGATACAGAACATACAAAGCATCCTCTCCAATCATCTGACAAAATAGAACAACAGTACAGAGAATACACCGTAATCGTGGTAAAAGGAACACAAGCGGAGCAAAAGAAGGCACTTTAGACATCGCCTAGGTAGCGTCAGACACCGGGGAGGCAGTAAGGTCAGAGTCTACCCAGAAGGACCAGATTTTACTGAATTTCTTCGGACATCCTCTGGCCTCATACGTCAGTTTATACAAAGGCAGAGCCTGATTAACAATAGAGATCCAAAATGGAACATCAGGGGGTGTGGAAGATTTCCAACGGAGAGCAATAGCTTTCCTAGCATAGAAAAAGAGCAAACGCAGAAATAGTTTCGTGCGAGCCGGAGCATCCTCATCATCCACATACCCTAGGAGACAACGAAGGGGGTTACAGACATTGGACAACTGAGAGATATCGTTTATAAAGGCCGTCACCCCTGACCAAAAGGCACGGATAGGGGGGCAATCCCAAAACATATGAAAGAATGATCCAACACCATCAGAGCACTTAGAGCAGAGGGGGGAGGATAATTTACCAATTTTATGAAGGAACAGGGGAGTGTAGTAAGCCCTATACAGGAATTTTAACTGTATGACTCTATCCCTGGAGGAAATTACAACCGGGATTTGTTCAGGAAGGACGTCATGCCACACCTCCTCCGTCAAGTCCGGGACGTTCTCACGCCACTGGGACTCAACCACCACCAAGCGCTTAGACCTAGAATGCAACAGCCTACGATAATATGTGGAGACCAGTTTCTCATGTGAAGAGTCAGAAAGGAGATATTCCAAGGGGGATGGCTCCAGCGAGACATCCCGGAGGCCAAACTGCGCAGCCGCCGCATGTCTCAGCTGGAGGTAGCGAAAATGAGCCGTAGATGGTACAGCAAAAGTGGACTGCATGTCCGCAAAGGACCGGAAGGTTCCCCGGACATACAGGTGATCAACAGACTTCACCCCAAGGCGGGCCCAAAAAATACCGTCGTCCCGACCTAAAAACTCCCGAAACCGTGGATTGTGCCAAAGGGGGGCATTAGGGGAGTACGACCCCGGAGGGTCGGCCTCGCCCAATGCGGTAGCCGCAAAAACCCGTAGAGTGACCGAGATAAGTGCAGTGTTCGGCCTGCCCATAGTAGATCTACGGTGCAGTAAATTTTGCAGAGATTCATAGGACGTAAAAATAGCCGCCTCCAAGGCCGCCGCAGCATGATTGTCCTCGGGATGGAACCACCAATGTGCATGTGCCAACTGGGAGGCGAAGTAATAAAGGCGTAGGTTGGGCGCCGCCAGTCCCCCCGCCAATACAGGTAACTGTAAAGCATCTCTGGCCACCCGTGCCGGCCGACCCCCCCAGATAAATGAAGTGAGGAGCGAATCAATGACCTGGAAACGACGTTTGGTAACATAGATCGGGGAGTGACTCAACACATACAGAAATCGGGGAAGGAATATCATTTTAAAAATGTTGATCCTACCTAAAACCGTGAGAGGAAGCTGGGACCAGAGCTGTAAAGAAGATTTAAGTCGGGCGACCAAGGGATCTAAATTATTGGGGAGGAAACGAGACAAGGGAAGTTGAATGTCAACCCCCAAGTACCAAAACCGATCCACCACCTGGAGAGGGCAAGATGCGAGAGAAGGGGGCAAAACCTGGGGATCCAGGGGGAACAGAGTAGATTTACTCCAGTTCACCCGAAACCCCGAGAAGTGACCGAAGCGATCAATAATGGACAATAGAGTGGGGAGGGATTGATATGGATCTGCTAGATATATCAACATATCGTCCGCATACAATGAAACCTTTTCTTCCAAGCCATTGATCACAAAGCCCGCAACAGCCGCACACTGGCGGATCTGCGCAGCCAAAGGCTCAATGGCCAGGGCGAACAGCAACGGGGACAACGGGCACCCCTGCCTAGTACCCCGAAAAATGGGAAAGGAGTCAGACACAAAATTATTGACCCTGATACGGGCACGAGGGAGATAATATAGAAGTTTTACCCATTTTATGAACCTCGGTCCAAATCCGAATTTCGCCAATACCTCCAAGAGATAAGGCCACTCCACGGAATCAAAAGCCTTGTGAGCGTCCAAGGCTACCACAACCCTGGCCCCCACAGAAGCATGAGTCGTCTGAAGGTTGGTAAAAAGTCTACGCAAGTTGATCGAGGTAGACCGGCCAGGAATAAACCCCGACTGGTCCGCCCTGACCAAGTCCGTGACAACCGTATTCAGCCGTCTCGCCAGAACCTTGGCCAAGATCTTCACATCTGTATTAATAAGTGAGATCGGACGGTACGATTCACAGAAAAGAGGGTCCTTGCGCGGCTTCGGGATGAGTACTATAAGGGCTTCCGTCATAGAGGGCGGCAGACGTCCTTCCTTCAGAGCACAAGTAAACACTTTCAACAAATGGGGGACCAATAATTCCCTATATTGAAGATACCATTCAATGGGGAAACCATTCAAGCCAGGTGTCTTATTATGCGCAAACGTAGCTACGGCCTTGTCAATCTCATCTGTCGTCAAAGGGGAGTCTAAGAAGCGAGATTGGTTGACCGACAATGCGGGCAAATCAATATCATACAGAAAGTCATCAAGTTTGATAATAGTGTAATGGGCCTGGGAGCGATATAGAGAGGAATAAAATTCAACAAAACTATGAAGAATATCAGGAGTTTGTTCTACAATGACACCGGCCTGGCTGGTGACCCGGGGAATGATACAAGGTTGAAAATCCGGCCTAGCTAAGTAGGCCAACAGGCGACTGTTTTTATCCCCCAGTTCAAAAATTCTTTGATTCTGATACAACAGTTTTTTCTGGGTGCGCTCAATAAGGACGAGATCCAAATCATGGGCTCTGGCCCGCCAAGCGGCGTGATTCTGAGGGGAGGGGTTGTCAGAGTATTGCCGTTCAGCCGCATGCAATGCCCGTTCGGCGTCAACCAACTTGGTCTGACGGGCCTTCCGAGCATGGCCTATGGCAGACGAGAAAGTGCCCCGCATAGTGGCCTTGAAGGCGTCCCAGGTCAGCAGTGCCGACCCCTCCTGTCCATTGAGCGCCCAGAAAGAATTCAATTCCGTGAGCCCCTGATCAGTCACCGCGGGGTCCGCCAGCCACAGAGGGCTCAGTCTCCATAGTTTATAGTTAGGTGGGGACCCCAAAGCAAGGTCCACCAGCAAAGGGGAGTGGTCAGATACCGCCCGAGGGAGGTACCTGATCCACGAGAGCAGACCCAGCAGTTCCCGAGAGAGCAAACAGAGGTCAATCCTAGATAGAGTGTGGTGTGAGCTCGAATAACAAGAAAACTCAGTAATCCCCCCATGTTTCCACCTCCAGGCGTCCGTGAGGTCCAATTTATCCAAATAGGAGCGCAGGGGGGTATGTTGGGAAGAAGCAGCCCCAGAGCGGTCCAAAGCATTGTCGAGGACCGTGTTAAAGTCACCCGCCATAATAAGAGGGCCCTCCGCCATTTCCAAAACCAAACCCAAAACACGGTCAAAGAATGACTTAGTAAATGACGGGGGGACATAAACATTCACCAGGGTATAAGGTTTACCCAAATATTCAATTATAAGGATAACAAAGCACCCCGAGGGGTCCGTCTTTAGATGTTTAATAGTGACCGGGGCGGACTTGGCAACCAAAATGGACGTGCCTCGGGCATAGGAAGAGTAGGTAGAGTGTAGCGCATACGCCACGTGTGCCCGCTTAAGGGCCATAACCCTGGACCCCTGGAGGTGTGTCTCCTGCAACAAAACAACATGAGGACTATGGCGTTTTAAATAGTCAAACATCAGAGACCGTTTCACTTTAGAATTTAGCCCCCTGACGTTCCATGAGATTATACGTAGAGTAGACATAGAAATATATCAACAATCAGCGTTAGCGCCCCGTAGGTCAGCCCAAAAACAGGCAAACCCCGAAGAGCCAAGGCATAACCAGCATCTGAGAGGAGCCCAGAAAGAGGAGTATGCATAAGACATACGAAGAGTGACCACAACAACATATTAAACGAAATCAACTGTATCGCAGAAGGAGAGAGCATGACACCAAAAACAAAAAAAGGAAAAACTGTACCGACCCTGTGGATCAAAATGGTGCAAACAAACAAACCAAAAAGGAGAAACCCACCAAAACCCGCAGGTTGCGGATGGCAATAGTAACAAACACCCCCTCCCCCCACCCTAGCCCACCCGGCCCTCAAACCCCAACAATTGAGAGCTTTGTAGCCCATAACAACAAAAGGAAGTCAAATGCAGGGAAACGTGGATCTGCCCGTCCTGTAGTAGACGAACGAGAAAAAACTATAAAAAGGAAGGAGATGAGGGGGGAGCCCCCACCCCAAAAATGCCCATCAGAAAAAAAACAGAAAAATAGGACCCCCGACCCCCAGAAAAAAGGAATAATCATCTGTCCCCAAAAAATCAAGCGAGAGAGGGTCCATGAAGAGCACCAGGACAAGCCCAGAGCCCAACCATACTATCAGCAGTTAGACAGTCCTTCATCTAGGAGGAGACCGCCGGTCCTGGCGGCCAGGAGAGCCACGGCCCAAGGAGTCCACCCATTGTGCGGCCTCCCGAGGATCCTGGAAGAAATGAGCCTTGCCCTGAGAGATGATCCGGAGACGGGCAGGATAAAGCATACTATATGGCAACTGGAGATCACGCAGCCGCCTCTTAACTGCCATAAAGGAGGCCCGCTGTTTTTGGGTGGCTGCAGAGAAGTCAGGAAAGATGGAGATAACATCATTATTGTAGGAGACACGGCCCTTCTCCCTGGAGGCCTGCAGCACAGCCTCCCTGTCACGGAAATGCAGAAGTATATGAGAAGAGGACGAGGTGGCGCCCCTGGTGGTAGGGGGCGCAACGGCACCCTGTGCGCCCGTTCAATGGCGAATAAAGGAGAAAAAACATTCTTTCCAAAGGTGTCAAGGAGCCACTTTTCCATAAATGATTTGGGGGTCTTTCCCTCCGCCCCCTCAGGGAATCCCAGAAAGCGGAGGTTATTACGTCGGAGGCGATCCTCCATGTCAGTGATCTTATCGATGGTGGCCGTGTGACCCCTCTGCAAGTTGGACACGGAGGCCTGCAAGGGGCGGTGGGCATCCTCCAGGTCGCCAATACGTTGTTCCGCGTTGCCCACCCTATGGCGGAGATTATGGACATCCTGCTTCAGGAACGACATCTCCATCCTCACAGACTCAATTTGAGTAGTGAGAGAGGCCTGACAGTGACGGATGGCATCCATGATGGCAGCAAGGGATGGCTCAGGGCTATCCACCTCCACCCCTGCCTCAGCTGTGGGGCCCAGGGGGGGAAAGAAGAGGATCACTCACAGTCTCATGCCGGTGCAGGGAAGAAGAGTCGCCAGGCCCCGAAACATCACCCCGGGAGAGAGAGGCGGATGGCTGCGAGGATCGTGCAGCAGCAGCAGGCTGACTCAAGCTCCGTGGCGGGCCAGCGCCATCTTGGGACCGCTCGAGGAGGGAGGCCGACGGCTGGAATCCAGGTGCCTCCGGACCAGGGGGACCGATCTTTACCATCTCCGCTGATGCACCGAGGGATCAGGAGTACACAGGCATCGGAAGCAGGTGAGTAGCGGCTCGGGGTTCTGCAGGATCGGTGAAGGATCAGGGCAAGCAGGAGAGAGCTCCGGAACCGCGCTGCTCTCACATCAGTGGCCGGCCACGCCCCCTGCGGTTAGATAAGTTTACTTATTACTATTACTAATTATAAGATTACTTTCAGTTGTTTCTTTCACTTCAAACACAAGTTTGAAGAATCTTTTTTGGTGCTTTCACATTCACTACATTTTAGCGCAGCACATTTTTTGACTTTATTTGATTTTGGTTTTTCTATGATTCCTTTGTGCAGCAGCTTATTATAATAATAATTTTGTATATTAATTATTATTTCAATCGATTAGCGCAGAAAATCCACCATTATATTAATTAACCTAGTTTAGTGAAACTGTATAAAATCAACAAATTTATAAAAATAATTCTGCATGCTGGAAATTATATATAGGTGTTTAAAACATTTATTTCTGTGAAAAATTAGTAGTTTAAATATAAATTGATAGGCTAAGAAACTATCAGTGGCATATATTATGAAATAAATGTAACAAAGTGATTATGTTTGTGTAAATTGTGTTTTGCAAAATGTTGCAATTATGTACCCAAAATACAACTATTAGAAATTGAGCTTGATTAAATAAACTGACCACTAGATGGCAGTAGTGTGTCAAAATATAAACTGACTATAGTGCGATATATATATATATATACACGGTATATATATGTGCATAGTCCTTACTTTTATCCAAAGATAATATCCAAGGCGCTTGATCACATATTTTCACATAAATATATTTATATATATATATTTTTTTTTATTTAAAGAAATCACAAATCACACATGCTTTGAAAAAATTTCATTAGCTCCAGGTAGCTAAGTGGTTAACACATCTGCCGCGCAACAGTGTATTTGGGTGTTCAAATCCCTGAACTACCTACAACTGTCTGTTGTTATATATGACAAGCAACACTAATATGGCTTCTCCCCAAAAATAAAACATTGTATATGTGTGAAATTAATATATTGGTTGAGTGGGGAGCCATATTAGTGTTGCTTCCTATATAGAGCCACATTCCACTCTGAAAAATAGCAAAGTGTTTGAGCTTGAACATCTCAGAATTTGCAAATTGATTGAGCATATGCAGTGGAACACCAGAACTCAGAATTCAACAACACCAGACATATATGTATATTTATCCCCAAAATATAATTTATATATTTTTTTGTTTTTTTTTGTTTCTGAAAGATTTCTGGATTCAGCTGCTCATGCTCCAAACATTTGCTATATTGCCCCTTTTTTTTTTTTTTTTAACAAAAATACTACATCAAGTCAACACACATAAGAAATGCTTTTAATAATCTCAGCATGAGTACAAAGTGGCTTTTTCATTTAGACTTAGGCTGGCCATACATGTTCAGCTTTTGTTGTACAATTTTCTGTCAGATCTATCACAAACCACATAATGTAAGGTCAAAGCTAAACAACACATTCACTTGTATCCAATTAGGCAGGCCTTCATACTACATACTTGAAGGTAAATTTCAAGAAAATTGGACAGAAAATTGTAAGAAAATTGGATCATGTATGGCCAGCCAAACACTCATTCATTAGTGAACTGGTGATTTTGGTTTAGGAACAAACAGACCCAATTAATTACTTTGCTGGGCGTTTCCTATACTGGGTGGGTGTAGTTTAACCAAGGTTATATAAAGGTATGTTGAAGAGCATCTCATTTGCCCTCTGGCAGCAGGGCCACAAGTCTTTATGTCCGAATTTGCTTTTGGGGGTATGGGGGGGGGGGGGTTTGCTGGCATGCCTAAGGACCCATATTGCAGTAAGTGTATTTTGTTGGATGAATACTTTTCATGCTCTAAATGTTTTGTATAGTTTTTGCAAAGTGTGTCTTTATGTACTCTATACATGTGTTTTTTTATTTGCATGCCTCTGTGTAGCTGTATGTTCTACTGATTTGATGGTATTTAAATGGAAAGGCAGGCTCATGCAAACAATAACCATAAAAGTATGTTGGCTATGTTTTATGCTTAATACTAAGGTGTCTACAACTTATTTTGCTTGACTGTTGGATATTTTAAGCTCTATCTATTCATCATATGTTGTATCTTTGCACTGTAATTTGAATAAAGATTACTTGATTTGGGGGTTTTGGGGGGGGGGGTCATTTCACATTTCACATCCCTGCTTGAGTGATTACTGATGTTTTATACATGTTCAATAAAGCTTATTCATTTGTATACAGCTCCTGGTTTTTTGTTTTCTTTTCTTCATATTTGTCTGGATGTAATTCAGATATCTTTTGTGTCTATTGAATGTAATCAATTTCTTGTATTTTTTGTGTGTGTGCAATGGCAGTACAGTATGAACATGGGTAGGGTTTCTCCGTGTACAGGGGTAGGGTTTCTCCCTTTACTCCAGCGAAGTGTGTATGGGTGTGTATGGCGGGGGGAATGGGGTGTGTATGGGGGGGGGAGAGGTGTGTGTGTGTGTGGAGGAGTGTGTGTGTGGGGGGGGAGGAGTGTGTGAGGGTGAAGGGAGGAGTGTGGGGGGGGGAGTGTGTGTGTGGGGGGGCTAAATTGTAAGAATTAATTAAAGTGTTTATGTATATATTTAGCTAAAAAGATATATAAATTAAGGAATAATACAACATTTCCATTCAGCCTCTGTGGATGAATGTAACCAAAACATTTAATAAAAAATCACTAAAAATGATTACTAAATAAAAGATTGCTACAGCGCTCACTCACTTTTAGTTGGTCTAGGTCAGTGATGATGAACCTTGGCAACACAGGTGTTTTGTAACATTTCCCATGATGCTTACCTACACTGCAGAGTACATGAGCATTATGGGAAATATAGGGCAAAAACATCTAGGGGGGGGGGGGTTAAGGGTTACCATCACTGGCCTAGGTAATACATTTCCAATACATTTTAGTTGTCTGTGTGCACCAGTTTTAAAATAAAGCAACATCTCTTTACAATAAATTGCAAATGGCACATTGGCATTCGCCCTGGACCAGAAATGACACCAAATTGGGTTGCACACATTCCAGCAAGTGGTCACAATCAACTGGCTAATCATGGTGAGGGCCACTTTCAGCTGTGAAGAAATGGCATTCATATGCAAAGTAAGTGTGTTTGTATGTGTGTGTGTGTGGGGGGGGGTCTGTGCTTGTAATCAGAGCATTGATTACCAGTGCAGACCCTTGGGGGATGCCTCTAGAGCCACCAGGGATTGCTGACCCATGGCCACCAGGGATGCCCACCCATGCCACCATTGATGCCAATCAGTGCTCAGGGAACCTGTTAGTGCCCCCCTCATCAGTGCTGCCCATCATTACCATCTATCAGTGCTGCCCACCAGTGCCAATCATTGCCCATCAGTGCCACCTATCAATGCCCATCAATGCTGCATATCAGTGCCGCCTATCAGTGTCCATCAGTGCTGCATATTAGTGTCTCATCAGTGCCTGCCAGCGCAGCCTCATCAATGCTCGTCAGTGCAACAAAAAACATATTGATTTACCAAATTTTATTACATAAACAAAAACACATCTTTTTTTTAGGGGTCAAACATTTAGGTCTTCTTTTTGCCAATAAAAAAAACCCTTTAGTGATCAAATACCACCAAAAAGCAATATTTGTGTGAAAATAATGTCATGCATTTGTGATAGGTACAGGGTTGCATGACCGCGCAATTGTCGTTCAAAATGCAACAGCATAAAAAGCTAAAAATTGGCCTGGGCAGGAAGGGGTGTAACTGCCCTGTAAGGAAGTGGTTAACTATTGAAACATGGGGATAAATATTCCATGGGTAATCATGCTCAGCTTAATGGTTTATTGGTTAGTGTCTATAAACACTGCGAGCATAAGTTCAAATCCCAAGTCTGCCATCACCTCCTTAAATTTTAGACAACTATAAATAAATACTGAAACTTGGCAAATGCATAATTGCACCCTACACATATACATGTCTGTTTCTTGAATAAACATGGCCATGGACATGCAATTTTAGGTGATGTAGCCAATGTATTACTATGTGGCAAAAAAAAATAATGACACACAATTGTGAGCACACAGGGTGTTATCGTGGTTGGGCCTTGAGCTCATGACCTAGCAATCTTTGTCTATGAGCATAGACCACTACACTAAAGTGCTGAATACAATCAGACATGCCTGAAAGTTTCAGATGAATAAAGAATGAAGATTGCTAATTAGACAGCTGTGTAGTCTGCTATTAGTCAATCTAAAGGTTAAAACACATAAGATACATAACTATACCTTAAAATTAAAATAAACCATAATAGATGACATTGCTGTGTAATAGTAATTCAGAATAGACAAATTTCCTTTTATGAAAAACACAAAGGGAATGTAGTTAACTCCAAACCCAAATTCAATCTTGGTTAACTCCAACTCCGAATTCACTAAAGCACCAAGTTGAAGGTTTAACTCCAGCCACATACCTAATTAGGATGCTAACGAGTTTAGGCTGGAGTTATTTCTGGAGAAGTGAGCAGCTCTGCTCCAAACTCTTAGTGAATTAGGCCCCCGGTGTCACAAAAATCAAGGAATCTTCGCAAAGTAAGTTTACAAACTTTAAGGTCATTCAGAATAACAGGAGTAGGCTAGGACTAACTGAAAAGTAGTGTGGAAATGAATATAACGCTTTCTTAATTCCAATGATAAACTTTAATCCATCGCCTAAATTAGGAATCGGCTGTCCCCTAATGCACAGCTAATTCTGAAATGCATCTGACCAGTTGTAATTGGATAGCTCGTGTAAATTACAGACAGCTAAGAATATTAACAGAAATTACAATGTTTTGCTCATAAATATTTTTTTACTTTTGTAGTTATATTATAATTGTTTCTATCTTTTATTTGTAAAATGCATTATTTGTAAAATAATCTTACAGAATATATTCAGTATAGTATACAGTAAATATATATATATACAGTGGGTACGGAAAGTATTCAGACCCCCTTAAATTTTTCACTCTTTGTTATATTGCAGCCATTTGCTAAAATCATTTAAGTTCATTCTTCTTCCTCATGAATGTACACATAGCACCCCATACTGACAGAAAAACACAGAATTGTTGACATTGTTGCAGATTTATTAAAAAAGAAAAATGGAAATATCACATGGTCCTAAGTATTCAGACCCTTTGCTGTGACACTCATTTATTTAACTCAGGTGCTTTCCATTTCTTCTGAGCATCCTTGAGATGGTTCTACACCTTCATTTGAGTCCAGCTGTGTTTGATTATACTGATTGGACTTGATTAAGAAAGCCACACACCTGTCTATATAAGACCTTCCAGATCACAATGCATGTCAGAGCAAATGAGAATCATGAGGTCAAAGGAACTGCCTGAAGAGCTCAGAGACAGAATTGTGGCAAGGCACAGATCTGGCCAAGGTTACAAAAAGATTTCTGCTGCACTTAAGGTTCCTAAGAGCACAGTGGCCTTCATAATCCTCAAATGGAAGATGTTTGGGACGACCAGAACCCTTCCTAGAGCTGGCCGTCCGGCCAAACTGAGCTATCGGGGGAGAAGAGCCTTGGTGAGAGAGGTAAAGAAGAACCCAAAGATCACTGTGGCTGAGCTCCAGAGATGCAGTCAGGAGATGGGAGAAAGTTGTAGAAAGTCAACCATCACTGCAGCCCTCCACCAGTCGGGGCTTTATGGCAGAGTGGCCCGACGGAAGCCTCTCCTCAGTGTAAGACACATGAAAGCCCGCATGGAGTTTGCTAAAAAAACACCTGAAGGACTCCAAGATGGTGAGAAATAAGATTCTTTGGTCTGATGAGGCCAAAATAGAATTTTTTGGCCTTAATTCTAAGCGGTATGTGTGGAGAAAACCAGGCACTGCTCATCACCTGTCCAATACAGTCCCAACAGTGAAGCATGGTGGTGGCAGCTTCATGCTGTGGGGGTGTTTTTCAGCTGCAGGGACAGGACGACTGGTTGCAATCGAGGGAAAGATGAATGCGGCCAAGTACAGGGATATCCTGGACAAAAACCTTCTCCAGAGTGCTCTGGACCTCAGACTGGGCCGAAGGTTTACCTTCCACAACAAGACAATGACCCTAAGCACACAGCTAAAATAACGAAGGAGTGGCTTCACAACAACTCCGTGACTGTTCTTGAATGGCCCAGCCAGAGCCCTGACTTAAACCCAATTGAGCATCTCTGGAGAGACCTAAAAATGGCTGTCCACCAACGTTTACCATCCAACCTGACAGAACTGGAGAGGATCTGCAAGGAGGAATGGCAGAGGATCCCCAAATCCAGGTGTGAAAGACTTGTTGCATCTTTCCCAAAAAGACTCCTGACTGTATTAGATCAAAAGGGGGCTTCTACTAAATACTGAGCAAAGGGTCTGAATACTTAGGACCATGTGATATTTCAGTTTTTCTTTTTTAATAAATCTGCAACAATGTCAACACAACAATTCTGTGTTTTTCTGTCAGTATGGGGTGCTGTGTGTACATTCATAAGGGAGAAGAATGAACTTAAATGATTTTAGCAAATGGCTGCAATATAACAAAGAGTGAAAAATTTAAAGGGGTCTGAATACTTTCCGTACCCACTGTATATATATATATATATATACACACATACAAATGTTAACAATACAGAACATAATGGTAGACAAAAGATAGAAGAACTCTGATGAAACAATCTGCAATCTAATTCCTTAACTACAACTGAAAAATAAAATTCAGCCTTTCTTGGAAGCAAGGATATTATCATAACCTCTGGAATATCAAATCCAAACAACTTACTCCAGCTGTTCAGCAGATTTAGCTTGAAAAGAAGTAATCTTGAAATCCCACTAACATCGAGGAAGGTTTTATGCACTGGTATGAAAAATGTTTAACAAAACTGCTTGGCATAACAAAAAGACAAACAGTTTAATTTCAGCTTGAATTAAAGGCTGGTTTATAAGCAAATAGCAAAGACAAAAAACATACTTGAAATAAAGCCTAGCCAAAAAAGAAAAGTTAAGTATTAGAAAGTGATTTTATATGTGCAGTATCTCCAAAAGTGAGTACACCCCTCAAATTTTTGTAAATATTTTATTATATCTTTTCATGTGACAACACTGAAGAAATGACACTTTGCTACAATGTAAAGTAGTGAGTGTACAGCTTGTATAACAGTGTAAATTTGCTGTCCCCTCAAAATAACTCAACACAGCCATTAATGTCTAAACCGCTGGCAAGAGAGTACAACCCTAAGTGAAAATGTCCGAATTGAGCCCAATTAGCCATTTTTCCTTCCCAGTGTCATGTGACTCGTTAGTGTTACAAGGTATCTGGTGTGAATGGGGAGCAGGTGTGTTAAATTTGGTGTTATTGGTCTCACTCTCTAATACTGGTCAATGGAAGTTCAACATGGCACCTCATGGCAAAGAACTCTCTGGCTGCAGTCTGCTTCTTTTTAAAAATAATCCCAGCTGCATCAAACTGTCAAGAGGGTCTTTTGTACACTTATGGAGCCAACACTAACCTGCCTGAAAAAAAAAGGGCTGATTTTTACTGACATACATTTTCTCAAATGGACATTTACTAATCACTGATTTTTACAAACTGTCAGTAAATTTACTGACAGTGAGGAACAGGGTTGCCAACCAACAAAAAAACAACTTAAAACACCTTAAATTCTCATTTACTGCAAGCAAGGCTATACTAAAGCAAGATTTCACAACCTTTGTACCACAGAGGAACCCCTGAAAAAAATGTGAGCTCTCAAGGAACTATTGCTTAAAATTATAATATCTAGAGCTGTTGTGGA
Source organism: Pelophylax lessonae (assembly GCF_965119305.1). Lineage (NCBI taxonomy): Eukaryota > Metazoa > Chordata > Amphibia > Anura > Ranidae > Pelophylax > Pelophylax lessonae. The sequence goes on from NC_138772.1 coordinate 451,285,257, forward strand.
AATTTTAATAATATTTATGTGGACATTTCTTTAGGATGTATTTTTAGTTAGATTGCCATTATGTCTCCCAGTGTCAGTTTACCGGTAATCGCTATGTACAGCGAATATTTCTTTAACTGGCATTGAGGAAAGACCTGTAGATGTGGAAATCTTCCATTAAATGGAGACTGCATGCTACTTGTAGCCTGATCATCCCTATCGGCGGTGCCAGTCCAGATCTATGGCAGTGCAAGGCGAACTCCTACACACAAATGTATATCAGCCAGCTGGGGCCCCGATAAGTTTGTGGTTATCATTTTAATAATATCTGCCCTTCACCAGGATTAATGGATGTTTGCATCTTTCTGTCATATTTGATCCATATGATTGAAATACTGCTGCTATTGTCTTTTGCAGATATAATAAGTCCCATTCTCTGGAACAGTAGCATGATCACTATCAAATGTGGTTTATATGAACTATATTATATAGGATCCACTCTAACAGGTTACGATGAGAGTGCATGCTTGTGAATTAGCGTGGCCAAGTTGATGAGAATCTATGTGGCAGCCATGTTGCTTTGTTCACTTGGCAGTTAGAGTCTCTGCACATGGCCGTGTTGTTCCATAAGCATTCACTCCTCTTTTTATTGTACTTTTGAATGTATACATGTCTGTGATTGGTGGTCTTGAAGCCACTCCCTGTAACCCCCCCTTTTGTTCTCTTGCTGTAAATAAACCTGAGCTCTGCTCTGTGGTACACAGAGAGACCCTTCAGTTGGCATCGAATTGACTACAGCGAGCGTCTGTTACTTTCTTTGTCGCCAAGCTCGCTGGGATAACCTTATACAAAAGAGCTGCACATTGTACTTTTCAGTACAAGGGATTAATGGCGTTTGGCACGTATTAATATCAAGTGTGCTTTTTAGCGCAGCGAAGTTTTCAGCGCACCAAGCAAACTTCCATGCTCCAAGCTCCATTAATTTCCATGACAAGAGCTCACAGAACATTAGTGGGATCAGTAACATTACTTAGACTAAAGCCTCATACACATGACAAGGTTATCAGATGAATATTTGTCCATTTTTTGTTGCATGCTAGTTTCATATCGAAAGTGAGGAGGTTACTTAACATACAAACATTTTCAGAATACAACTTTGGAAATGATGTAATGTTCTGAATTTTATTGTAATGTATTCTTTTGTTTTCGAGCATGTGTAGTCTTGCTCTCACGACCAAGCCTTTTCGGACAAAAACTGTACTAATTAAATGAAAATCGAACGTTATATTCACATACAATAACATTTTTATAGCCTGCACCTTCAGTTTTTGTTGTCCGAAAACTCGGAATCAGCTGTCGAAAGCACTATACTAATGATCAGAAAATTGGCAGATCGTTCGTCGCATGAAATTTTACTTCTGATTTTTATATCGTATGAATGGGCCTTTATTTCCTTCCATGCGGTTTTACACATTGGGCAGTTAGTGCTCCTTATTGAAATCTGTCAGTTGTGGACAATTCAGCCTTATCCCATTGGAACCCAAAGGCTTTCAGGACTGTTTTAAAGAAAGTCTGCCAATTTGATGGCTGTTTCTTTGTTTTGGTGACAATATCTTCTATCTTATGTTTACCATTGTGTTTCAAGATTTTTGCAGTCTTTGTATGTTCACAGAATATTCTGTAGATAGAATTCAGTTATTGTGGGATTTTTTCTTTTTTTCTTTTCTTGTGATCTTCTAAATTTTGCTGGCGTGTAGGACGGTGGGAATAACGATCAGAGGGTATAGGCAAACCATGACAAAGTCTATATTCATTAGATATAGGAGTGACAAAAATATGCAACGCTGTCCCAAACCACTTTTGTTCGTTAAGAAGTCTGTAAAACCATTGGCAGAGTTAAGGTACAGGTTTTGAAAAAGATTGATGTATTGTTGGTGATTGCAGTATGATCTTACTATTCTCCACAGGAAGTCTTTGTGAAAACTATCAAATTCATTTTTAAAGTCAATAAAGTTTATAGCAGTGGTTGTTGTAGTTCAATTTGTTGTTCAGCAATATTTCGCTTGCTGCTCAACCATCCCATGCAAAACCCAGTGTGTTCTATGGGTAGCAGTCTGTCTGTTGCATCTCCTAGGTGCATGAAGAGGATGGTACAAAAGACTTTGCCTGCCACTGAAAGCAGTGAGGATTGCTACTATCACACCTATTCTTAACCTCTCCTCCAGTCACAAGGAACTTACTGTGTTTGTGAACACTTTATAAATAGTCTAAAGCTGGCCATAAACAGCTTTAATCTCAGCCGGTTCAGCAGGAACCATGTGAGATTCGAACCGTTAATGGGCAGGCTGAATATACCAAGTTGATCGATCGATGAACTTGGGTACAACCAGCCTGCAGGAATCTCTTGAAATTATCATCAGTGGCTGCTTCACCCTCCCGCCCCTGCTCCCCCGCCTGGGAGAAGACAATTGCTGATTCCTCTGTCAGCACTCTCTGCGTGAATGGGGAATCGTGCAAAATTTGTGATTGCAGGAAAGAAATTTGCACTGTGTATGGCCTGCCTAAGGGTCATCAGTATTGCATGGTTTCTATGTTTCAGCACCTCTGCCGCAATTGAATTAAATCCTGGAGCTTTGTTATTTTTCAAGTTTCTAATTGCCTTTCTCATTTCTCCGATTATAATCATACCTATATCAACCTCGAGATCAGCTTTTATGAACTGAGAAGACTGAAGTCGAATAATATCTTTGTTGTTGGTTAGTTTAGGGCCCTGGTGCTCAATACACGGTATGCAGGTGGCATACAGCCCATCAGCCCCCTGCGTGTGGCCTACAGACTATAGGGTACCAAATAGGCAGCTGAGCATACTGGAACACTCTCTGTGTTCCAGCATCTGACACTGAATGAAAGACTGTAAAGTGAGCAGAGTTAAAGTCAGTTAAATCCCAGCCTGGAGTAAAGGATCAGCATCAATACAGGAAGGGGGTTAACTTTCACTGCCATGACCACCAATGTGGGGGGGAGTTAACTTTCATTACCATGACCACCAATGTAGAAAGAGTGGATAGGAGAGTTAACTCTCTCTGTAATAACCACCAATGCGGGGGGGGGGGGGGTGTTTCACTTCCATGACCAACAATGTGGGGGGGGTGGGGGAGTTAGCTTTCTTTTCCACTGGTCACCAATGCAGGGGGAGTTTACATATACTGCCAGTGACCACCAATGCTAGAGGGGGTTAATTTTCAGTAACACTCAGCACCACTGCAGGGGTATGGGCTGGTTTAAATGTCACTGCCACTTACCACCAGTGTGGGTGGGGTGGGTGTGGGGTGAATTGGAATTTTAGTGCCACTGACCACCAGTTTGGGGTGGTTAATAGTACTGACATAAGTGCTGGGGCTATTTCTGCATTTACTGACAACACTGCTGGGGGTTATTATGTTATTTTTGTACTCACTGACACAAATGCTGAGGGTTAATATTGTGTCAGGGAGCTCATGCAACAAGTGCTAATTCCCATACGGCAGGTGCTCATCATCATGCACTTGTGCAAGGTTGAGAGCATAGAAGCTTATCCAGAAAGGCAAGGACAAGAACAGCGGCGCCAACAGATATTGGCGCCCAGGGGCCTATTTAAACCTAAGCCTAGCCTCAGTGCTGGATTGTCTTCAGCTCTAGTTCCTGTATCCCCAGTTCATGAAAGTCTGCTCCCTTGTTCCTGGCCCAGCTATGTCTGACCTCTCTTGGATCACCCCTGCCTGTTTTTTTCTGCTGTTTACTTATGTTACCGATTATGGCTTGAATTTCTGACCGCGATAACACCTTATGACTTGGTACCCTACCACCAGCACGTTACCAACTCCTGCCTGTTCCTGACCTTGAACTTGATCCTGACCATGCACCTCTCTGCCTGACTGCTGCTGAACATAGCTTGTGACCCAACTCCTGTACTGCTGCTACTCCTGTGTTTCCAAGCTCAAGTTCACTACTCCAGCCTTCTGGCAGTTGTGCCATTACACTGCCCTAGCAGTCCCTGTCTCCACTACTAGGGGTGCTTGGGGGGGAATTGCACAAAAGGCCACCCTCGATATCACAGGATCCACAGTCAGGTACGTGATACTGACACCAGTGCTGAAGGTTTATTATTGCACTCACTAACACAAATGCTGGGAGTTATTGTACTCCAATTTCTTCTGCGTATTGCAATATGCTAGAAAAAAGCAGCATAACTAAACATTTGGGTGTTGAGGTGTGAAAATGATGTGTGGCCCTCTAGAAGTCTCAGGGGCTGCAATTGAGGTCCTCTACAATTTTCAAGTTAACCACCACTGGTTTAAGGTCTCTTTGAAATGTTTTACCCATTACATTTTTTTTCTTACTAATCAAAATCCATTCATTCTTATTGTTTATTAGATTTGCATTTTGCTCTGTTATTTCACAGTACAGGATCTTTATATCATTTTTGCTTGCAGCTTCAGTTTCTTTACATTCAAGCCACCTTTTTTGTCAAACTGGCAGCTTCATTTAACTTTCTTATCTATATTTTAGTATATTAATGTCACAATTTATTTCTCTTGTTCTGATTTATGTTATGTTTATTTGTCGTTTGGCTAATTTTCTTTCATTGATTAGATTCCAAGTCCTATCTTGTATCCAGAGGTTGCGCTAACAATATTGGATTGCTTTGGATGTTGGATACCCGGTCAGGTTTCCTCCAACGTTGTGGAGAGGACCCACTATTGCCATGATATCTGCCTTTGCCAGTTAGTTTTGTCATTGAAACTACAAAGGCACTATCAGGTGAAAGATTAATCCACTACTGATCATAGCTAAAGGGACCTCTACAACCTCTGAAAGAACCTTAGAACTCTATGAAACCCTGGTTGAAAATGTCTGCTCTAATGTTTTCTAACTTATCTGAAAAGCTGTAATTTAGTATGCAAACAAATGTAACTAACTGTGAAATTTAAAATTATGCGCTTATAACTGACCGCTACATAAAACGGTACAGTCTGTATTTTTGAGTTCCTTGTTATCAGAACTAGGTGTTGCTGCAGTCGTGTGTAGTGATGGCTTTGCTGAACCCAAGGACAAACATACTACTCTAGTAACGCCTAGAAACCTCAGAAGGAAATATGTTTGATAATGGGTCATCTAAAGTTTTCTGTTGTGTTTGAAAAGCTGGAATTTAGTAAGAAAAGCAGATTTAACCAACAGTTGAATTAAGATTGACAAATTCACAATTGACCTTTCTATTCCTCAGTCCAAATTTTGGAGATCCTAGGCAGCCATAACTACACACAGAAATATGTGTAGTTATGGCTTTGTTAACCTCATGAACAAGTTGTTTTTGCAAAAAACAGGCAAATAATGAATTCATAAAGACTAAAAGTTGATGTAAGATTTACTGCACATCAAAAACACAATATATTATCAAGATTAAAGTATTTATAAAAAAGAGTAAGTTAACATATTTCCCATAAAAATATCTCTACATAAAAAAAAAAGATAATATAGTTTCCAAGATCAAGGGTTAATAAACAAACCTTTTACTGAACACTTTCCATACATCTGCTGGTGTCTTACTGCCAAGGATGTAAGCTATGTAATGTTAGCATCAATGTACACAGCCAGATGTGCAAAATCAACATTTTTTTTTTGCGCCTCTTAAAAATATACAACCATAAGCCCAATTTACATAATATGCAATTTTATATAATTTACTTTTTAACGTGCACCTGTGAGCATGAACTTGCATAACTTGGCAGAAATGTGACTGTTTTTATTGGATCTACATAATCTTCTGTAGAGAAGTGTTGATACTGAGGTTCCTTTTGGGATAGTTGCAACGTTATCTCATAAATGTCTTGAGTTTCCAAAGCTTTTTTTCTTAACTTAGAAGAATGGGCCTCTGTATCCTGCTTTTATTGTGGTCACAATAAACTATCATAATGATTTGCACAGCTGAGTTTATGTGCACTTCTCAACGCATTATATTTGTTGTGTTAATTCAGACTGAAAGTAACAAGGACATGTAGCCATACTTCCACTTTGTCTTTAATGAGCTCGTTTTTTTTTTCCCCCTTGTAAATAATTTTATTTGCCAGATTTTATTCTTTTTCATTTCCAGACATGGTAATGTTTTATTTTCAAATGATGAAAAAGTCTTTTTTTATTCACTATAGAATCAGAAACATTTGGGGCTTGAGAAAGGCACAATATAAAACAATGGGACCTTTTAAATAGTGGGATGAGAGGATCCCACAGCGTACTGGGGTCTCTCAGCCTCTCAAATGGATGTGGGACTTTGTAGGCAAATAGTGAGTGTTGATCCTGATGAAAATAAATACAACGATATTTTAAAAAAATATATATCAATTATTTTACATACACAAAGTATCAATGAACATGTGTTCAATCGGCATATAATACATGTGCAAATGACAGTACAGGTTAACCACTAGATCCCCAAAAGCCTCTCAAGTGAAAGGCAATTAATATGCAAAGTTTAACAGATCATGATATAATCATAATACCACTTAGTACAAACATGGGGTATGCTAAACGTATCTCTATACGGCGTTAATACCACGTGGAGAGGCTGTTGGTGATATCGGTTGTGACCGGGCTCCTTCTCTGGCAACTGAACTTTGGTCCTTGATAGAACACTGTGTTAAGCGGGGGACGCATTAGTTTACCCTTCTGGCAATAGATGGTTATTGATGTACCAATCTATGCTTGGCGGCCAACAAGGGGTCAAACTGCTTGGAGATATATGTGGCACGTCCCTACACTGATCGGATATATCACTCTGACATAGAGATGAAGCACGATAAGCATACCTGCTTGATAGACAAGGTTACAGGAATCGTCTGAGGAAGCGACTTGAGCGAAACGCGTTGCGATTCCACTTTTTCCATTAGCATACCCCATGTTTGTACTAAGTGGTATTATGATTATATCATGATCTGTTAAACTTTGCATATTAATTGCCTTTCACTTGAGAGGCTTTTGGGGATCTAGTGGTTAACCTGTACTGTCATTTGCACATGTATTATATGCCGATTGAACACATGTTCATTGATACTTTGTGTATGTAAAATAATGGATATATATTTTTTTAAAATATCGTTGTATTTATTTTCATCAGGATCAACACTCACTATTTGCCTACAAAGTCCCACATCCATTCGAGAGGCTGAGAGACCCCAGTACACTGTGGGATCCTCTCATCCCTCTCTTTTCTCCTTTCATATGTACTTTTAGGGATGTGGCAATAGTGGGACCCATAGTATGTCTCACCTATTCCTTAGACCTTTTAAATAGTAAACTGAAACTTCTGTTCCATTTTTTGTTAGGCTTGTACAGGGTGGGTTTGTTTTATAGGGTTGGGGAGTTTTCCTTTTACTTTTGCTGTGATCACACATTCCCTCATCAACACTTCTCAGCCTCCAGCTGAGGAATGAGGGGAATTCTCTTTAACGTTTAGAAGTTTTAAATTAACTTTTCTTTTTCTATCTTATTTTTAACGGTGTATAAACAAATAAACAATTAATATAGGTAGCACCCTTGAATCAGTATTTACAGATCACTCGAAGAGAGAACAGCAGAATCCTTTTGCCTTGAGGTTTATTCTCTTTGATTGAAACTCCAGATGGCCCCATATCTGCAGGACTATGTAACACACATTTAACTGTTTATGTAACTGCTTCTTGAGCAACTGAACTTTGTAAACATTTGGGTTATTTAAAAACACAGGTAAGACTGATGTGGCAAATATGTGAAAATGAAAGGAAATCTCTGCCTGCTGGCTGAATATTAAACTACACAAAATTTGTATGCAAAAACCATAAAGTATAGAAGAAATATTTACAAAGCAACTTTACAATGCTTGCAAAAAAATCTGTCAAAGGGACATCCCTATGGAAGCACTTGCTGCCATATCATATGGGGATTTTTACCTACTATGAATGATGTCACTTTGATATAATTCACTATATTAGGTATAATATCTTATATATTGTTTGAAGCAGCAACATAAGAATGAAACTCTTTGAGGCCAACTTTCCATGACAGCCCCCCTCCAACATGGCTCAGCCAGAAAAAGGAGACCCAGCACAAATCCTGGAAGCAACAGATAGGATTTTATTGGGTTCATTTGAAAATATCATTTTTTATTTTAATTTTGTTTGGACAGTTGTATTATGTACTCTTTCACGTTTCTTCAGATCCCTTACAGATTTAGTAGTGGTGGGGTCTCAACCTACTCATGAAAAGGGGGATTGGGTAGTTGTACCTAAACCCTCCCCCTGTACTAGGCCTCTTACTCCTCAGGGATGCTGAAGACTACTTTGGGATGCATGTCCATTATTATGGGGATCTCTCAAACCAAACTTGTAGGACATGGAGGCTGGTATCAGCATGGCAAAGGAGCACACATTTGTGATTTATTGCCAAAGGAATACCAGGATACATAACCTGTGCAATCAGTGTGTATATTGTAATATAACATCTGAAGCCCATAAGAACACCCAAAATTAGTTCTTAGGCATAGTGGAAAAGCTTTGTGAATCAGGTGATAGAAAAGCAAGGGAAAAAAATTCCAGGATGTTACATTTCATGTACCTTGAAATGTTTGGTGCCTTCCTGATTCATTGTTTTGCAGAGCATGCCAGGCTTTTCTCACTGTGACTGTCTAAACTGAAGCATCACATGGAACTGTACGGACAGACGTTGCAGTGGTGGGTTGTTGGGAGTCCAAGTGGATAAAAAGGTGGTAGAAAATGGTAAGCTGTAAATATGAAATATTGATATGCAATATATCAGTGTTTCTCAACCTGTTTTCTGTGAAGGCACCCTTTAAAATTTGGCACAATCTCAAGGCACCCCATTTTAAAATGTATAGCACTAAACAACTAGTTACTTAATGTAGATATTTAATGCATAATGCATTAAAAAGATACTTAAGGCAACAGCATCCACACACATAGGACATCCAACATTAGATGTGATTTATTATTACAAAGTAATATGCTTTACTTTGCACACTGGTATTGACTAGTATTGACTAGTATTCCAGTGTTTCTCTTCTCCCTCAGTTTCTATCCATCACTCTGCTAACATGACCACAGTGCTGACGAAGAGGTAATGGAGAGGAGCAAACAAGGATGCAGTGCAGGCAGAACCCAGAAGGCACACTGGTTGCCCAGGCACACTGGTTGAAAATTCAATATATCATATGTATCAAAGAAAATATTTACAAAACTCTATTCATTTGCTTAAAAAACTGAATTCCAGACAGATATAAGCCAAAAATGAATGCAGCTCTGTACCCATTAATACCTAATTAAATGTATTTTAAAGGGAGCAAAAGTACCTGAATTAGTATCACCCTCTTGTAGTTCTCTGTACAGCAGCCCTAATATTGGGGGACAGAGAAGCAGCACAAGGGATCAATTAGGTGTGCTGCAGTGTACACGGAATGCTCATAGGAGGAGAAAGCAGAGCGACAGAGAGATGGGCTCATTGGTGTGCTGCCTCTCTTTTCCAAACACAGGCTAAGGGGGGAGCAGACTTTACTGAACTGCAGCAGAGAAACATCAGGGCTCTTGTTCTGCCAGTCATCGCTGTTCCGTGTGGCAGACCTGTGTACATGTCAGATCTTGATAAAAAGAAGCACAAATCCTTTGGGGAAACTGCGTCCATAAACATTATGCATGTCATCTGTACATTTAGGCTTTGTTTCCACTAGTGTGACTCCAAAGTCGCGCGATTTAGAGTGCGACTTTGATGCAACTTTAAGTGCAACTTTGATCTGACTTACATTCTCTGACTCCAAGTTACTTCAAAAGTTGCATTAAAGTAGTGCAGGCACCTTTTCAAAGTTGCTGCAACTTTTGGTCACATAGATTGGAATGGGTGCCATTGAAATCAATGAATTTATGGACCCAAAGTCGCATAACAAGTCGCAATAGTGGAAATGCAGCCTTAGCTGTTTACATGGAGTTCAGCGTCAATAAGTCAAAATTTATAACAAGACAGAGAAATATGTGTGTACTGTGACACACAAAATCTAAAATGGTTGTTGGGCCTTTGCAGATGACAAGAATCGTAAATAAAGTATTTTTCTAAATGAGAATAGAATAGAAATTGTTAAGATTTAGATTTTCTTGCTTTGGTGTTTTTTAGGTTTAGATTCAGATTTCTATTTTACAAACTGCAGATGTCAACTAGAAGGGCTAAAGTCATCTGTGGTTTATTTAAGCCATCTGATATTCTAATAGTACATAGTGCTATATGAAGTTAATGTTATTAACCATGTAAGGACTGCCCCACGTACATTTACTGTGGCAGGGAGGCCCTTAAGCACAAAATCTCGTACCTGTACGTGATTTTATAAAAGGGCTCCGGGGGGCATGCGCGTGCGCCGCCTGTTTTGATTGAACACAGCGAGAGTCAATCAGTGGGTCTGGCAGCTGCGATGGCCACCGCCCACCTGTGATCATTCAGGGGAATGACAAAATGGCGGTCTTCCTATGTAAACAAGGAAGACCGCCGTTCTGTCAGACAAGAAGAGAGATCTTGTGTTCCTACTAACAAGGAACACAGATCCCTCTCTTCCTACATCCCCCCTACATTCAGTCCATTCCCCCTACAGTTAGAAAGTACTCCCTAGGAGCACACTTAACCTCTTGATTGCCCCTGATGTTAACCCCTTCCCTGCCAGTGTCATTTATACAGTAACAGTGCATATTTTTAGCACTGATCACTGTATTAGTGTCACTGGTCCCCAAAAAGTGTCATCTTAGTGTAAGATTTGCCCGCCGCAATGTCACAGTCCCGCTAAAAATCGACAATCGCTGCCATTACTAGTAAAAACAATAATAATAAAAAAAAAGTCCATAACTTTTGCGCAAACCAATCAACATATGCTTTTTGGGATTTTTTTTTTACCAAAAATATGTAGCAGAATACAAATTGGCCTAAACTGATAAAGAAATTAGTTTTTTTTAAATGTTTTAATTGGATTTGTTTTATAGCAGAAAGTAAAAAAATTTTTTTTTTTTTTCCAAAATTGTCTTTTTTTTTCTGCGCAAAAAATAAAAACCGCAGAGGTGACCAAATACCACCAAAAGAGCTGAAGTGGTTAATAGGGATAAACAATTGTATCTGGGTTTGATTTTCAGAGTAATGGTCGATCTCAGCACTAAGTCTGAAAATTTAAAGCCCAACTCAGACAAAAATCTACCCTTGCAGCAGGGTTACCCCGCACTGCAATTCTTAAATGTTCACTTTAGCTTAGGAGTAGAGGAATAAGGATTCATACTTACCTTATTTCATGCCATAGCAGTGTCCCTCCAGCTGTGCGACCAGAACTGCAAAGCCTCCTCTCTAAGGTGCTTCCGGCTGTGGTTGCATACCTGCCTCCTCCTATATACAATGCAGGGTAGCCCCGCATTGTTTGTGATTACACTGAGGGAACACCCACAGGAGAGTGTTAGAGGGAGAATGGGAAAGTGCTGGAGCCTGCTGAAGCATGAGTATGGTAAGCAATACAACCTTTTCATCTCCCTGTTAACGTAACAAGCATTAAACTCATGCCGTGCAGGCCCCCCCTTTTTTTTTATCCAGCCCCAAAGGGGGCTTTGTAGTGAGTTGGACACACTAAGTTTGAGCCACAACAGCTTTAAAAGCAAGAAGAAATTGGACAGTGGCACAACTAGTTAATAGTATAGTTTTAAGGCTTCTATTCACCCCACCAGTGGTGAATCACACAGGAGGTTGTGAAGTCGCCAACAAAGTTGTCTTTGCCGTGATGATCACATGGAGATCAAGTGTGTCAAAGCTTGTGAGTATTTTTGGACTTTGCTTAAAAAATCCAATTCTTGTGGCAGAATTACCATTTTGTTGTGGAAAATATCTATGTATGCAGCTTGTAATGTAAGGACTATTGTTAATATTATTAATACATATAGTACAGTTAAAATATACTTCAAGACAAGAGGTTTAGAAGTTCCTTGCTCGTGGAAGCTTTCATTCTAAGGGGAAAGGCAAGTAATACAAAATGTAGTAACTGTGTGAGGTGTAGTAGGTTCGTGAAAGTAAAATTCCCTTTTTAGCTAGAGGCGCAATAGGCTTCCCTGAAGATATGTGTTTTCAGGGATTACCCAAAGGCAGACAGAGTAGGAGACAGCCATACAGGTTGAAATAGGGAGATCCAGAGAATGGAAGAGACTCTGGAGAAGTCCTAACACCTGAGTGTTGGAGGAGCTGGCAAGGGGGCTAGAGAGCAGGAGATTTTTTCTTTGGAAAAATTAAGACTAAGGTGTACTTTTAATAAACAGAGAAAAGCCGTGATCCTGAGGATCACGACTGATCTCTGATGAGTTACCGTTTAGTTTGCTGAGATGAGGAGCAGAGAACATGTTCTTCTCTTCTCATCACAGTACATGACCGTTTCTGTCACAAACGGCCAGTTTAGAAAAGTGAGATCTGAAGATCACACAGCCGTTATTCTGAAATATCTCCATTCCAGATTCTCCAGCTCAGAGGTGGAGAATCAGGGGGAGAAGCTGTGTGATCAGAGGAAGAAGACTTCTTTCTTCCGATATATCAGCACCAGTGGGTTCAAAATTAAAAAATAAAAAAAATATATATATATGTATATATGGTATGTATGTATGGGTGTATGTATATATATATATATATATATATATATATATATATATATATATATATATATATATATATACGGTATGTACTGGTGTATATATATACTGTATGTACATATGTATATACACTGTATGTATATATGTATGTATACTGTATATGTGTGTGTGTGTGTGTGTATAGATCGATAGATATTCAGTACGTTTTCATGTGTCAGAACATGTCATTACGAGTGCTTTTAAACTTTGGTTTCACTTTTAAAACTTGGCGGCACTGTAATTTCACAAAATCTCGTGAGATTACAGGCAGTCCACCCAGTTATACAGGGATCACGGCCGTTTTCAGAGAAAAAAATTCTCCTCTGATCACCCTTTGGGAATTGAAGTTATCGACCACCTAAACTGGGTGCCAGAGTTGATAATTTTTCTCTGAGAATTGCCGAGAAGTGAACTGAGAGAAAACTTCTCAGTTTACTAAACGTACACCTACGTTTGTTTAGGCAGCTACCTTAAAACGTACTGTTTTCTGAAGGGTTTATACATTATTCTATAATTTTCCATTTTGTGCAGTTCTGTTTCAAATGCTGCTTTATGCATTGACATACCTTTTTTAAACTCAATCTGTCCAGCCAGTATGATCACCTGGCACAATTCACAGGCAGCTTAACTCTTTAGTAAGACGCAGAATACCAATACCAATACCAATACCAAATTTACATCATATAAGTGGAGTACAGAGAATGTTTTTCCAGTTTTTTTAAGTGTAAGAAGACAATTACTTTCTTAAGCCCTGTCTCTGCAAAGAACTAACACTGACTACAGGAACATAGAAGAAACAGGCAGGGTCTATCTAGGAAAGAACTAACTAGCAGTAAGCAGGAGAGGAGGACAGAGGGAGATACCAAACCACTTAAGTAAACAAGTTGTAGCACCCTAAACCACATATAGATGACAGCAAACAACAGAACAACGGTGACAGGTGGTACAGAACATGTCCTGGTAAATCATATTGACAATTTTCATTTACTTATTAGCAGAGGTGGGGGACTTGAGTCACAGGAGTTGACTTAAGTCAGACTTAAGTCACCAGTTTGAGGACTTGAGACTTACTTGACTAAAATTAATAAAAGACTCAACTTCACTTTGATTTGGTATTCATGACTTGAGACTTGACTTTGACTTGAGACATATGACTCGAAATGACTTTACTTTTTTAAGTTATTAAATATTTGCATTTTCTCAAGATGTGTTAAAGCAAAATGAATGTGCCTGTTTTGTTTCTGACACCACAGTCACTTAAAACACCTCAGTGTGTTCTGATTTTTAGGACACCGGCTGTTTAACAATGGAAATACTGAAAGCGCAGTTCCGGCCTCAAAAACAACTTTGGCTCCTCTGCTTGCTGTAAATAGCCTAAAAATCTGTTGGATAATCCCTTTTTTTTTTTTTTTGCTTTACTTACCTTGTTTTTGAAGAAAATATACTTACCTTCCTTCTACTTCCTCCCTCTTCCGGCTTGCATTGACTCCTGGGAGCTGAATGTCATCACTCCCAGGAGTTAATGCGCCTGCCCGGCCTGCTCGTCACTTCTGGTGCAGACGCATCATTCCCTGCTAAACAGCTTCTGGGCATGCAGGGCCAGTGCAGGGCATTCTGGGACTCCGACGTCACCGAAGAGGACACTGAAGAGGACGCTCCGACTTCAGCTGCCCACACCTGAGATGGCAGCGCTGGACAAGACATTTTCAAGGTAAGTATTTCTTCTAAAAAGGTAAGTGAACCCTGGGACAGTTCAGAGGCTATCATTGCTCAAATGCACTAGCCCTGACTGTCCCGGAGGTATTTTTATTAAAAAAAAAATTTGGAGGCCGGAACTCCGCTTTAACATGTTTTAGTGACTGTGGTGTTAAAACATGACCGGATGAAGGATTTTGAGCTGTTTGGGCATTCAAAGGGTTTCTTTAATATGCCAAGAAAAATGCACTAAGCAGTTTTGTTAATGTTGAAAATAAAACAAAACCTTTCCTGACCACTGACTTTTAACTGATTTAAAGGTGAAAATTGGGGTAGATCAGTATTTTGACTTGATTTGTGACTTGACCAAAATAAATGACTTGACTTGCTTGACTTCTAGCAGTGACTCGACTTGACTTGCTTGCTTTTCACCACAGTAACTTGGGACTTGCTTGAAACTTGAAGGTTAAGACTTGAGACTTGCTTGTGACTTGCACATGTGTGACTTACTCCCATGTCTGCCTATTAGTAATGGCAAGAAGAGTGGCAAGAAGAGTTTAAAAATTATAATAATTATAAAAAAGCATCATAATAGTTTTAGTCAAGGGTAATAGGCCTTAATGGTGTATGATTGAATTGTATTTTCTCTATGGAGATGGAGGATGCAGTGAATTTGAGTGATGCAATGGGAAATGCACACTGATCTTGCAAAGCAACAGTGTTCTAATGGCGGCCATACCAGTACAGTATCACCAGAGGAAGAGCAAGGTAGGAACATTGTCCTGATCTCTAGCCACCCCAGTGCATTCTCATCATAGCCAGTGCAAGCCAGCAAAAGTGTCCTGATCACTAGCCTCACCAGTACAGTGTCAATAGAGCCAATGTACACCAGCAAAGTTTACTTATAGCTAGCCACACCAGTGCCACTGTCAGCATTGGTAGTGTAATCCAACAATACTGTCCTGATCTTTGTCACACAAGTACAGTTGTTTTAAAAATAAGGTAGTTTTCAGGAGTTTCTACTGTTCTGGCTCTCCACAACCTCTAAGAATGTAAAACTGAGATACCTAATGTATGCCCATTTAAAGCCTGAAGGTGCCCCTGGGATTTTGGGCCCTTTTATATGGCTAGGCTGCAAAAAAGCATCACATATCAAAATGAGTAGCAGAATGTGTGTTGGGGTGTAATTCAAAATATGCCCAAACTGTATGTTAGAAATTTCCTATTAATTTACATTTTTGTGTAAAAATGTGTTGCCTTATGAGGAGTTTATGTGTAATTTCCATAATTTCCATTAGCAACTGTAAATAGTTATGTGTATATGTGTATATATATATATATATATATATATATTTACTTAGTGGTGTGAGATATTGGGTTTTGGTTTTTACTAACAGTTTGATATAGTTAGATGAACCCATTTGTGTGAACAGTTTGCAGGCTTTAGTATAATAAATTAATTGATTTACCAGTTCTTTTTAAAGTGCAGGAATTTTAGGTTGGGGTAAACATGTGTGTGTCCCTAAAGGCTCGTACACACTTGACGAAAATCGGACGAAATATCTTCCGATTTTTCTCTCTCATGCTCAGCGGTCATAACCGTTTTTAGTGGACAGTGCATAATGTTCACAAAATTTCTCGTCCGATTTTTTTATTTTTTTTTGGGACATTTGTTCCTAGACTTCTGGGTCGTCAGCAACTTCAGATCATGCGCAATCTTTCGTATCCGATTTTTCACGGATGTACTGCACATCACATTAAACGAAAATTGGTCCTGCTGGGGACGGAAGATAAAAATTTTGGTGTTTGTCCCTACGTTTTTTTTCGTTGAAAATGTCGGCATCGGCTGCTGAAAGTTGTGTACACACTAGCTGAAAATTGTACGATTTTACCTCGGATGGGAATTTTCAGCAGATTTTCTACTAGTGTGTACCCCACTTAAAGATGCTCTGCTATTTACCCATCGTAAAATTGTATGCGAGAAAGGACAACACCTTAATTAAGTTCCTTTTCGCAGACTATATAGGGCCCAGGTAATAATTTACACCAGGCCGTTTCACTTCCTTTGTTATCTCTACCTTCACTTTAAAGACGCTCTCTTTAGTTATGCAATGAAGGTGGCCATCTGTTCCAAGTCTGAGCAAACCCAGTGTGGTTCCCCTACCAGCCATGAGGCTAAAAAAACGTTTTGCTGTTTATTGGACTGCGCCTACTTACCTCTGGGAGGGAAACTCTTGAGTTTTGGTTGTGTTTTCAGCAATGCTGATGAACAAACATGGGCAGGGAGGCTTTGGTAATCAGATTACCTCTCCGCTTGAAGCTGATCACCCACAAGTCCTATGAACCTGCTCCAAGAAATGGCTAAAAAGCATATCCAGTATACCGAGACTGAGGGGACATTCCTGCAGAACAGGATGGATTTCCAGCTCTCGATTAGGCTGTAATCAAGGCTCCATTTCTTATGGTTTCTGGTGAGTGCATCTGAGTGGTTGAGGAGGAGCACTTTCTTTTTTGCAATATTTACTGGAGATGGATTCATCATTCATCTTTGTTTTTTTTATTCAAACTACAAGCGGTCCCTGGGTTACAAACATCCGACATACAAACAACTACTATTTACAAACTGAGGGAGACAAAAGGAAGTGAGAGAAAATCTAGCCCTAGGAAGGGAAGTTTACTCCTGTAAGAGTGATCATGGGAAAAAGGTGTCTCCACTGAAGCTTTATCACTAATCCTTGTGTAGCAAGATTTCCAGGCCTATGGCCTGATGTGGGTCTGCCATTAGTACCGGTAGTCTCTCCAGCCCATGTGAGCTGTGACCCTGGGTGTGATAACTGAAGCAGCGACAACTCCGGCATCTTTGTTTGTGGTTTTTTATTTGATTTAAAGGGGATGGGAGAAGGGAATGAGTGGGATACTCCTTGAGCCTTGAACTAATTACACTTGGGACTTTTACTCCTGAAAATGCCCGTTGGCGCTTCCTTGGCGCCAGCCGGAGCCCACTATCGCTGAGAAACTTTGTAGAACACAGAAGTGCTGAATCCCCGACTTTTAATCCAGAAGATTCAGGACTGAAGACTGTAGAACTCCTGACACTGTTGTGCTGTATAAATCACTGAATACTGTCCCCTGCTTTGGCCAGCTTGAGGTAGTATGAAGTCGAATTCTGTAAAGCTGTCCTTGCACTGAAACACTCAATAAATTCAAGGCCCAGCTGCAGGTGCCCCCTTTGTAACTTGAACTCTTCAGGGTCCACTGACTATGTACCCCCTTTGTAACTTGCTGACTCTGGATCCCAGAACCTCTTCTGGAGTGGTCCCCTTCTAACTCTAGGCAGACCCCCCAGGGGCAATCCTCAGTACTCACGTCCTGTGTAGGCTTTCCTGGGACTGGACCCCTCTCGCTCTCTGCAGGTTCTCGGCACACCGGATCCCCCTCAGCACTCTCTCAGCGCTCTCTGGATACTCAGACGACACCCCAAGATATCTGCTTCCTCAGACAGGAGGAGAGACAGCCGTACTCTCCCTCCTGGGATTCTGCTCCCGCCAAAGACACCATGCCACACATTTTCCTCCAAACTTATACCCACTCCCAGAATCCCTTGCAGCCTAATCTGCCTTCTGGGGTAGTTACAAGCTGGGATGTGTCCCCTGATTGGGCTTCCTCTACTGTCCTATGAGAAGCCTCTCACAGGAGCCAGTGGGGAGACTTCCCCCTCAGCAAACACACCTGGAAACCATGGCACCCTAACCTAATAAATCACAGCCTTGCTGTTAAGCTGACAAGGCCCAATAAACTTTTACCTAGCACCTACCTGCAGGGTGCTACACTTGTTTCCACACCAACCCAAAATTTGCAAAATCTAATTATCATAGGGACAGAAAGTGAGGTGAAATCTTCTGACCAGGGGTAGAAACAGCAAAACAAATGTTACAGGGGTATTAACCCTTCCCTATGCTATCAAAAAAACGTAAAAATATTTTTTTGGACAGGAGCTACACTTTAACCACTTAAGCCCCGGAAGATTTTACCCCCTTCCTGACCAGGGGGTATTTTGCGATTTGGCACTGCGTGACTTTAACGATTGCGCGGTCGTGCGACGCTGTACCTAAACAAATTGGACGTCCTTTTTTTCCCACAAACAGAGCTTTCTTTTGGTGGTATTTGATCGCCTGTGCGATTTTTTGATCATGCGCTATAAACAAAAAAAGAGCGTCAATTTTGCAAAAATAACAATATTTTTCACATTTTTTTATATGAAATTCCCAAAAAAAAATTTAAAAATCAAAATTTTTTAACATTTTCGGCCAATTTGTTTTATGCTACATATGTTTGGTAAAAAAAAAAATCGCAAAAAGCGTATTTTGATTGGTTTGCGCAAAAGTTATCGTGTTTACTAACAAAGGGAAAGATTTTTGTCATTTTTGTTGTTTTTTTTTAACGCGTAATGGTGGCGATCTGCGATTTTTTTGCGGTACTGCGACATTGGGGCGGACAGATCGGACCCTTGACTGACATTTTTGACACTTTTGGGGTTACCAGTGACATTACTGCAGTAATCAGTGCTATACATATGCACTGTTACTGTAAAAATACACTGGTAGTGAAGGGGTTAACTTTATTTGAGAGGGAGGGGCTGTGTGTGTCCCTAGGGGCGTGATTCTAACTGTGATTGGCTGTGGCTTGAAGTGTAGGAACAATGATCAACGGTCCTACATAGTAGAACCGTATGATCACTGTTTCTACACAGGGGAGAATTACAGGCGGCTTGTTTACACTAGTCGCCTGCCTTTCTCCCGCTGTCACGGACGATCGTGAGTGCTCCCCAGAGCCTCACAGGCTAGTGACGTACCGGTACGTCACTTTGCCTGTGAGGGGCTGACCGCCGCAGTATATGTACTTGCGGCGGTCGGCAAGTGGTTAAAAATGTACCTGTTCCGACTTACAAACAAATTCAACTTAAGAACAAACCCACAGACACT
This sequence comes from Pelophylax lessonae, assembly GCF_965119305.1. Taxonomy (NCBI): domain Eukaryota; kingdom Metazoa; phylum Chordata; class Amphibia; order Anura; family Ranidae; genus Pelophylax; species Pelophylax lessonae. The sequence continues at coordinate 451,304,620 of NC_138772.1, forward strand.
ATCCTGTTTGTAACCCGGGGCCTGCCTGCATACTTTGGTGAGTCTCTCGACACTCCATATATTATGGATATTCTTCACTGTTGAATATGGACTACCACATATGATTAGATTATTGTTTTGCTTCACTGGCACAATATATATTTTATTTCATGATATGTTATTTGTATATTAGCGCTGCACATTTTTGTGCTAGCGGCTGCAGCCTCATAGCGCTTACTTGGTACACGTTTTTGGATTAAAAGACTCCCATTGTCTTCAAAAAAAATCTAAAGAAGTCTGCTTTCAAAAATGTGGTAATATTTTGGATACTTCCTCTGCCTTGGCACTCCTGTCCTGGGCTCAAAAATGTGAAAGTTAGTCAAACAATTAGATGCATAATTTAAGCCCCTATAAAGCCTAAAGTTGCTTCTTTGATTTTGGGCCCCTCTTTTGTGGCTAATCTTACATATGTGGATTTTTACATTCTTAGGATGAGCAGCAAAATGTGTTTGAGTTAACTGGTAATATATATGCTGTTAAAATGACAACTTTGTGAAAACAAATTGAGTTTCCTTATTTTTCAAAAATAAATATGGCAAAAATTTGGCAAAAAATAGCTACTTTAAAAAACCCACCTTGCCTCTTACTAAATACCTTGGAGTGTCTACTTTCCAAAAAGGGTCATTCTGGGAGTATTTGCAATGTCCTGTAATTTGAGGGTCTAAACATCAGTTGGAACATCAGGGTTTGATAAATTTCAAATGTACTTTGTAGACTCACTTGATATCTTTAGCGCAGTCTAAATAATATACACTTATTTATTTTATAAAATGTAGCATTTTGGCCTAAATTTATGAAGAAAAATCACCTATTTACAAAGTTTTCAACAGAAGCATTTTTTTCCCAAAATTTTCCCTTGTGGAATCTAAAAATCAGTCGGGATAATATACCACTATATAAAATTATTTTGGGTATAGTGTAGTGTGACTGAGTAATTGTCAGTCAAAGTATCATAGTGCTGAACATTTAAAAAATGGCATTGAAAAGAAGGGGTTTAACATAAAAAAATTGAAGCCAACAACAATTAGCAAATACACCCTGTGATAAAACACATGCAGCCAATTAGCATTTGAGTGCATGTGAACTGGGAAAGGCTTAAAAATAATTGAAACCAGCAAAAATTTGAAAATATGCTATGTGAAACAAGTATGCAGCTAGCTAACAATGATGTACATATGAAAAAGAATAGGCTGTGAAAAAAAAGATACATTGCAGCCAGCAAAAATGAGAAAATATAACCTGTGAAAAAAAAATCAGCCTGCTATGACTGTATATTGTCATGGAAAGGTTGTAAAGAAGCTGCAGGACACACGTAAGCAGCATTAAGATGTAAAAATCCTTCCTCTCTCCATCACTAGATTCCCAAGATACACAGCATTTTTCTACCTAGAGGACATTTAGTAATGGTTTATGTCAACTTTAAGTCTACTTAAAGACACCAGTACCTACTGTAATCTGTCCCTATACACTTCATTAGCAGCAGCCCCTATGCTTTCCCTAATAATTGGCCATTCTAAGCCGCTTGAACTAAGTTGGAAGGCTGGGCAATGCATTATTGGTAGGTGGAGGCTATGAAGGCAAACAGTGGCATTAGTTCACTTGTTCTGTCAACAAAAAATGGCTTGCCTTGACCCTGAATCAATGATGAACCCAAGCCCAAAGCTTGTCCATAATAAAAAACTGAATAACTGATAGAAGTTCCAACTCTTTCTCAATCCACTAGGAACGTGGATTTACAGAGAATATTCTCCTTTCTATCCCAATGGTCATAAAGGAGGTTAGGGGAAATCTCCCCAGTGAATACAGGCAGGAATAAAAACTGAACAGGTGTTCTAGCCCTTCCACAACTTATCCATTGCCAGAAAAATAAAAATTGTGGCTTTGAATTTAACTACTTAAATCCTTAAATTGTTGGAAAAAAGTTACAGACCTTTTCACAGAAGAAAGCTTTGTAAATAAATAATGTGGTAATGTTACCTAGATAAGCTTGTTACAGAAAACACTTAGTGGGTTTTTATTATTTCTATTGATATTATCCACCACTGTAGCAAAAGGGTATTTGTACAGTGTTATCTACTCTTTATCTTATATTCTGGCCTGGTCATTCTTATTCGCTCCGCATGCAGAAAATGAAATTACTGGAGATGAGGGCAGAAGAAATTAGTGGATCTGGCATATACTGTATTTATTTTTCTTACTGGCCTGATCAGTTGCTTGCTTAACTGATCTTACTAATTTTATCTCCATCTTCATGTGCCTACCTGTTTGCTGTTTCTTCTTTTGTCTATTCCCTTGATATTTTCTATATGCACTTTTGTACCAGTTCATTTTATTTAATAGACTTTTGCTTTTTCATGATTCCTTTTGTGTCTTACCAGTTCTGTTATTTGTGTTTTATTCCTTTTGTGTCCCCTGACTTTATTTCTTCTTTCTTGTGTTTTGCTGCCTATCTGCCATCTTCCTTGTGTCTCTTTGCCTATATATCCTCTTCCTTCTGTCTCCCTGGCAATATTTTCCCTTCTATGTGTTTCCCTGCCTTTAGGTCTTCTTGCATTTCCCTACCTGCTTGACTTTCTTTTCCTTGTGTCTCCATGCCTTCACATAATTTTCCTTATGTCTTACTGCCTTTACTGCCTTTATGTCCTCCTCCTTTTGTTTCCGTCTTACTGCCTCTATGTCCTCCTCCTTTTGTTTCTGTCTTACTGCCTTTATGTCCTCCTCCTTTTTTACACTGCCTAGGTTTCTTCTGCCTTGTTTCTACCTTCCATTATGTCCTCTTACATGTGTATACCGCCTGTATTTTCTCTACTTTTATGTCTACCTTCCTTTATGTCCTTTTTTTTTGGGTCTCTGACTTTTATTTATTCGTTCTTGCGTCTCTCTGGTATATTTCCTCTTCCTTGGGTCTTACTTATTTTAATTCCTCTGTCTTATGTACCTCTGCATTGATTTCATTTTGCACTTATTTTTATTTCCTCTTTGATTCTACCTTTTTTATTTCCTCTTCCTTGTGTCTCCCTGCATTTATGTCTTCTTTCTTACGCCTCTTTGTTTTTATTTTCCTTTCTTGCCTTTGTGTTCTTTCTTCTGTTTCACTGGCTGTAGTTCCTCTTCTATGTGTCTCCCTTCCTTTTTGACCTCTTCCTTGAGCCTCTCTTCCTTTATATCATCTTCCTTCCTACCTTCACAACAGTTTTAGGGCCACATATACATGTTGATGTTTTTTTTCACTGACCATATCTTATCTGGTTACCTATGCAATTTTTATGACTTACACCATATACACACAACCACATTGTGTGGCTATTTGTTGCTATATGCTCCACACATTTGATTGCACTGAGGATCTCTTTTTTTGTACTTATCCTTTATTGCAACTGCAAAGCCACATCATCCATTCAAGTCTTAATGGACTACAAGTAGTATAACCACACTTGTGCTCCATTAAGAACTGCAAGTCCCATCTCCCTCCTCGGCCGAGGAATTTATAGTTTTTAATGGAGCACAAATGTGGTGACGTCATAGCACTTGTAGTCCATTGAGACTTCTTCTAGCCCCATAACTGATTCACACCTTGGTACAGGCCTGCAGCTGGAGTAATTGTCTGTAGAAGACAGAACATTGCAACTGTAATATATTGATCATGGTTGGAAAAAAAGTATTGCATCCACATTTTTTTATTAATTAAAATGGATGCATTTATTATTTTTTTTTTGAAAAATCTTTAAGCCCCCTTCCCCCCGAATCTTAAAAAAGGCTCTAATACCATACAATAAAAAACTAAAATAAATGAAAACCCCAAATTACTATCCCTGAAAGAAAGTGAAGACTTGCAGCAAAAAGAAAAAGCTGTTTAACCCTAAAAAGACCCTATCAAATATAAAAAATAAATATAAAGTATTAAATACTAATATCCACCCTATTAGCCCCTTCAAGCCTGCTGGCTATAGTTTGAAGGCCTTGCAGAACATTATGGTTAAAAAAAAAAATCCTCCAAGGAAATCTGCAAAATATGCACGCATATTTGCTTGGACCATAAATCTTGACCATGCCGTTGTAATGGCAATCCTGATCCACATCCTTGATTATTACTTTTTAGATGTTGTAAGCCTCAAATATATTAAAATGTGTTATTCCCAAGAGTAATGATGTGTATTTATGTATCCCCTGGGAAATAAGTTACAAAACAGATAAATGCCACAGGATGTTTTTTTTCTCCTCGTAGATTTGGGAAATAGCTGGTATCCTCACACTATGTTTATTACTTCAAGTTTAGCATTCTGGGAATTAGATGCCAATAAATTAGATTTTAAAAAAAGAATAGAAAACACCTTTTATTTTCTGCTTGTTCTGCTCGTTTCGTGTCCTAGGGCAGTGATCAGGCATTCAGCTTACTCAGGATTCCAGGGTGTTAATCACATCCTTCTTCAGTTTGCTTAAAGTTTAGTTAGAGTGGTTAAAGAGTAGACATCTGTGGTTTATACAGTACACTGACAGGAAAAGTAACATTGAGCCATAGCTGGTTTTCTTTTTGGAAATCATGATGTTCTTGCTTATCTGCAAAATTTTGGTTGTTGGAAAAACAACAGATTGAAATCACTTCAATCCATTCTGATCTCTGCTATCCTACTCATCTACTTTTCTCCTTGCATCTGAAATTTCTTTAAGAAGTTAGTTCTCACTTTTAGGCCTCATTCATATGGATGCTGTGGACTGAACAGTAGGGATGATCGAACACCCGAACTTCCCGAAAGTTCGGCCCGGATTTCAGAACCCCATTGGAATCAATGGGAACCAAACTTTGGTAATCAAAAAACACAATTTTGAAGCCCTAAAACCCAATAAATGCCCCTAAAAAGTGCCTAGGGTTCTGGGTCATGCCCCAGGGACTATTAATCACACAAAAAAAAGTTCTTACAAATTGTCATTTTTGATAGAGAGACAATTATTGAAACAAATTATTGAAAAAAAAAAAAAAAAAAGAGATTTCTTTGTATTTAGTGTCGGGGGGGGTCTAAAAAGTGTACCTGTGAAGTTTCAACTCTGTAGCATGTCCAGAACCAGAAAAAAAAGTTTGTTTGTATTAGAATTAATATAGAACAGGTTAGTAGCTTCGCTACTTTTACACCTGCCTTTTTGTTGCAGGCGTTTTATTGGGCTTTTTTGAGGACATGTTTGGAGTCAGGCATGACATCAGAACTTCTGTGTAGGGGTATATATACACACACACATGTATGTATATATATACACTCATACACATATATAGGTGTGAAAGTAGCAGATACCTATGCTTGCGCTAATGAAATAATTAACAGGCATATGGCTTCTCTGCTATAACACCTATATGTGTGTATGTGTATAAATACATATAAGTGTGTGTGTATATATAACCCAAAACAGAAGTTCAGATGTTATGCCTTCCTCCAAAGACCCCCAAAAAATGCCCCAAAAAAACGCCTGCTGCAAAAACACACCTGGGCGCTTTTGTAGCTGACGTTTTTTTGGGCATTTTTTGGGCGTCTTTGGAGGCAGGCATAACATCAGAACTTCTGTGTAGGGGTATATATACACACACACATGTATGTATATATACACATACACATATATAGGTGTGAAAGTAGCAGAAACCTATTGTGCAAGTGACAAAAAAGAAAATGCTATATAAGAAATAGCAAGGTGTAAACTTCTAGACTCTACTCCTCCATCAGCTGCAGCTGTCTAGTTGCCCCCTGTGATAAGGTTTTTCTGTCTGATGATATTTCTTTTAGAGGTTGCAGTGTAGATTCTGTAATTTTGCTATGACCTGTTCATTTTTATTTTCTGGTAGGATGAATATGTCCACACTTCCATTCCTGCAATTATGTTAGCTTTTTATGCATTGTCTGATTTTGCTGCCTTTGAGGTATCTTACCTTTTTATGATCATTCTTTTTGGGCACAGAAGGTATTGTGTTGTGTAACGGTGCCTTTTGCTTTGTATATGTACTCATTATTCTGTGAAGGCTGATATGCCAATTTCAGAAGGTCCTTTCAGCATCATTGCTATTCTTTTGTACTTTCCTTGACAGTTAATAAAAACTGTCCCAAAAAAGAAAAAAAGAAGAAAGCACTTTGGGAAGAAAAGAGGCACTTGTGCCTTTACACAACCTTCACCTTTTGTACTGCCAGAAATGATTAAGGCTGCCAACTCAGAAACTCACCTTGCAGATATGATAACAATGGGAAAGACAACCTTGCAATTAAGGATAGATTGAGGAATATACCTAATAGGCTCAAAAAGTGGTTTTTGAATTGCTGACAGAAACAGGTTGAAATCCAACAGAGTCAAAGGGGAAAGTACAGGAGGAATTATGCGCGCAACGCAATACACATAGGCCTTCACAAGGGAGTGAAAAGCAAGCAGTCTCAGAAAGAGAATCCCTAGGGCTGAGATTTAACCCCTAAAGGTACTAAAGGCCAGATGTGAATTCAGAATGGATCAAAGACTGGAATAAGAAAGTACTTCCTGGGATGGAAACTCCTGGTCTCGTACCACAAGAAATACTCTTTCAAGATGCAATGTCTAGTCTAGCCTTTTGGGTCATAAGTACGCCTCTATCTCTTAGGACCTGGGCTTCAACAGCCAAACTGTTAAAAGCGGGTTGGTAAACCAATCTTTTAGACAGAAGATCTGGGACAGTTAGTGACAAGCAACATTTTTTGCCCATCCACTGGGCATACCCCTTAAGTGGTCTTCACCAGACAGGTTGATTTAAGCTCTGGACTTGTATAGCACCCAGCAGCTAACCTGTTGCACCACAATCCTAGGTAAGCACCAAACACAGAGAGAAATTACAGGTCAGCCTTGCATATTCTTTCTGGTGCGGTCCATGTATGATCCCCTAGAGCAAAGCCGAGAAGCATCTGATCTGGAAGCTGCAAACAGAAGCCTTAGTGTCTCTGCAGCAATGAAAACATTTAGTAGAAGAAAACATTGTCTTGATAACATTGAAAAGAATATTTTCTCTCAAAGCAAAAAAAGATGTATGTTTTCCTAAGAACACTAGCAAAAACTGAGGCATGCTTAAAGCTGGAGGAGTTTTACTGGCCTGTACTTACAGTTTTGATTTGCCAATGTCCATTTTCACTCAAGGTGGCAGTATAACCCAGTGTTCTAAAATACTGTAATGTACAATTAAGTCTAAATTCACACTTGTATAGCATGTGAATAAGCCCAAAGTTGTGCAATTTTCCACTAATTTATGAAATGCACAAAACGTTGCAAGTCGTGCTTGCAGTGCCCCTCATTTATGGCACCTCAAATGTGGAAAAAATGTGTGGAAATGTGGCAAAATATGTGGCTAATGGCCACCCGATGCTCAAAAAAAGATGCATTTGTCATTTGTAGGGCAGCCCTTTTAAATGAAGCGCAAAAAAAGAGTGAAAAAACATGCATATGTACACTAACTGATGCTACATAGTGTGATAATGTTTTGGCTACACACACTTTAAAAGAAATAAGTGATTAATGAGTATGGGTGATGTTAGGCCATCATGTTTTCAATGGTGTTTTACTATTTGTGGATGCCCTGTAGTCCTGTGACCCTAGGTGAATCTTGTGCTTCATGTAATAGGAACAGAGAGTTTAATATTCAATACTTTAGTGCACCATTGGGTTGCAATGCTGCAGCTTGTAATGTGCCAGCATCCTCCTCTGACAGCTTGCTTTCAGATAATACTAATAAAATTATGTTGCTAGGTCAGTTAAAAAAATCTGTCACAATCCACCTGCCTTAAGTGACCATTAGGACTCAGGAAGCTGTGGACTACTAGTCCTAGTGATAGTCTTGGCATAGGCTTGCAGTGAGTGGTAATTCCAGCAAAGCTGCAGGAGCAGACTTTGCCTAACTTGGGCATACAAAACAGTTAGATGAGCAAAAAATATCATGGACAAGACACTAATGGCAGGAGCCCCACACTGATGCACAGTAAAGAGAAGCTGTGCCACTAGGGGGCACAGAGGAACAAGGGAGAAAATTAAACTCTTTTAGTCCACCTGAAAACTCGCATCCTACTCCCAGATAGGCCTCACAAAGCCCTCCATGATGGTCTCTAGGCTATTTTCCTCAGACACCTTGCACAAATTAGGTGGCCTGGGAGGCTCCATGATAACAGGCTGCTGTTACCAGTCATGGACAGTGAACAAGGTAGGGCAATGTAGGACAGTGGCCACCATAGGGTGCTTCAAGAATCTTCAGCTATTTTCAGTGTAGAAACGTTGGTCAGAGACAACTAACACACTGCTTATTACTGTCCCACCTTTTCACCATCCCACATGGATCCAATGTGCCCAGCTCCTTATACCCCCTTGCCCCCAGCCCTGGATCCTGGGACACAGCCTGGGACAGTCATTGTGGGACAACTGACCAAAAAGTGGGACTGTTCTGGCAAAAGAGTACTGTATGTATGCTCTTTAGAATGAACCTGTGCTTTGTAGCAGTGCAATGCCATCACAAAAAAAATATTAATAAGGGTTAACAGGAATGCATAATGACATTGTCCAACAAATATTTTATGGTGACCTTAGACATGTGTCTTTTTCAACTTCTGTTATTATGTTACCAAAATTCTGCACTTCCAGCATAATGATTTTTAAATGTAAAAATGTGTTTTTATGTAATAAAAATAATATTTCTTTGGAAGTTTTTCACCAAGTGAAAAAGCAGACGTATCCTCAAGTGAAAAGGGCATTTTTCGGCTGCACTTCAGTGCTGACTCCAACTTTTATACCTTGGCTGTCTTCTTTTCAGATTCATACAGTGATATCTTAGTAAGCTCAGCAGACTGTAAAGAATTTATACAGCTCACCACTTTGCCACACTGTTTTATATGGTAATTCTCTTTGTATATGTTAGGAATGAATGATAAACAAAAGATGGGTAGAGTTTGCTTAGGTTTGGAAAGAAAATTCTGTTTCAACTTTCTTTGGATCACTTTCATTGCGAGGAGTTTATTTAGTCAATGTAATTCCTTCTAGCTATTTACCTGGGCTCTTTAGGTCACTCTTGGCTAATCCCACTATTTTATGTGTGTATATTTATGTTCTTGAGGGAACACTGCTATGTAAAGTTTAGGGAAACACTTTACATCATTGCAGGTGCATACATCGGGAAAACTGCCATAATGTCAAGACTTTTTCTTCTCTAGAAACTTGTGTCCACTGTGTATAGCAGTTATAGATAAGCTTTGTTGGACTGGGGTTTGGCTAGTTCTTGGAACGCTCTTATCCAATTTAGATAACGATTGGTGCCAAATCAAATCCCGATTGTGAGGCTGTCATCACATGACATCATCTTATTTTTTAAGAGGAACTCTATTAAAATTCAAAATTTTAATTTACTTTCTTAACTCGAGGATGTTGAAATGACAAAATACAAAAAATTGAATTTGTATATCTTTGTAAAAGGAAAGCAGCTAACATATACTTGCTTTTTATATTATTTAATATTATATCCTTTTGCCTGCCCTTATCCTTCAACTATGCTGACTGACATCTAAGTCACAACGTGGAGAGCAGGGAAAACTTTTATTGTTTCTGTAAAGTGTGCAGCTTATTTTCCAGTTCAGAACTATTCACTTACAGCATGCTGAGACAGAAGTATAGACATAAATGGAAAAAAAAAAAAAAGAAGTTCAAATGTTCAAGTAAATGGTTTTAGTCTTGAGTTTAGTGAATTTTTTTTTTTTTTTTTTAAAGTATGCATTATATTTCTGGTGCTTAAAGAGGAAGTAAAGTTTCCTGGTTTGTTTGTACCTATAGGTAAGCCTATAATAAGGCTTACCTTCAGGTACTGTAAATATCTTCTAAACTTGCACCGTTTAGGAGATATTTACTATTTACGCTGCCAATGACATAATCAGCACATGCGCTCTAAAGGAACAGCAGCCTGTGCCATTTCTTCAGAGCCCTGTGCCGTGACTGACGGCTCCCGTGTGCATGTGTGGGAGTGACGTCATCGCGGCTCCGGCCACTCACAGCGCCAGAGCCCGCGAACCCGGAAGAAACACCGGGGAAGATGTCAGCTGTCTCAGCGGTGTGCGGGCGCCACTGGTGGGCTTCGTTCTAAGGTAAGCATTTCATAATGAGTTAGTTTGCAATGCATACTAGCTCATTATGCCTTTCTCTTACAGTTTTTTTTGTGTTTTCCCAGGGTTTACAACCTCTCCAATCACCTTTGTGCTCAAGTATAAAATCCTGCAAGTGTCAAACTACTTTTCATTGACTGTGTATTTCCATTGTTGAGTGCAGCCAGGTTTACATACACTCACTGGCCACATTATTAGGTACACCTTGCTAGTACTGGGTCGGACCCCCTTTTGCCTTCAGAACTCCTTTAATACCTAATGGCACAGATTCAACAAGGTGTTGGGAACATTCCTCAGAGATTTTGGTCCATATTGGCATGATAGCAGTTGCTGCAGATTTGTTGCCTGCACATCCATGATGCGAATCTCCCTGTCCACCACATTCGAAAGGTGCTCTATTGGATTGAGATCTGGTGATGGTGGAGGCCATTGGAGCACAGTGAACTCATTTCCCTGTTCAAGAAACCAGTTTGAGATGATTTGAGCTTTGTGGCATGGTGCATTATCCTGCTGGAAGGAGCCATCACAAGATGGGTACACTGTAGTCATAAAGGGATGGACATGGTTAGCAACAATACTCAAGTAGGCCCTCGCATTTAAACAATGCTCAAGTGATAATTAGGGATGATCAAACTTTTGAAAAGTTTGGTTCGACCAGAACACCCGAACCTCCCAAAAGCTCGGCCCGGATTTCAGAACCCCATTGAAATCAATGGGACCCGAACTTCGGTAATCAAAAAACACCACTTTGAAGCCCTAAAACCCTAAAAAGTGCCTAGGGTTCTGGGTCATACTCCAGGGACTATTAATCACACAAAAAAAAGTTCTTAAAAATTGTCATTTTTGATAGAGAGCCAATTATTGAAAAAAAAAAAAAAATTCTTTGGATTTAGTATCTGGGGGGTCTAAAAAGTGTACCTGTGAATTTCCAGCTCTGTAGCATCCCAGAACCATAAAAAAAAGATAGTTTGTATTTTGTCACTTATAGAACAGGTTAGTGGCTTCTCTCTTTTCACACCTTGCCGGTTTAGTAGCAAGCGTTTTTTTGGGCATTTTTTGGGGTCTTTTCAGGCAGGCAAAACATCTGAACTTGTGTATACGGGTATATATACACATACTTATATGTATATATACACCTAGACATATATAGGTGTGATAGTAGCAGAAATATATGCTTGCGCTAATGAAATCATTTACACAAATATGGCTCCGCTCCTATAACACCTATATATGTCTAAGTGTAAAATACATATAAGTATGGGTGTATATATACCACTATACACAAGTTCAGATGTTTTGCCTGCCTCCAAAAACCCCCAAAAAATGCCTGCAACAACACACCTGGACGTTTTTTTTTTTTTTTTTTTTGGCGCTAGCGTTTTTTTGGGCATTTTTTGGGGTTCTTTGGAGGCAGGCAAAACATCTGAACTTGTGTATAGTGGTATATATACACACATACTTGTATGTATTTTACACTTAGACATATATAGGTGTGATAGGAGCGTAACTATATTGGTGTTAATTATTTCATTAGCGCAAGTAGTGTTTTCTGCTACTTTCACACCTATATATGTGCAGGTGTATATATACATACATGGGTGTGTATATATACCCCCTATACACATGTTCAGATGTCATGCCTGACTCCAAACATGTGTTAAAAAAACCCCTATAGACGCCTGCAGCCAAAAAGCAAGCTGACAGGAGCGAAGCCATATTACTGCAGCGAAAGTGACTTCAGAGAAACTAGCTTTTCTCTATAGCGGTCACCCTGATATGGAAGGGTTTGGTCACCCTGCCATAGCAGTCACTGTCAGTTCACCCTACACTACACTACGGTCACCCTGGCACTTAACGCTTTCCCTACAGAAACTAAATTATTAAAGCTAACTAAAGTGTAAAAGAGCACCCTAACTACACTAGATATCCCTTTCCTCACACTAATAAATGCTAAATGACACTTTGTAGCAGAAGTCCACGAACTGCTTCCACTCTCTTCCATGTCCCTGTATAACAATGCTAGGAATTTGGCGAGGGCTATCTTATATACTGGGGGCGTATTCACTAATGATTGGCCTATGGACCCCCTAGTCACTCCAATCACATTCCTAGCATTCTCCTGCCCCCTCAATTGGCTTTTGCTAATGGTTCTGGTCCAATCATGGGCTTTTAAAGCCCATTTCCTGTCCCATTGCATTTTGGTCGGTTCTGGTTGCCGAATTCCGAACTTTTTGGGCAAAAAGTTCTAAATTCGGCCGAACCTCGAACAGACAATGTTCGGGTCGAACCGATGGTCGACCCAAACCGTTCGATCATCCCTAGTGATAATATCCCCCATAACATTACGCCGCCACCACCAGCCTAAACCATTGATATAAGGCAGGGTGGATCCATGCTTTCATGTTGTTTATGCCAAATTCTGATCGTACCATCTGAATGTCGCAGCTGAAATCTAGACTCGTCAGACCAGGCAATGCTTTTCCAATCTTCTATTGTCCAATTTTGGTGAGACTTTGTGAATTGTAGCTTCAGTTTCCTGTTATTAGCTAACAGGAGTGACACCTGGTATGGTCTTCTACTGTTGTAGCCAATCTGTTTCAAGGTTCGATGTGTTGTGCATTCAGAGATGGTATTCTGCATACCTTGGTTGTAACGAGAGGTTATTTTAGTTACTGTTGTCTTTCTATCATCTCAAACCAGTCTGCCATTCTCCTCTGACCTCTGACATCAACAACGCATTTTCCTCCACACAACTGCCACTGACAGGATATTTTCTCTTTTTCTGACCATTCTCTGTAAGTCTTAAAGATGGTTGCTTGTGAAAACCTAATTATGAGGTCCTTTCCATTTTTTTAATGTGATAATTTATTCTTTTTTAAGTAACGAAAGTCTGAGTTGCAACCAGACCGCAAACCCTTAGAACTTGAGGATAATATTGAATGTATTACTAAAAAGAAACTCTCTGTTTGTAAAAAGTGTAATCTTGGCAATGGCTGGGTAAAAGTAACATAAGAATAAAGAAAATTACCAAACCAATGTTTAGCAATTAAACATTGGTAAACAGTATACTTTTGAAAAGTTTTTATATTGGGAGTTTATTGATCCCTTGCAACTCTGTCTGTTGATCACTGCTTTAGTGATATTTTGCTGGCCAGAAAAAGTTCACAAAGAAAAATGATCTGCTGCTGCACATCTGCATGGGGGGTCTGGATCTGGTCTCCACTGACTAGACAAAAAGAAGAGAAAAAAAAGGGAAAACAAATTCTATATATATACTGTATATAAATATACTTGTATATAAATGAATACATTCCCTCCTAAAAAAGAATCCCTACAATTATGATGTTGAATGATCTGGGTGAAACATGGGTTTACTTTGCAAGCATGAAATGCTTATATAAGTTATCGCAATGTCATTCAAAATTTTTAGTTATTGCAAATCTCTGAAAAAAGTGCTTTTATGTTAGTTTCAGCCTATAGAATTCCTACCTAATCTTATCGTAATATTAGCTAACAATTTATGAAAAGCTTTTTTCCCCTGCATGAGTCTAACAAATAGCACCGAATCGGGAAAAAAAGCTCTCCTAAAGTTAATTGTAAAAGTTCACCTTTCGTAACATGCTACATGTTACACCCATATTCAGAGTGTAACACGTAACATGTTACTAATGGATCAGTCCTTACACCTCCCCGTTTCCCTGATGTGACATCTAGCAGGGATCTTCTGTCCTGCCCTGCCCTGCCCTGCAGTCATAATTTTTATTAAACGTGGCTAAGCGGGGCTCAGCCCACCTGGCCATGTCACTCATTCACAGTGTCCTGTGAATGGAAAACTGTGCGGCTGTTGGCTTGTACTTTCAGTGAACTACCATGGCACTTACAGCAAAAGTAGTTAATTGAGTCTTCCTGTCCAAATGTATCAGCTTGCTCATATGAGGTCCAATGGTTTACAGGGTCCCGAAACAAAAAATAATATACAGTATGCACATTTTTTACCTGCAAAAAAGTGTGTATATATTATTTTTTTCTTAAAAGTGAACTTATCCTTTAAGCTTTTTTGGAGACTCAAATGGTTGATGCTTTCCAGTTGTCCTCCAGCTTCATCACCTGCACTACAGTTATAACAGGCTGCATTGTTTTTGGGATGTTTTCCATTTTCCTCCCTGCTCCTTAAAATAGAAAGCAATACAATACAATGGGTACATATTTGTGCTTAATTAATCCTAGTGAATTCAGGTAAGATGCCCTTAACCACTTCTGGACAGAGCCCATTTCTGACACAAATCTATAATTTTAGCTAAAAAATTACTTAGAACCCCCAAATATTATATATTTATTTAGCAAAGACTCTGGAGAATAAAATGGCGGTCATTGCAATATTTATTGTCATGCGGTATTTGCGCAGTGATCTTTAATGCCATTTTTTGGAAAAAATAAATTTCACTGCAGTTAAAAAAACTAAACAGTAAAGTTAGCCCATTTTTTTCGTATATTGTGAAAAATGATGTCACGGCGAGTGTTTTAGAGACCTTTTTTTCCCCTACTCCCACAGCAGATATGTTAAAAAAGGCACATTAATAAAACACTGCAGAGTTCTGTGGACCAGACCTGAGAATAGCAATGTCCAAATAATTTTGCTGACTCTCCATAACTTGTTGTCGGTGTTATATTGGGTTTGAGGAAATTGTGGAAAAGGGTGCATAAGCAGCATGTGCTGGTAGATGACTGAAATGTGCCGGTGCAAGGATTTTTGTCTACACCCCGCATGGGCTTGCAGCGCAGCATTTCAACAGGAACAGTCAGCCGCCTGTGACCGCCCCCACCACCTTCCTCCTGCTGCACATCCCTGCCCTGCACAGGCTCACAGCCCGGGCACTTCAACAGGAACAGTCAGCCGCCTGGGACCATCCCTCTCCACCTCCCTCCTGCTGCACATCTAAGGAGTGGGGCAGTGCATGTCCATATAGAAATTGTGTGGAAAGGAAGGAAAAAACATGGCCAAAGCAATTACCCATACAGCCCTATGCAAGCCACAGGCAGCCAAAATGCAAGAAAAGGCAGCACCAAAAAACTTTGAAGGAATACTCACAAAGTGTCCTTAACAAAAAGGACAAGCGAGGACAAACAAAAATAAATACCAAGTGATATAGCACAATAAAAGATATATATATATATACTGTATATGTACAGTGGCGTAGCGTGGGTTGTCAGCGCCCGGGGCAAGGCAAGTAATTTGCGCGCCCCCAACCTGCGGACTTTTAGCACTCCCTGAGTCCCTTCCTACAATAGTACTGACCAGCCTGATTCCTATACTGACCTACCTGTCCACTACGCTGACCTACCTGATTCCTATACTGGCCACTACACTGACCTCTACACTGACCTACCTGTCCACGACACTGACCCTTACACTGACCTATCTGACCACTACACTGCCCACTGCACTGCACTACACTACACTGCCCACTGCACTACACTACACTACACTACACTACACTGCCCACTACACCACACTGCCCACTACACTGTCACTGCCCACTGCACTACACTGTCCACTACACTACACACTGCACTACTTTATACATAGTCAGGGCTCTCCACTCCAGTCCAGGCTGCTCCCCTCCCCCCTCCATTCCTGCCAGTCTGCAGTCAGTGTTCTCCAGTCCAGGCTGCTCCCACCCCCCAGATGCCTGGTGTATCAGTCCAGAAACAATGGTCTCATCTCACCTCTCAACGGCTGGCTGAGTGTCACGACAACAGGGAAAGAAAGATAGATGAATGATTACTGACTCTGTGACAGTGCCAGGCTGCTGACTCGCTGAGCTGACTGAGCTCTTCTGAACATGCGGCCGATTGTGAGAAGCGGTGCAGGCGGGGATTGGCTTGTAACATTTCCACATGCGCCGCAGCGCCATCCCACCCTATGCCAATGGACAGGTGAAGCACAGTCCAGCTCCGCCCCACCATTTTCATCCATAGGGTGCCCGCTGTACATCTCCCAGCCTAAAGATGGCGGCAACCGCAGACAGTGTGTGATACTGTGTATAATGTCAGACAGAGTGACACTGCGGGATGCGCCCCCCCAGATGTTGCGCCCAGGGCGGCCGGCCCCCCCTGCACCCCCCACGCTATGCCACTGTATATGTAGCAGGATTTCCAGCCATTGGGCCTGATGTGGGTCTGCCATGGATACCGGTGACACCTTCAGCCCATTTGAGCTGAATACCCAAGTGTGAGATTTGAGTCAAGGACCAATCCGGCATCTTTGGTTTGTTTTGTTTATTTGATATAGGGGATGGGAGAAGGGAATGAGAGGGATACTCCTCTGGCTCAATTAGGTACAAATGGGACACTTTGAAGAAAAATGCCTTTCAGCGCTGTCTTGATGCCGGCTGGATGCCGACCAACGCTTGCTGGCGCTTGAAAAACACTGACTTGCTGTACTGTGCTTGAAACTTGACTTCTGACACTCTGGTTAGCTCAAAAGTTCTGGACTGTACTGAGAACTGACTTCTGACGCTCTGGTTAGCTCAAAAGTCCCAAACACTGCTCCCTCCAGTCCTTCCTGACTGAGGTAGCTTCTGTATACTGCTTCTACTGCTGCAACTCTCAACACTGTACACTGCACACTGCACGCTGTACACTTTAACTCTTCAGGGTTTAACCGCTGGCGCACCCTCTATACTTCAGGGTCCTCTTACTAGGCACCCCCTCTACACTTCAGGGTCCTCTCACTAGGCACCCCCTCTACACTTCAGGGTCCTCTCCCTAGGCACCCCCTCTACACTTCAGGGTCCATACACTGGCATCCCCTTTATTCTTCAGGGTCAGCACTGGCACCCCCTTTACACTTGCTTCATGCACCGGCTAGCTAGCTCCTGGATCCCTCTGACCTTCACCGGAGTTGTCCCCTCTCACTAGGCAGACCCCCAGGGGCAGTTTGCAGTACTCACGAACTGGGAATGCTTTCCTGAAACTGGACCCCTCTCAGCTCCGCTGGTCCTCGGCACACCGGATCCTCTCTGCAGCTCAACTCAGCCTTCTGTTCCTTCAGGCAAGCCGCCTGGGACACCCGATTCCTCTGACAGGAGGAGAGACAGCCGTACTCTCCCTCCTGGGACTCTGCTTCTCGCCAAAGACGCTGTGTCATGTGCTCCCCCCAAACTTATACCCACTCCCAGAATGCTGTGCGGCAGAATCTGCCTTTCTGGGGTAGATACAAGCCTGGGTGTGCCATTGGCTGGATTTCCTTCACTGCCCAATGAGAGCCCTCTCATTGAGCACAGTGGGGAGACTCCCCAGTCTCAACAGCCACACCTGGGAACCATGACAACCAGACTGAAAATCATGGCCCTGCTGTTACGCAGACGAGGCCCACTATACTTTACCTAGAACCTACTTTGCAGGGTGCTACATATATATATACACACAGTATCTCACAAAAGTGAGTACACCCCTCACATTTTTTGTAAATATTTTATTCTAACTTCGATTCTAGAAATTACACTTTGCTACAATGTAAAGTAGTGAGTGTACAGCTTGCATAACAGTGTAAATTTGCTGTCCCATCAAAATAACTCAACACACAGCCATTAATGTCTAAACCGCTGGCAACAAATATGAGTACACCCCTAAGTAAAAATGTCTAAATTGTCCCCAAAGTGTCAATATTTTGTGTGGCCGACATTATTTTGCAGCACACCCTTAACCCTTTTGGGCATGGAGTTCACCAGAGCTTCACAGGTTGCCGATGGAGTCCTCTTCCACTCCTCCAAGATGACATCACAGGGCTGGTGGATGTTAAAGACCTTGCGCTCCTCCACCTTCCGTTTAAGGATGCCCCACAGATGAGACATGCTTGGCCAGTCCATCACCTTTACCCTGTGCTTCTTTTAGCAAGGCAGTGGTAGTTTTGGAGGTGTGTTTGGGGACGTTAGCATTTAGGAATACTGCCCTGCGGCCCAGTCTCTGAAGGGGTCATGCTCTGCTTCATTAGGTCACAGTACATTTTGGCATTCATGGTTCCCTCAATGAATTGTAGCTCCTCAGTGCCGGCAGCACTCATGCAGCCCCAGACCATGACACTCCCACCACCATGCTTGACTGAAGGCAAGACACACTTGTCTTTGTACTCCTCACCTGGTTTCCATCACACACGCTTGACACCATCTGAACCAAATAAGTTTATCTTGGTCTCATCAGATCACAGGACATGGTTTAAGTAATCCATGTCCTTAGTCTGCTTGTCTTCAGCAAACTGTTTGCGGGCTTTCTTGTGCATCATCTTTGGGAACAGGCTTCCTTCAGGGATGACAGCCATGCAGACCAATTTGATGCAGTGTGCGGCGTATGGTCTGAGCACTGACAGGCTGACCCTACACCCATTCAACCTCTGCAGCAATGCTGGCAGCACTCATATGTCTATTTCCCAAAGAAAAATTCTGGATATGACGCTGAGCACGTGCACTCAACTTCTTTGGTCGACCATGGCGAGGCCTGTTCTGAATGGAATCTGTCCTGGTAAACTGCTGTATAGTCTTGGCCACTGTGCTGCAGCTCAGTTTCAGGGTCTTGGCAATCTTCTTATTGCCTAGGCCATCTTTATGTAGAGCAACAATTCTTTTTTTCAGATCCTCAGAGAGTTCTTTGCCATGAGGTGCCATGTTAAACTTCCAGTGACCAGTATGAGAGAGTGGGAGTGATAACAACAAATTTAACACACCTGCTCCCCATTCATACCTGAGACCTTGTAACATTAATGAGTCACATGACACCAGGGAGGGAAAATGGCAAGGTCTCTAACATCCACCAGCTCCGTGGTGTCATCTTGGAGGAGTAGAAGAGGACTCCAGTGGCAACCTGTGAAGCTCTGGTGAACTCCATGCCCAAGAGGGTTAAGGCAGTGCTGGAAAATAATGGTGGCCACACAAAATATTGACACTTTGGGCCCAATTTAGACATTTTCACTTAGGGGTCTACTCACTTTTGTTGCCAGTGGTTTAGACATTAATGGCTGTGTGTTGAGTTATTTTGAGGGGACAGCAAATTTACACTGTTATACAAGCTGTACACTCACTACTTTATATTTTAGCAAAGTGTCATTTCTTCAGTGTTGTCACATGAAAAGATATAATAAAATATTTACAAAAATGTGCGAGGTGTAATCACTTTTGTGAGATACTGTATATTGGAGAGAGTGAGGGCCAGTGTGAAGAATGGCCCGGCATGCAAGCTATAATACATTTTTTATACTAAAAAGCAAGTTTGATTTCCTATTGTTAGTGGGGTCCATAAAACCAGGTGAGAGGACACCCAGAGAGGAGCTTTGGTGGTGGGCACATCAGTGCTGTTTTAATTGGTGGTAAAGTCTGAATTCCTTATGCACATGGAAGAAATTTGTTGCACTTTCTGAAGATTGTTGTCACATGAAGATTGGATGGTGTAGGGGACTGTTACTATCATTTTGGACAATTTGCATATTTTTTATTTTGGATATATATTTCAAGGACTGTATCTGCTATAATATACTGATTCACATTGTTTATTTGCTTTCTGATCTTTTTTGGCATATTGCACATTTTTGCACAGATTTTTAGGATACATACTGTTTTGTTTAGATTGTATGATTTAGGTAGATGATTTTTTTACAGAGAGCTTTACTTATCATTCTAGGTTCACGTAAGATTTCTAGGTTCACGTAAGGTTTGATGAACCCTTCTGCAAATCAAACCTTTGCTAATTCGAGCACCCCTAATAAATTTACTGTGCCAAATTAAAGAATAACTCCACCTTTTAGCAGATTTTCAGTGCTAAATGCACTACGAATATACAAATTTTTATAGCTGTGGCCTTCCATTTTTTCTGTCTTAACAGAAACTGCTTTCAAGTCTTCCGATTGCTTTCCTATGACCTGTATGCCATGGGACCACATTTACTTTCGATTATAACATGGTCTGTCTCACTAAACATTTGTGTATTTGACAGGTTTTGAAACAATACTCTGTCCTGTTTAAACATTTCTTACATGGCAAACACAGTATGACTTTTATTGCACTGTCTAGGCTAGTCTAGGCTAATCTTTGCTTGTCTATGGACTCAACAGCTCCCTGTGGAATTCAAATGCATCTCTAGTCCATGTAGGAGCTGTCTTTCAGGATATCCTTCCCACTGGCCAGCAGGAACCAGGCAGGTTTACCATGATGAAACTGCATAAACTGGCCAAATTAACTTACATAGCTCTTCTAGGGAAATGAACATGTGTCTGGTTCTGATTGAGAAGTCAACAGTGTCTGTCCCTGTGTTTTTCCCATGAGTGGTATTCTTTATCTGAAAATATTTTCCTATTGCAACCTAAAGAAAGCCATCAAAGAAAAAAAGCTTACATTGTCTTATTGTAAGATTAAAAACTAGAATTGAAGCCTCAAAAAAAAAAGAAGGAGAGGACAAATCAAATAAATAAATTAACAACGGAAATATATAAAATAGAACAAAAGCATAAAAAAGACCTGACAAAAGAAACTGAAAAAGACCTTATATCTAAAAGAGATAAATTAAAAGACTTAATAGAAGAAGAAACCAGAAGCCATTTTAATAAATTGGCAAAATATAGATACAAATTTGGGAATAAACCAGGAAGATCCCTAGCCAGATTAGTAATGAGGAAAAAATCAAAAAATTATATAGAAAAAATTAAAAACAGCAAAAATGAAATAACAAATTCAACTACAGAAATAGCTAAAGCTTTCCATGCTTTTTATAATTCCTTATATAATGTTCGAAAAGATGAAACCCAACAAACAAGACAAGAAAGAATAATAAACATTCAAAAATATATAAAGGAAGGAGATCTACCTAAAATACCAGAAGATAAATTAGAACTTTTAGAAGCCCCAATTGCCGAAAATGAAATAAAAGATGTATTAAAAACTATTCAAAATGGAAAAAGTCCGGGACCAGACGGATATACAATAAAGTATTATAAAAGATTCAAAGAAATACTAATACCAAAAATGCAAATATATATGAATAAAGTTGGGAAGGAAGATCTAAGGGAAGAATCTCTGATGGCCCATATTACGGTAATACCGAAAGAAGGGAAAGATCAAACCTTGTATTCCAGTTACATGCCAATTGCTTTGTTAAATGTAGATACAAAGATATTTGCAAAAATTCTAGCAACAAGATTAAAAAACCTTCTGGAACTATGGATCGATTCAGATCAAACCGGATTTGTGCCAGGCAGAGAAGGTAAAGATAATGGAATCCGAACCTTGCTACTTCTACAAAAAACTAAAAAACATGAAGTCCCCTCCCTCCTATTGTCGATTGACGCAGAGAACGCCTTCGATAGGGTGGACTGGGACTTCATGAAGGAGACAATAAAAAATGTAGGAATCGGATTAAAAATGAGGCAATGGATAGAGGCACTATATAAAAGGCCAACGGCAAAAATTAAAATAAATGGAGACCTGTCAGACGGTTTGAGATGGGCAATGGGACGAGACAGGGGTGCCCCCTGTCTCCCCTATTGTTCATCTTAACTTTAGAACCCCTACTAGCAAAATTTAGACAAAATAAAGATATAAAAAGGAGTGAAAATAAACCAGGACGAACATAAAATTGCAGCATACGCGGATGTTTTATTTTTTTTATCACGAATCCTAGGATCACACTACCAAATATCCAAAAAGAGTTGAAAGAGTATGGAAAGCTATCAAATTTCAAAATTAACCCCTATAAAATCAGAAATTCTTAACATTAGTTTAAACATTCAAGAGGAACAAATATTAAAAACATACTTCCCATATACCTAGGCAAAAGGAAAATTTAAATATTTAGGGATATATATAACATCACAAATGGGAAAACTATATCAAGCCAATTATATACCCCTATTAAATGAAATAAAAAAAGATATAAGAAGAAGATCAAACAATCAAATTTCATGGGTCGGAAGAATAAACGTTGTCAAGATGTTTATGTTACCAAAGATTTTGTATACATTTTCTTTATTACCAATAAATATCCCTGCAACCTTCTTTAGGGTAATAAAAACTCTATTAACAAAATATATATGGCAGCGGAAAAAACCCAGAGTGCAATATAAGATTCTCACAAGAAGCAAAACACAAGGTGGATTAGCAACTCCAGATATAGAAAGGTACTATAAGGCGGTAATTATTACGTGAATGATTGATTGGACAAAACTAGAAATAGGGAAAAGATGGGTGGAGATAGAATATGCACAAAATAACACTCACTTACACAAAACAATATGGATACTACCAAAATATAGGGAATCACAAGGTACACATGAATTAACAAAGGTAGTTTATAAAATATGGGACAGGATTAATAAACAATTGAAATGGGAATACAACTCACCAATGATATCACTAAATGGTACAAACTACTTTTCACCAGTGAATGAGGAAAAATGTGGAAAATGGATTGGAAACACTCAATTAAAGTATATACTTCACAAAGGTCACATTAAATCACTTCAGGATTTAAAACAAAATAATAAAAATATGAAATTGGATGAATGGAGATATCTCCAACTGAGCCATTTTGTAAAGTCATTACCACAACCGATCAGATCCCAAAAAAATCTTAATATTATTGAGAAATTAGGCTATACCCCCACTCAAAAACATGGAGTATCACAAATATATAAAATGTTGACAGAAT
Source organism: Pelophylax lessonae (assembly GCF_965119305.1). NCBI lineage: Eukaryota > Metazoa > Chordata > Amphibia > Anura > Ranidae > Pelophylax > Pelophylax lessonae. The sequence goes on from NC_138772.1 coordinate 451,327,473, forward strand.
GGCACAATTCGGAGAATCCTCCATTCATGGTAAAATGGGAGAAAGAAATAGGGGCACAATTGTTAAAACAGGAATCAGATGTAGTACTGAATGCGGTAGGATCTGTGGCCATAGATGTCAGCACAACAGAATTTAAATTTTAAATGTCTGTTAAGATGGTACATTACACCAGAATTGCTAAATAAATATCAACCGGATATGACAGATAAATGCTGGCGGCAATGTGGTACTATTGGAACAATGTACCACGTGTTTTGGGACTGTCCAAAAATAAGAGAATTTTGGACAAAGGTTCGACAACTGACTGGTGAAATCACAGGATTAACGACTTCAAACGACCCATGGGTTTGCTTGTTTCACAAAACAACAATACCATTTAAAAAATATAAAACAACATTGGTCCCAACTTTATTAAACGCAGCAAAGGGAATAATACCAAAAAAGTGGAGAGAGGTGGACAGTCCTAATCTAAAGGAATGGTGCAAAAAGATAAACAACACCTTTCATATGGAATATATCTGTAATTCCCAAGAGGAGATCCCAATAAATATGAAAGAAAAATGGGGAAAATTGATAGAATTTAAAAAAATCAACCAAATATATGGAAATTAATGCTTGAACGTCACGATATCGGGAATAAATAATAGGAAGAAGGCCATATGGGTAGAGAAAGTGAGGGTGTTTCGGGGGGGAGAGGGGGGAGGGGATAGTAAAGGGGTATAAGTTTACAGATATTGAATATTGTTTATTTCTTTATAAGTTTCTATGTTATGCAAATCCACCTTTTGGAATTTTATGAGAAATAATTGTAATTTTTATATGCAAACAAAATAAAAATATAGAAAAAAAAAAAAAAAAAAACTATAATTGAAAAACAGCGAAAAAGAAAAGGAAAGTATTTTCCCAACTAATTAGGTTATATTTTCTAGCCTGCCCTGGAATGATGATATAGCCCTTGTAGAGGCACTGCTCCATCCTGCAGTATGACCTTGGCTGTCACAAACAGCTGCCCACACACAAACACACTGCAGCTGTCATTACCCCTCTCCCCAGCCTCCAGTGAGGTGCATAGAGTGGCCTAACGGAGAAAAGATAGAGGACACAGACATTGAAAGGCTGAAGCCTTGCCCATGGCCAGGGGATATGGAAGAGCAGCAATTGACCGCAGTGAAGTCTGGGAAATGAAAAGACTTCTGGGAGCCGCTGGGAACAATGGGGGATTTAGTCTCAGGGGATGGCCTCTATCAAACCAAGTGCTGGTTGGGACTAAAAATCCTGGATGAAGGGTAAAGCAGAAGGAGGAACAGGAAAGAGAAGCCTGGGGCTCAGGGCAGTCGCACAATGGAAGTGCGAGGTTACAACAGGAATGTGCTGCTGAGTTTGAGAATCTGCCAGTCATGAGTGGTTGCTGTGAAGTCAGAGAGAGACTGGGCTGCCACATTTTCACGGAGGTCAGAGCTGTTGGAAGCGAGCTGGAAGAAAGGGGCGCAACAAGCTTTATGAGAGATTGCCACACAGAGTTCTGAGTTGCCACCAACGGCACCTGTTTCACACGTCTGAGAGCAGGAGGAGGCCTAACAGACTGCATAGTGCATCACCCTAACCTGGTACACAGTTGGGGAAATTTTTGGTCGGGATCCACCCAGGAGCCTAAACCAGCACCTGGCTCAACCTCTCAGCGAACCACTGAAAGCCTTATTAAGCTGCTCCCACCCCCCTCCACAGCCCAGTGCTCCAGTGAGCACAGGGGGGCAGAGTAGAGAGCCGGTGACTGACAGTCACCGGCTCTCTGCTCACAGAGCACTGAGGACCGAGGACCAAGTGATCTGCGGTGTTTGCTTGCTCAGTTCTCAGTCAGACCCATGCTGCATCCACTTAGTTAATTATAATTCTTAAAAAAAAAATTCCCAAACTTTTCTTTTTATACTACAAAGGCCAGTCAGAGGGGTTCAGAGAGAGACTAAAGTACCTTTTAACTTCTAGTATTGCCCCTTTAGTTAGGATAACCCTAGATTTCGGGTTCAAGTGCTGAGACACTTGGTTATTCCATTGTTTGTGCGTTGAACAAATTTGTTTATCTGTTATCGTTTATTGGTCTTGCCGTTCTGTTACTTTTGCCCTGATGGCTGTACTTACCAAATAAACCCTCCTTCTTCAGCCCTGATGTGTCAGAGGTTATGGCATTACTGGAAGGGTCGTTGTCATCTGAAATCAGGTGACCCATACATAAGTGACTCCTTTGGGGGTAAGCGCTACACTGACATTTGGGATGTGATTGGTTAATTCCACTTTCTTTACCTTTGATTTTGTGTTAAATAATAAAAGCTGATTGTGTTTTTATAGCAATATTGCCTATATGTTTGCACATTTCACACAGCTGTAGCGCTCCCATGCCATGTGAGAACTTGCAAGATATAGCATTTCTGACTTTAAAAATAAAATAAAAGCTATTATCCTATTGTTTTCTATCTATTCTATGTGGTCTATAAATTCTTCGAAAAGGGATTTTCAGACTGAGTTTGATCATTTTTTTTATGGTTTTGAGTTAAAGGTCTCTGCCAACATCTGCACTGGCAACAACAGGCCTTTCTGATTGCATCTGGAAAGAAACAGTTGTGGTGATGTCAGTAAGGTACTGTACCAGACATTTTCCACTTTCTGGAAAGTAAAATAAAAACAGTTCTTTTTAACTGCCTGGCTGGCATGGATTCTTCAATGACAGTCTCAGGATGACTAAAACTAACACAAACGTCAGTCAATTGGGAAAAGTCGATGTAGAACAAAACACATACATTTTGCTGACACCGTACTTTAATGGGTGGTTGCATTGCTCTTTAAACCTCCATAACATCAATATTTGCTGAAAATCAGATGATGCAATGATGCATTTGTAATACATTAAAGCTAGTCATTTTAAAGGCATTTAAATGCATTTAAATGTTTTTTTTTTTAAGTGAAAGTAAACTTCCATCTCTGACTTTTTGCAATAGGTAAGCAGGGCTTTTTTTTCTCAGAGAATATTTGCAGGAACTCCGCCTTATAAGTTACTTTGTGTCTCCGCCCTCTACCCACCTCCGAGCACTAACCCTTGGTTCCACCCCTTCCAACCTCAGAGCACTGACCCTTGGTTCCACCCCCTACCCAGCTTACAGTACAGCCCCTTTTAGAGAATATAGAGCCAAGTATAATTTTGTATTGGAATGTATAGAATTAGGTTATGATAACAAGAAAAGCAATAAAATAGATCCCCCACAGCCAGCAGCAATAGACCCCCCCAGCAGCAATAGACCCCCCCAGCAGCAGCAAAAGATCTCCCAGCAGCCAGCATCAATAGACTCTCTAGCAGCCAGGAACAGTGGACCCCTCCCTAAACAGGAGATCCCTTCTAGCAACAATTAACCCTCAGTATCAAAAGATCCTCCACCAGCAACAATAGATTGCCATGCAAAAATAGATCCCCTCCAGCAACAATAGATCTCCCAGCAGCCAGCATCAGTAGACCCTCCAGCACCCATTGGAGGTGCCGGAACTGAGTTCCCCCCTTTTCCTTCTGAAAAAAAGCACTGTAGGTAAGTCTATAGTAAGGCTTATGTATAGGTAGTGTAATTATCTCCTAAACCTGCACCGTTTAGGACATATTTACTGTACATGCAGCCAGTGACCTCACTGGCGCATACGCTACAAAGGGAAGGCTACCTGGGCCACCCAGGCTCACAAATGCGCTATTGGAAGAATGGTCAAACATTCCCATAGACACACTCCTAAACCTTATGGACAGCCTTCCCAGAATAGTTGAAGCTGTTAGAGCTGCAAAGGGTGGGCCAACTCAATACTGAACCCTACAGACTAAGACTGGGATGCCAGTCATGTACATGTAAAGACAGGTGTCCCAATACTTTTAGTAATATAGTGTATGTCTTAAGTACCAACCTTTAGATAGTTAAAGTGGTATTAAACCCAAAAACAAAAATGGAATATATTGCAGCTTACCAATCATTAGACGTGGTGGCTGCATTAGTTTCCTTTTTTAGGCTTTTTCTTTCTGTTTTCCCCTGGTGATCTAGCCATTAACACACCTCCTGTATTAGGGTGCCTACACTCCGGATGAAGGAGCAACAGAGACACCTTTGGACAACAGAACTGGTAAACTGGTGGGAAAGGTTTGACAGCAAATTTAGATACACTAACAAATTGAAGCTGAACTCCAGCTAACACTCCTTAAGCAATTACAGAAACCATTTTTTTTGCTTTTGGGATAAAGATTTTCCATAAATACATAAAAGCTGACCATTGTGAGTACCTCTGTCAAATGGTTTGCTACATCTGCAGGATAGCTGGTTCTGTTGAAAAACAACATACTTACTGGCAGGATCACAAGGTGAAAATAAAAGAAAGCCTAAAAAATAAAACTATTACAGCAATCAGGTCTAAGAAATAGTATTCTGCAATATAATAAATGTTTACCTTTGGGTTTATTACCTCTTTAACCACTTTAGGTCTGCTCACGTTGCTGCTACTGCAGCAACGTGGCTCGTTATCGTCTAGCGGCGTAGTACTACGTCGCTAGACTCCTCCCCCTGTAGGTGGCGCTCGCGCGCCGCCGGAAGCGCGCTCCCGCTGTTTTCAGTCACAGCGGGAGTCGGGCCAGGGGAGGAGCGGAGGAGATTGCCGCTGCTCTTCCCCGATCGTCGGGGAATCTAGTTTGGAGATCCGCCCACCTGTGTAAACAGAGCGGGCGGATCTCCTAAGTGACAGGGAGTGACAGATCGCAGTGTTCAGCATAGCTGAACATCCGATCTGTCCCTGACTCACTCAGTCATCTCCCCCCACACACGTCAGTAAGCACCAGGCATACATTAACCCCTCCCTCTCCAATAAAATTAACCCCTTCCCTGCCAGTGTCATTTTTACAGTAACAGTGCATATATATAGCACTGATTACTGTAGTAATGTCGCTGGTACCCCCAAAAGTGTCAAAAATGTCAGTCAAGGGTCCGATCTGTCCGCCGCAATGTCGCAGTCCCGCAAAAAATCGCAGATCGCCGCCATTACTCGTTAAAAAAAAACACCAAAAATCTTTCCCTTAGTTTGTAAACGCAATAACTTTTGCGCAAACCAATCAAAATACACTTATTGTGATTTTTTTTTACCAAACATAGGTAGCAGAAAACAAATTGGCCAAAAATTTTAAAAAAATTTGATTTTTACATTTTTTTGGGGGGGATTTCATATAAAAAAATGTTAAAAATATTGTTATTTTTTCAAAATAAACTTTCTTTTTTTGTTTATAGCGCAAAAATTAAAAATCGCACAGGTGATCAAACACCACCAAAAGAAAGCTCTGTTTGTGGGAAAAAAGGATGTAAATTTTGTTTGGGTACAGTGTCGCACGACCGCGCAATTGTCCGTTAAAGTTGCACAGTGTCGAATCGCAAAAACTGGCCTGGACGTAAGACAGCAAAATCCTCTAGTGGTAAAGTGGTTAAGGGATATCACTTTACAGAGGTGCCCTAAAATGGCAGAGTGGCTTTATATGTATTTGCAAATGAATGCAGAAACAACCTCGGTTTTAAATCCATTTTACAACACTTTACATAGGTATTTTGTTTCCTGCTCGTGAGTCACAGGAAATAAAAGGAAGTTGCTCCAAAGTGAGGGGAAATTCCTTCTTGTGGTGGGAACAGATGTCCCTACTGGAAGATTTCCGATCACCTCCTGTTCCTGTGACAGCTATAAAATCCAGGCTTTCCCAACATTTGCTCTCCCGGGACAATGCTAGCAGGACAGTACCAGGACTAATGAAGAAGTTGAATCTTTTACAGCTGTATTTTCCAGTATGTTTATTTTCCGGAAGGAACTAAATATGAGGTTTGAAAATGAAGTTCCATATTGCACTGTATTTTATGTCCACTACTGACCTGCTCAGCAGTGATTGAGATTGCTCAGCATAGAATCCAGTGGCAAGAAGCTACAGTTCTGTCCAACCACTCTACAGGCACATCCGACATTTGATTTCATTTCCTGTTGGAGAAGAAGACCTGTTTCAGAATCAGCATTCTGAAAGTGTTCAGTACAGTGGGCAGGGCCCGACCCACTAAAGTTACTCCACAAAAAACTTTCCAAGCAATATTTTTATGGACTTGGCTTTGTGCACCAAAGAATCATATCCACATTGTTTAGCCGTATGTTTTCATGCAAAAACATTATACACTACCTCTAAAGCAGCACATTTACTGGTCACCATTCATTTTAAGTCAAGATATACAGTAGCAGTATAATTTAAAAATAAAAAATCCTGTCTTTAAAAAAAAGTTGTTGAGCTACAGGTAGTGAGTGAGTGACTGTGCCTAGGCATAGTTTTCAAACTCTGCCTCAGAGAAGCATCCTAAGAGAATATTATCAGTATGCTGCAGGCAGGAGAAAAGGATTACCTAAGTCTTCTCTGCCATAGTAATTACCTTTCTCAAAAGGCGAGAAGCAGCAGCCGGTAACTGATCTGCGTCAGACAACACATCTACACACAGCCAAGAGCATAAAGAGTAATGCACTCACCTCTGTGGACTAGTATTGTAGCCAAGTAAGTAAATGTGACCGTAAATAATGTTTAAAAAAGGATGGTGGTGCACTTCTGGGGGGGGGGGGGGGGGGGATACATTGGATTTTTAGAAGGAATAACCTGAGGTTTGGCTTGCTCTAATGGATTTTCTGACTTCAGCACAGTTGCTGTGTTTCCTGGATTTAGCAGTTCACCAACTGATTTTAATTGTCGCCTGTTGCTCTTCTAACCCCTTCTCTTCCAGCCCTAGCATTCCTTTGATAGGGCCTGTAGCCTACACCCAGCAGGTGGTAAGGATCAGTGATCATGTGATCACCACGATTATCTGTCATAGTGGTCACATGATCATGATCAGTCCCAACACCTACCGATCATTGGTCTAGACCAGGGGTGTCAAACTCAATTTCATTGTGGGCCGCATCTGCATTATGGTGGCCCTCAAAGGTCTGGTTGTATCTGTAAGACTAGATGTCCAGAGTACCCCACCCCTCCCTCACTATCAAAAGTCAAGAGTACCTGACTCTCCCTTATGTCAGAGAGCACCACCCCCTTACCTTGTGCTGCTTCCAGGAAGAAGCTGGGGGCGGAGCTAGAAAGCAGAAAGTGCAGGGTCTCGAGGAGGATCAAAGGAGGGCTGGAGTCAGCTGCTGGAGTCTGAATGCTAAGACCAAGGGAGGTGGAGAGGGGTGCTGCGGCTGCACAGAGAAGAACATAATCTGGCGGAGGAGTTCTTTCCTCTTTGCTGCCAAGTGCTGAGACAAGGAGGGGGGTCAATGAGGGGGGTGCCGCAGCTGCAGGAAAGGTGCGAGGGCCACATGAAATGGCCTAGAGGGCTGGATTCGGCCACCGGGCCTTGTGTTTTACATACAGTAAACCCCCCTCCATCGTGGGGGTTACGTTCCGGACCCACCCGTGAAAAGTGAGAATCCGAGAAATAGAAAAACCCTATTAAAATGCATTGTAGGCATGTTTTTTTTTACTGCCACTGTACTTTTAAAAGCCTTTTAAGGTATTTAAACACACTTTTAAAACAATAGAAACTCATTTAAACACATAAAAGATACTGAGAGACAGAGCAAGAGCTATGGAAAACACAAAAATATTTAATTTTCAATAATTTATATAGTAAACTACCATTACAGAAAAAACGCAATATACCGGGACCACAAAAACTGAACCACGATGGAGCGGGAGTTTACTGTATATGGTCTAGACTGAGAGATGTCTCAACATCATGCTCTCAACACAGAAACATTGAATGCCCAGTGATATATATGTGCAGTGTGTGGGCATTAAAGCCCACCCTTTTTCCTATTTTTGAAGCTTTTACGGCAAAGTTCAGTTGGAGATGTTTATCCCATATATGATGACATAAATACTGCCTTACTGAAGTGGGTATTTTTCTGTGGGGCCGCATATGTGCATACATAGACCAAGCAGTCACAGAAAAGTCAGGTCTCTTACTAATGATTGGGAGATAGGAGAACCTGTTCACATGATCATTTGATAACTTGAAATGGACTATCACAGTGATAAGTCACTGTACAGCCCCTGTGTTCTTTCTCCTCTTGAATGGAAAAGATACATAACTTTTTCTCCTTGCTAGGGGAGAAACTTGTAAATAAACAAAAAAAAGTTGCATAAAAATAAAACTAAAATGGCTAGATGAAGTTTTGCTGTATATCGATGTTACAGTCAAAGATCCTGTTGCAGCCTGCTAGTTGCTTCTTTAATGTAGCACTCAGCACTCCCATTGATGTCTCTGATTAAAGCAATACTAAAGTTTTTTCTTTAAATTAAAGTAACAAGCATGTTAAACTTACCTGCTTTTTTGGGGTCCCCACTGGCGCTGTCTGCTCCCCCTCTTCTGTGTAGGCCCCCAGTGCAAGTGCTTGCTTTGGTAGCAAACTTTCAAGCTTGATTTTGAGCTGGGCTATGTGTGTCTAAAGACAGACATAACGCAGCATGACCCCTGCTCCCTCAATAATGGATTTAAATGACAGCTGCAGGAGCCAATGGCACCTGTCACTGCCTCTGAGTCTTGCGAGGAGAGAGAGCAGTATTGCTGCTCTCGGGCACAGCGCTGCATCAAGATCAGGCTCAGGTAAGTATTTGGGTAGGGCTGGGGGGGAGCTAATGATAGAAGATTTTTTTATCTTCAGGCTATGTTTACACTGATCCAACATGGCAGTTGTACGACTTATGATCCAACTTTGCCCTGCGACTTCAGGTCTGACTTCCATGCAACTTCAATGAACGGGATCTGACTTTGAGATAATTGCGACTTGTCCTTTGACCAATCAAAAAAAATTCCTTTGCTTCTGGTATGGATGAAACCTTATGCCGAATTAAAAAAAAAAAAAAAAACAGTGTGTGGTCCCCCTGGATGCATACCAGGCCCTTTGAGTCTAGAATAGACCTTGAGGGGGAACCCCATGCCAAAATTATAAAAAAAAAAAGAAGCGGGGCACCCCCCAAGGCTATACCAGACCCTTCAGTCTAGTATGGATTTTTAAGCAGAAACCCCATGCCAAAATATTAAAAAAAACAGCATGGGATCCCCCCCAAAATCCATACGGACCCTTATCTGAGCATGCAGCCCGGCAGGACAGGAATGGGGAGGAGGAGCGAGCACCCCCCCGAACCATACCAGGCCCAATGCCCTCAACATGGCAGGTGGGTGCTTTGGGGCAGGGAGGCTCTGCCCCCCCCACCTCAGAGCACCTTGCTCCCATGTTGATGAGGACAAGGGCCTCTTCCCCACAACCCTGGATAGTGGTTGTGGGGGTCTGCAGGCAGGGGGCTTATTGGAATCTGGAAGCCCCTTTTAACAAGGGAGCTCCTAGATCCTGCACTCCATGCGAATGAGTATGTGGTACAGTGTTGAGGGCATGTGGCCTGGTACGGTCCAGTAGGGGGGCTGCTCACTAATCCCCCCTATTTCCTGATCTGCATGCTCGGATAAGGGTGTAGTATAGATTTTGGGGGGGGGGCGTGCTGTTTTTATTTTAAATTTGGGTGTAGGGTTCACCTTTAAGATCCTCAAAGCACAAGTTACATACCGCGGATCAGTTAAGATGAAGATCCGACTTGGATGTCACTTACATTCAAATCAATTGGCTGCAATTGTGCCCAAGATGGACCAAAGTAGTGCAAGAACCTTTTTCACAGTTGGACCGACACAAGTCGGACCAGTTAAAATGGCTCTCATAGGGAACCATTGATTTTGACATGTCATGCAACTTGTGCTCTCGAAGTCGGAGCACATGTTGGACCAGTGTGAACTGGCCTCATGCAGACAATGCATGAAAAGGTAAAATCCTTTAGCCTTTACAACCACTTTAATACATAATTTAAATATGTAATTGCTTTAAATGCTTTAACAAGCTGCTTGAAACTGACTTAAAATTTTTACAAATAAAGCCATTTATTTTTGCACGTAAAAGCTAGCAGGGCACACTGCCCTGTCATATACTGAAGGCCATACACACAAGGCTTAAAAGAGTTTGTAGAATTTGTGTGACTGTGCCTTTAAATATTGCAGTTTCTTGGGAATGACAAATGTGGGTCTCGCTTATTACATTTGGTCTTTCTTCAACTGAACTGGATAATGTCCAGATACTACTAATAGAAATATATTATCTCAATGCCACACTTACTCTATGACTTAACAATCAGTGAAAGCTATTATTTCATCCTTACATATGCTGTGAGAGAAAATCACACATGACACTGATCACAGCTTCACTTTGAAGAATAAATGTGCATTGGTGCTGCTGATGTATAGACTCAGATTATGTAAATACAAAGAAGGGCACCCTCTGAGGAAAGCTGTATGTGATTATATTTATCAAAGCTAAAGGAATAATAGCAGAATAGTACCTTAAAAAAAAAAAAATATATAAACGTAGGGGTTTATTTACTAAAACTGGAGAGTGCAAAATCTGGTGGTGCTCTGCATCAGCTTCCAGGTGTTTTGTCAAAGCCTAATTGAACAAACTGAAGGTAAAAGTTGATTGGCTACCATGCACAGCTGCACCAGATTCTGCACTCTCCAGTTTTAGTAAATCAACTACAAAGAATTCATATTATTAATGTGGACAATTATTATGTGAAGGGGCTGGCAGTGACTGCAGAGAGACTGATTGTGCTGAGTTGGTCAAGGGCTGGAAGAAGTTAAGTTGCTACACAATTACTCTAGACTCAAGTAACATTGGACAACATTTTTTTTGTTCAAAAATTTTGCTTCCTGAAATATTTATGGCCATTATTAGACCTCCTTCAACTCAAACACAGATATGATTTCAGATTGTCTGTTTCACTTAGGACTCTTGAGCAATATGAAATCTGAATTTTTGTCCTACCGTAAAATCCTTTTCTCTGAGGTTCACTGTAGGACATAGCTCCATGTCTTCTTAGACCCTTGGGGCTGCTCTCTCTTTAGGAGTAGGACTAGGCAGAACCAATTTTGGCTACGCCCCTGAGACAGTCCCGGGGGGGTATACCATCACTTCCTGCTATAGGACTTCAGTTTGTAACAAGCAGTTTCAGAAGAATACATAACTCAACCCAACAGAGGGGCGGGTTCATCAGTGAACCTCAGAGAAAAGGATTTAATGGTAAGACAAAAATCCAGCTTTCTTTCGTTCACAGACGGACACAGCTCCATGTCTTCTTAGACCTTTGGCATGTCCCAAAGCAGTATCAACACAGCAAAACATATAATCCCCAACAAGGGCTAAACATAGCCAACCAGGTAAATCAGGAGCTCAACCAGGAACAACTGGAGCTCACCACCAGATCAAATACACCCTCAAGAGGCAGGAGCCGCACACCGCTCTGAGCACCACAAGTATCAGCAGTGGCGTCACAAGGGGAGTGCGGGGGGGGGGCGCGGACCGCACCAGGGTGTTCACCGGTTGGAGGGTGACACCGCTCTGCCTCTCTTCTGTTCCTTCCTCATCTATGCGGGCCGGCATCACATCGCCGCTGCGCCACATAGTGAGTGTCAGACTTTCTGCTGCCAGTGACTAGACTAGTCCACTAGAGTGGACTTCTTTCTCCTCCTCTCGGGCCACCCTGAGCCTCCCCTCCCTCACTCCCTGCCCTCACGTTCAGGCGGGCGGGGGCGTAGCCAGTGACGATGACGGCATGGCAACGCTAGGGAGAGGAGACATGTGAGTAGAGGAGCGGGCGGCCGGGTGAAGAATGAAGATATTGCAATTAAATATGCAGATAGGATGATTATGGCAGCTTGAACTTCATTATGTCGGTCACCCGGTCGTCAGTATGTTTTAGCAGATCATCTGTAAACAGTAGGCTTTTTGGCAAGTACATTTCACATCTTTGACACATCAGTCAGTATGTGTTGCCCTCCCCCATCTCCAATCCCCTGCTTGCTGGCAAATGTATCTTCAGGTTCTGGCAGCCCCTCTCCACCTCACTGCATACGCCTGCACTGATCCCAGCGACAGTCTGGGCAGCCTGCAGCTCTCTCACCTCTAATCGTCTACTAGCTGACTGCTTTCTTCATGTCCTGGCAGCTGCTCTTCTCCATTTTACACTGAATTCATGCCTTATTTACACTAAAACTGGCCCTGAACATATGTGAACCTAGTTAGTCTGCAGACTTGAAGGTAGTGCTTGTTGTCTCACTCTCAGCAGACAGACAGTGTCAGTCATGTGAAGTATTCCCCCTCCTCTGTGTGCAAGCCAGGGCCCAGGGCCACTCTCCAGACAGATTTGGGCCTGCAAGGACCCCCTGTGTTTTGAGTACAGACAGTACAGATGTCCTTCTAGTGGGCCTTCCCTGTTTCATCTTTCATGCACTGGGGAGAGAAATATAAAAAATCCCATCCAGACCGTCTCTCTGCATTATTCCCAGCCAGTGGCGGCTGGTGCGTTGGGAGGTGCAGGGGCGCCGCCCCCCCATCCATGCATCCAGCCCCCCTAATCTACATGCGGGGCGCCGGACGCATGGAGTTCAATGGGGCTTTTTTTTTATCACCCGATTAGAGCCAGAGGCTCTAATAGGCTTCAGCTAAGGGTGGACCCGGGGCGCAGAGCAGTGCGCCCCCGAGCTCACCCATTGTGCGACAATAGCGAATGAAAATTCACTATTGTCACACGGATCCTCCTCCTGGCCTGCTTCCTGATTGGTCGAAAGGCAAACCCCATGCCATTGGCCGAGGAGGAGGCGGGAGGACTGAGAACGTCTAACTGGAGGGATCACTGCTGCATTTTTGCTGGTCCTGGCAGGATGGCCTGTCAGCCATTATCTGTTACTGCTCCTAGAGACTGTGTCAGGGTTCAGCAGCAGCAGGGGAGACCAGACATGTAGCTACACACCAAAACAATATAGATAACCTTAAAGTGAGATTTATTACAGTGAACCACAAAACAAACATACACAGCAACAGTGAACAAAGCAAATACCAGCAAACAAAAACCAACCCCAAAGACACAATAACTAAAGAACCAACTATCTACAAATATATACAATATAAGAGACAAGGGTAACAGGGAAGCAAGGAAGAGGGCAGACTAGACTGGATACTAGGCAGAGAGCAGGAGCAAGGGGGTACAGGATAGATCAGGGGATGGATCAGGATCACAGACAACTGGTTCAGGCAGCAAGGAGGCATTCAAAATAGTGACGCGCCTGGGAAAGGGAGGAGCAGCCTTAAATAGCCACCTGGCAGCTGAACACAGTTTGGGTGATCATAGAAGCCTGCTGGCTTCTGGGAGACACCTGCTGGTGGACAATGGAAGTGTAGCATTCAGCCCAGGGCAACACAGTGTCACCAGCAGGGGAACTCAATCCTAACATATTCCCCCCCTTAAGGAGCGGCCTCCGGACGCTCCATAAGGCTCCACCACTGGGGTCTGCAAGCTGACTGGGTACCCCACTGCCAAGGTCTGAAGGCTGGCTGAGAACCACACCGCCGGGGTCCCAAAACTGGCTGGGTTTCCTGCTGGTCAGATCCCTCAGAAGTCGCAACACCGAAGGCTTACCATTCTTATAAGCAGCCTGTGTCCCAATGTTGAGACACTGAAAGCTACCCGAATGCTTAATGCCCAAGTCCCTGGTCCATGCAGGTACCCTGACAAAAGGGTGTTCCATCACAACTGGACCTCTTCTCACACTGTTAGAGACTGCTCTGTATTTTACCTGCCACTCAGGTCTACCCAGGGCATAGGTTACCCCACTCGGGTCCCCAGATGCACCAGGGATTGCAGAGATGACCCCTAGGTCAGGACAAAGTTCATATGGAACACTGCCTTTTCCCATAGGGCCTCTACTACTGGGGCCGTAACAGCAGATGCAGTTCTCATGTTCAGAGTGGATATCTGGACATCCTGGCCTTAGCATAACAGGATCAGCTGGCTGCGAAAAGAACACAGAACGAGCAACAGTAGGGATCTTAACCCACACAGACAACCCATTTGGGCCACATAACGCTGGAAGTTCAGGAGCCTCAGACATATTAGCAAGTGGGAGCTTAACCCGGTCAACAGAGTCCAGTTTAACAGCAAGGTGTGAATTGACAGAGTCCGGCTGGGCAGCGGCCCTGGTATCAGCAGAGTCCGGCTGGGCAGCGGCCCCGGTATCAGCAGAGTCCGGCTGGGCAGCGGCCCCGGTATCAGCAGAGTCCGGCTGGGCAGCGGCCCCGGTATCAGCAGAGTCCGGCTGGGCAGCGGCCCCGGTATCAGCAGAGTCCGGCTGGGCAGCGGCCCCGGTATCAGCAGAGTCCGGCTGGGCAGCGGCCCCGGTATCAGCAGAGTCCGGCTGGGCAGCGGCCCCGGTATCAGCAGAGTCCGGCTGGGCAGCGGCCCCGGTATCAGCAGAGTCCGGCTGGGCAGCGGCCCCGGTATCAGCAGAGCCCGGCTGGGCAGCGGCCCCGGTATCAGCAGAGCCCGGCTGGGCAGCGGCCCCGGTATCAGCAGAGCCCGGCTGGGCAGCGGCCCCGGTATCAGCAGAGCCCGGCTGGGCAGCGGCCCCGGTATCAGCAGAGCCCGGCTGGGCAGAGGCCCCGGTATCAGCAGAGCCCGGCTGGGCAGCGGCCCCGGTATCAGCAGAGTCTGGCGGGACAGCGGCCCCGGTATAAGCAGAGTCCGGCGGGACAGCGGCCGGCAAGTCACCCGTGGCAGGTTTGGCAACAAACGGCAGGTCCCCATCGGCAGGCGGCAGCATGGAGGAGGTCTGGACACCATCGGCAGGCTTCAGCATGGAGGAGCACTGGATCTCATCAGCAGGCGGCAGCACGGAGGAGGTCTGGATCTCATCAGCAGGCGGCAGCACGGAGGAGGTCTGGATCTCATCAGCAGGCGGCAGCATGGAGGAGGACTGGATCTCATCAGCAGGCGGCAGCATGGAGGAGGACTGGATCTCATCAGCAGGCGGCAGCATGGAGGAGGACTGGATCTCATCAGCAGGCGGCAGCATGGAGGAGGTCTGGATCTCATCAGCAGGCGGCAGCATGGAGGAGGTCTGGATCTCATCAGCAGGCGGCAGCATGGAGGAGGTCTGGATCTCATCAGCAGGCGGCAGCATGGAGGAGGACTGGATCTCATCAGCAGGCGGCAGCATGGAGGAGGACTGGATCTCATCAGCAGGCGGCAGCATGGAGGAGGACTGGATCTCATCAGCAGGCGGCAGCATGGAGGAGATCTGGACACCATCGGCAGGCGGCAACATGGAGGACGGCTGGATCTCATCAGCAGTCAGCAGCATGGAGGATGGCTGGATCTCATCAGCAGTCAGCAGCATGGAGGATGGCTGGATCTCATCAGCAGTCAGCAGCATGGAGGACGGCTGGATCTCATCAGCAGTCAGCAGCATGGAAGATGGCTGGATCTCATCAGTAGTCAGCAGCATGGAGGGTGGCAGATTTGTAAGAGCAGGAAAAAAGTTCTGTTCATTTTTAGGCTTACATACTGGAGTCTTGTGAGCATTTGCATTGTGCTGACCAGAGTGTCCTGCTGATGGAAATGTAGTAATAGTACTGGGAATAATAGAGTGAAGAGCAGCAGAAGTACAGGAAGAGGCCTGAGATGTTGCTATGGGTAACAGTATTGCAGGGGGAGCCTCCAATGGATTCCATACTGAGGAAGACTGGTTACTGGTGGCAGGGTACTGATCTACAGGTGGTAAAGAACACTCAGTAGCAGCTGTGGTTGCTAAGGGTAACAGAGGAATAGATTCTAGATTTATTTCAGCAGATATAACCTTATGTGACTCATCTAGAACAGGGGATAGGATCTCTGACCAAGCTTGTAGCAGAGGGTAAACTAAAGTCAGTTTGTCTTTCCCTAGTTGCCTTTGCTCCATTAAAGCCTGAACAGCAGCAATGCAATCCAACAACACCTGCTGTGAATAGGCGGAATACTGATGGAAGAAAGAACCTGCACAATATTTCAGCAACCATCCCAAAAATCCAGCCTGGAACATAGTAAATGGAGGAGTGAAAACATCATGGCCCTGAGAGATCGACTGAAATACTAGTTCAGAACAGACCTGAATTAAAGGCTGAACTTGTCTAAGGGAGAATCTGCCCTCAACAGCTAAGGCATGTGCTGTCAGAATGTTTTCAAACAGTTCCTCCTCAGTGAGACTCAGCGCCTGCAACAATGAACGACAAAAAGCTTTATCTTCTGCTGCATGCACACGACTAATAACCTGCACTCTAAGCATCTTGACAACAGGAAAATGAAGTCAAAAGCAACTGGCTTCCAGCTCCAAAGTGTAGCTGATCTGGTCGTAGTGGGCGTCACTATTATGTCAGGGTTCAGCAGCAGCAGGGGAGACCAGACATGTAGCTACACACCAAAACAATATAGATAACCTTAAAGTGAGATTTATTACAGTGAACCACAAAACAAACATACACAGCAACAGTGAACAAAGCAAATACCAGCAAACAAAAACCAACCCCAAAGACACAATAACTAAAGAACCAACTATCTACAAATATATACAATATAAGAGACAAGGGTAACAGGGAAGCAAGGAAGAGGGCAGACTAGACTGGATACTAGGCAGAGAGCAGGAGCAAGGGGGTACAGGATAGATCAGGGGATGGATCAGGATCACAGACAACTGGTTCAGGCAGCAAGGAGGCATTCAAAATAGTGACGCGCCTGGGAAAGGGAGGAGCAGCCTTAAATAGCCACCTGGCAGCTGAACACAGTTTGGGTGATCATAGAAGCCTGCTGGCTTCTGGGAGACACCTGCTGGTGGACAATGGAAGTGTAGCATTCAGCCCAGGGCAACACAGTGTCACCAGCAAGGGAACTCAATCCTAACAGACTGAGCCATTAGGAAGTGCCTAACCTGCTATCCTGTAGGCCTTATTGACCGTCGCAACCTGCTATAAAAACTCCAACGCTGAGCTGCTGCCCGGCCCAAATATGGGGGGGGGGGGGGGTGACACCATATTTTACTGCACCAGGTGACACCAACCCTAGTGACGCCACTGAGTATCAGCGCACCCACAGCGCTGTTTATAGCAGAGGAAGGATCATATACCCACAGAGACTCACCACCCCAGAGCTGGAGAGCGCCAAACAGCCTGCCACACTGGGATCACTGACACTAGATGCCCCCGCTGCACGTCACCACACCGGACTACAAGAAAATGTCTACTGCTATAGATTACAAAGGGAAAACCAAAACATGGCTGCTGGACTACACATATATGGCCGCTGAGGCCAGTGAAAAACATCCACGGCAAAATGGTGGCACCGCGTGGAGCCCGGGACCCCAGGGAAGTAATAGTCCAGTATGTCCCACCCTGGGACCCCCCCGCAGTGCAAAAAGTGCAGGCATCCCTAAAAGGGGGCCGTCAGCAGCACACTCCCACCACCCTCTGGCCCAACACTAATTTAGCTCCTCCACTCTAAAAAATACCCATGCACCCCAAAAGAGGACTAGGGGAGGGGACATGGTGCAGGTGAGGGGAAATGCAGGGGGAACCCCGCTATAGAGAGGGGAGAAAACAAGAGGGAGGAAGGACACAGGGGGGAGCTACCATCCTAAGGGAGGGCCTGCGACCACCACAGCAATTCCCAGAGAAAAAAAAGGGAGGACACTGCTCACCACACCTTACTCCCCACCACTGCACCATCTTGGAATGGGGGTGCTGCGGCCCGAGTGATCATGACTGCTGTTGTGACCAGGGCTATGCGACCTCACGAGGTGTTTCACTCACCAGCCAGCCCCCGTCCAGTGGGCTATGTCACACCCAACCTAAAGCAGAGCTAATAGTTGGGTCGTACTTGCAGGCCAGACTAGGAAGACCATAAGCATCTAGAATAACCAGTGCGTCGCCCAGTCCAGCTGTTGATTGACGTTCACACAGTAACAGGTTGATTGTAGTTCACAAAGGAACAGAAAATAACAAAGAGAAAAAAAAATGTAAAAAGGAAAAAATGCCAGGACTGCAGGTCCCAGCAGGGAGCCAGGTCCTTACTCCTGACTAGGCAGAAAAAACTGAAGTCCTATAGCAGGAAGTGATGGTATACCCCCTGGGACTGTTTCAGGGGCGTAGCCTAAATTGTTTCTGCCTAGTCCTACTGCCTAGCCCCAAAGCTAAGAAGACATAGAGCTGTGTCTGTCAGTGAACGAAAGAGAAATTAACTTTTAATGACTAGAATATATTCAATTGCATAATATTTTCAACACTCTTTATTAGTTCAACAGGGCTAAAAATGATTTTCTGCTTTTTTTTTGTATTCAGTGTTCAGTGCATCTTGCTGCCGTGTACAGCAATAGTCAGCCAGGACCTGATGGATTCTAGTTGCCCTGATACAATTTTTCCATTGTGGTAAAGTCCTGCAAAACCTTTTGTCATGTTTGCCACTGACTGCATCTAGATTGTAGAGAACAAAATCCAAGTGACGATGCAGAAAATCAAATTTTAGTGACAGGTTGCATTTCATGGACTTGTATGCTGTAAGAAGTTTGTCAACCACCAGAATGTAGTCTGGTGCTCTTTAGTTGCCAAGAAAATTTTCAATGATATCCCTAAATGGTTTCCAGGCAATCTTCTTCGGCCCCACCAACAGATCTAACGCTTGTCAATAATGACGTATCTGATCTGTGAGCCAACAAAAATGTCCTCCTAAAAGTGATACTAAAGTCAATGTTTTTTTCTTTTGCGATAAAATAAAAAGATGGTATACTTCCTTGCTCAATTTTCTTCTCTTCTGGAGTTCCCCACTAGTGCTGTCTGTGCTTTCTTCCTGCAGGTACCCCATTTGAGAGACAGCAGCAGGAGCCACTGCTTTCTGTGTATCCTGTGAAGGCAGGAAGAGGGAGCAGTGCAGCTGGGGACAGCACTGGAGTATGAGAGGAGACAGGTAAGTTTTTAGAGGGGGGTTGGGGGAGTCGAAAAACAGAGGGCCATTTTTTAACTTTTTTTTAAAATAACAAACATGGTATACTTACCTCCTCTGTGCAGTTGGTTTTGCACAGAGCAGCCTGGATCCTCCTCTTCTCAGGTCCCTCATTGCTGCCCCTAACCTCTCCCTCCTGTCGAGTGCCCACACAGCAAGCAGCTTGCTATGGGGCACCCGAGCCGAGCTGCAGCTCCATGTGTCCATTCAGACACTGAGCTGCCGTTCGACCTCACCCCTCTCTCTCCTGATTGGCTAACTGACTTTGATTGAAAGCCAAAGGGAGCCAATGACACCACTGCTGTGTCTCAGCCAATCAGGAGAGAGAATCCAAGATGGCTGAGGGACTGGTGGATATCGCTGGACAGAGGTGGGGCTCAGGTAAGTATTAGGGGTGCTGGGGAGGCTGCTACACATAGAAGGTTTTTTTTTTTTATCTTAATGCATTGACTGCAAAAACGTTCTAACTTTACAACTCCTTTAATGCAGGGAAACATTTTGTCTTCATAACCACTTTAATATTTACAACAGTTATTTTTGGGAATAACAAAAGCCTTCACCTTCCCTGTTCATCAATTTCATAAAATGTTTAATAATCTTGAGTTTTGAGCTGTCCCAGCTGTCCCATTCACATAAGTAACAGCAGTGCTTTGTATATCCTAGCACCAGAGCCACTACTTTTAGATTCCATCAATTATTCTAGTTGTACTTGGTGTATTGGATGGGCTTCAACAGCAGTTTCCGGTTTAAAAATGTTTTTTTTTTCATGTATGTAGCATAGCCAACAGGTATTGCAAATTACAAAAACAGAATTATAAACAGTATATTATGTAATTACAGGATATTTTAATGATTAAAAAACAAATGGCCACTGCCCTCACCTATAACTGGCCTTTGCAGCAGGAAGCACATGGAAGGGCAACACATGCAAAACAAAAAATTCCCAGCTCAACATACCGACCAAACTGCAACCATCCAAATTACCTGTCTAACAGAATGCGTTAAAAACAGGGGTTTCGTTTGCACACATTTACAAATACATGCATAAGCTACAGAGCCCCGTCAAGGCACCCCGGAATTTTCTATAGTCGTAACTCCAAAGTTTGAGAGCCTTCACAGTGGAAGCACATGCATTATAATGGATAGGCAGAGGGCAGGTGAGCCTGGAGGGAGCCCACCTCTGCTTAAAGGCACATGGGTACACTAGACACCCAGCACATAGCACCATGGTGTGCGGGATTAAAAAAACAAACATTCATACTTACCTATGTGGCTGTAGCATCAATCAGCTGCTGCAGCCATCCCCTGCTGGCTCTAACATTGAGTAATGAGAGATTGCATGACCGCTTATTGCTTAGTTTTTACTCTTTAGTGAGCTGCCCTCCAGCTGTCACTGGACTGCAGAGGGGGCAGAAACAGCTGACAAAGGCTCTCAGCTGCGTGCTGAGAGGCTGAGCCAGCTGCCAGTTAGGCATCTGGTTAGATCATCTGGACCAGCTCTGTGGCGTAAGCCAACAATGAGCTTTGTACAAAAGACAAATGACTCTTGCGCTTGAGGGGTTATCCTGAAACGGGTATCCTGAGAATGCGATTCAGGTTGAATGGAAGTAGTCCCGGCTGTGCTGTCACTCTCAACAGGTCATGGTAACCCAAACAGACTCTAAAAAAGGAGCGGACAGAGGGCGCACCAGCCTAGCGCATTATCTTTAAAACAAGATATTAAAATAAAATAGCATACACATTGTACTCACAAAACAAGTTGCACTCAAGGACCACCAAAACTCTCCACTGGGCTTCCTCTACTGATGCAGGCCGTGGTGGGATGTGGACCTCCACAGAACCACTTACGCATTTCAGGGTGTCCCCCCTTCATCAGAGCTAATTGGATCTGGTTCAGAGCCTCCCCTCATATGTTAAATACTCTGGGCACATGTTGGAGATCTTGTCCAATTACACATGGCAGGAGGGTTATCACTGGCTTTCGCTCAATGTAGTTTCACTTTATACATCCATCAAACAATTGGCCTGTTAGCCCTACAGCACTTCATTTGCGGTGAACAATACTTCCACCACAAACAGGCTCAATTCTTGTTCGACAGTATAGAGTTTGCCCTCACTCATAATTATTTTTCCTTTTTGGGAAAACATTATAGACAGACGCAAGGTACGGCCATGGGAGAAAGGTTTGCACCCAGTTACGCAAACCTTTTTATTGGGTTTTTGGGAACATCAGTATATCTGGTCTCACAATCCGTTTGGTGCCCATCTGGTTTTGTACGCCAGATATATTCATGATTTGTTTATTATATGGGATGGCACAGACGCCCAACTGGATGGCTTCTTAAATCATTGCCAGAACAACCCATATGGGATCCAATTCAGTGTGAGAGTGATGAATCATTAATCTTTCTGGACATAGAACTCAGGACAGGGGATGACATTATTTCCAGGACACATTTTTAAGGTTAAAGAACGTACCCTTTGGCCAGTTTTGCAGGCTTCAATGCACTTGCACTTTAAAAAGTGATTATTTAGAACAAAGCAGCGTTTTAAAAAAGAAATTTGAAGATAAAGGTTACTCAGATGCTCATATAGAGGAAGCCTTTAGGAAATATCTAATTCCATATGATGGCCAAAGAGATCAAAATAATACATGTACAAGTGCTGGAACACTAAATAATCAAACCTGTGGGGACTTTACAACTAAACGCACAAATTTCTATACTAGATTCAACAATAAAGCCTGGCAAATGCAATGAATCATTCGTAAGCACTGGAATATTCTCAGGAGAGATCCAATTTTGGGTGAGCATATCCCAGTGAAGCCAGGCTTCATATACAGAAAACCGCGCAACCTTACAAGTCTCATTGCCCCTAGCAGGTTGCAAAGGTCTAAAAAACCTCTGAACGATGTGTCCCATCAATGGTCTTCCTTTTTTGACCAAAAAGGCAGCTACAAGTGTTGGGTTAGAAATTGTGGCACATGCCAGTTCATGTGGCATCGCAAACAGGACACTGTAGGTTCTGACGGCAAAACACACAAAATCAAGCAATTTATCAATTGTGGGACCGCGTTTGTTATCTATGGGATCCTGTGTCCTTTGTGGTTTATAATATGTTGGCCGAATAACACGCCTTTTGAGAGTTCGGATTGGGGAACATAAATGTAGTATTACCCATGGGAAAGACAAATATTCAGTTCCCCGACACTTCAAGGCCAGAGATAATCAGGACCCCACAGGCATGAAAGTTTTTGGCATTGAGGCCATTTCTGATGAACTGAACAAGGTTAGAAGATACCAGAGGCTTTGCAAGCGTAAAAACTTCTGGATCTTCACCCTGGGCAGTCTGGCACCCAAAGGGCTGAATGAGGACATTGAGGTTCATAACTTGGTTCAGTAGTCCAGGTTTGAACACATTGTCCCATTCATCTCTCCCCCCCCCCCCTTTTTTATGCAGCATATGTGTGCAGACGTGGGCACAACTCCCTCTTCTTCAGTCTCTTTGCATTTAATATTATTGTCCCATGTAAGATTTATAATCTACATACTAGCACATTATAATACATACTCTTTTTTTTTTTAATATGGGTGCTTTAACATTCCAAAATTCAGCTAATTATGCAGGAACTAAAAGCATATATTGCATGAACATATATGTATATTTAGAATATACACACATATAGTATGCACCATTCCTCAGATCTCTCCTTTTCAGTGCAATTTTACTTATTGTATTTAGTGCCAGTCCTTCTAGTTAGTAATTTTTATAGATTGAATCATATAGGACTTTTGATCTCTCCAAATGAACTATCCATTTTTTAGCGTTATTTTTAACATTATTTTATGCATGATGTTTTATGTCCTTTGACACCTAAAGGTGGTGGCTCGACTAGATATTAATTATATATATATATATATATATATATATATATATATATATATATATATATATATAATTTATTTATTAATGAATGCAATTTTTTTTGCATTCCTGATGGGCCATCCATCAATAGGTAAAAAGTGCAGTCAGTTTTGCCATCTAACACAGTCTGAGGACAGCTAAAAAGCCTCCTAGTTATAGTGCCAGGTAATTGTCCTAGGATGTAGCACACGCTGGAGCCCTACTGATGGCGCAGTATGGGACTGCAAGCCGTGTCCAGACAGGTCTCCTATGTCACTTCCGCTGGAAGTACCTTCTTCCCCGAAATCGGAAGTGATGAATGTAGCTGGGTCCCTGGAACACAGGAAGTGTCCAGGATAGGGAAACCGGTGTTCGTGAAAAAACTATACCCGTGAAAATTCCCTACCCTCGTCACTTCCGGTGCACCTACGTCATGGAACAGCTAAGCAGCTTACCAGTGCGCATTTTTCACAAGGTAGGTTTTTTAACGTTACACCCGCTTTTTTCTAGAGGAAAAGGTTAATTAACTACAACTATGGAGGTGTTCACAGCCTTACCCCGGTAATGATTCCCAAGTCTATTGCATTTGCTATATATGAGTCTGGTGCTTTACATGTTATTATATTCTAATCTGATTGATTTCTTTCACACTGACAGTCTGCACACAGTATAGCCAGTTGTTATATGCATTTGTGTATCAGCAATAGAGTTGTATATTGCGTTCTATCTTTGCAGTTGTATTTTGATGGCAGTCACTGAGTGCGCAAAACATTAGGGCTTTATATCAATGTATTATTATATATTATTATAATATTAATGTTATATTATTTTTTTTCTAAGTTTGCTAATTTTGCGATGTATTTTGCGATGTATGTTTCTGTTATGAGGTCATGATGTTTTTACTATTTGTTTGTGATATCGTCATCCATTTGGTTTGACCTGCCCACCAAGAGGTGGAGCCTATGCAGTAAATCATGTGACCGAATTAGTACATATAAAAAGTCCTACTACTCATATCTCCAATTAGCTCTGATGAAGGGGGGGCCCCCCCCCAAACGCGTAAGCGGTTCTTTGGAGGTCCACATCCCACCACGGCCTGCATCAGTAGAGGAAGCCCAGTGGAGAGTTTTGGTGGTCCTTGATTGCATGTTTGCCCATGTTCCAACTTGTTTTGTGAGTACAATGTGTATGCTATTATATTTTAATAAATTGTTTTAAAGATAATGCACTAGGCTGGTATGCCCTCTGTCCATTCCTTTTTTAAACAATGAGCTTTGGCCTGGAATCTGGGTCACAGGAATGCAGAAGTGCACTTCTGTGACCCACAGAAGAAGTATGGCCAAAAGATGTTTGGCCTTATACCTCCTTTAATAAAAGGTGCCTCAGAGATCCTTTCACCCAACACCTAGTGATGAGCCAGTGATGTCAAATCCAAACCCAATTGAAGTGAATGAGAGATGAATTTTAGAAATCAGTAATGATCATTTTCTAGGCTAATAGGAAATGATTATCAACCAAATGGCATAGGGCACTGGGTGTAATCTTAAGGAACATGCACCAAAGCAAGAAAAAAAAATTCAATTTGTTGGGGAGCGCTCATTTTATTAATGCATGAAGAAAAACATTAAAATTGCAGAATTTCTTTAACCACTTGACTTCCTGAAGATTTTACACCCTTCATGACCAAGACGTTTTTTTGATATTCGGCACTGTGCTATTTTGACTGGCAATTGCTCTGTCATGCAACACTGTATGCAAATTAAATTGACATAATTCTTTTTACACAAATAGAAATTTCCTTTTGTGGTATTAATCACCATTGGGATTTTTATTTTTTGCTACATAAACAAAAAATAGCAACAGTTTGAAAAATAAAGTTTCTGCTATAAAATTTAACAAACAAATAATCTTTCTTCATAAATGTAGGCCAACATGTAGTCAGTTCTATTTCTTTGGTAAAAATAACCCAAATCAGTGTACATTATTTAGTCTGTGTAAAAGTTATAGAGTCTACAAACTATGGTATTTATCTTTGAAAAGTGATCAATCCTGATGTACTGATAGTCTATCTCAGTTCCTGAGGCCCTAAAATGCCAGGACAGTACAAATACCCCACAAATGACTTTTGGAAAGTAGACAGTCCAAGGTATTTAGTTAGAGGCATGGAGAGTTTTTTGAAGTTGCAATTTTTTGTCAAAAATTTTTTGGAAAATTAAATTAAATCAAATTCGTTTTTTTTCACTGTACTACTTTGGAACGGTGATCAGGGATTTTTTTTTTTTACACTATTATTGCTTATAACAGTGATGATCACTTTGTAAACAATAATTTTAGCTATAAGGCTCCGTTCACATCTAGGCGTTTTGGGGCGTTTTTGGGGAGTTTTTCTGCTCTAGGATCAGCTCTCAAAACGCCCAACAAGACAAATCCTATTCATTTCAATGGCCCCTGTTCACATCTGAGCGTTTTGACGCTGTATACAAAACGCCCAACGCTCAAAAAAGTACATGAGCTTCTTTTTGGGCAGATTACAGGCGTTTTCCATTGGTATCTATTCAATCAAAAAACGCCTGCACAAAAAAACGCCTGAAAATCGCGGTAAAAATCGCGGTAAAATACGCGCGAAAACGCTACGCTCAGGTGTGAATGTAGCCTAATGAATGCCTTTAATTCATGACAGTTTGTTTACTATTGTGATCTGTGATTGGCTACAGCTAACCACATGTGGTTGGCCCAGGTACCATGTTAAAGCTGTGGGCCAATAGTAAGCAAAAAACAGTCATGAATGGAAGCCATGGGTACTGATCACCACTAGGGTTGAGCGAACACCTAGATGTCCGTGTTCGACGGGTTCGGCCGAACTTTAAAAAAAAGTCCGGGTCCGTGTCCCGGACTTTTACCGAACTTTTCCCGGACACCGAACCCCATTGAAGTCAATGGGGACCCGAACTTTAAGGCACTAAAATGGCTCTAAAACACCAAAGGAAAGGGCTAGAGTGCTGCAAATGGCAGCAAAACGTAATTAAGAGCATGGCAAGTGCTCTGCAAACAAATGTGGATAGGGAAATAACTTAAAACAACAAAAAAAAAACAGAAAAATAAAACAATGTTCTTCTTCATCTCTGAAGGACGAGGCCCATATGGAGTAGGAGGGAGGTTGAGGTGGTGGTGGATGTGGCGGTGACATAGGCGTGCGCACAGGGTGTGCTGGGTGTGCCTGGGCACACCCTAATCACCTAGGGCACATAGCATTGCCAGTGAGGAGATGGGAAAGATCTCCCTGGGACCTGCTCTGCTCTATTTCTCCTTGCCTACAGGTACATGGCCCCGATACATTACTCTCCCTGCTGGCAAACACATGCATGTGTATTTCAACTTTGGGGTGCACACCTTAATGCAATAGGCTGCGCACACCTATGGGCGGTGTAGGTGGAAGCGGCGGTGGAGGAGGACCAGGGCCGGATTAACAGCATCATGGGCTTGGTGCTGAGGATTTTGAAGGGCCTTAAGGGCCGTGCCTTGCCATGCACCCAGAGGAGGAAGGGTGCAGCCATGCATGCCTAATTCAACATGGGATGCTGTCTCTGAAGCCCATAAACACATCCATGCATCGCCAACTGTCCCTCCTTGTCCGGCCTTCACGCTGTGTGGGGAGGTTCTGAGGGTGCTGCCTGGGGAAGCGAGCATAGAAGCCAGACTTCTGTGTTTACAAGTGACAGAAGAGCGGTAACAGTGAATATGGCCAACCCGGGGCCTATATAAAAGGTAGGGGCCTGGAGCTGCAGCTCCAATAGCCCCTACATTAATCTGGCCCTGAGGAGGAGGACGAGGTAGCCAACACTGCTTCTTTTCAAAAATTTTAAATGAGGGTACACCCCAAAAGAGTGAGAAAGAGCAAAAATGGAACAATGGGTGGGTAAGGTCGGTATCCATTGCTATTCTGCATAAGGTACGGAAAAGTCCCGTGGGATCCATGCCTGGTTCATTTTAATGAACGTGAGCTTGTCCACATTGTCTCTGGACAGGCGGCTGCGCTTGTCTGTTATAACGCCCCCAGCCGTGCTAAATACCCGTTCAGATAATACACTGGCTGCAGGGCACGCCAGCACCTCCAAGGCGTAAAGGGCAAGCTCAGGCCATGTGCCCAATTTGGAGACCCAGAAGTTGAAGGGGGCAGACCCGTCATTCACTACATGTAGGCGTGTGCACACATACTGCTCCACCATGTTGGTAAAATGCTGCCTCCTGCTAAGACGTTCCATCTGAGCTGCTGGTGCTGCTGTTTGTTGTGGCGTGCTGACAAAGCTTTTCCACATTTCGGCCATGCTAACCCTGCCTTCTGAGGTGCTGGCGGTGCCCTGGTTGCGTTGGCGACCTCCTCCTCCTCCTCCTCTGCCTTGTGCTTCCACTGTGGCCCCGCTGTCAGATGGGAATGCCAGCAGCATGGCGTCTACCAGCGTGCGCTTGTACTCGCGCATCTTGCGATCGCGCTCCAGTGAGTGAATTAAGGACGGTACGTTGTCCTTGTAACGGGGATCCAGCAGCGTGGCCACCCAGTAATCAGCACAAGTTAGAATGTGGGCAACTCGGCGGTCGTTGTGGAGACACTGCAGCATGTAATCGCTCATGTGTGCCAGGCTGCCCAGAGGCGACGAAAGGCTGTCCTCTGTGGGAGGTGTATCGTCCGTGTCCTCTGTATCCCCCCAGCCACGCACCAGTGATGGCCATGAGCTGGCCTGGGTGCCACCCTGCTGTGAACATGGTTCCATCTCCTCCTCCAGCTCCTCCTCCTCCTCATCCTCCTCATCCTCCAGAACTGTGCCCCTGCTGGACAATTGCGTCCCTGGCGTTTGCGTGTGCAGGAACCCACCCTCGGAGCCCCTTGCGAATGACTGCCCTGAAAGCCTTGGAAATGTTACCTCTTCATCCTCCTCCTCCTCCTCATCCTGTGCCACATCCTCTTCCATCATCGCCCGAATTGTTTTTTCAAGGAGGCATAGAAGTGGGATAGTTAAGCTGAGAACGGCGTCATTGCCACTGGCCATGTTGGTGGAGTACTCAAAACAGCGCAACAAGGCACACAGGTCTCGCATGGAGGCCCAGTTATTGGTGGTGAAGTGGTGCTGTTCCGCAGAGCGACTCACGCGTGCGTGCTGCAGCTGAAACTCCACTATGGCCTGCTGCTGCTCGCACAGTCTTTCCAGCATGTGCAAGGTGGAGTTCCACCTTGTGGGCACGTCACATATGAGGCGGTGAGCGGGAAGGCCGAAGTTACGCTGCAGCGCTGCCAGGCGAGCAGCAGCAGGGTGAGAACGCCGAAAGTGCGCACAAACGGCCCGCACTTTCTGCAGCAGCTCTGACATATCGGGGTAGTTTTTAAGGAACCTCTGCACCACCAAATTCAGCACATGCGCCAGGCAAGGGATGTGCGTCAAACCGGCTAGGCCCAGAGCTGCTATGAGATTTCGCCCGTTATCACACACCACCAGGCCGGGCTTGAGGCTCGCTGGCAGCAACCACTCATTTGTCTGCTGTTCCATGCTCCTCCACAACTCCTGCGCGGTGTGTGGTTTGTCCCCCAAACAGGCAAGTTGTAAAACTGCCTGCTGTCGTTTACCCCTGGCCGTGCTGAAGTTGGTGGTGAAGGTGTTACGCTGTCCGGATGAGGAGGCGGTAGAGGATGAGGAAGCGGAGTAGGAGGAGTTACGAACAGGAGGCAAACTGAAGCGCCCTGCAATCCTCGGTGGTGGAAGGACATGCGCCAAATTGCTATCCGCCTCAGGCCCATCCGCCACTGCATTTACCCAGTGTGCCGTTAGGGAGATATAACGCCCCTGACCGTGCTTACTGGTCCACGTATCCGTAGTTAGGTGGACCTTGGCACAGATGGCGTTGCGCAGTGCACACCTGATATTTTCCCCCACTTGGTTGTGCAGGGAAGGGATGGCTTGCCTGGAAAAGTAGTGGCGGCTGGGCACGACGTACTGTGGGACAGCCACCGACATAAGGTTTTTAAAACTGTGCGTCTCCACCAGACGGAATGACAGCATTTCAAAGGCCAATAATTTTGAAATGCTGGCATTCAGGGCCAGGGATCGCGGGTGGGTAGGGGGGTACTTCCTCTTCCTCTCAAGTGTTTGGGAGATGGAAAGCTGAACGCTTCCACGGGACATTGTGGAGATGGTTGTTGGTGACCCAGGTGGTGGTGTTGCTGACAGATCGTCTGTTTGCGGGGTGGCAGGTGCCGGTATCACTACAGATGTGGCTGGAGCGGCCGAGACTGCAGCAGAAGAGGAAGCAGGATGAGCCAGAGACGTTTCTTGGTTTTGAAGGTGTGTACTCCACTGCAGCTCGTGCTTTGCACTTAGATGCCTGATCATGCAGGTTGTGCTCAGGTTGAGAAGGTTCATGCCTCGCTTCAAGCTCTGATTGCACAGGGTGCAAACCACTCGTGTCCTGTCATCAGCACATTTTCTAAAGAACTTCCACGCTAGAGAACTCCTTTGAGCTGACTTTGGTGCGCTCGTTCCCTTGCTGCGTTGGGCAGTAGCGGGCGTAGTGTCTAGGGCACGGCCGCTCCGCTTCTGCACCCTGCTCCCTCTTCTGCTGTGCTGGTGGCTCTGTGCGACCACCGCCTCTTCCTCCAAACTACTCAGGTCACCTGCATGACGTTCATTCCATGTGGGGTCGAGGACCTCATCGTCCTCCACATCATCTTCCACCCAGTCTTCACCCCTGCCCTCCTTGTCGGTCTCCACAATGCTGAACGCCGCAGCAGTTGGCACCTGCGTTTCGTCATCATCGGAGACGTGCTGCGATGATCCTTGCATGTACTCATCTTGAGAAATAAGTGGTTGGGCATCGCTGCACTCAATCTCTTCCACTTCTGGGGCAGGGCTAGGTGGATGGCCCTGGGAAACCCTGCTGACAGAGTCCTCAAAAAGAATAAGAGACTGCTGTATGGCTTGGGGCTCAGACTGCTGGCCTGATTTGCAAGGGGGTGAGGTGAAAGACGGTTGGACATTGGCTGCAGGTGCCAACTCTGACCTTTCTGCAGTAGACTGGGTGGGAGACAATGTGAAGGAACTGGAGGCACTGTCAGCAGCAAACCAATCTACTATCGCCTCAACTTGTTCTGGCCTCATCACTTCTAGGGGCGTTTGATGCCCTACCAAATACTGATGCAGGTTCTGTCGCCTACTCACACTTGAGGAAGGTGTTTCACTTGTGCGTGTAGCTGGCACAGATCGACCATGTCCTCTCCTTGCAACAGGAGCTCTACCAGCAGCACCACGACCCAGGCCACGGCCCTTATTTGACGGTCTCCTCATATTTCTGTAATTTAAGATCTTGCCCTAGAAAGGTTTTTATTGAATAGCGGAATAGAAAATATGATCCAAAAAAAGTGTATGTATATCACACGTACACAACCACACTAGGCCCCAATTACTATTGTTTGTACCCCTAAAAGGCTAGATGAGGAGTAGGGGGAGTATGGAACAGGCAGCACCCTCAAACCTTCAGAAGTATGAGATGAACCCCAACAACTTGGAAAGGTGGATCTCTCTCACACGTACCGACACAGACTATCCCGCAATTCAATTGATCCTCAAAGGTTTTTATTGAATAGCGGAATAGGAAATATGATCAAAAAAAGTGTATGTATCTCGCACGTACACAACCACACTAGGCCCCAATTACTATTGTTTGTACCCCTAAAAGGCTAGATGAGGAGTAGGGGGGGTATGGAACAGGCAGCACCCTCAAACCTTCAGAAGTATGAGATGAACCCCAACAACTTGGAAAGGTGGATCTCTCTCACACGTACCGACACAGACTATCCCGCAATTCAATTGATCCTCAAAGGTTTTTATTGAATAGCGGAATAGGAAATATGATCAAAAAAAGTGTATGTATCTCGCACGTACACAACCACACTAGGCCCCAATTACTATTGTTTGTACCCCTAAAAGGCTAGATGAGGAGTAGGGGGGGTATGGAACAGGCAGCACCCTCAAACCTTCAGAAGTATGAGATGAACCCCAACAACTTGGAAAGGTGGATCTCTCTCACACGTACCGACACAGACTATCCCGCAATTCAATTGATCCTCAAAGGTTTTTATTGAATAGCGGAATAGGAAATATGATCAAAAAAAGTGTATGTATCTCGCACGTACACAACCACACTAGGCCCCAATTACTATTGTTTGTACCCCTAAAAGGCTAGATGAGGAGTAGGGGGGGTATGGAACAGGCAGCACCCTCAAACCTTCAGAAGTATGAGATGAACCCCAACAACTTGGAAAGGTGGATCTCTCTCACACGTACCGACACAGACTATCCCGCAATTCAATTGATCCTCAAAGGTTTTTATTGAATAGCGGAATAGGAAATATGATCAAAAAAAGTGTATGTATCTCGCACGTACACAACCACACTAGGCCCCAATTACTATTGTTTGTACCCCTAAAAGGCTAGATGAGGAGTAGGGGGGGTATGGAACAGGCAGCACCCTCAAACCTTCAGAAGTATGAGATGAACCCCAACAACTTGGAAAGGTGGATCTCTCTCACACGTACCGACACAGACTATCCCGCAATTCAATTGATCCTCAAAGGTTTTTATTGAATAGCGGAATAGGAAATATGATCAAAAAAAGTGTATGTATCTCGCACGTACACAACCACACTAGGCCCCAATTACTATTGTTTGTACCCCTAAAAGGCTAGATGAGGAGTAGGGGGGGTATGGAACAGGCAGCACCCTCAAACCTTCAGAAGTATGAGATGAACCCCAACAACTTGGAAAGGTGGATCTCTCTCACACGTACCAACACAGACTATCCCCCAATTTAACTGATCCCCAAAGGTTTTTGATTAAATAGCGGAATAGAAAATATGATCCCAAAAAAGTGTATGTATATCACACGTACACAACCACACTAGGCCCCAATTACTATTGTTTGTACCCCTAAAAGGCTAGGAGTAGGGGGAGTATGGAACAGGCAGCACCCTCAAACCTTCAGAAGTATGAGATGAACCCCAACAACTTGGAAAGGTGGATCTCTCTCACACGTACCAACACAGACTATCCCCCAATTTAACTGATCCCCAGAGGTTTTTGATTAAATAGCGGAATAGAAAATATGATCCCAAAAAAGTGTATGTATATCACACGTACACAACCACACTAGGCCCCAATTACTATTGTTTGTACCCCTAAAAGGCTAGGAGTAGGGGGAGTATGGAACAGGCAGCACCCTCAAACCTTCAGAAGTATGAGATGAACCCCAACAACTTGGAAAGGTGGATCTCTCTCACACGTACCAACACAGACTATCCCCCAATTTAACTGATCCCCAAAGGTTTTTGATTAAATAGCGGAATAGAAAATATGATCCCAAAAAAGTGTATGTATATCACACGTACACAACCACACTAGGCCCCAATTACTATTGTTTGTACCCCTAAAAGGCTAGGAGTAGGGGGAGTATGGAACAGGCAGCACCCTCAAACCTTCAGAAGTATGAGATGAACCCCAACAACTTGGAAAGGTGGATCTCTCTCACACGTACCAACACAGACTATCCCCCAATTTAACTGATCCCCAAAGGTTTTTGATTAAATAGCGGAATAGAAAATATGATCCCAAAAAAGTGTATGTATATCACACGTACACAACCACACTAGGCCCCAATTACTATTGTTTGTACCCCTAAAAGGCTAGGAGTAGGGGGAGTATGGAACAGGCAGCACCCTCAAACCTTCAGAAGTATGAGATGAACCCCAACAACTTGGAAAGGTGGATCTCTCTCACACGTACCAACACAGACTATCCCCCAATTTAACTGATCCCCAAAGGTTTTTGATTAAATAGCGGAATAGAAAATATGATCCCAAAAAAGTGTATGTATATCACACGTACACAACCACACTAGGCCCCAATTACTATTGTTTGTACCCCTAAAAGGCTAGGAGTAGGGGGAGTATGGAACAGGCAGCACCCTCAAACCTTCAGAAGTATGAGATGAACCCCAACAACTTGGAAAGGTGGATCTCTCTCACACGTACCAACACAGACTATCCCCCAATTTAACTGATCCCCAGAGGTTTTTGATTAAATAGCGGAATAGAAAATATGATCCCAAAAAAGTGTATGTATATCACACGTACACAACCACACTAGGCCCCAATTACTATTGTTTGTACCCCTAAAAGGCTAGGAGTAGGGGGAGTATGGAACAGGCAGCACCCTCAAACCTTCAGAAGTATGAGATGAACCCCAACAACTTGGAAAGGTGGATCTCTCTCACACGTACCAACACAGACTATCCCCCAATTTAACTGATCCCCAAAGGTTTTTGATTAAATAGCGGAATAGAAAATATGATCCCAAAAAAGTGTATGTATATCACACGTACACAACCACACTAGGCCCCAATTACTATTGTTTGTACCCCTAAAAGGCTAGATGAGGAGTAGGGGGAGTATGGAACAGGCAGCACCCTCAAACCTTCAGAAGTATGAGATTGTGTTCACTGTACCCCACAAAGATTGAGTTCACTGCACCCCACAATGATTGTGTTCACTGCACCCCACAAAGATTGTGTTCACTGCACCTCACAAAGATTGTGTTCACTGTACCCCCCAAAGATTGTGTTCACTGCACCCCACAAAGATTCTGTTCACTGTACCCCACAAAGATTGTGTTCACTGCACCCCAAAAAGATTGTGTTCACTGCACCCCAAAAAGGATGTTGTTCACTGCACCCCAAAAAGGATGTTGTTCACTCCACCCCAAAAAGATTGTGTTCACTGCACCCCACAAAGATTGTGTTCACTGCACCCCAAAAAGATTGTGTTCACTGCACCCCAAAAATGATTTTGTTCACTGCACCCCAAAAAGGATTTTGTTCACTGCACCCCAAAAAGGATGTTGTTCACTCCACCCCAAAAAGATTGTGTTCACTGCACCCCAAAAAGATTGTGTTCACTGCACCCCACAAAGGATTTTGTTCACTGCACCCCAAAAAGATTGTGTTCACTGCACCCCAAAAAGGATGTTGTTCACTGCACCCCAAAAAGGATTTTGTTCACTGCACCCCAAAAAGATTGTGTTCACTGCACCCCACAAAGGATTTTGTTCACTGCACCCCACAAAGATTGTGTTCACTGCACACCAAAAAGGATTGTGTTCACTGCACCCCAAAAAGATTTTGTTCACTGCACCCCAAAAAGATTGTGTTCACTGCACCCCAAAAAGATTGTGTTCACTGCAGCCCAAAAAGATTGTGTTCACTGCAGCCCAAAAAGATTGTGTTCACTGCAGCCCAAAAAGATTGTGTTCACTGCAGCTCACACACAGAAAAATGGATGTGGATCACTGACACCTGCCTATCTCCAATCCCACACCACACAGCAATATCGATTGTAGTTTGTAGAACACAGTTTCCCTAAAATTCAGCAGACTCTGTCCCTAACAGGATTGAGAAGAGATCGTAGATCAGGATTGAGTGCAGACCCCACCCCCCACACAGCAATATCGATTGTAGTTTGTAGAAGACACTGACCCTATAATTCAGCAGACTCTATCCCTAAAATGCCTACAACTCGCCCTGCCTAAACACTCCGACCTGTCCCTCAATTCTATCCGGACACAAATGGTTTTTTCCTGCCTATCTTTCCCTAATCAGCAGCCAGCACGTTGATGTGTGCTCTGTCCCTGAATCTAAGCAGCATAATGACGCCGCTGCGGCTGCCTCGAACTTATAAAGACTTGGTCACATGCTTCAGACGGCCAATCACAGCTACTGAGACATTTGCAGGCATGGCTGGGATGGCTTAAGGCACACCAGTTAAACGATTGTTGATTGGCTGTTGAAAGCCCGCCATGAAAAGAGCGCCAAAGCATGCAAAACCCGGAAATAAAACGACCGAACACGGATTTTTACCCGAACATACAGTAAAGTGTCCGTGTCCGTGTTCGGGTACAAAAAATCCAATTATTCGGTACGAACACGAATAATACAGTCCGTGTTCGCTCAACACTAATCACCACGACCTGCTATGTCCGATGGACACAGCAGTTACAGGTTTGCGCTGCTGTATGCTCCAGGGGGTGCACCAGTGCACATGTATTCAGAGACATACCAGTATGTCACTGAGCATGCAGCTGCAGCCTGCTACTGCTAACAGTAAATCTACACTTAATGGGTGGCAAGTTGGTAAATACTATTCCTATGGGATGCCATGAGCCAGCCAATGAAGTGCCTCATATATCTAATGTATATTGGTATAGGGGAAGTCTAGGTTTGGTATAGGTGCGGTATAGAGTGCAGTATGAGTGTGGTAGCAGTGTCAAAATTGGGTAGATAACACTCTCACCAGTTCCCAGGATGCTGCTGCGGACCACAGTTTCTCCCTGAAAGCCTCCAGTGATCAGTGGTGGTAAGCTGTGGAAGAGTTGATGCTCCAACCTCTATGCAGCAGTGATGCAGGAAATGTGATGTGGGTGGTGTTGTGCTGCCCCTGGGTGTCCTCACTTTCAGTCTCAGGCTTGCCACCTTGCAGGCAGGTTAATACATGAAAAGAGGTGCTCTACTCTACCTCACTCCTCGACGCCAAGAGGAAAAACAGGGCAATTTAATAAAAAACCTTTCTCCACTCCTCTTACTGCACAGTGTTGGGTAACCATTATTTTGTAGCAATTATTTGGCTGCCGTCTCAAATAGGGATGGGCCGAACAGCCCCCTGTTCAGCTCGCGGCAGGACTCCAGAACAGGGGAAATGTTCTAACCTGAACAGCGAACCCCATTAAAGTCTATGGGAGCTGAACCGGAAAAATCAAAAGTGCCCATTTTGAAGGCTTATATGCAAGTAATTGGCCATAAAAGGGGTATGGGTACTGACCTAGGGGACATGTATCAATATTTTTTTTTTTTTTAAACAATTAGGAGCAGTGATATTCTTTATGCTTAAAGTGCAACGATAAAAATTAAACATTTCTTTAAATATAGTGCCTGGGGGTCCCCTTAATGTGCCTGTAAGTAAGGCATATGTAGCATGCATAAAACATGCTACAGAAAAAAATGGCATTTCTAAAGAAAAAAAAAAAAACTAGTCAAATCCTATTTAAAATTACTTGCGGTGACAATTTCCCGCACCTGGCTTTTAAAAAAAATAAGGAAAAAAATGGTTACATCCCCCTCCCCCACCCCCCCAGTCCATATCAGGCCCTTCAGCCCCATGCCAAAATAAAAAAAAAAAAAATGGTGTGGGGTCCCCCCCCAAACTACATACCAGACCCTTATCCGAGCATGCAGCGTGGCAGGTCAGGAAAGGGAGGGGATGAGCGAGCACCCTCCCCCCCCAACTCCTGCACCATTCCAGGCCACATGCCCACAACATGGGGAGGTGGGTGCTTTGGGGCAGGGGGGGATTATCGGAATCTGTAAGCCTCCTTTAACAAGGGGGCCCCCAGATCCCGTCCTCCTCCTCCATGTAAATGGGTACTCCTATCCATTCACCAAAAATCGTGGCACCGCCCCCTTTTGATGTCACGTCCTTGCCTATATAAGAGATGTGTCAAAGCGCACAGCGGGCAGATGACGGGAGGCCTCCCAGGAGGCAACATTTTTTTTTGCTTCGTGCTTGCCGATGGATTTACATCAAGGGACACTATTTTTTTATTCTCTAATAGAGAACTTGTCAAAAACTGTTTCTTGTGGTTATTACTTTTTAACACTTTTTTTGGCGAATGGGTAGGGGTATGATGTCATGAACCTTGGAATGCGGAAGTGTTCCTCCTTGAAATCTGTTACACAGAGGGGGTCTTCTGCCCTGTCTTAAGGCTCCAGATGGCTCCATTGCTCTGTGTCTGGCTATTGTGTACATTGATTGCCCCCTGGAGCTTCTGTCTCATTACACATAACAGTCCTTCTAATCAAGCTATCAGACCAATCCCTGCTGACTCATTTTCAAGTCCTCATTTGCATGGCTAAGGAGGACCTGAAGGAGGACTACATGTACTTTACAATTGACCAATAGGAAAGCGGTTGTTGGGGGCGGGATGTTCCAAATTCTGTATAAAAGTGTGTTGTGTACTTCCAATAAAGGTCTTCCTGTTTGAACTTACATACAGCCTGCCTGGTGTTTGTTCTAATGGATTCCGAACGGCACATAGCTGTAGTTCAGATCCTGGAGCCTTGGATGAGCGACCCATCAGACGTTGCGATCTGCAAGCTGACTCACTAGTAGCAGAAGAGTGTCGGGAGAGCAGAAATCAGCGAGCAAGGGTCTCGTTACATACGATTTACCCGATACCCATTCACATGTTGGGGGCCAGGGTCTGAGGGCCCTCTTGTTAAAAGTGGCTTCAAGATTCTGATAAGCCCCCTGCCCACAGACCCCGACAACCACAGCCCAGGGTTGTCGGGAAGAGGCCCTTGTCCCCATCAACATGGGGGCAAGGTGCTTTGGGGTGGGGTGGGTCAGAGTCCCATTTGCCCAACAGCACCCAACTCCCCCCATGGGGGGAGGGGCAGTAGCGCTATCCCACAGTACATAGTCTACAATGTAACTCAGGCAGGCTTGATAGAAAACCTTGAAAAGTTTATTTATAAAAAAAAGAGTTTACTGCACGGATTTTTGTTTATCACATAACTATTTCACGTTCCTGGACCGTTTCTATCTCCAACTCAAAGGAACAGCGATGGGGGCTAATTTTGCCCCCTGTTATGCCAACCTGACCATGGGCCACTGGGAGGAGTTGTACATCTGGGCCAACAATCCCTTTGCTCGACATCTCGTGTACTATGGCAGATACATAGATGATGTCCTGCTCATTTGGGATGGGGGCCCGGATGTCTTCTCCTCCTTTGTGGCCCATTGCAATAATAACGATATGGGTTTGGCTTTTACCCATGTTCTGGAGGTGGATGAGCTGGTGTTCCTTGATCTGGTCCTATCGCATGAGGATGGCAACATAATCAGTAAGAATCATGTGAAGTCGGTGGGAGGTAATTCTTACCTCCATTATTCCAGCTGTCACCACCCATCATGGAAGAATAATATTCCGATAGGCCAGTTTAATAGGTTGAGGAGAAACTGTTCTAAAGATAGTGAGTACCTCTTTCAGGGAGTCTATATGTCTCAAAAATTCCTAGAGAAAGGGTATCCATCTGGGTTGGTTAAGAAGGTGTTTGACGAACAGATTGTTTCCAGCCGTCCCAAGGGATCTGTAGCGTCAAATAAGAACACCAATGGCGTTAGGTTTATCACAACCTTCAATGACCAATTCTCTTTAATCGGTAAAATTATAAAGAAACACTTTAACATTCTCAAATTAGATCAGAGATTGGCTCCCCTTTTACCACCTACACCTCAGATCACCTTTCGCAGGGCCAGAACGGTAAAAAACATTCTGGCACCAAGCAAACTCAAGAGTACAACGACTGGCCCCCCTATCGAACATTAGAACGTTCTTTGACAATCGAACAGGGGTGTTCCAATGCAGGAAGAGGGGCTGTCTAACATGCCAGTTCATCAAACATGGACGGACCATGATCTGCGATGGGTCAGGCAGGGAATACCAGATCAAGCAGTTCATCACTTGCTCCACTGACTATGTGGTGTACGTTTTGAAGTGCCCATGTCATTTATTATATGTAGGACGGACTATAAGAACAATGTGAACCCGGATAGGTGAACACCGGAGGTTAATCCACAAAGGGTGCAATAAACATAGCATCCCCCGCCACTTCCTACAAGTCCACAAAAAAGATCTTAAGGCGCTTGAGGTAATGGCTATAGAATCCATCCCTAAAGGCACCTTGACTGACAATGAGAGATTCTCCCTCTTATGTAAGAGGGAGACCTTTTGGATATTTAAATTTGGGTCCTTGGCCCCTGAGGGCTTGAATGAGGAGTTGGAGGTACACACAATAGTGTAATCAGTCTGTTCGTGTTTTTTTTTTTATATATATACATATATTTTTTACATTTCATTATTATTATTATCCTTACATCCAGTCATTTCTATTTGTATTCGCATTTATCTATTTGTTTATTTAATTTTTTTTTTGTGTTTTTTTTATTATGCGTTTTTTTTTAATGCGTTTTTCATTATTCCTTCTTATATTTGCAGTTTTATGTTTGTATCAGTACTGAATGCATATGTCCACTATCATTACCAACTGTTTATGCAGTAGCAATTGCTTTTATCTGTTCCTTTTTATAATTTTCATAAAAGTGGATGTTGAGGGGTTAATGATATCGAGACACTGGGTGCCCACCCCCTCCTCCACCTTAAATGTTCAGGTTGCTGTTCCCCCCGTGACTTTGACAAAGCACAGCAGTGCGAAACATGTCGTCACGGCAACCCTGATGCTTTCCAGGCCGGGTCCCGACGCTTGCTGATGCCGCTTCCGAGTAGCGGCCTCTGCTGTGGATACCTCTGGTTGGCGGCTCCGCGGCACATCTACACTGCTTTGGTGCAAGCAGCCACACTATCGGGTGGGAGGAAGCCACGCCACCACAACCCATTGACAGATAGTGACTCAATGGCTGGTAAGGATGCCGCGGCCGGCTTTCCGGCCCTGCTCCTTAACAACCAATTTACACTGCGCCCTGATTGGGCAAAGCTTTGCTCAATCAGGGCACAGAATGCACTGTGCATTGCAGGGTGTTCATTGGGGCGAACACCCAGTGAACACCCTGCAAATTAGGGTGTTTGGCAAATGGCCGAACAGGCAAATGTTCGGGCCAAACTCATGCCCGGGCCAAACTGTTCGCCCATTCCTAGTCTCAATCTGCAACTCCAAGCATTCTCAGCACTCTGCATACAAGTCTATGTTCTTGGCTTTAGCTCTTCCCCTGCTGGCCAGAGTAGAATGGTGCAGCATAACATCACTATCCATCTCAATCCTTGCAAAGCAGATGAAGAAGCAGCTTGAACAAATGAAAGGCATAGATCAAGTTGAACTGAGCCCAAAATCACCAGGGCATCCACTGCGATGGCCCAAAGATCACTGGTCCTGAAAACTAACAAGTCCAGTCTGTTGATGGACATCAGAATATCCATATCTGGTGTCCCTTACTTGTGGCAGAGGTCCTGAAGCACTTCCTGGTCAAGAGACTATACCTCTGGAACCAGACGCTAATGACTAAAGCCCCGTACACACGCACCGATTGTTGGCCGACCAATCGGCCGTCTTTTGTCCAGTGTTGTTTTGTTGGTTGAAATGTGCTCTAGACTACACACAAATTTTGTCGGCCAACAACAACCAACTGCAGAAGTGATGTCATGTGATGGTTAACTTTCCGTGTGTTTTTTCTTCTCTGAGCATGCCCAGTCTTGCTCATCTGGCTTTTGTCGGCCGAAATCTGTACTGACTGACGAACAATCGGCCATTCTGGTGACGGTCAACAAACATTTTATAGCCTGCACACCAGATTTTGTTCGGCCGAAAAGTCGCAGTCGGTTGTCGGAAGCATCATACTAACAAGCCGATAATCGGCCGATCGGGTGGCGGCCGAAAATTCACGGCCAACAATCGGTACGTGTGTACGGGCCTTAAGTCTGCCTGCAAACTTTCCACTACTGAAAGGTGCACTACAGAAATGGGCTAGAATGTGAGGTTCTGCCAAAGCTCAAATGAGCTTCTAGTGCCCTCTTGATGGCTGATGTCAGTTACAGCTGTGACATTATGTGACTAAATCCTGGTCGGGTAACCCCATAGTCAAGAGAACCAGTGTTGCAGGCAACCAAATCTCCCTAAGTACCAGAATGCTTGCTCAGAAGCTGGATTGCCAAGTTTCTTGTACCGAGAGGACATAAAGGACTCCACCACAGTCTGCCTGGGTAGTGTTTGCTGTTGGCACCCACCACAACATTTGGTAAAATTACTTCTCCAATACTAGCTCAAATTTTGAAATCTACCACACTAGTGCAAGCTTAGCTTTGCTGGTCAGATGAATAGGATGATCCAAAAATTAAATCTGTCATCTGTCTACTCATAAAATCAGGCAGTGGCTGAAAATTCCTCTCTCGCAAGGCAGGAGAAGGGGGAGTGCCAAAAGGAGCTTGGGAGGTCGATAATAGCTCAGATTGGAGACAGTGGTTAGGACCATCAAAATTAGGATCATTAGGGGAAATGCTGCTGGCCCCTGCCCTGAAGTGTGAGCTGACTATAATCTACCATGACACTATGTCATAAAAAAATATATAAATTTTATTATTTAAACCATCTTAAAATTCTTGTTCATAAACATATACAAAATGAGCATTGTTATAAAAATGTTATGCAACAAAATTAACTCATATGATCATGAGTGAACCCCCCCATACCACACAGTATCAAAGTGCTGAAAACAACTAGAAGCCATTCACTCTAGAACTAGAGTCATATGTTAGTACAGGTTTTGGTAGTGTAGTTCCAGTGGTGGCGGTGTATTCACTTGGAAACAAGGTTCTCTACATGTTTTGCGCTGTAGCGTTTCTTCTGGAGAGTGTTGTTAATTGTAATAATTAAATCATAAGATCTAGAGGAAAAAGGAGGGATATGCATGAAAATTCATACAATACAAAGCCTAATTTCAAGGAAACAATGCTCTAGAGATATGCACATTATACATAACTAGCGTATATAAATGTGCATACATGTATGTAGCCTTATCTACTCTCTTACCAATGAACAATGTGTTGCATAATACATTAAATAATCTGAAGACAACATCAAATAAACAGCTACAGCGGTGGATCAGTAAATGTCAATGCCCAAATACAGATGGAGGCGGGGGATGATCTAAGATGAGATGACTCTTAACACCTATGTGTATAGAATATATCAATATATATAGGTTATTCACTCATATCTATGAGTAAAGTATGTGAATGGATAATGGAAAATCAGTTGTGTAAGAGGGAGTGTATATATATATCTCCCCTTACCAGAGTCCAGTGTGGTGGTGGAGACACTGTATGCATTATATAAACCACATGAAGAGATTCAGGTGTGGCGCGGATGGACAGAGAGTCCAGTCCCTTCGTATTTTAAACAATTTTCATACAAATGGCAGC
This sequence comes from Pelophylax lessonae, assembly GCF_965119305.1. Lineage (NCBI taxonomy): Eukaryota > Metazoa > Chordata > Amphibia > Anura > Ranidae > Pelophylax > Pelophylax lessonae. Next base: position 451,369,407 of record NC_138772.1, read on the forward strand.
TTTGCTCTAGAAAGAAAGAATTAAATCCATATCAGTATGGACTAGTATATTAGCACTATACCAGGGTGGTAGCAAGCATAGTGCATAGGAGCCGATCCCCTACATACCGGACAAATATGTGGTAATGACTTGCTATTCCTGAATACCCGGGGTTCCAGCCTTTGTGCTTGAATAGAGTAATCCAGCAGAGGATTTACATAGGGTGAAGTGGGCAGAGACCTGTCCCACCACGCCTAAAGAAACCTTTACTATCCCCACAGGATACACTTGTGAGTCACAGCCTTGCTCTGGATTGGGAAAAGAGATGGGGAGGGAAGGGGGATTAAAGCCATGTAAAGTTAATGGGCTGATGTATTACTGCTGCACACTGCCAATTAGAAGACATAATCCCCAGACAGAAAGCTCTTCCATCCAGACAATTGTGTAAATTGCTTTCCTTCCTCCGAGTGGCAGAGTCCTCACACTGTGGAAAAACACTCCTCCCTTTGGTAGCCAGACCGACAGCGGTCTGGGTTTAAATATCCCTCAACCGAGCGACGTGCTGTGCCTGGTAAGCGCCTGATGTCACCAGGTATTACAATTAACTACACTCTCCAGAAGAAGCGCTACATTGTGAAACATGTAGAGAACCTTGTCTTTTCTAAGTGAATACACCGCCACCACTAGAACTACACTACCAAAAGCCTGTACTACCATATGACTCTAGTTCTAGTTGTTTTCAGCACTTTGATACTGTGTGGTATGGTGGGGTTCACTCATGATCATATGAGTTAATTTTGTTGCATAACATTTTTTATAACAAGGCTTAATTTTGTATATGTTTACGAACAAGAATTTTAAGATGGTTTGAATAATAAAATGTATATATTTTTTACGACATAGTGTCATAGTGTTGTGCCAGTAAAGTCCAGTTTTTGGGAAATATTGTTTCAGTTCCCTTATATGACAGGATGTGGCACGGATATACTTTGGTGTCCATAATGCCATCTTATGGTGACACTTAAAGTATAATTCTATAATCTACCATGGCTAACCACTTGGAAGTATATGAGAGAAACCTTCTTTTGAGGATTATAGCATCTAAATATTTTGCTTGCTTTCATATGCCCTATATATTATGCTAAAATATATTTATTTACTATTTTACCTGTAGTTGACCCTCCTTCTGACCAGCATTTGACCTGCTTCAAGCAGGTCCCACAGACTTGTATGAGATAGCAAAACCTATTGTAGCGATCAAAAGCTCATTGACATGGCCTGTTGGGCTCCTGTTGCGAAATGGACCAGCAGGGGAGTGAAAGAAAGGCAAGTGTATTGTCAAAGTAAAAAGGAACTAAAAAAAAATGGTTGGTTTGACCTGAAAAGGTTAAGCACAGGCTTGTGTTAAGGTCTAATACACAGGCATTGTATAAAATCAGTTTTGGATAATACTTCAGAACAGTGTATATACAAGATATAAATAATTTCTGCATCTGACTAGAAGCTTTGTTACAGCGGATAGTGAAGGGTGCAGATGAAACATGAAGCCCTGTTGAGTGCATAAGGATAAAAGGGACATAGAAGATATGGAGCTTCACTGTATTGAGGGGGAATGGTGGGCACAGACATTATAGAACTGGAACAAAGGTCTTTTGGTTTTAACATGCAGGATATCTTCTAACTCTGAAATGTCATTGTTAATGGACTCTTCCTGTAAAATAACTGATGTTAATAACAAAGGCAGTCCTTATATTTAAAAAAAAAATGTATAAAAAACTATTATAAAAAGTGACCATATAATAGTACTTCCAAGAAAAATACATCTGCATTGATGGCATTATTTGCGAAGAAATCCAATATCATGTTTGAAAGTATTTCTACTTTGGCAAGATAACAAAACATTAATTGAGCAAGCCATAATTTCAAAGTTTAGGTCAGTGTGCTTGGGGAGATTTTTCTGATGACTCCTGCAGCCTATCAGGTGTTTAATAAGTATATTTACAACATAAACAAAACCATTTCAGTTGACATAATGTATATCTTTTAATCCTGTTTAGATATAATAGAACTCTCCAGAGGCTAGCACTACCCATCAGGGCTGTTTCAGAAAATTAGATTTTATAATAATATATATATTTTTTAATAATAATTCTAATTTAATAATAAGCATTTAAAAACGTTAATAAAATATATTTTATAGAACAAGGACCTCATTTAAGTGCCTAAAGTAAAAACTAACACAGTCTGTTTTCCCCTCAGCTTCCAATTAGATCCCAAGGTTAATACTGAGATCACTATGTGAGACATTCATTACATCAGCACTTTAAAGAGACCTGGTTTTTACAGGGTCCTCATCAAGTACCAAAAACAGTATGGGTTTTTTATATTTCCATATATTAAAAGAGTTTTTAAACTGGATAATCTTAAAGAACTTTTTGGTTAAATTTATGAAGGAATTTGTAGAAGTTTGAGGAGGTGATCCGAAAGAAACATATTTATAATCAAATTATATGGGTGGGAGAGAATTTTTTTTTATCAAACAGTTGTTCTCCTGTCCATTAATTATATAGAAGCAAACTTCTATCTACCATGTTGGATTCATTTTTTTCCTAACATGGAAGCTAGAACAACAGAGTGGCATGTGTAGAGCAATTGAATGTTCACAAAAATGTTAAATATCTAATTTTACATATAATTTATTTTTTGTACTCTTGCACACATATTTATGACCTCACATAATGTTGTTTTATGATAGCCTATGGAGAGGTAGGCCTATGAGAAGGGAGTTGCAATAGTCAAGGCAAGACATAGCAAGTGAGTGAATGAGTAGCTTGGTGGTTTTATTAGTTTTAAAAGGGGCACATTTCTGAGATGTTACGGAGGTGATGTCTACAAGCTTTTGAGAGTGATTTGGGGCTGAAAGGACAAGTTAGAGTCTAGTATTACACCTAGTACCCTGACATAGAGATATTGATTGTTGCTATTGATTTATATTGATATAATTTGGTTTAAGGAAGTGGTGCGACATCCATGTTGATATGTCAGTTAGTAAGTTAGTAATGCGAGAGGAGATTGAAGCAGTGAGATGAGGAGTAGAGATATAGATTTGGGTTTCATCAGCGTAGAGATAGTATCGGAAGCCAATAGAGGTTATCAATTGACCATGGGAGTAGGTGTAGATAGAAAAGAGAAGGGGTCCAAGAACAGAGCTTTGGGTTCCCCTACAGATTGAGGAAATGGAGAGGAGGAGACAGAGTTGTAGGTAACACTGAAGGAGCACTGTGATTGGTAGAAGGAGAACCAGGATAAAGCTGAATCTTGGAGGCCAAGGGAACGGCGTTTATTGAGAAGAAGCGGATGGTCAACAGTATCAAAGGCCGCAGTGAGGTCAAGTAGTAGGAGTATGGAGTAATGGCCATTGGCTTTTGCAGTTAGTAAATCATTCCTGAGTTTTAGTAAGTCCGTTTCTGTGGAGTGCTGTGAGTGAAAGCTAGACTGTAAGGGGTCAAGAAGTTTTTTCTCAATCAGGTAGGAACTAAGATGGTTGTACACTAAGTGGTCTAGAAGTTTAGAGGTGAATGGGAGCAATGAGCTGGATCTTAAGTTGTTCAGGTTCGTGGGGTCCAGTGAGGGCTTTTTAAGCATGGGAGTGCATGCTTTAAAGGGAAGGGGAAGGTCCCACTAGAGAGGGAGAGATTAAAGATGTGAGGGAGGGAGCATAGCATAGAATAGGAGGGTGACAATAGAAGTTGCAAGGGAACAGGACCCAAAGGACAACTTGTTAAGTGGGCATCTGAGAAAAGTTTTTTTAACCTCTTTAGCATTAGCCAGTTCAAAAGAGGAGAGTTTTGAATGTGCTTGTAGACAAGGTATGTTGAGTGGGGAAGAGGTATTCACAGTGGCGGTGTCTTCAGGTATTGCATCAATCTTGTCTTTGAAGTGATTGGCAATCTCTTGAGCAGTGAGTGAGTTAGTTGGTAGAGGGGGCTGGGGACAAAGCAGAGAGTTGACAGTAGAGAAGAGCCGACGGTGACTGGATCACAAGGTATTTTTAAAAGAGACAAAGTAGGTTTGTTTGGCAGCATGGAGGCAGGAATTGTATTTAAGAAGGGCAGATTTATATAGGTGAAGTCCTGCAGGAATTTGGTTTACACTCCTGTACCATGTCCACAGCCCCTGCACCTTGCCCGCGGCCCCTGAATCTGCTGCACCATGCCCGCAACTCCTGCATCTCCTGCACCATGCCTGCAGCCCCTGCATCTCCTGCACCATGCCCGCACCCCTTGCATCTCCTGCACCACGCCCACAACCCCTGCATCTCCTGCACCATGCCCACAGCCCCTGCATCTCCTGTACCATGTTCTCAGCCCTTGCACCATGCCTACAGCCCCTGCATCTCCTGCACTATGCCCGCAACCCCTGCATCTCCTGCACCATGTCTGCAGCCCCTGCATTTCTTGCACCATGTCCACAGCCCCTGCATCTCCTGCACCATGTCCGCAGCTCCTGCATCTCCTGCACCATGTCCGCAACCCTTGCATCACTTGCACCATGTCCTCAGCCTCTGAATCTCCTGCACTGTGTCTGCAGACTCTGCATCTCCTGCACCATGTCCAGAGCCCCTGCATCTCCTGCACCATGTCCAGAGCCCCTGCATCTCCTGCACCATGTCAAGAGCCCCTCCATCTCCTGCACCATGTCCACAGCCCCTGCATCTCCTGTACCATGTCCACAGCCCCTGCATCTCCTGCACCATGTCCACAGCCCCTGCATCTCCTACACCATGTCCACAGCCCCTGCATCTCCTGCAGCATGTCCGCAGCCCCTGCCATTTTTAAATGTGCAGCGCCTCACCGAAAAGTAAGTGAGACTCCTCCACAGCCCCTGCATCTTCTCAGATGATTCTCCTGTACCATGCCCGCGCACTTTATCTTCTGAACCATGCCCGCAGCCCCACATCGCATTTACTATACTCACAGCCCTGCATCTCCTTTACCATGTCCTCAGCCCTGCATCTCCTGCACCATGTCCACAACCCCTGCACCATGCCCGCAGCCCTTGCATCTCCTGCAACATGCCTGCAACCCCTGCATCTCCTGCACCATGTCCACAGCCCCTGCGCCATGCCCGCAACCCCTGCATCTCCTGTACCATGTCAACAGCCCCTGCACCTTGCCCGCAGCCCCTGAATCTCCTGCAGCATGTCCAGAGCCCCTGCATCTCCTGCACCATGTCCAGAGCCCCTGCATCTCCTGCACCATGTCCAGAGCCCCTGCATCTCCTGCACCATGTCTGCAGTCCCTGCATCTCTTGTACCATGTCCGCAGCCCCTGCATCTCCTGCACCATGTCCGCAGCCCCTGCATCTCCTGCACCATGTCTGCAGCCCCTGCCTCTCTTGTACCATGTCCGCAGCCCCTGTATCTCCTGCAGCATGATTCCATTACACTTTTACACTACATTACACTACATTTTTACACCCCATTACACTACATTTTGTTTACATTACACAGGCACAGGACGTTCTGTTATTTGCCATAACCGATCCGTAGGTCCAGGCCATAAATAATTTGGCCTGGACCTGACGAGTGATTGGTTCTGTAACAAATCCGATCAGCGGCGGGTCAGCCATACCCCTGCACGTGACCGACGTACAGGCACGTCGATACGTGCAGCCGAGCCAACTTGCAGCAGTAAAACTGCGGAGGGTGGTCAGCAACTGGTTACTCACAAAAAATTTGCCATTTTTAAATGTGCAGCGCCTCACCGCAAAGTAAGTGAGACTCCTTCACAGCCCCTGCATCTTCTCAGATGATTCTCCTGTACCATGCCCACGCACTTTATCTTCTGAACCATGCCCGCAGCCCCACATCGCATTTACTATACTCACAGCCCTGCATCTCCTTTACCATGTCCTCAGCCCTGCATCTCCTGCACCATGTCCACAACCTCTGCACCATGCCCGCAGCCCTTGCATCTCCTGCAACATGCCTGCAACCCCTGCATCTCCTGCACCATGTCCACAGCCCCTGCGCCATGCCCGCAACCCCTGCATCTCCTGTACCATGTCCACAGCCCCTGCACCTTGCCCGCAGCCCCTGAATCTCCTGCACCATGCCCGAAACTCCTGCATTTCCTGCACCATGCCCGCAGCCCCTGCATCTCCTGCACCATGCCCGCAGCCCTTGCATATCCTGCACCATGCCCGCAACCCCTGCATCTCCTGCACCATGCCCACAGCCCCTGCATCTCCTGCACTATGCCCGCAACCCCTGCATCTCCTGCACCATGTCTGCAGCCCCTGCATCTCCTGCACCATGCCCGCAACCCCTGCATTTCTTGCACCATGTCTGCAGCCCCTGCATCTCCTGCACCTTGTCCGCATCTCCTGCACCATGTCCACAGCTCCTGCATCTCCTGCACCATGTCCACAGCCCCTGCATCACCTGCACCATGTCCAGAGCCCCTGCATCTCCTGCACCATGTCCAGAGCCCCTGCATCTCCTGCACCATGTCCAGAGCCCCTGAATCTCCTGCACCATGTCTGCAGTCCCTGCATCTCTTGTACCATGTCCGCAGCCCCTGCATCTCCTGCACCATGTCCGCAGCCCCTGCATCTCTTGTACCATGTCCGCAGCCCCTGCATCTCCTGCACCATGTCTGCAGCCCCTGCCTCTCTTGTACCATGTCCGCAGCCCCTGTATCTCCTGCAGCATGATTCCATTACACTTTTACACTACATTACACTACATTTTTACACCCCATTACACTACATTTTGTTTACATTACACAGGCACAGGACGTTCTGTTATTTGCCATAACCGATCAGTAGGTCCAGGCCATAAATAATTTGGCCTGGACCTGACGAGTGATTGGTTCTGTAACAAATCCGATCAGCGGCGGGTCAGCCATACCCCTGCACGTGACCGACGTACAGGCACGTCGATACGTGCAGCCGAGCCAACTTGCAGCAGTAAAACTGCGGAGGGTGGTCAGCAACTTGTTAATCACAAAAAACTAATGGAGTTAAGGATCAGTCACCAGTTAGGTTGCTAATACAGTGCATTTGTTACAGAGATAGCTTTATATATACACATGTAACAGGATTTGGCAGCAGAGGACAGTACCAAAAATATATAGCAGTGTCAAATAATTACTCAAAGCAGGGTTTACATGTGGATATGGCGGCAGAGGACATTACCAAGACTCTATAGCAGTGTTTTAATCCTGAACTTCTCCTTTAAATTATATACTAGCATTGAATAATAAAGCTTTCGCCAATCTTCTCCTCTTTCCAACAAAGCAATATATGCAAAATTTGGAGTACAGAACTAGTGTATGATATAGGGAAAGCCAGAACTGCTGTTGGATGAGTCAAGGGCTTTATAAATAATATAGATAAGGTATAGCCTATTACCACAATATTCTGTGCTGTGCAACCTCTCTAATACCTATAGAAGGTGCATCTTGGATCAAAGAACATAAATAACAAATTTAAAAACAAACATACGGACAATCACAAGAGTTTAGCCAATGAGGCAGCCATATTACCAAGATTTATTACAAGATGAAAAACAGGGATCAGATATGTGATTATGAATGCAAATATTTTATGTTTGTATAGTGAGTGCTTTCATGTTTAACATATTCATATTTTGTATTTTATTTGTTCATATGCTTCTATGAAAGTACAGTAGTGCCTATATTTATTTTTATGTTACGTAACCATCTAAAGGTTGTACTGTGTCGACCATCAATGATAGCATAGTGCAGATAAAGTGATGCCACATAAATGTAAAATATAGGATTTTAAAAAACTTATATCAAACTTGAAGAAAGCTGGTTGCATTGAAAGAATTTGAAATCTACAGATGCCAAAATCAATCATATCAATAACTCCCCAATTTTGCATGATTTCTATAAAAATAGCATTAGTTGAGTATTTTAAATGAGAATTTTATTTATCTTCTAGTGGTAGTATTGAAAACATACAACCAAAATTATTTCCTATACCTTTGCATTGCATGCAGTACATTTATTAAATGAACAACAAAGCCACATTGTGAAAAGCCAATGTTTTGGAACCACACCAGACCCCTTTGTCGTAACAGAATTCAGTTCTCCATATTGCAAACCATGGAATAACTCTATTGTTTGGAATTTGGAAGGGGGTGTTAGAGAAGCATATATTTTTAAATTCGATTTTACCCATCATATATTGCTAAAGAACGGCACATACACAAAAGTTAAAGGACTGTGAAGTAAGCAACTGAAAAATGATCTTCTAATATTAAAAACATAGCAAATTTTAAATAAAGAGGTACAGTAAGAAACACATTTAGTAGTATCACATCATAGAGAAGCAGTAAACGTAACTCTGTGCAATGATGATTTACATCTTATTTAACCTATTTCATCTGTTTCATAGTGTCGGAAGAGTTATGAATATCAAACACAAAACCAAGTAAGTACGTATTAAACAAACTGTAGATTGTGAGGTCACTTAGTAATCTTGTTGGCATTTACATAAGTCATAGTTATCAGGAATAAAGACAAGTTATTGCCAACTATAACAGAACTATTTTTGACCAATTTTCTTTAACTGATATTGTTCCATAGCTATACTCTTTTATGTTTAACATCAATATATTTCATGGTATACAGTTTTTGGCAGGAGATCCATTTAAACGGGAATTCCCATCAGAAAAGAAAAAAAAAATGTCTGTTTAAAGGAGATCTCCTGGAAATTCTGTATTTACAGTTCAATTCAACAGCTCCGCAATAGGTGATGAGGGGTCACACTAACAGCTTGTATTGAAATATAGTAGAAATATAATGCTGGGCTCTTCAAAGACGGGAATTCTGCAGGAGAAGACAGAAGATGGGGGTACTTAAGAAAGTACCAATATATACATCCACTGTATTTATGATGTTCAAATAACACAAATATGCACTGCGGCAATATCGCTTATCTGATGTTGGCTCCAGTTTGGTCAACAAATGCCTTTAAAACATTTATGATATGTAGGTAGATGTAGTCAACAGAAACTTTTCTAAAAGCATCAGAATCCTTAGGACCATACTCAAGGCAAAATTAAGGAATCCACCTAAAATGTATGCTGGGTATCCCTTAACTCTTACATCTGCATTGTGGAAGTGGCAGAGGCTTTTACTGACTGGTCTTGAGTTTTTACTGACAGGTTCATCAAACATTTTGGATTGTTTACTCCTTTCAAAAGAGAAGTATAGCCAAAGCTTTTTAGGATGTACTTCCCCTATAGATCACAGGAGTGCAGTTCATTCTGCACGCCTGTGACTCATGTTCATCCGACAGTGGACTAAAGCCCGCCGTCAGCTGATGTTAGAGAACCGGTCCAGGCTCTGAAAACATACTAACCATATGGTCAGGATCCACCCTAATGCCTAGACTGGCAGCTGGCTCAGCCTCTTAGCAAGCTGCTGGGAGACTGAGCCAGCCACTCCTGCCCTCTCCACAGCCCAGTGCTCCAGTGAGCACTGGAGGGTCAGAGCAGAGAGTCGGGGACTGACATTCACCAACTCTCTGCAGCATGAAGACTGAGGGCTGAGTGATCAGCGGTGTTTGATCACTCAGTTCGGAGCTGGCAGAGAAAAAAAACTCTATGCAATACAACAGAGTCTAACTGTCTTATAATGCTGCCGCTTACACTCCCAGTCTGAAATCAGGTTTTCAAAAAAATCAACAAAAAAATGAAATACCATATTCCCATAAGAATGATAACACATGGATAGATATCATATTGCGAATGACATCTATCTTTAAACAATTCAGGCACTGTTTATGGTTCTGAAAGATCTACGACAAATGCCAGCTCTTTCAAAGGTTGTATTTGGCTTACTTCGGCTGCCTCTCCACCGCAATGATGCTTGGACCTGATAATGGGTCATTAGTAGTGTTGAGCGAACACGGACTGTATTATTCGTGTTCGTACCGAATAATTGGATTTTTTGTACCCGAACACGGACACGGACACTTTACTGTATGTTCGGGTAAAAATCCGTGTTCGGTCGTTTTATTTCCGGGTTTTGCATGCTTTGGCGCTCTTTTCATGGCGGGCTTTCAACAGCCAATCAACAATCGTTTAACTGGTGTGCCTTAAGCCATCCCAGCCATGCCTGCAAATGTCTCAGTAGCTGTGATTGGCCGTCTGAAGCATGTGACCAAGTCTTTATAAGTTCGAGGCAGCCGCAGCGGCGTCATTATGCTGCTTAGATTCAGGGACAGAGCACACATCAACGTGCTGGCTGCTGATTAGGGAAAGATAGGCAGGAAAAAACCATTTGTGTCCGGATAGAATTGAGGGACAGGTCGGAGTGTTTAGGCAGGGCGAGTTGTAGGCATTTTAGGGATAGAGTCTGCTGAATTATATAGGGTCAGTGTCTTCTACAAACTACAATCGATATTGCTGTGTGGGGGGTGGGGTCTGCACTCAATCCTGATCTACGATCTCTTCTCAATCCTGTTAGGGACAGAGTCTGCTGAATTTTAGGGAAACTGTGTTCTACAAACTACAATCGATATTGCTGTGTGGTGTGGGATTGGAGATAGGCAGGTGTCAGTGATCCACATCCATTTTTCTGTGTGTGAGCTGCAGTGAACACAATCTTTTTGGGCTGCAGTGAACACAATCTTTTTGGGCTGCAGTGAACACAATCTTTTTGGGCTGCAGTGAACACAATCTTTTTGGGCTGCAGTGAACACAATCTTTTTGGGCTGCAGTGAACACAATCTTTTTGGGGTGCAGTGAACAAAATCTTTTTGGGGTGCAGTGAACACAATCCTTTTTGGTGTGCAGTGAACACAATCTTTGTGGGGTGCAGTGAACAAAATCCTTTGTGGGGTGCAGTGAACACAATCTTTTTGGGGTGCAGTGAACAAAATCCTTTTTGGGGTGCAGTGAACAACATCCTTTTTGGGGTGCAGTGAACACAATCTTTTTGGGGTGCAGTGAACAAAATCCTTTGTGGGGTGCAGTGAACACAATCTTTTTGGGGTGCAGTGAACACAATCTTTTTGGGGTGGAGTGAACAACATCCTTTTTGGGGTGCAGTGAACAAAATCCTTTTTGGGGTGCAGTGAACAAAATCATTTTTGGGGTGCAGTGAACACAATCTTTTTGGGGTGCAGTGAACACAATCTTTGTGGGGTGCAGTGAACACAATCTTTTTGGGGTGGAGTGAACAACATCCTTTTTGGGGTGCAGTGAACAACATCCTTTTTGGGGTGCAGTGAACACAATCTTTTTGGGGTGCAGTGAACACAATCTTTGTGGGGTACAGTGAACAGAATTTTTGTGGGGTGCAGTGAACACAATCTTTGGGGGGTACAGTGAACACAATCTTTGTGAGGTGCAGTGAACACAATCTTTGTGGGGTGCAGTGAACACAATCATTGTGGGGTGCAGTGAACTCAATCTTTGTGGGGTACAGTGAACACAATCTCATACTGAAGGTTTGAGGGTGCTGCCTGTTCCATACTCCCCCTACTCCTCATCTAGCCTTTTAGGGGTACAAACAATAGTAATTGGGGCCTAGTGTGGTTGTGTACGTGTGATATACATACACTTTTTTGGGATCATATTTTCTATTCCGCTATTTAATCAAAAACCTTTGGGGATCAGTTAAATTGGGGGATAGTCTGTGTTGGTACGTGTGAGAGAGATCCACCTTTCCAAGTTGTTGGGGTTCATCTCATACTTCTGAAGGTTTGAGGGTGCTGCCTGTTCCATACTCCCCCTACTCCTAGCCTTTTAGGGGTACAAACAATAGTAATTGGGGCCTAGTGTGGTTGTGTACGTGTGATATACATACACTTTTTTGGGATCATATTTTCTATTCCGCTATTTAATCAAAAACCTTTGGGGATCAGTTAAATTGGGGGATAGTCTGTGTTGGTACGTGTGAGAGAGATCCACCTTTCCAAGTTGTTGGGGTTCATCTCATACTTCTGAAGGTTTGAGGGTGCTGCCTGTTCCATACTCCCCCTACTCCTAGCCTTTTAGGGGTACAAACAATAGTAATTGGGGCCTAGTGTGGTTGTGTACGTGTGATATACATACACTTTTTTGGGATCATATTTTCTATTCCGCTATTTAATCAAAAACCTCTGGGGATCAGTTAAATTGGGGGATAGTCTGTGTTGGTACGTGTGAGAGAGATCCACCTTTCCAAGTTGTTGGGGTTCATCTCATACTTCTGAAGGTTTGAGGGTGCTGCCTGTTCCATACTCCCCCTACTCCTAGCCTTTTAGGGGTACAAACAATAGTAATTGGGGCCTAGTGTGGTTGTGTACGTGTGATATACATACACTTTTTTGGGATCATATTTTCTATTCCGCTATTTAATCAAAAACCTTTGGGGATCAGTTAAATTGGGGGATAGTCTGTGTTGGTACGTGTGAGAGAGATCCACCTTTCCAAGTTGTTGAGGTTCATCTCATACTTCTGAAGGTTTGAGGGTGCTGCCTGTTCCATACTCCCCCTACTCCTAGCCTTTTAGGGGTACAAACAATAGTAATTGGGGCCTAGTGTGGTTGTGTACGTGTGATATACATACACTTTTTTGGGATCATATTTTCTATTCCGCTATTTAATCAAAAACCTCTGGGGATCAGTTAAATTGGGGGATAGTCTGTGTTGGTACGTGTGAGAGAGATCCACCTTTCCAAGTTGTTGGGGTTCATCTCATACTTCTGAAGGTTTGAGGGTGCTGCCTGTTCCATACTCCCCCTACTCCTAGCCTTTTAGGGGTACAAACAATAGTAATTGGGGCCTAGTGTGGTTGTGTACGTGTGATATACATACACTTTTTTGGGATCATATTTTCTATTCCGCTATTTAATCAAAAACCTTTGGGGATCAGTTAAATTGGGGGATAGTCTGTGTTGGTACGTGTGAGAGAGATCCACCTTTCCAAGTTGTTGAGGTTCATCTCATACTTCTGAAGGTTTGAGGGTGCTGCCTGTTCCATACTCCCCCTACTCCTAGCCTTTTAGGGGTACAAACAATAGTAATTGGGGCCTAGTGTGGTTGTGTACGTGTGATATACATACACTTTTTTGGGATCATATTTTCTATTCCGCTATTTAATCAAAAACCTTTGGGGATCAGTTAAATTGGGGGATAGTCTGTGTTGGTACGTGTGAGAGAGATCCACCTTTCCAAGTTGTTGGGGTTCATCTCATACTTCTGAAGGTTTGAGGGTGCTGCCTGTTCCATACTCCCCCTACTCCTAGCCTTTTAGGGGTACAAACAATAGTAATTGGGGCCTAGTGTGGTTGTGTACGTGTGATATACATACACTTTTTTGGGATCATATTTTCTATTCCGCTATTTAATCAAAAACCTTTGGGGATCAGTTAAATTGGGGGATAGTCTGTGTTGGTACGTGTGAGAGAGATCCACCTTTCCAAGTTGTTGAGGTTCATCTCATACTTCTGAAGGTTTGAGGGTGCTGCCTGTTCCATACTCCCCCTACTCCTAGCCTTTTAGGGGTACAAACAATAGTAATTGGGGCCTAGTGTGGTTGTGTACGTGTGATATACATACACTTTTTTGGGATCATATTTTCTATTCCGCTATTTAATCAAAAACCTCTGGGGATCAGTTAAATTGGGGGATAGTCTGTGTTGGTACGTGTGAGAGAGATCCACCTTTCCAAGTTGTTGGGGTTCATCTCATACTTCTGAAGGTTTGAGGGTGCTGCCTGTTCCATACTCCCCCTACTCCTAGCCTTTTAGGGGTACAAACAATAGTAATTGGGGCCTAGTGTGGTTGTGTACGTGTGATATACATACACTTTTTTGGGATCATATTTTCTATTCCGCTATTTAATCAAAAACCTTTGGGGATCAGTTAAATTGGGGGATAGTCTGTGTTGGTACGTGTGAGAGAGATCCACCTTTCCAAGTTGTTGGGGTTCATCTCATACTTCTGAAGGTTTGAGGGTGCTGCCTGTTCCATACTCCCCCTACTCCTAGCCTTTTAGGGGTACAAACAATAGTAATTGGGGCCTAGTGTGGTTGTGTACGTGTGATATACATACACTTTTTTGGGATCATATTTTCTATTCCGCTATTTAATCAAAAACCTCTGGGGATCAGTTAAATTGGGGGATAGTCTGTGTTGGTACGTGTGAGAGAGATCCACCTTTCCAAGTTGTTGGGGTTCATCTCATACTTCTGAAGGTTTGAGGGTGCTGCCTGTTCCATACTCCCCCTACTCCTAGCCTTTTAGGGGTACAAACAATAGTAATTGGGGCCTAGTGTGGTTGTGTACGTGTGATATACATACACTTTTTTGGGATCATATTTTCTATTCCGCTATTTAATCAAAAACCTTTGGGGATCAGTTAAATTGGGGGATAGTCTGTGTTGGTACGTGTGAGAGAGATCCACCTTTCCAAGTTGTTGGGGTTCATCTCATACTTCTGAAGGTTTGAGGGTGCTGCCTGTTCCATACTCCCCCTACTCCTAGCCTTTTAGGGGTACAAACAATAGTAATTGGGGCCTAGTGTGGTTGTGTACGTGCGAGATACATACACTTTTTTTGATCATATTTCCTATTCCGCTATTCAATAAAAACCTTTGAGGATCAATTGAATTGCGGGATAGTCTGTGTCGGTACGTGTGAGAGAGATCCACCTTTCCAAGTTGTTGGGGTTCATCTCATACTTCTGAAGGTTTGAGGGTGCTGCCTGTTCCATACCCCCCCTACTCCTCATCTAGCCTTTTAGGGGTACAAACAATAGTAATTGGGGCCTAGTGTGGTTGTGTACGTGCGAGATACATACACTTTTTTTGATCATATTTCCTATTCCGCTATTCAATAAAAACCTTTGAGGATCAATTGAATTGCGGGATAGTCTGTGTCGGTACGTGTGAGAGAGATCCACCTTTCCAAGTTGTTGGGGTTCATCTCATACTTCTGAAGGTTTGAGGGTGCTGCCTGTTCCATACCCCCCCTACTCCTCATCTAGCCTTTTAGGGGTACAAACAATAGTAATTGGGGCCTAGTGTGGTTGTGTACGTGCGAGATACATACACTTTTTTTGATCATATTTCCTATTCCGCTATTCAATAAAAACCTTTGAGGATCAATTGAATTGCGGGATAGTCTGTGTCGGTACGTGTGAGAGAGATCCACCTTTCCAAGTTGTTGGGGTTCATCTCATACTTCTGAAGGTTTGAGGGTGCTGCCTGTTCCATACTCCCCCTACTCCTCATCTAGCCTTTTAGGGGTACAAACAATAGTAATTGGGGCCTAGTGTGGTTGTGTACGTGTGATATACATACACTTTTTTTGGATCATATTTTCTATTCCGCTATTTAATTTAACTGGGCCTCCATGCGAGACCTGTGTGCCTTGTTGCGCTGTTTTGAGTACTCCACCAACATGGCCAGTGGCAATGACGCCGTTCTCAGCTTAACTATCCCACTTCTATGCCTCCTTGAAAAAACAATTCGGGCGATGATGGAAGAGGATGTGGCACAGGATGAGGAGGAGGAGGAGGATGAAGAGGTAACATTTCCAAGGCTTTCAGGGCAGTCATTCGCAAGGGGCTCCGAGGGTGGGTTCCTGCACACGCAAACGCCAGGGACGCAATTGTCCAGCAGGGGCACAGTTCTGGAGGATGAGGAGGATGAGGAGGAGGAGGAGCTGGAGGAGGAGATGGAACCATGTTCACAGCAGGGTGGCACCCAGGCCAGCTCATGGCCATCACTGGTGCGTGGCTGGGGGGATACAGAGGACACGGACCATACACCTCCCACAGAGGACAGCCTTTCGTTGCCTCTGGGCAGCCTGGCACACATGAGCGATTACATGCTGCAGTGTCTCCACAACGACCGCCGAGTTGCCCACATTCTAACTTGTGCTGATTACTGGGTGGCCACGCTGCTGGATCCCCGTTACAAGGACAACGTACCGTCCTTAATTCACTCACTGGAGCGCGATCGCAAGATGCGCGAGTACAAGCGCACGCTGGTAGACGCCATGCTGCTGGCATTCCCATCTGACAGCGGGGCCACAGTGGAAGCACAAGGCAGAGGAGGAGGAGGAGGAGGTCGCCAACGCAACCAGGGCACCGCCAGCACCTCAGAAGGCAGGGTTAGCATGGCCGAAATGTGGAAAAGCTTTGTCAGCACGCCACAACAAACAGCAGCACCAGCAGCTCAGATGGAACGTCTTAGCAGGAGGCAGCATTTTACCAACATGGTGGAGCAGTATGTGTGCACACGCCTACATGTAGTGAATGACGGGTCTGCCCCCTTCAACTTCTGGGTCTCCAAATTGGGCACATGGCCTGAGCTTGCCCTTTACGCCTTGGAGGTGCTGGCGTGCCCTGCAGCCAGTGTATTATCTGAACGGGTATTTAGCACGGCTGGGGGCGTTATAACAGACAAGCGCAGCCGCCTGTCCAGAGACAATGTGGACAAGCTCACGTTCATTAAAATGAACCAGGCATGGATCCCACGGGACTTTTCCGTACCTTATGCAGAATAGCAATGGATACCGACCTTACCCACCCATTGTTCCATTTTTGCTCTTTCTCACTCTTTTGGGGTGTACCCTCATTTAAAATTTGTGAAAAGAAGCAGTGTTGGCTACCTCGTCCTCCTCCTCAGGGCCAGATTAATGTAGGGGCTATTGGAGCTGCAGCTCCAGGCCCCTACCTTTTATATAGGCCCCGGGTTGGCCATATTCACTGTTACCGCTCTTCTGTCACTTGTAAACACAGAAGTCTGGCTTCTATGCTCGCTTCCCCAGGCAGCACCCTCAGAACCTCCCCACACAGCGTGAAGGCCGGACAAGGAGGGACAGTTGGCGATGCATGGATGTGTTTATGGGCTTCAGAGACAGCATCCCATGTTGAATTAGGCATGCATGGCTGCACCCTTCCTCCTCTGGGTGCATGGCAAGGCACGGCCCTAAGGCCCTTCAAAATCCTCAGCACCAAGCCCATGATGCTGTTAATCCGGCCCTGGTCCTCCTCCACCGCCGCTTCCACCTACACCGCCCATAGGTGTGCGCAGCCTATTGCATTAAGGTGTGCACCCCAAAGTTGAAATACACATGCATGTGTTTGCCAGCAGGGAGAGTAATGTATCGGGGCCATGTACCTGTAGGCAAGGAGAAATAGAGCAGAGCAGGTCCCAGGGAGATCTTTCCCATCTCCTCACTGGCAATGCTATGTGCCCTAGGTGATTAGGGTGTGCCCAGGCACACCCAGCACACCCTGTGCGCACGCCTATGTCACCGCCACATCCACCACCACCTCAACCTCCCTCCTACTCCATATGGGCCTCGTCCTTCAGAGATGAAGAAGAACATTGTTTTATTTTTCTGTTTTTTTTTGTTGTTTTAAGTTATTTCCCTATCCACATTTGTTTGCAGAGCACTTGCCATGCTCTTAATTACGTTTTGCTGCCATTTGCAGCACTCTAGCCCTTTCCTTTGGTGTTTTAGAGCCATTTTAGTGCCTTAAAGTTCGGGTCCCCATTGACTTCAATGGGGTTCGGCGTCCGGGAAAAGTTCGGTAAAAGTCCGGGACACGGACCCGGACTTTTTTTTAAAGTTCGGCCGAACCCGTCGAACACGGACATCTAGGTGTTCGCTCAACCCTAGTCATTAGAGCACCAAGTGCTATCACATAAGGAGAAGGTGGGTGTCTATAAAGCCCATATGCTAAAAGTGGGTATTCCTAGGAGGTCTAATGTTTTTAAAAGGGTTAGAAAAATGCAAAGTCTAAGATTTGGTAGCCTACTATGCCTTCTGTGCCACTTTGATTTTAGTGTGAAGTCACTTAAGAGTTGCTGTAAATTAAATTTTTATAGTCTTCAGCAGTGCTTTTCTAATGACAGAGCACAGATGGAATTTCGCTTTAGATTTCACCTGGTAGATGATAAATTGCTAAAAAAAATCTTAAAAAGTTTATGAAAACACAATCACTAAAATCTCATGGGCTTTAACATTATAGCTTTGAAAGTTATTTTCAACATTGCAGTTTAATCTGAAGCTTCCATATAAAATACCTGTTTATTCCTTGTAAACTTTATTACCCCTTTCCAAGTCTTATGACCAGAATCTGATCACATACAACTATTGTGCATTAATGCTGCATTACTGTAAAATAAATGTGACTCTTACCCACCGAAGAGCGTATAAAGATGTAAAACTTTTTTTGAGATTTACCACCTGTTGTACAGTAAATGTAGATGATAGATAGTAAGATTTTGTTACTACCTAAAACTCAGTAAAAACTACTGAACAAACAAGAAAATACTTGGTGAATATGCCATGAAGGTCCTTTTGCAGACACATGCTCCTCTACTCTGTACTGGCAACTAATTGTTCTGCTTTGTTATCCTGTCACTCATTCTCCTACTGGAGGCTACAAGTGGTCAGGCTCATTACACAGGAATGGTCACTTTTATCACTATCAGGAAACCCCCCTGGAAATGCCATGTAGCCATCACTAGAGTGCATGCATGTAGACAAAACGTAGGTGCAATGAGACTGCAGGAAATCACTAATACTGAGATACAACAAAGAATGAAACACACACACACACACACACACACACACACACACTGCAATGTGTATGATGCTGTAGCAAACGAATTCAGCTGGGGTTAACACAGTTTTTAAAAGAGAAGTATGGGGTATACAAAAAAAAAACCCTTATATTCACCTAGGTGGATGCAACATCGATCCAATGCTGCATCTATCCCCCACCACCTCTGCACTGAGAACTGAGTTATCAAACACCTCTGATCGCTCAGTTACCCCCTCCACTCTGAGCAGATAGCAGTGACTGCCAGTCAGTGGCTCTCTGTTCTGCCCCTCCAGCACTCACTGGAGCACTGGGCTTGGGAGCTGCTGGCTCAGTCTCCCAGCGGCTCGGCTGAGAGGCTGGGCCAGCTGCATGTCTAGGCATCTGGGTGGATCCCAACTGTAAAGTCATAATCTTTCCCAAACCTGGACCAGCTGAGTGACATCAGCCATCAACAGACTTTAGCTCGCTGTTGCCTGAAAATGGGTCACAGGAGTGCAGAAGGAACTGCACTCAGGTGATCCATAGGAGAAGTATGGCCAAAAGGCTTTGGCCATATTCTCCCTTAACATCTAAAACTAGCCTTTTCACCTAGTGATTAGAATTGAGTAAATTAGTTGTTTACAAGTGTAGCACCCTCTTAGGTAGGTGCTAGGAAAAAAAAAGCACCAATTGGTTCCTTCTGCTTATCAGGGGAGCCAGATTTGTTAGTTTTGCCTGTCACATGTTTCCAGGTGTGATTTACTGGGTCTGGGGGGGGTGTCCCCACTGTGTCCAATGAGGGAGCTTGTTGGACAGTGGAGGAAACCTAACCAGTAGCACATCAGGGTTTATGGCTGTCTCAGCGGGTGGGCATTGCTGCAATGCATCCTGGGATTGGCAATAAATCCGGAGGGAGCATGTGACAGGGCGTCTTTTGGCGGAAGCAAAGACTCAGGAGGAGGTGGACGGCTGTCTCTCCTCCTGCAGGTGTGAGGAAGGTGGTTCAGGCTGTCGGCCTAGTGAACCAGGTGTGGAGCTGAGCTGCAGAAGGATCCAGAGTGCTGACAAGATGAGCTGCTGGCAGACTCTTGTGAGAAAAAACAGTATTGTGAGTACCAGAGGATTTACCTAAGTGTCTGCCTGAGAGAGGGGACCACTCCACAGAAGTCAGGGGATCAAGGAGCTAGCTCACACAAGAAATGTCTCAGTAAAGGGGGTGCTGTGTAGTTGACTCTGAAGATTAGGAAAAAAGGGGGTGCCAGGAAGGGCCCTGAAGTTGCTCAACAGTACAGTACAGATTACCTCAGGAAGCTTATTCACTTATACTTCACAGCAAAGGGCAAAGTGGAGCAGCCGCCTAGCCGTGACTAGCGTTACTCAGCGTTACTCAGCATTTTCAAGTCATCCCAGCCAATTGTGCATAGTTGTATAAAGTTGGAGTATCCCACTCATTCCCTTCTCCTATCCAAGTTCCAAATAAAAACACAAAAACCAAAGCTACTGGACTGTTTCCTGACTGAGCTAAAACACTTGGGAAAATGTCAAACTGTCATGTTGTTGCTAATGGTAACCCAGGGGAACCCATAATCAGCAGCTCCCAAGGGAGTAGTGCTATACAAGAAAAAAACATATGCCACTGTAAAGCATAAAACATAATTTGTTTGATTTACCAAGGGAAATTATCACATGTGATAATACTACTTGGGATAAAATAGGTTACTTGTAAGCAATTGTTTTTCCATATTGCAGCCATTGTGAAGTGGATTTGGAACTCCTTTCATCTTGTTTTGTGATCCTGGTCCTGTACCAAACAGCAGCCCCAAGTCAGTGGCCTTATTTTGCTTTACTGCAATTAAGCAATTGCGCTTTGTCAGGGACCATACCCCAGCCTGTTAATTGACAATGAAGAGAAGCATCACACAGATGAGTTTATACTTGCCTCTTGTAAGTGTAATCACTAGGATTATGGGAAGGTAAAATAAGGATTACATCAGATATATATATGCAGCACATACAGTATACTGCACACTGTGTGTGTGTGTGTGTGTGTGTGTGTGTGTGTGTGTGTGTGTGTGTGTGTGTGTATATATATATACATACACAGTGCCTTGCGAAAGTATTCGACCCCCTTTAACTTTTCAACCTTTTGCCACATTTCAGGCTTCAAACATAAAGATATAAAACTGTAATTTTTTGTGAAGAATCAACAAAATGTGGGACACAATCGTGAAGTAGAACGAAATTTATTGGATATTTCAAACTTTTTTAACAAATAAAAAACTGAAAAATTGGGCGTGCAAAATTATTCAGCCCCCTTAAGTTAATACTTTGTAGCGCCACCTTTTGCTGCGATTACAGCTGTAAGTCGCTTAAGGGATGGATGGAGAGCGTTTGTGAACAGCAGTTTTCAGTTCTTTCCACAGATTCTCGATTGGATTCAGGTCTGGACTTTGACTTGGCCATTCTAACACCTGGATATGTTTATTTGTGAACCATTCCATTGTAGATTTTGCTTTATGTTTTGGATCATTGTCTTGTTGGAAGACAAATCTCTGTCCCGGTCTCAGGTCTTTTGCAGACTCCACAGAACTCTATGCGACAAGTGAATAGTGTAACCAAAAAGCATATATATATATAATGTATAAATTGTAATCACTATAGATTCCACTCAGAACATCACATAGTCCTCTTAATAAAATGTGGTATAAAAAGTCCAATAAGACAGCCGTCAACTCGTGAAGTCTATTAGGATCACCTCTTTTCCACCACCAAATGCCAGGGATAAAATCAGAAGAAGTGGTAACTCACCAGATCCTATTGCTCAAATGTTCTCACAAATGAGCAAAAAACGCAGGGGTTTACACTGGACCAGCAGGAAACATGAATGATATATATATGGTCCACTCTGCTGCAGGACGGTAAACCACTCTTCTCAATATAATCCTCATATACCGTACAACCATAGTAAATGTAGGCTTCGCTTTTTTCCGTAAGGAATCAATACCTCCGACAGCGTTACCAGTGGGTAGCTGGTTCCACTCGCTCTGGTCACAAGGATGGTAAGCTGCAGAGGAGGGAGCAGATGACCTTCCAGGCGCGGTACCCCAGTATTAGAGGCGAAAGGGAAACCGGAACCTTGGTAAGGCTGTTCCTCATGTCTGCATTAAGGGGGCATAAGGCTGTTACATTGTTGCCAAAAAGTTCGATTTTGGTTTCATCTGACCAGAGCACCTTCTTCCACATGTTTGGTGTGTCTCCCAGGTGGCTTGTGGCAAACTTTAAACAACTTTTTTTATGGATATCTTTAAGAAATGGCTTTCTTCTTGCCACTCTTCCATAAAGGCCAGATTTGTGCAGTATACGACTGATTGTTGTCCTATGGACAGAGTCTCCCACCTCAGCTGTAGATCTCTGCAGTTCATCCAGAGTGATCATGGGCCTCTTGGCTGCATCTCTGATCAGTCTTCTCCTTGTATGAGCTGAAAGCTTAGAGGGACAGCCAGGTCTTCGTAGATTTGCAGTGGTCTGATACTCCTTCCATTTCAATATTATCGCTTGCACAGGGCTCCTTGGGATGTTTACAGCTTGGGAAATCTTTTTGTATCCAAATCCGGCTTTAAACTTCTCCACAACAGTATCTCGGACCTGCCTGGTGTGTTCCTTGTTCTTCATGATGCTCTCTGCGCTTTAAACGGACCTCTGAGGTCAACATTGGATCATTTAGAGATCCACACTGAACTTCTGGAGAGAGTTTGCTGCACTGAAAGTAAAGGGGCTGAATAATTTTGCACGCCCAATTTTTCAGTTTTTTATTTGTTAACAAAGTTTGAAATATCCAATGAATTTCGTTCCACTTCATGACTGTGTCCCACTTGTTGATTCTTCACAAAAAATTTACTGTTTTATATCTTTACGTTTGAAGCCTGAAATGTGGCAAAAAGGTCGCAGTTCAAGGGGGCTGAATACTTTCGCAAGGCACTGTATATATATATATATATATGTGTTTTTTTTTTATATCTGTCTAGAGTTCAGCTTTGTAAGTGTATCTAAAGTCAAATCATACTTTTAATTTTGGATAGAGTATGGAAAAACATCTATCATGTGTTATTTTGATGTTTGTCTTTCCACTGGGGTAAATAAAGTTGATCATAGATAGATTTATTTTAATCTTTTTTTTCAGCTAGCGAAAAACAAATTGATTCCTCCATCCACACAATTAATATGGATGGTGGAATCCTCCTCCCAGAGACATTGTATTCTGACTGCAGGGTCTCTTCACTGTCAGAATACACTGATCAGCGGCTGCAGCCCTTTCCCAGTTTAACTCTCTCTTTTTGTCTAGGTCACCAGCACAGAAAGAAAAAAGGAACTGTCACTTCCTAAGTGGGAGGTACAAAGAGTGCAATGGTCTTTTGGCCTATAAGGGCAAATAATCAGTCATGAGTGCTCCTCACTATTACTTGCCAATTATGTGCTCACAATACATCATATATGCCATAAATCAGTTTTCAGGGACCTTCATATCCCTTCTCATGTTCTAACTTTTACAATTTGACCCTCTATATAGTTTTTAGTATGACTGAAGCTAGACCTCACTTTAGTATCATTTAGAATTATGAGAGTTAAATAGGAAGCTCAGAGATTCTTTTAGATGCAATAGATTTGTTTAGATTGTTTAGATTTTTTACCATGACTTTGTGACTTTTACTTATGCCTCTACTTGTACTCTTGGACCCTGTTTTTTTCCTAGTGATTTCAAATATAGTGGTTCCCCCGCTGTAATTAAAATCAACCTACAAGGCCTTCTTCTAAGAAATAAAGTTGACGTTAGTCGAGGGGCCTCGCTGATGTAATCCATGGCTGAGTTTCAAAATTAACTCAGTGTCTGCCTAACTGCCTAACTTCTGACTTTGAGAACTGTATATCAGAGCTGAGTCTAACATTGTACAAGAGCATCCATGAGAGATGATGTCTAGGAAATTCTTATTAAAAACTTGACTTTCATCCTTGCATTCACTGGCAAAACATGTGAAACACATAATTTCAGCCTATCAATGTAATCTTGAAACAACATGATAATGGTTACAACCTGGCATGGTTCCCATCCAGATTATTCAGTGTGGACTCAGAGAAAGTAAAATGATAATACTAAATAATACAAAAAAATCTACTGCTTAAGCACTACACAATTATGCATGTGTTCAACTGTATACAATAAGTAATGGAAACATAAATTTGAATGGAGTTTGGCATTAACCGTATACTGAATATATATATATATATATATATATATATATATATATATATATATATATATATATATATACACACACACATATATATTATATATATAACACTAATGTTACCAAAAAATAAACACTTATGTTACCAAAAGTATTGAGACACCTGCCTTTACACACACATTAACTTTAATAGCATCCCAGTCTTAGTCCATAGGATTCAAAATTGAGTTGGCCCACCCTTTGCAGCTATAGAAGCTTCAACTCTTCAGGGAAGGCTGTCCACAAGGTTTAGGAGCGTGTCTATGGGAATGTGAAAAAGAAATGTGCTTCTGGAAGAATGGTCAAATATTCCTATATTCCTAGACCTTGTGGACAGCTTTCCCAGAAGAGTTGAAGCTGTTATAGCTGCAAAGGGTGGGCCGACAATATTAAACCTGACTTTGACAAAGCGCGGAGTGCAAAACATGTCGTCATGGTGATGGGATCGTTGTCTCTCTCGCTGTAGGAGTCACAGGCTTTCCTTTCCCTGTCTCTTGCCGGCGTGGTGAAGTGACATCAGCTACCGAACCGCTGCTGCTTGGATCCATTTCAGCCATCCGCCGCAAGTGCTCTTTACATCAGGTGTCTGCACTGACCGTCCATCTGGAGCCTCGGTTCATCCAGTGCCCATCCCTTAGGTGACAGCGTGGATGCCAGCTGGCTACGTCGTCTGGCCGGAGACTCAGCCAGCATTACATTAGCAGTGGGGGCAAGTACAGCTTAGCCCGACACCCTATCAGTGTTTGTTTTATTTTAATTGCTTTTTACCCAATAAACTGTGTGACTTTGGATTTTCCTTTTTGGAGTGGAGCCTCATTTAGCCATATTATGGTCGTTGCCTTTATATACTGTGACTAATTTTATTCATTCATCACCAGAAGCGCTATCCATCTTTCAGTTTTCCTATCAATTAGACTCTGTACCCAGGATTCCCCAACAGAGCTGCTGAGGTTGCATACAGGCTTTCCACCCATTGGTCATCCGGGCACCCCGTCTCTTCTTGTTTGCCATTATTCAACAATATTGAACCCTATGGACTAAGACTGGGATCTGGGATGCCATTAAAGTTCATTTATGTGGAAAGGCAGATGCCCCAATACTTTTGGTAATATAGTGTATATATATATATACTTCATATAATAAAATAGAGTGAACACAGAGTAACATTAATGATACGTAGTGATGGACAAATGTGCCTGGATTTAATTCGCCAAGGGTTCTGAGAGTCTGGTTTGAAATTCGTTTAACCTAAAGTTTGTTACATGATATATGATAAAAAGTCTATCCTTAATGAAAAAGTCATCTACAAAATATGCATAAAAGTTAATTTGGAACTTAAGTAAAAATGATAAACAGCACAACTATCTGGAAACATATATATAACTGGAAACTACATATAACATTGTTTACCAAATAGTATAATAAACAAGGAAATAATAATACAAAATAAATTATTTATACAAGGGTGTCAGTCAGTGACGTTATCAATAACCATAGTTGGTCTCTGCATATTGTCTTCCTCTCTCTTTCTGTCCCCATAGGCTTCATTTAAGGTATTTGAGTCCACTTCTCCTATTGCTACCAATCCAATTCAAATTTATTTCTTAAAATGACTGTTGTATCTTAATATTTAGATCAGATTGGTGGTTGTGAGAGAACAAAAACATTTTTTATTACTTGTTCTAGTACACAGGGCCCCTCTCAATCTTCTCTTATCTTTCTAGCTATAAGAAAAAGAATACCCTTTTACAATATATAAAAAACACGATAGATACTAATTTTTTAAAGCCTTAATATAAATTTAAAAAAATGTGAAGGATCTGAAAATCGGTACCAAACCATATAATAAGTACTTCACCAAAAATGTATGTTTGTTCTAGACTATATGTCTGCACATGGCAGAATTTCCATGAAAAGCCTCTACAAACTAAAAAGACAAATTAAAATATGTTTCTGTTTCCTAGTGGTGTTTAAACAGTGCTAAATGCCAACAAAGGTAATAAACAGTTCTTTTTTAACCTCCCTGGCGGTAAATCCCGAATGTGGCTCGGGGGTTAATTTTCAGTACCAAAAGTAGTAACCCCGAGCCAAACTCGGGATTACCATGTAGTGATGCGTACCTTGTCCCCAGCGATCCCCTGATGTCCTCCAGCTCGGTCCTCTGGCTGATGCCGGCATTAGTCTTCCAGGTTCCCTTTCCAGCGAGCGCCGCGATGCAGGGGGGCAGAACCTGGCGGGAATTTAAAAATAAAAACAAAAACACACATACACATTGTAATGCATTGTAATATATCATGATTACATTACTGTGTGAAACCATTTCACCTCAGTTTTGTCCCTAGTGATTTGTCCAGTGCCCTGCCTGCACTTTTAGTGTTCTGTCTGGAAACTTGAGAACGCCCGTGGTGTCCAAAAAGCGTTCCTTTAGGTCAAAAGCGGTTTTAGACCAGCTAGAAAACAGCGATAGGGAATTGGAATTACTTGAAGAATTGAGCGATAGTGATTCGTGGGGAAATTTGTCATCGGACACTGAAAGTAACGACATCGACAATTCTGCGACTGAGCTCAGTGATGTGAGAACTTGGTGCTCTATTGATTGCGGTGCAGATCAGACAGCGCCCCCCAAGATTCCCATTTACTGGAGCACCTGGTATGAAAGTAGAAGTTGAACACAACAACCCCTTGGCACACCTACAATTATTTCTGACCGATGAGGTTATTGAAAAAATAGTTACTGAGACAAACTGGAAAAAAGAGCAACAATTAGCTACTCTGCATCGGAAGTTTGCAAAATGCAGAAAGTGAGAACCAGTGACCAAATAGGACATTTGGAAATTTCTGGGCCTAATAATACTTCAGAAGTGGTATTGGACAACTAATACATTACTTGCCACTCCATTCTTTGGCACAGTCATGTCAGAGTACAGATTTTCCCTGATTATGAAATATTTACACTTTTTGGGAAGTATCTCAATGATTCTAAAGAATTTCAAACAGAGCTATGTGCCAGAAAGAGATATCAGCCTAGATGAAAGTCTAATGGCCTACAAGGGAAGGCTCAGCTGGGTACTATACATTGCATCAAAGAGGGCACGATTTGGCGTAAAATCCTACATGCTATGCGAATCGTCACCTGGCTACATTTGGAATCCAGTCATATACACTGGAATTACACTGGAATATACACTAGAATTTGGATTACCCTTACATAGATTATTCCCCCTTCAATCCATAATGAATGCTGCTGCAAGACTTACCCACCTTACCAACCGTTCGGTGTCCTCCACCCCGCTCTGCCAATCCCTTCACTGGCTTCCACTCACCCAACGAATAAAATTCAAAGTGCTAACAATAGTTTACAAAGCCATCCACAACTCTGCCCCCAGCTACATCACTAACCTGATCTCAAAATATCAACCAAGCTACTCTCTTCGGTCTTCCCCCAGACCTCCTGCTCTCTAGCTCCCTTGTCACCTCTTCCCATGCTCGCCTCCAGGATTTCTCTAGAGCTTCTCCCATTCTTTGGCACTCTCTACCCCAATCTGTCTGACTGTCCCCTAATCTATCCATCTTTAGACGATACCCGAAAACCCTTCTCTTTAAAGAAGCCTACCCGGCTGCTAACTAATAACACTGTTTCACTTGCTCCATCAGCTCATCCCCCACAGCTATTGCCTTTTGTATCAATTGACCCTCCCTTTTAGATTGTAAGCTCTAACGAGCAGGGCCTTCTGATTCCTTTTGTTCCAAAATTGTAGTGTAACTGTAATGTCTGCCTTCATTTTGTTAAGCGCTGCGCAAACTGTTGGCGCTATATAAATCCTGTATAATAATAATAATAATAATAATAATAATAAACACTGGAAAAGGAACAAAATTCAATCCAAAATACAGCAACTATGGAATGGCAACATCTTCCATTCTTTCACTCATTGAGTCATTGCTAAATCAGGGCTATTGTGTAACAACCAACAACTTCTCCTGAACTGTATGAGTTTCTTCTACAAAATAAAACAGATGCCTATGGAAGTGTTAGGGCAAACTGGCACAACATCCTGCTAACATTTGGCAATAAGAAGCTGAAGACTGGAGAACTGGTTCCCTGGCAGAAAGGCAAAATGATGGCACTGCGATGGCGTGACAAGAAAGATGTGTGCCTAATGTGTACAGTTCATAATACCTGCACTGTTATGGTTTGCACGAAAGTGGTGGTTCACACTGATGCGATCACAGAGATCGCATGTAATTCGGAGTGCACTGCTCCTAAAATTACATGCGATGTCTGTGCGGTGCAAATTCAGCCATACAGTTTGTATGGCTGAATTCGCACCACAATCGCAGTGAACATGCACAGGACCCCTTTTTTGGTCTGCAGCAGAATCGGATCGCATGGTGGTTCACAACAGTACGATCCGATTCTGTGCGAACTGTCAGATCGCACTGCGATATGCGATCTGAACTGGGGGTGTCGTTAACTTTGAATTGACACCCCCAGCGTATTGCATATGGCAGTGTGAACTGCCTGTGCTGCGGATGCGACGCGGGAACACGCAGATATATTCGCAGTGTTCCTGCATCGCATCAGTGTGAACCAGCACTGAGTGACACAAATCGCTCGGTAATAGGTCCACAAAAGTCCTTTAACTACCTCCCACCCGGGCCATAGTACATATACGGCCGGGCGGGAGTCTCGTCCTTCTGAATGGACGTTCCGGAACGTCCTTCAGAAGGAGAGAGATTGCGCCGCCGCGGGCACGCACAGCGGTGCGATCTCGATGTGCCTGTGTCCCTCGGACACAGAGCAACATCATTCAGGAGGGCCCTGTGATTGGCCCTCCTGATCACATGACGGCTGTGTCCAATCACAGCCGTCATGTAATGTAAATAGAGCCGTTGTAACGGCTTCGATCTCTTCTCCTCCTGACAGATCCTGTCAGTGAGGAAAAGAGGGATGATCGGTGCTGCTGCGGGGGTGATCAGTGAGTATTTCTAATTATTTACTGATCACAGGGGGGGTCTGTGCTGGTAATCAGAACATTGATTACCAGTGCAGCCCTGGGGGGGAGGGGTGCCACTAAGCCACCAGGGATGCCCACCCATGACCACCAGGGATGCCCACTATGGCCACCAGGGATGGCAAGCAGGGCTCAGAGAGCCCCCCAGTGCCCTCCCTATCAGTGTTGCCCACCAATGCCATCTATCAGTGCTGCCCACCAGTGCCGTTATTGCCATCTATCAGTGCCGCCCACCAGTGCCCATTATTGCCCACCAGTGCTGCCTATCAGTGCCCATCAGTGCCCCCCATCAGTGCCGATCAGTGCCACCCATCAGTGCCGATCAGTGCCGATCATTGCCGCCCAACAGTGCCACCTATCAGTGCCCATCAGTGCCGCCAATCAGTGCCCATCAGTGCTGCCTATCAGTGCCCATCAGCGCTGCCTATCAGTGCCCACCAATGCTGCATATCAGTGCTATCTATCAGTGCCACATATCAGTGCCCATCAGTGCTGCATATCAGTGCCACCCCATCAGTGCCACCCCATCAGTGCCACCCCATCAGTGTCTCCTCATCAGTGCCTGTCAGTGCGGCATCATCAGTGCTCATCAGTGCAGGAAAAAACATATCTATTTACAAAATTTTATAACCTAAACAAAAAAAACTTTTTTTTTTTTTTCAAACTTTTCAGTCTTTTTTTATTTGTGCACCAAAAAAGAAAAAACCTGATGGTGATCAAATACCACCAAAAGAAAGCTCTATTTGTGGGGAAAAAATGACACAAATTTGGTTTAGGTACAGCGTTGCATGACCGCGCAATTGTCATTCAAATTGCAACAGCGCTAAAAGCTGAAAATTGGTCTGGGAAGGAAGGGGGTTTAAGTGCCCTGTATTGAGGTGGTTAAAGGACTGGTATAGGTGTACTATTGTTTAGTGTGCAGTATATAGGGGTTTAATACACTTATAATATACTTTCTAATATAGAAAGCACATTGTAATGTATTTGGGTACTGCAGAAATGTTGCCTCTTTTGCTGCGTTAACTCTGCTACACACAGTGACAAAAGTTACTAAAAAATATTTATCATAACTGGTGTGATAAACCAGTGGCCCCTCAAAACGACAGATTGAAGCGGGGTGTTATATAACAATATACTTTCATAATAGTGTATTAGGGTACTGCAGAAATTTCGCCTCTTTCGCTGCGTTAACTCTGCTATACACAGTGACAAAAGTTACTGCAAATTTTTTTTTTATAGCTGGTGTGATATACCAGTGGCCCCCAAAACGACAGATTGAAGCGGGTGTTATATACGTTCTTCAACATATACTGCGCTTCTCTAGAGACTTTTGTCACAGGGTCATTTAAAAAAAATGACAGACAGAGGAAGAGGCAGGCCCTTCCACAGGGGTGGTAGGGATAGGGCAGGAGCACCAGGCCGGAGCCAAAGTGGGAAGTTGCAGAAGGTGCGTTCGATTACGTCAAAAGACGCACCAGACTTGGTTGAGTGGCTCACTCAGCCTTCCTCTTCTGCACCCTCCTCATCTTCTCTATCTGCACCCTCTTCACTCTCTGCTGTGTGCACCCCCAAAGACACCACCACCAACACCACCACCATCACCATATACCCTCTGCTTGAGTCAGAGGAATTATTTTCCAATCCATCACAAGACATTTAGGATGCACAGCCATTCTTGGCATTGGATCAGGAAGAGGAGGTAGCAACAGCCGCCACTCAGCACTCTGACGACAGAACCCAGATCAGCCGAAGGAGGTTGGTCTCCGCTGTTGCTGCCTACTCCAAGATCTCTAATGTTAATGGTGGGGAAGGTGATGTCGATGATGCAGAGGCAAAATTTCTGCAGTACCCAAATACACTATTATGAAAGTATATTGTTATATAACACCCTGCTTCAATCTGTCGTTTTGGGGGGCCACTGGTCTATCGCTCCAGTTATAATATTTTTTTTTAATTGCTTTTGTCACTCTTTGTAGTTGTAGTATCGCTGCAGAACCGCTCACCAGTCACAATACTGCACAATACAAATTCACTATAATATGCTTTCTATATTCATCCAGCATTGCGACTTCCTCATCTTCCTGCTCCTGCTCCTCTCGACAGCTTGATCAATGACACGATGCAATGCACGCTCCAGAAACAAGGCGTAGTGTACGATGTCACTGATGGCGCCCTGGCTGCGACTGACCAGTTTGGTGATCTCATCAAATGGCTGCAGAAGTCTGCATGTGTCGCGCATGAGGAGCCACTGGCGTGGTGAAAAAAACCCAAGCTCCCCAGAACCTGTCCTGTCGCAGAGTTCGTACAGGTAGTCGTTAACTGCACGTTTCTGCTGGAGCAGCCTATCAAGCATATACAAGGTTGAGTTCCATCGTGTCGGGCAGTCACAAATAAGACATCTGATGGGCAGGTTGTGTCGCTGCTAAATGTCAGCAAGGCAAGCCATGGCTGTGTAAGATCTTCTGAAATGGGCCGAGATTTTCCTTGCCTGACGCAAGACGTCCTGGACCCCAGGGTATTTGACAACGAATCGCTGCATGACCAAGTTCAGGACGTGTGCCATGCATGGCACGTTTGTAATTTTGCCCTGTTTCGGCGCGCTCAGCAGATTAGCACCGTTGTTGCACACCACTTTACCAACTGTCAAATTGAATGGTGTTAGCCACTGATCTGCCTGTGAACACAAAGCTGAAAGGAGTGCAGGACCAGTGTGGCTCTTTGCTTCCAAGCACAACAGATGCAGCACAGCATGGCAAGGTCTCACCTGGCATGCCGAATAGGTTCTGGGGATCTTGGGCGGCCCATCGTAAAGAGACGGTAGCAGTGGAAAAGGAGGAGTCAGCCGAGGAGGATAGGGAGGATGGAGTAGGATGAGAAGAAGAGGCAGGCCTGCATGCAATCTGTGGTGGTAAAACCAAATCTACACGGGTGCCATGGGTTTCATGCTTGACGGCCGTCAGAATGTTCATCCAGTGGGCAGTAAAAGTTATATACCTTCTGTTTGCTAGACCATGTGTCTGTGGTCATATGTATCTTGGCACCGACACTGTGTGCCAGAGATACATTCACTTTCCGCTGAACATGGCCATATAGCTCTGGGATGCTCTTCTGCGAGAAATATTTCCTTCCTGGGACCTTCCATAGTGGTGTTCCAATGGCCACAAATTTTCGAAATAGTCCACCAGTTTATATGGCAGTAGTTGGCAGGCTATCAGTTCCGACAAGCCAGCGGTCAACCATTGGGCAAGAGGGTTATCCGGCGTCATCATTTTTTTACGCCACGGAAGCCTGCCTTTTTCTAGAAAAACGTGAGGACGGCATGATGGAAGGTGGAGTGGAGGACAATTGTGAGGAGAGAGGAGAAGGAGAAGAGGATGGACGGTGAGAGCCTGTAGTGTGGCTTTGTCGGTTCTGACGGCGTTGTTCCCACTGAGCTCAGTGATGGGAGTCCAGGTGCCTTCTTAGGCCTCTTTCACACAAGCGGACCGTTCAGATCCGCCTGTCCGTTTTTTTGGTGGATATGAACGGTCCCCTCATGCATGTCTATGGGGCATCGGATGTCAGCGGAGACATGTCTGCTGACATCCGATCCAATCCGTCAAATTTGGATGGATGGAAACCCTATTTTCCATCCGTCCAGCAGATCTCTAGGTGAGTGTTGGGCTTACCGCGACCTATTTGTTGACTGCAAAGGCTCCAGCATCAGGGAATGCATAGACCGACAAGTGTCTGACTACATCGGGTTAACGGCCGATGTGGACACTCTGAGAAGTGATGAATCCCTGGACTACTGGGTGGGCCGTCTTGACCACTGGCCAGAGCTTGCACAATTTGCAATGGAACTGTTGGCTTGCCCCTCTTCCAGTGTCCTGTCCAGAAGGTCGTTCAGCGCAGCAGGGGGGATCATGACCAATAAGCTCACTCGCCTAGCTCACAACAGTGTTGACTACCTGTAAGATCCTGGTACCTGCGGTACCCTTCCAGCCTATTTGTACATTACGTTCCACCATATAGATAGGTGGAACGCATCTAGTACCTGTCTCTTTAAATTCCATGACCTCATCAGTGAGTGCCGCTCTGAGCGGCTATTTCAACCGCCGGCATTCACTCACATGTGTTCGTGCAAACCGCTTGCTACAGCATTACCGAACGCTGCCGAATCCTCCAGCTATTCCCTAATACCTGGATTGACCGAAGACTTGCTACAACATCTTGTATCTCGCTACAAGATCATTACCTCACCGCCGGAACCCTCTCCTTACAAACCTACCAGTGATAAGTACCCCACAGGGGAATACCTTCCTAATCTACTTTCACTACTACTCTGCTTACTAAAGACTATTGCTACTCTAAGAACTATACTGTTACATCTTACATCTGCACCGCTACTTAGATTGCAAGCTCTTGAGCCTATTACCATCTTGTCACTGCACTAGCCTAGCATCTCCTGTACACTTCATCTGCTCTTCACTACCACCTGTTACCTGTGCATGATTGCTATCCTAAGTGCTTACTATCACCATCTGTTACCTCTTACCATTGCTATCACTATCCACGCCTGTCCCCTCAGTATCACCTCTATACTTTCACATATAAACATATCACTCCAGGAACATCTTTAATGAGTGTCTGTGTTTGTGTATGTGCTTGCTGAGACAGGCTGATGCACAATGATGAGTCTTGAGAGTTGGATATGGTAGTTCAACACATCTCTACATGACTACTGAGTGTAACTTCCGCAGCTGCAAATCCACACCACACAAATAAACGCCGGAGCGTTACACTACCTCACATTTTTGAAAATGAATGAGGCATGGATCTCGGAGGAATTCAACACATGTGACCAGTAGACCATGTTTGATTCAAATTCCTAATGACAGGCCTCAAATATCTGTCACCACCCATAACAATTTATGGCCCCTGTCTTAAGTAAATATAGCGGCATAAAAGACCTTTTATGTCCATCGAATGCCTAATTGCTACAGTCTGTCCCAGCTCCACACAGCAACCTCTCCCTACACTGACAAAAGACTTTTGTGGACCTATTAGCTAGCGACTTGTGTCACTATACAGTCTGTCCAGGTTCCAGCAACCTCCAGCCACAGAATACACTGCCTGTGGGCTAATTTTTGGGGCCTGTACTGGCCGACACTTACTTCTGTATCCTGTGAATGCCTAATGTACCTCCAGCCACAGAATACAAAGTTCTTTGCTGTCAAGTGACGAAGTTACGCTGCAGCGCTGACAGGCGAGCGGCAGCAGGGTGAGAACGCTGAAAGTGCGCACAGACGGCATGCACTTTCTGCAGCAGCTCTGACATATCGGGGTAATTTTTAAGGAACCTCTGCACCACCAAATTCAGCACATGCGCCAGGCAAGGGATGTGCGTCAAACCAGCTAGGCCCAGAGCTGCTACGAGATTTTGCCCATTATCGCACACCACCAGGCTGGGCTTGAGGCTCTCTGGCACCAACCACTCATCGGTCTGTTGTTCCATGCTCCTCCACAACTCCTGCGCGGATTTGGGTTTTTAACCCAAACAGGCAAGTTTTAAAACTGCCTGCTGTCGTTTACCCCTGGCTGTGCTGAAGTTGGTGGTGAAGGTGTTACGCTGACCGGATGAAGAGGCGGTAGAGGATGAGGATGAGGAAGCGGAGTAGGAGGAGTTAGCAACAGGAGGCAAACTGAAGCGCCCTGCAATCCTCGGTGGTGGAAGGAGATGCGCCAAACAAATTTAAAGGGTGTATCTCACAGTAACATAATCAGTAAACGCTGCAAAATTATGAATTTTCCCCTAAATGTGTGCTTATTGAATAGCAGAATAGAACAGTATGTAAAGGGTGTATCTCACACGTACACATACAGACTAGGCCGCAATTTAATGTTTTCCCTAAATGGGTGTTTATTGAATAGCAAAATAGAATAACAGTATCCAAAGGGTGTATCTCACACGTACAGATACAGACTAAGCCGAAATGTAATATCTTTCTTTCCTCTAAATGGGTGTTTATTGAATAGCAGAATAGAACAACAGTATCCAAAGAACAACAGTATCCAAAGTGTGTATCTCACACGTGCAGATACAGACTAGGCCGCAATTTAATATCTTTCTTTCCCCTAAATGGGTGTTTATTGAATAGCCGCATAGAACAACAGTATCCAAAGGGTGTATCTCACACGTACAGCTAATGACTAGGCCGAAATTTAATATTTTTTCCCTAAATGGCTGTTTATTGAATAGCGGCATAGAGTAACAGTATACAAAGGGTGTATCTCACAGTAACGTATGCAGACTAGGCCGCAATTTAATTTTTTTCCCCTAAATGGGTGTTTATTGAATAGCGGAATATACCAACAGTATCCAAAGGGTGTATCTCACACGTACAGCTCCAGACTAGGCCGCAATTTAATATTTTTTCCCTAAATGGTTGTTTATTGAATAGCGGCATAGAACAACAGTATCCAAAGGGTATATCTCACACGTAAAGCTACAGACTAGGCCGCAATTTAATATTTTTTGCTAAATGGGTGTTTCTTGAATAGCAGAATAGAACAACAGTATCCAAAGAGTGTATCTCACACGTACAGCTACAGACTAGGCCGCAATATAATATTTTTTCCCTAAATGGGTGTTTATTGAATAGTGGCATAGAACAATGGCATAGAAAAACAGTATACAAAGGGCGTATCTCACAGTAACATATGCAGACTAGGCCGCAATGTAATTTTTTTTTCTCTAAATGAGTGTTTATTGAATAGCAGAATAGAACAACAGCATCCAAAGGGTGTATCTCACACGTACAGCTACAGACTAGGCTGCAATTTCATATTTTTTCCCTAAATGGGTGTTTATTGAATAGCAACATAGAACAACAGTATACAAAGGGTGTATCTCACAGTAACATATGGACACTAGGCCGCAATTTAATTTTTTTTCCCCTAAATGGGTGTTTATTGAATAGCGGAATAGAACAACAGTATCCAAAGGGTGTATCTCACAGTAACGTATGAATGAAAAAATTTTATTTTCCCTTTAATTGGTGATTTTCAAAGAGCAGGTTAGAACACAGCAGTGTCTAAAGGCTTTATCACACAGTAACATATAAAGGAAAAAATGAAAAAAAAAATTTCCCTTTAAATTGGTGATTTTTGAATAGCAGATTAGAACAGCACTGTGTGTAAAGGCTGTATGTCACAGTAACATATGAATGAAAAACTGAAAAATAATTATTTTTCCCTTAAATTGGTGATTTTTGAATAGCAGATTAGAACACAGCAGTGCCTAAATGCTGTATGACACAGTAAAGTATGAATAAAAAACTGAAAAATAATTATTTTCCCCTTAAATTGGTGTTTTTTGAATAGCAGATTAGAACAGCAGTGTCTAAACGCTGTATGTCACAGTAAAATATGAAGGAAAAAACGTTTTGTTTCTTTTTAAATCCAGATTAAGCAGACACATATGCACTGAGCTTGCATTAAATGTCCGCTGCACGCCGCCCACCTAGCAGACTGATAGAAGTTTTTTTTTCTCCCTCCTCCTCACTGGGCTCAGGTCAGGGCAAAAAAATTGTGCACTGCACCACCCCCACACAATAAAATCAATGTAGATCGCTGTCTGATTAAAGAACATTCTTCTGTCCTGTGTCCTATTCTTTCCCTGAAAGCATTCTCCACCCCTTTCAATAATCTCCTATCTCTCCCTCAAATAAGCAGCAGCAGGAACCTGTCCCTACAATAGTTACAGCAGAGTGAGGTGCAGCGCTACGTGACTCCAGCTTATATAGAGGCTGGGTCACATGCTGCACTGGCCAATCACAGCCATGCCATTAGTAGGCATGGCTGTGATGGCTTCCAAGGGCACACTAGTTAAACGCTTGTTGATTGGCTGCCCCGCAGCTGTTGAAACCGCGCCAAAAGAACTGAACAATCCCGAATATACAGTAAAATCCCAAATATACAGTAAAATGTTCGGGTCCGGGTACCGAACACCCAAAAGTCTGGTACGATCCCGAACAATACAGTCCGTGTTCGCTCAACCCTAATTATATTATAATTTATTATATTATAATTTATAATTTCTTTTTTTCAAACTTTATCATACCCAGGATGTCTACTAGACTCTTGTTTAAACAGATTTAAGTGAGTTATTCCTAAGAATTACAGGCCTACAATATAAAACAACAGATTTCCATGCAAAATAATGTACCCCTTTCACATTCAAAAATACTGACATAATAAGACTTAACCGCCAGGGAGGTATGATACAATCATTTATATACATATACTGGAACATTCATTTTGCATTTAGAGAGGTAGATATTGACTTTTAAATATTGTGTGATTCTATGGTTTAGGTCTGTTTGTGACCTCAAGGGATTACAGATGTTACATTCAGGAATTTTGCTTAGGAAAATAATGAACTGTCAGGGTAAGTAGGTGATTGTGAATTCTTCCTGACAATATGATATTGATAAATATGTGATAAATCCATAATGTTAACCAAAGTTTTAGATGTTTTTTTGCCCTAGAACTTTACAACTAATAAAAAAAAAAAAAATTAACCAAAAGCATATTTATTTTATGATTATTTATAAAAACATAACTTATTATACAATCTAATAAGACTGATAATGCCTAGTGGGGTTTTTTTTTTTTTTTAAGGTCACTGTAAGCAGTAAAGATCTTTTACAATATGACACATGCAGTGTCGCTTGCCGCAACCAAAAGTTAGATCAGTAAGATAGGAATTCTGATTGGTTTACGTCACTTTGCCATTTTTACATGATAAGTAATGCTGTCATAGTACAAGTCAAAAAGGAGAGGAAAGAAAAAGCGGGACTATACCGGCATCAAAATGAAGGGATTCATACAAATCTTCACACTTTCATTAAAAAATACAACTTTATTGATAAATAAAAAAGACAAAAAACAGGACAAAAAGCTAGTACAAAATACCAAATTGTTGCAGGATCTAAATATAGGTGCCGTCTGAAGGTCCCTGGTAAGCTTATATTTAGATCCTGCAACAATTTGGTATTTTGTACTAGCCACCTGAGGTGGAAGCTACGGATCTAATTTTTATATATATGGTTATGTAATATGTGGTGTCATGTTTTTTGTCTTTTTTATTTATCAATAAAGTTGTATTTTTTAATTAAAGTGTGAAGATTTGTATGCATCCCTTCATTTTGATGCCGGTATAGTCCAATTTTTTCTTTCCTCTCCTTTTTGACTTGTACACGATTTGGGGACGATGGCATAGATATCACAGTACATTTTTTTGCTATAAAACTGCCATAGACTGGCTTAAAATGCTCTGTTTTTGTTTCTTTAGATCAGGGGTCTTCAAACTATGGCCCTCCAGATGTTCAGGAACTACAATTCCCATCATGCCTAGTCATGTCTGTGAATGGCAGAACTTTACATCGCCTCATAGGATGTGTAGTTCTGCAACAGCTGGAGGGCCAGAGTTTGAGGATCCTTGCTTTAGATTGTAAGTTCTTCGATGTAGTGCCCTCCACTTTTCTCTTTTATTATACCACTAACTGAAAGAGAAGGGTTGCCCTGTGGGACTTTATATGAGGTGCACACATGAGTCGTTTAAGTTGTAAAATATATATTTAATTGAAAATGTAACACAAATAATGTCACTGTAGCAATGATGCAGAAAATTACGTATATTCTGATCCATAAACAATACATAGTAGTCATGTCATATAGTAAAAAAGTACATTGATCACAGGTAATTGTCACTATAACAGTGATACAGAGAAATACGTAAATTCTGGACCACAAACAATGCATGGTAGTCATGTCATATAGTAATAAAAGTTCATAGCGTAATTTATAAAAGTAACATCACGACTCAGATATAGAGATTTCGTATGCCATTGTAACAATAAAAAATTATGGGTACAGGGGTAAAAAGCATTGTTAGAACTCTACGCATTTCATGGGTCGTAGTATGCCCATTCATCAGGAGTAGATGCATATATCTGAAAAAGATGTAAAGGTATATGTAAAGTTGAATGGTAGCTAGTAATGCATGGTAACTCAAAAGAGCCCATGTGGGGAAAACCATACTTACACCGCAGTTGAACCATCTGTGCTGGGGCAGCGCTAACACATGGCGGCAGTGAACGTGTCCGGTTCGGAAGCCGATGGGACGGAACCAAACCATTACCCCACCGGAGACCATGCGGGTAGTAGATGTGGGACATAGAAGGGTGATAATTTGAATATAATTCTCCAATCTACAAGTAAAAAGAGTAAATTTTGTATGTCGTAATGGGATGCATGGCAAGGACAAAATTGATAGCCAGCAAAAAGGTATGGATATCAATACTCAAGTAAGGCATTAAAAATGAGTATAGGTAGCATAGCTGTATGAGATCAATAGTAGCCAGCAAAGAAATATATATGTAGATGAAGATATCCATATATAAACAAATTGAAGGGGTAGATATACATATAATAAATATAGAGACCATAGAAACCATAGAAGGTGATGAACAGTGTATGATTTCCAAAATAAAACCAGATAAATAGGTGGAAAATTGCCAAGTGAAAGTGTGGTCTGGACCAAGCAATTGGAGCTTTACATTTGCCTGGAGGTGGTAAAAAAGTTTAATATTTTTATTACATAAATGTAGCCTCTCTCATCTAGTGAAAAAGCTAATATTAATAACACCTAACATATACTGTATCTCTCCTTTTTTAAATCACCCAAATAATCAAGGGATAATGATTCAATATACCAATGTTTTCATGTGATAAGCCACATCATAATTATTGATGGCATGAAAAAAAATATTGTACCTTATTAACCAGAAATGAATGGCTAAATAATATTTTTTTCATTCTTTACCTATAAACTATATCTATCTTTCTGTATTCTGCGTCCATTTTATGTTTCTTTGGGTATTTGTTATAGCAAGTTTAAATTCCAAATGTACGCTTAGATTTTGCTGGCATTTTTTTCTGAATCCCCCTTCCAGATACTGAATTCATCTACAGTATAGGAGGCAATGACTGTGACCTCATTTTACAGTGCTTCTGATGTATTGACAACTATGACATCACCTGGCCTTGTAAAAACAAACAGACCTGACCACGGCCATGTTGTTCCTTCACCTTTGATTCCTATACTCGTTTTGTTTGCTCTACAGCCCAGCTTATGTACATTTCTGCTCCACTGACCCTATGCTATGCAGCTACCGTCCCCCATTTCCAGTAAGCATATAACAAAGTTAACTGTAAAGAGTAATTTGAAAGCACTGGAAGGGTCTTCTCTGCTTATTTTTCTAAAGAGCCAGAATCTATATAATATATCTTCTGAGAAAACATCTGACATAGACGGACTTCAACAAATATATCATTGTGAAATGGTCAGGTGTTCCTTTTTATTGTGTCATCAAGCAAGTTTGTGGACACTGGCCTTTTAGAAATGTTGGGAAAGGGATGGGGGAGAGGCAATCAGTACTTCATCAATCATCAATGATGGATGATCTCAGCTGTCAGCGAGATAGTAACATGTTTTACTTTACTATTACAAATGACAATTTAAAATGATACACATATATACACACACAACATATACTGTACACACCATTTTTTATTTTTTTTGCAAAACAGTAACAGTTAACTACTTCATTACCAGGCACTTTTACACCATTCCAGCCCAGTCCAATTTTCAGCTTTCTGCACTGTTGCACTTTGAATGACAGTTGCAATATGCAACACTGTACCAAAACTACATTTTTATCATTTAGTTCACACAAATAGAGCTTTGGTCTGATGGTATTTAATCACCACTGGGTCTTTTATTTTTTTTTGCTAAATAAACAAAAAAAAAAAAAAAAGACTGAAATTTTTGAAATAAAAACATTTTTTTCTTTGTTTCTGTTATAAAATTTTACAAATAAATAATTATTCTTCATAAATTTAGCCCACAATTTTTTCTGCTACATTTCTTTTGGAAAAATAACCCAAATCAGTGTATATTATTTAGTCTGGGTGAAAGCTATATAGTCCACAAACTATAGTATATACCAGGTTATTTTTTGCGATTCGGCACTGTTATTTTAACCACTTATGCCCCGGAGGATTTGGCTGCTCAAAGACCAGGGCTTATTTTGCGATTCGGCACTGCGTGACTGTAACGGACAATTGCGCGGTCGTGCGACACTATACCCAAATTAAATTAACGTCCTTTTTTTCCCACAAATAGAGCTTTCTTTTGGTAGTATTTGATCACCTGTGCAATTTTTACTTTTTGTGCTATAAACAAAAAAAGAGCGACAATTGTGAAAAAATAACAATATTTTTCTCATTTTTTTTTTTTTTTATAGGAAATCCCCCCCACCCAAAAAAAAAAAGTAAAAATCTAAATTTTTTAACATTCTAGGCCAATTTGTTTTCTGCTACATATTTTTGGTGAAAAAATTTGCAATAAGCGTATTTTGATTGGTTTGCGCAAAAGTTATTGCCTTTACTAACTACGGGAAAGATTTATGTAATTTTATTGTTTTTTTTTTTAACTAGTAATGGCGGCGATCTGCGATTTTTTTTTGCGGGACTGCGACTTTGCGGCGGACAGATCAGACCCTTGAATGACATATTTGACACTTTTGGGGGTACCAGTGACATTACTACAGTAATCAGTGCTATACATATGCACTGTTACTGTAAAAATTACACTGGCAGGGAAGGGGTTAACTTTATGAGAGATCCAGGAGTAAAGTGTGTCCCTAGAGGCGTGCTTCTAACTGTCAAGGGGCATGGCTTTTGATGTAACCACAGAGACATACGATCCTACATAGCAGGATCGTATGATCTCTGCAGTTACACCAGGGAGAATGACAGGCGGCTTTGTTTACATTAGCCGCCTGCCTTTCTCCCTCTTCAGCAGGAGATAGCCGGTCACTCGCGCGGTGATGGCAGTGAACGAGCGGGAGCGCGCCTCCGGTGGCGCGCGTTTGCCCCCTATTGGCTCGCGGGCGATTGACGTACCGACACGTCACTTTGCCCAGGAGGGGCTGACCGCCGCAGTATATGTACTTGCGGTGGTCGGCAAGTGGTTAACTGACAATTGCGTGGATGTGCGATTCTGTACCCAAATAAAATTTATGCTCTTTTTTTTCCCCACAAAATAGAGCTATATTTGGTGGTATTTGATCACCTCTGTAATTTATATTTTTTGCGCTATAAACAAAAAAATTAGCGACAATTCTGAAAAAAAAAAAAAAAACAATATTTTTCACTTTCTGTTATATAACATTCCCAATAAAAAAATGTAAAAATCTAAATTTTTTCAGCATTTTAGGCTAATTTGTATTCTGCTACATATTTTTGGTAAAAAAATCCCAATAAGCGTATTTTGATTGGTTTGCGCAAATGTTATTGTATCGCGTCTACAAACTAAGGAAAAGATTTATGTCATTTTTATTTATTTATTTTTTACTGGTAATGGAGGCGATCAGGGATTTTTAGCGGAACTGCGACATTGCGGCGGACAGATCAGACCCCTAACTGACATTTTTGACACTTTTGGGGGGACCAGTGATATTACTAGAGTAATCAGGGCTAAAAATCTGCACTGTTACTGTAATAATGAAATTGGCAGGTAAGGGGTTAACCCGGGGGGGGGGGGGGGTAAATGTGAGCCTAGGGGGTGTTTTCTAACTGTGACGGGGATGGGCTTATGGAATCAACACAGCGACCTGTGTTCCTAAATAGGAGAAACGCAGGAGCTCTGTATTGATTCCTGAGAGAACAACGGTCTG
This sequence comes from Pelophylax lessonae, assembly GCF_965119305.1. Lineage (NCBI taxonomy): Eukaryota > Metazoa > Chordata > Amphibia > Anura > Ranidae > Pelophylax > Pelophylax lessonae. The sequence goes on from NC_138772.1 coordinate 451,412,042, forward strand.
CTGTGTTCACAACAGCAAACCGTCGTTCTCTCTCCACAGGGAGCGATCGCGGGTACCCGGCAGCAATAGCAGCCATTGGCCTCATGAATCAGCTTCCCTGCTGGCGAATGGGGGCGCGTGTGCCCCCAGGATCACTTCAGCAAACCATCATGCAGGTACGGCAATTCGCGGAAACCTGCTGACCTGCCACTGTATATTGACGGAGGCTTGTCGGCATGTGGCTAACCCTGATGTACTGAGGGCCTATGTCATTTCCTGAGGCCCTAGAATGCCAGGACAGTAAAACTATCCCCCAAATTTCCCCTTTTTGGAAAGTAGACAGTTCAAGGTATTTAGTAAGAAGCATAGCAGGTTTTTTAAGTTGTAATTGCTTGTCATAATTTTTTGTAAAATGAATAAATAAAAAAAAATTCAAATTTTTTTTTTTAACATACTCTCACCAGTGCAGTACCGCATCCTCATATAACTGGAGTGGTGGTGATGAGGGACACTGACTGGTGACATTGCAAAAAAAAAAATGTTATAATTTAATTTTTTAATTTATTTTATTTTCGATTTTTTTTTAAACACACTGTGACCAGAGCAATATATTGTTACCATTGCAACACTTTACTACTCTGGGCACGTGATCAGGATTTTTTTTTATTTATCACATAATGTTTGCTTATAGTGTTACATTGCTATAAGCAACCATTTTACTGAATTAAACAAATTCATTCAGTCTGTTTTGTTGTGATTAGCTGTAAATGGTAAAAGCTAATCGGATGGTACAGATGGGCTGTGATTGGCCCCGTCTGTACCACGTGATCACATTGACCAATTAAAGCTAGCAACACAATTGTGAACATTGGATGGCATGAAAGAAAGCAATCTATTGTGTACAACTGTCATGTGACCTGCTGTGATTCTTCACGGTGGTTACATGGTACCGGCTAAAGCTGGTACTCTGATCAGTCATTGGCTGTGTCCTGTAGACATGGCCAGTTACAGATCGTGCCACTGCGCGGCCCCATGGTCACACTATCGGCGCTTCCAGAGAGGGCGTCAGATGACGTCCACTCAGGACAACAAAACCATCAAGCAGCAGTACACACGTACCTAAATTCAGACAGTTCCAGCTGAACTGGCTGAGTTTCGGTACATGTATACTCAGCTTAAGTCAATGCTTAAAGTGTTACTAAACTCACAATATTAAAATCAGTCTGTATATGCAGTAAAGCATGCTTGTTATACTCACTGTGGAACCCAAGGGGTTAATCCTCCGCATTGTGTAAAAAGGCTTTTTGATCCTGTCTTCTCTGATCCTCCCCTTCCACTGTTCCTTAATAAATTTCTGATAACACAGTCTATTGAGTCAGGTTGCACATGCTCCGTTTGAGGTGTATTGCTAGAGAAGTATTTTTTTTTTTTTTTGAGAGGGTGCGTTTGCTCAGCACAGGGCCAATCAGCACTGTCCATACAGAGGGTCAGAGGTCTTGCAGTCTCATAGGTCAGTCAGAAAACTCCTCCCACAAGCTTTAAGCAGTGCTTGGCTGGACACTGATAGAAGTCACTAGACTGCTATTGAGAAAAAGTTTTTTTCTATTAATATTTATTATTACATATACAGTATATATATATTATATATATATATATATATATATATATATATATATACACATACATACACACACACACATACACGCACACACACACTGTATATATTTTTTTATTATTTCTTAATATTTACTAATATATTTGCATTTCCATTTTTTGTGTACTGTGGGAGACCAGATATTGCGATCGCAGGGTGCTGGGTTAAGTAACACTTTCACAGGAGCAGTGAGACTGTGAAAAAGATTTACTATAAGATTGCATCTTGTTTCATAAATTTCTCCTGCTGCGGTTCCAAATTCATCACTGCAACAATATCAAAGTTAACCACTTACTAATTCTGCATCTGCATAAGTAAAAATAAAGTTTAGACCTTAAAAGATGAATTATCTCTTTTTAGACCCCAGTTCTTACCAGATTTCATTTAATGACTGCAGTGGATCAGCTGTTTGAGTTTCCTAGAAGGGTTCGTCATATTAGGAGGTGACTTTATTGTTAGTCCATGTCCAGCACTGGACACCTCTACAGGTAAATCTGCCCTCTTCTTCACTGAAATGAGGCATTTTCATAAATCACCTTTATTTAACCACTTTACCCCCAGCCCTATTTCGGACACTTTTTGTTCACAAGTTAAAACCAGTATTTTTTCCTAGAAAACTACTTAGAACCCCCAAACATTATAGATATTTTTTTAGCAAAGACTCTGGAGAATAAAATGTCGGTCATTGCAAAATTTTTTGTCACGCGGTATTTGCGCAGCGGTCTTTAAAACGCCATTTTTTTGGAAAAAATTTGAAAAATCACATTTCACTAATTTTAAAAAATACTAAACAGTAAAGTTAGCCCATTTTTTTTGTATATTGTGAAAGAACATGTCACGCCGAGTAAATAGATACCAAACATGTTACGGTTTAAAATTGCGCCCCCCCCGTGGGATGGCGACAAACTACGGTCAATAGAGATCTCAATCTGCGACGCTTTAAATTTATTTAACGGTTACCAGTTTTGAGTTAGAGTGTAGCTCTTTTTTTAAAATTATTGCCCACGCTCTGGCGATCGCGGCGATACCTCACATGTGTGGTTTGAACAGCGATTTCATTTGCGGCTCGACTTGCGTATACGTTTTTTTTGTGCGCGAGCTAACGGTGACGGGGGCGGCTAAATTTTTTTTTTTTTTTTTTTCCTATTTATTTTTTCTTTTTTTTTAACTTTATTACAGGTTTTAAAAAAAAAAAAAAAATCTGATCACTTTTATTGCTGTCACAAGCAATGTAAACATCCCTTGTGACAGCAATATGTGTGACAGGTACACTTTATGGAGGGATCGGGGGTCTAAAAGACCCTAGACCCCTCCACTACACTTCCCTGTATGCAAAACGCCGAAAACGGCATTTTTGCATACAGCCGTTTTTTAAATCTGCCGCCTTTTGCGGCACAGTAACCCGGATGTGACGTCATGGACGCCGCCTCCGGGTTACGTCATCGGAGACCCGATCGATGCCGTTTCCGGCATTCATCGGGACTCCATCCAGCCGGCGGACGTGCCGGCTGGGTGCTCGGGGCTCCCGGTGGGACGGGAGCCCCGAGCAAAGCCGCGGAAGGCGACGGGAGGGGGGGGGGGACGTCCCCTCCTGCCCCCCGGGTAACGATCGAGCGGCTCCCGAGCCGCATCGATCATTACCGACGGAAAGTCGACCGCCGGCTTCAAACAACGGTACCGGGATGATGCCTCTAGCTAGAGGCATCATCCCGGTATAACCACTCAAAGTCAGCCGACGTAGATCTACGTGGCTGGTCGTTAAGTGGTTAAGGCTGTATCAAACCCAAAACATATTGCAGCTAACAAATCCTGCATTTTTTTTTTTTTATTTGATTTATTTTTATTTTTACTCTTTGCATTTTTATTTGTACCTTAAATATTGTTGCTCTTTGCCTTTTGGTCCTTGAACCCTAGTCACTAGCACTTTTTTCGGTATATATTCTTTAACTCTTTGATTGGTTATTACATATCACTATTTATTTGTTATCAAATGAAAGTATAAGAGAATTTGAAAAGCCCACCAATTTTATTTATCACTTATTTCACATACTCTGGGAGCAGCTTTTCACTTATCAGCGCACCCCTTTTTTAACCATATATATATATATATATATATATCTATATGGCACTTGAGTATATATTAGGCCATTCAGTATCTATTGGTTGTTTCATTATAGACCATATATTGATATCTACATATATACAGTATATAGGGCACTTGAATATATATCAGGTCATTCTATTGGTTGTTTCAATAGAAACCACACATATATATATATATATATATATATATATATATATACACATATACACACAGTACAGACCAAACGTTTGGACACACCTTCTCATTCAAAGAGTTTTCTTTATTTTCATGACTATGAAAATTGTAGAGTCACACTTCAAGAGGTAGTCACCTGAAATGGTTTTCACTTCACAGGTGTGCCCTGTCAGGTTTAATAACTGTGATTTCTTGCCTTATAAATGGGGTTGGGACCATCAGTTGTGTTGTGCAGAAGTCAGGTGGATACACAGCTGATAGTCCTGCTGAATAGACTGTTAGAATTTGTATTATGGCAAGAAAAAAGCAGCTAAGTACAGGAAAACGAGTGGCCATCATTACTTTAAGAAATGAAGGTCAGTCAGTCCAAAAAATTGGGAAAACTTTGAAAGTGTCCCCAAGTGCAGTCACAAAAACCATCAAGCGCTACAAAGAAACTGGCTCACATGCGGACCGCCCCAGGAAAGGAAGACCAAGAGTCACCTCTGCTGCGGAGGATAAGTTCATCCGAGTCACCGGCCTCAGAAATCACAGGTTAACACAGCAGCTCAGATTAGAGACTAGGTCAATGGCACACGGAGTTCTAGCAGCAAACACATCTCTAGAGCAACTGTTAAGAGAATCAGGCCTTCATGGTAGAATATCTGCTAGGAAACCACTGCTAAAGAAAGGCAACAAGCAGAAGAGACTTGTTTGGGCTAAATAACACAAGGAATGGACATTAGACCAGTGGAAATCTGTGCTTTGGTCTGATGAGTCCAAATGTGAGATCTTTGGTTCCAATCACCGTGTCTTTGTGCGACGCAGAAAAGGTGAACGGATGGACTCTACATGCCTGGTTCCCACCGTGAAGCATGGAGGAGGAGGTGTGATGGTGTGGGGGTGCTTTTCTGGTGACACTGTTGGGGATTTATTCAAAATTGAAGGCATACTGAACCAGCATGGCTACCACAGCATCTTGCAGCGGCATGCTATTCCATCCGGTTTGCGTTTAGTTGGACCATCATTTATTTTTCAACATGACAATGACCCCAAATACACCTCCAGGCTGTGTAAGGGCTATTTGACCAAGAAGGAGAGTGATGGGGTGCTGCGCCAGATGACCTGGCCTCCACAGTCGCCGGACCTTAACCCAATCGAGATGGTTTGGGGTGAGCTGGACCACAGAGTGAAGGCAAAAGGGCCAACAAGTGCTAAGCATCTCAGGGAACTCCTTCAAGACTGTTGGAAGACCATTTCAGGTGACTACCATTTGAAGTGTGACTCTACAATTTTCATAGTCACGAAAATAAAGAAAACTCTTTGAATGAGAAGGTGTGTCCAAACTTTTGGTCTGTACTATATATATATATATATATATACACATACATATACACACACACACACACACACACACATACATACATACATACATACACACACACACACACACACACACACACACACACTATATATTTATCAACCAGTAATAACCCCCCCCCCCCCAAATCCACATCATGTCTGAAAGGCCGACAAGGAGAGGCAGACGCTCACAGGCCACGAAAAGAGGGCAAGCAGCCTCTGTGTCCGAAGTGAAAAGTGGTGGTCACAGACATAGTGCATCCTCTGCAGGCGGGGCACGCTCGTCCTTTTTTTCCGGTGCTGGCCGTGTTATTCAGCTACAACATGCACAAGAGTTGGTGGAGTGGATAACTAAGCCGCCCTCATCCTCCTCGTCTTCTATCACCCAGGCTCATACTAGTTTGCCTTACCATGCAGCTGCCAAAGCGGCCTGTTCCACAGGCTCCTTCTCAACAGCTACTGCTTCTGTCACCCCACCATCATGCACAGAGGAATCACCTAAATTATTCGATCATAGTATCAGCGGCATGCTGCTTGAGAATGCGCAGCAATTTGAATACGGTGATGTTGGTTCCCAGGTTGATGAAGGAAATAACGTGAGCCTAGAGAGAGGGGGGGGGGGTGACAATTATGGACAAGAAACTAGCAGTCATGTTGCCACAGCTGCAGCATACTGTCAAGTTTGCTCCAGTGATGAGGAGGGAGGGGATGAAGAGGTCACTGACTGTACTTGGGTGCCTGAGAGAATAGAGGAGGAAAGTGAGGAGGAGGAGGAGTTAGCACAACTCCAACAAGGCAGGATGTGCTCCAGGGGCCGCCATAGGAGTAGACAACCTATTGCATCACATCACAGAGCTCCACAGTTGCAGGATGCTGAAAACTCCCCACGTACTTCCAAAAGTTCATTAGTGTGGGCTTTTTCAACACATGTGCAGTAGACCGCAGCATTGCTGTTTGCAAGATCTGTCTAAAGCGGGTCAAGCGTGGACAAAACACCAGCCACTTGGGCACCACATGCTTGACAAGACATATGATGACTTGCCATGCAATCCGTTGGCAACAGCACCTGAAAGATCTATAAGATAAAAACAAGCATACTTCACCTTGCTCCTCATCTGGGATCTCTAACCCTACTATACCTCATGTCTTCTCAAAAACCTGCATTGTGAGGGATGATGGTATAGCAATGAGTGCCACAGATGCTTGCACCCAATCTGCTAGCAGTACACCACCTCTTGATTTCACCAGCAGGCAAATTTCACTACCCAAGTTGCTGAATCGTAGAAAAAAATACCGTCCCAGCCATCCACATGCTCAGCGTCTTAATGCTAGCTTGGCCAAATTGCTAGCACTACAATTGCTGCCTTTTTATCTGGTAGAATCTGCTCCCTTTCGTGAATTTGTGTAATGTACTGTACCACAGTGGCAGGCTCCAAAAAGACATTTCTTTTTGCTCAAGGCCATTCCAGCTCTCTACCATCATGTGGAACAGGGCCGTAGATACATTTTTGTTCGGGGGCGGGGGGGGTTCAGTAGTAGGTACTGAGTAAAAGTCTTTTTAAAAAACAAACAAATTGCGCCAAATTAAAAAAAGCTGGAAAAAGGAAACAACTATGTGTTGCTCATAGTAAGCAATCACATTCTTAATTCGATTTTCTCAGATCCTCTTGAAAATTGAGCCTGATTTGAGTTTTGCCTTCTTCCAGTTCTTATGAACATTGCCCAGTTTGGTTGGCATTTGTCCAGCCTAAATCTGGGTACTGACTGAAGGAAAAAAACTGACAGATCACTGTACTAAAGCTCGCTGTGTTAGTACAGCGATCTCTCCAGCTGTGCTATTGTGTCCCCCCCCCCTCAGCCATTGGACTGCCCACAGGGTGGTGCACTGTAATAGCCAATCTTACTGGGCAGGTGCAAAGGGCACCATCTTGTGGAAGGAAGCACTCACTGATTTTTTTGTTAACCTGGCATATCAGACAAGAGAAGCGGCAATGTTCATTGTTCATACATACAGAACATACCTCACAACTTCCGAGCTTACAAGAATGAGGGACATGACAGGAAGGAAGGTACTGCACGCCGCAGCAAAAAAACATTGGTGTGGCAAAACATTAGAGTGAGAGGGTCTAAGAGATATGGTTAAACAAAACCTGGGCTTCCTTGTACCTATAAAATGCATTGAAACTGGGGTCTCCATAATTGCTGTTGTGTTTGCCTGTTAGGCCCTGACTTTTCACATGTAGCAGTTTGGGATCTTTACTGGGCAGATGCAAAGGGGACCAGCTTGTGGAAGGAAGCAGCAAAGCACACACTGTTTTTTTGTTAAACAGGCATACAGGACAAGAGAAGTGGTACTTTGCAGACATCGCAGAGTCCCTACATACAGAAAAAGAAAAGATACTTAGACAAAACAGTATCACAACAGCAATGGAAGACTCAGCCCAGCCTTAGTCTATGTCATTAAGGCCCTGTTCACATGTCGGAATTTGGGATCACGGGCTGGCAGGATCCCCGTAATTCTGCCTGAGATTCCAAATCACACTGCAATGCTGGCAAAAACGCAGCACGTGTGTTTGTGTTCCATTCATTTTTAGTGGCACCAAAACATGGTGTGGTTCTGAAACCTTGTGTGATAAATCACTCAACAATCACAGCAAATCCACACCGCATTTTGCTGTCACCAAAAGTGAATAGAACACAAACACACGTGCTGCATTTTGCCAGCATTGCCATGCAATTTAAATTAGAATCTGGGTGTGGCGGCAGGTGGAATCACAGGGATATTCTGCCCACAATCCCAAATTGCTACATGTGAACAGTCAGGGCCTAATAGGCTAACACAACAGCAATTATAAAAGACTCAGCACCCGGCACCTCAATCAACAAACTTTGCCAGCAGTTCCCACTATCTCAGATACCTTGTTATAGTATGAATCAATGACAGGAAGAAATTCTGCACTGCAGTTTTAGCCTGAGGAGCACACAAGGGAAAGAGGCTCACACACACACACACTAATATATATATACAGTGGTGGGATTCGGCCGGTTCGCACCGATTCGTGCGAACCTGTTACTAACATTTTACAAGTTCACCGAACCGGTGCAAGCGGAGATCGGGCCGGTCCGATTCTCTTATAAAATGCTGAAGCACTCACCTTGCCCTTTCCTCTATGAGCCGGGTATAAGACAGTGCAGCCAGACTTTGCTTCCTGGCTAGTACTGACGTTTTCCCCCCATAGGAAGCTGGCTGGGCTGAGACTCAGCTACCTATTGGCTGAGCAGGAGGCAGGCTGCACAGCCTTCCCTTGCCTCTCAGCCGATGGGTGCATTGCCCATTACTTTCAGCATGCTTTCTGTGAAGTGGCATGGAGCTGCATCTGCAAATGGAGGTGAGAAAGGAGAAGCGTGTTATGCTCCAACATGTTTAAAAATTGCTAAAAGTGCCTCGCTCACTGCCTCTTTCTTTTTCTCTCCTTCCATCCCTCTTTCTTTCCCTCTCTCTCTCCCACCCTCTCCCCCCTCTCTCTCTCCATCCCTCTCTCTCTCTCCCTCTCCCTCAATCCTTCTCTCTCTCTCTCAATCCCTCCCTCCCTCTCCCCCCTCTCACTCTCCAGCCCTCTCTCTTTCCCCCTCTCTCTCTCTCCCTCTTTCTTTCCCTCTCTCTCTCCCTTCCTCTTTTGTTCTTTTTTTCTCTTATACTCTCTTCCTCCCTCGCTCTGTTTTTTTTCCCTTTCTCTCTCTCTCTCTCTCTCTCTCTCTCTCTCTATTCCTTCATCCCTCCTTCTTTCTCTCTCCTTCCATCCCTCTTTATTTCCCTCTCTCTCTCTTTCTCCCTTACTCCATCCCTCTTACTTTTGTTCTTTCTTTCATCCTTTCTTTCTCCATCCCTCTTTCTCTTATATTCTCTTCCTCCCTCGCTCTCTTTTTTTCCCTCTCTCTCTCTCCCTCCCTCCACCCCTTTCTTTCCCCCTCTCTCTCCCTCCCTTCATCCCTCTTGCTTTACCTCCCTCTCTCCCTCCTTTCATCCCTCTTTCTTTCCCCCTCTCTCCCTTCATCCCTCCTTCTTTCTCTCTCCTTCCATCCCTCTTTATTTCCCTCTCTCTCTCTCTCTCTCCCTTACTCCATCCCTCTTACTTTTGTTCTTTCTTTCATCCTTTCTTTCTCCATCCCTCTTTCTCTTATACTCGCTTCCTCCCTCCCTCTCTTTTTTTCCCTCTCTCTCTCTCTCTCTCTCCATACAGGGGAAGGGGGGAGGTTGCTGTGTCCACCCTCACTCACTGATGTACTAACTCCCTGCTTTTAATTTAATCAGTTATGGACCGGAAGATTTCCCCCCTTTCATGACCAGGCTATTTTTTGCGATTTGGCACAGTGTTATTTCAACTGACAATTGCGCGGACGGGCGAAACTGTACCCAAATAAAATTGATGACCTTTTTTTCCCCACAAATAGAGCTTTCTTTTGGTGGTATTTTATCACCTGTGAGATTTTTATTTTTTGCGCTATAAACAAAATAAATAAAAAGAGCGACAAAAAAAACAAAAAACAATATTTGTTTACTTTCTGCTATATAGCATTCCCTATCAAATCTTTTCATCGTTTTAGGCCAATTTGTATTCTGCTACATATTTTTGGTAAAAAAAAAAAAAAAATCACAATAAGAGTTTATAAAAGAACAGAAAAACAACTGAACTCCAACTGTTCTAGCAGCCCTGAACTTGATCCATGGTTGAAGTTCAGAACACAGGACACAGAAAGAGAGAGGCACACCTGGTGGTTTTTGGTGACCTGTCCTCCTGGAGTTAAGGTTAAAGTCCAGAATCCAGCACAGCACAACAGCAGAAAATTGAGATGATCCTTCCATTTTGTACTGGCAAGCAGGCAGGCAGGCAGGCTCAGCTGAGCAAACAGCACTCAGACTCAGGCTCAGGCAGCTCCTTTCCCACGCGACAGCCAAAGGCACGAAGTGGCAGCTTGAATAGAGGAGGACCCGATCTTTTGTGTCAGGTGGTCAGGTGGAGTAACAGCAGGCAGCAGCATTAAAATAGCAATGCATTAGTGCCTGTTGCAGAGCAAAAAAAAATATATATATATATATATATATATATATATATATATTTTTTTTTTTATGTATATTGTACACTGATGCTCTTGGGGGGGGGGTTCAACCCCCATAACCCCCCCCCCCCCTTATCTACATCCCTGAGGTGGAAGGTAGTGTTCTGGCTTTGTTGGATAGAGCAGTCAGCAGGAAGGTTTGCATTGAGTCCGACTTGATCCAGCAGGCATGGACAGGGACGTTACATTTCCTTCACGGCGCACTGGGTAACTCTGCTGGTAGCTGGGAAGGATGCAGGACAGGTTTCAGTGCTGGAGCTTGTTTTGCCACCACACCTCCAAAAAGCTGTGGCTAGTTCTGCCACATTTGGCTACGCCACCACCTCCTCCTCTTCTTCTTCCTCTATGTCCACTTCTGCTGAATTGTCCTCTGAAGCAGCAGTGCTCTCTAAGCGTTCAAGGGGCTACGCAAGCAGTCAGGCTAAAGGGTGCTATGTCGTGCTTCAGTTGGTCTGTCTAAGGGATAGGAGTGACACCAGGGCAGAGATTCTGTCAGCTCTGCAGGGGCAGAGGCAGAGATTGACGCCACGACATCTTGAGCCAGGAATGGTTGTAGGCGACAATGGCACCAACCTTCTCTCCGCCCTCTGACGGGGACACTTGACACATGTTCCATGCTTGGCACATGTCCTGAATTTGGTAGTACAGGGTTTCTTGAACAGATACCCAGGCTTACAAGATCTCCTGAGGCAGGCCAGAAAAGTCTGTGGCCATTTCCGGCGTTCATACAATGCCAGTGCTCGGCTATCTGACATTCAATGGGAATTCAACCTGCCCACCAACCGCCTTATTTGTGACATGCCCACCAGGTGGAACTCATCATTGGCAATGCTGCAGCAGCTGCACATGCAGCAGAGGGCCATCTGTCAACATTTGAGGAGGCCACAAGGATGATGAGTCGGGATGATGCATGCATCAGTGACACTATCTCTCTAGTCTACCTGCTGGAGCACACGCTTCATCATGGACAGGGAAATTGAGGCAGAACAGCGGGAGGAAGAGGAGGACTTTGTTTCCTCACAAGGCACCCTTTATGCAGATATCAGTCCTGCAGGGACACAAAAGCACACAGGAAGAAGAGGAGGAGGATTGTGGCAGCATGGATGTAGAGGATTGCATACAGCAGTCTTCAAGGGATAGTTGTCATTCCCCAGAAACCCCAGAAGTTGTACGTGGTTGGGGAGAGGTTGCTCCTGAAAATGTCATCCTTAGTGACCCAGAGGACTCAGAAGCTCATGCCTTCTGAAACTTATGTTGCATGGGATCCCTGATTCTGCAAAGCATGTGAAAGGACCAAAGGATTGTGGTATCAAGGAGAGGGATAATAGCTGGTTGGCAAGCCTTCTTGATCCACGTTACAAGGGTAAAGTTGCAGAGCTCATCCTGCCTTTGAAGAGGGAGCAGAGGATGAAGAATTGAAGAATTTCCAGACACTGGGAGGTTAACATTCTCTGGCCGTGTTTCTGAGGCATTGTTCAGCCAAAGGAGGAGTGGTGGAGAAGGCGGCCGGCTGACCGATGCCTTTAAACAGTTCTTTAGTAGAGTTGAGCGGACACCTGGATGTCCGCGTTCGGCGGGTTCGGCCGAACTTGAAAAAAAAGTCCGGGTCCGTGTCCCGGACTTTTGCCGAACTTTTCCCGGACACCGAACCCCATTGAAGTCAATGGTGACCCGAACTTTCAGGCACTAAAATGGCTCTAAAACACCAATGGAAAGTGCTAGAGTGCTGCAAATGGCAGCAAAACTTAGTTAAGAGCATGGAAAGTGCTCTGCAAACAAATGTGGATGGGGAAATAACTTAAAACAACCAAAAAAAAAAAAACAGAAAAATAAAACAATGTTCTTCATCTCTGAAAAACGAGGCCCATATGGAGTAGGAGGGAGGTTGAGGTGGTGGTGGATGTGGCGGTGTCATAGGCGTGCGCACAGGGTGTGCCGGGTGTACCTGGGCACACCCTAATCACCAAGGCACATAAGCATTATCGCTCTGTTTGCCAGTGAGGAGATGGGAAAGATCTCCCTCGGACCTGCTCTGCTCTATTTCACTTTGCCAGCAGGGAGAGTAATGTATCGGGGCCATGTACATGTAGGCAAACACATGCATGTGTATTTAAACTTTGGGGTGCACACCCTAATGCAATAGGCTGTGCACACCTATGGGCGGTGTAGGTGGAAGCGGCGGTGGAGGAGGACCAGGGCCGCATTAAGAGCATCATGGGCTTGGTGCTGAGGATTTTGAAGGGCCTTAAGGGCCGTGCCTTGGCATGCACCCAGAGGAGGAAGGGTGCAGCCATGCATGCCTAATTCAACATGGGATGCTGTCTCTGAAGCCCATAAACACATCCATGCATCGGCAACTGTCCCTCCTTGTCCGGCCTTCGTGCTGTGTGGGGAGGTTCTGAGGGAGCTGCCTGGGGAAGCGAGCATAGAAGCCAGACTTCTGTGTTTACAAGTGACAGAAGAGCGGTAACAGTGAATATGGCCAACCCGGGGCCTATATTAAGGTAGGGGCCTGGAGCTGCAGCTCCAATAGCCCCTATGTTAATCTGGCCCTGAGGAGGACGAGGTAGCCAACACTGCTTTTTCTCTATCGCTCATTGACAGACGTAGTCTTCTTGATTCTCAAGAGCTGGGTTATGTTGTCTCCGCAGGAGTAGGACTAGACAGAAAGACAAAACGTTCTGGCTCCACCTTAGGGGCAGTCCCTGAGGGTATATCCTCCCTCTCTCTGCTACAGGGAATCAGTTTTTTTCTGTCTAGTCAGGAGTAAGGACCTAAGTTCCTTGCTGGGATCTTTTGGTCCTGGCAAGACTTTTTTTCTTTAAGAAAAATACATTTTTTTAGGTAGTTTTTCTCCAGTGTTTTTTCCTGTGAGATCTTCAAGCAAAATGCCGGACTGGGCGACACTTGTGGTCACCCCAGCCGGCCTACGAGCGCGCGCAGACCATGGCATTGCGCTTGGTCGGCCGCGACACATTCAAGTAAGTATGCGGGGCCGGGCGACGGGCTGGATGTTGAGATCCAGTGGTCACCCCGGTTTCTGCCTACGAGCGCGTGCAGACCAGAGCTCCGCGCTGGGTCGGCCGCGACGGAGTCCCAGTGGAGGGACTGACCTTGCGAGTTAAAAGTCTCGCTTGGACGCCAGGAACCAGAGAGTCGAGGCGTCCGAAGTGGTCCACAAACCCCCACCCCGGCGGAGAGGGTATTGTGAAGAGAGGGTGCCTGTCGGTTCGGTATGGTGAGTAAACGTTCCCTTTGTTCCTCGTTATGAGGCAGTATGTATTATGGGCCCCTCCATATATGGTCAGTATATATCTGATACTTACAAGTCTCCCTTGTAATACAGCATGTGTTTGTGGGAAGTGGACTTGGTTTAAGAGCTAACACTCTACCCAGCAGACTGTAACATTACAGCAGACATAGGAGGTATTATCCTACCTTATTTGTAGTGTATCTCCTGTAGATCCATATATCGCCTCTTAGCAGAGATGCAGGTGGATGTGCTGGGAAAAGGATTTCGGCGGTCCGCCGCCATTTTGCTGTAGACCTAGTGCATGTATGTCCTCGGGTCATGCCGGCCGCCATGTTTTTGGAGTCTTATGTCTCCTCTATGGGGGCGGCCATGTTTTGTGAGCCCAGCTACCTCGTGGAGAGCTGGGAACGCCGGAAGGCGTACACAGGGGGCGGAGCCACGTCCTTCTACCCGGGAAAAAGCAAACAGCTCCTTCCAGTCTGTGTAAGACAGACGCTGACTGCAGTTGGTGGAAGCTGCACTGCATCGGTTGGTGAGCCTTGGGGGTCCCTCTCTCTCTCTCTGGGATCGAGAAGCAGGTACTCTGAGGGGCGCTATTGCGCTAGGGGGAGACACACAAAAAAAAAAAAAAAAAAAGTTTTTTTGGTTTGCTGGCAAAAGTGTCCTGAATTAACATGGACCCTGCCACTCATGTATCTCCTCCGGATCCCCTCGAGGGGTCTGCGGGATCCTCCAGCACCCCATTGACAATTGAATCATTGTCAGCTATTATGGAAACTTTTGTGTCCCGGGTGGAAGTGGCTTGTCAGGGACAGGGCGCGAGAAAGCGACCCCCGCCTAACCCCATATTATCTGAAACCTCGGATTCAGACTCTGAGCCCATTTCTGCAGTTGCAGGTACTTCATCTGGGATTGGTGTCTCGGGTCCTGTCTCTTCAGACAGTGAGGAGGATGTTTCGGCATCCGCCATAGCCCGAGAGGAAGCGTTGGTAAACGCACTCATTGTATCTGTTCAAGAGACCTTAAGGTTACAGGGTATTCCATCAGAAATAGCTGAAACTGAAATCCCTTTTGGGACTAAAAAACGCATCAAAGTGGCGAAGGTTTTTCCATTGCCCAAATGTTTTGGCAATCCAATCGAAGAAGAATGGCGTCTGCCAAAACGCACGTTTACTATTTCTAAACGCATTGACAGGCGTTATCCGTTTGAGGAAACCCTCATTAAGAAATGGACAGAACCACCTGTGGTGGATTCACCAATTGCTAGATTGAATAAAGCCACGGTTATTACTTTAGAAGACGCTCCGTCTTTTAAAGATCCAGTGGATCGCAAGATAGAAGCTATGTCTCGCACCATGTTTTCCTTGATTGGATCAGCTTTCAGACCTATAATAGCTATTGGTCTGGTTTCGCAGGCTGTAACTGAATGGACCAAGTGGTTACGCCGGGACTTAGAAGAGGTCCCTCAGGCGGTATCAGATTTGTTGGAACAAATGATACAGGGGTTACAGTTTGTGTGTGATGCGGCGTTAGACGCCACTCCATTATTGGCGCGAGCATCAGTCTCAGCAGTGGTTCTCAGGCGTACACTGTGGCTAAAAGGTTGGTTAGCCGACCAAGGTTCCAAAAAAGCATTGGCTAATATCCCCTTTTCAGGAGAGCGTCTATTTGGAGCCAACTTAGATGAGATCATTAAGGATCTCACGGGTGGAAAGAGCACCTTTTTACCGCAAAATTTTAAAGGTAGAGGAACTCGTCAAAGACGAGGGCCTTCTTTTTCTACTCACAAGAGGTTTTTTCGTCCCGCAGGTGAAAAAACTAAGTCCTCCAAAGCTCCTGCAGGAGGCGTCAGGGGTCGTTGGTCGGGCAAGCAAAAGCCCGCCCCCTCCAGACCTGAAGATAAACTGTCCAAAGCCTGAAGGTGCGCCCCCACCCATAACTGGGGTGGGGGGACGTCTTCGCCGGTTCCCGGATCCATGGCTTTCCAGAATCCCGGACAAATGGGTTTGCAAAGTCATAAGGTCAGGGTACAAGATCGAGTTTCGATCTCTCCCACCGGCGCGATTCTTCCCTTCCAATATCCGACTATCCTCAGATCGTTTAGAAGATCTGCGGAGAGCAGTCACAGATTTACTACAACAAGGAGTGGTAGTCCACGTTCCTTGAACAGAACGGTTTCAAGGGTTTTATTCAAACCTATTTACAATACCCAGGAAAGAGGGCAAAGTGCGTCCAATTCTGGACTTAAGAGCACTCAATTCTTTTGTCAACATAAGAAGATTCAGAATGGAGTCCATTCGCACAGTAGCAGCCTTCCTGCATCCAGGGGATGTCCTAGCGTCCATAGACATCAAGGACGCCTATCTTCACATTCCCATTTTCGCAGGACATCAGCGGTTTCTACGCTTTTCCGTAGAAGAGAACCACTATCAGTTTGTGGCGTTACCTTTCGGTCTCGCCACGGCTCCGCGGGTCTTCACAAAGGTGTTGGCCCCAATGTTGGCACTTCTGCTCCAAAGAGGCATATCGATCCTTGGTTACCTAGACGATCTTCTGCTTCATGCAGAGTCTCCTCAGACCTTGCTACAAAACATAGAAATTACTATGATTTCTTTACAGGAATTCGGGTGGCTGGTGAACCAGCAAAAGTCATTTCTGGTTCCCACCCAGAGGCTCGAATATCTGGGTCTAATTTTAGACACAGTCGGGACAAGAGTTTTTCTTCCAGTAGGGAAACTCCGAAAGATTCAATCAGCAGTCCAGTTGTTACTGTCCAACAGCTGGTCTTCCCTTCGGACTTGCATGAGGGTTCTGGGGTTGATGGTGGCTTCGTTCGAAGCAGTCCCATTTGCCCAGTCCCATACCCGAATTCTTCAGCAAGAGATTCTTCTCAGATGGAATCGGAATCCGGAATCCCTGGACAATCAGATCCGATTGAGCAAACAGACCAGAGAGTCTCTGGTCTGGTGGCTTCGGTCTCCGATGCTCAGCCAGGGAAAGTCATTTCTGCCAATATATTGGACGATAGTGACCACGGATGCCAGTCTATCCGGATGGGGAGGAATTCTCGGTCAATTATCTGTCCAGGGACTTTGGTCCCTGGAAGAATCCAGGTTACCGATAAATGTATTGGAACTGAGAGCGATCAGACTTTGTCTGATTCACTGGACCGAGCAGCTCCAGGGCAGCCCGGTTCGGATCCAGTCGGACAATGCCACGGCCGTGGCTTATGTCAATCACCAGGGGGGCACCAAGAGTGCCCGAGCGGCCAAAGAAGTGGCTTGCATTCTTCGCTGGGCGGAACGATTTGTTCCAGCAATCTCTGCGGTGTTCATTCCGGGGGTGGAGAATTGGCAGGCAGATTATCTCAGCCGTCAGACTCTGGATCAGGGGGAATGGTCCCTCCATCCAGACGTTTTCCACCAGTTGTGCCTACGGTGGGGCACCCCGGATGTGGATCTGTTGGCATCACGATTCAACAGGAAGGTTCAGAGATTCGTGGCTCGCTCCCGCGATCCTCTATCAGAAACCGCAGACGCACTGATCGCCCTGTGGGGGCAATACCAGCTAATATATGCCTTCCCTCCTCTCGCGTTACTGCCAAGACTTCTTCGCAGGATAGAGGAGGAAGGAATTCCAGTAATTCTGGTAGCTCCGGACTGGCCTCGTCGAGCTTGGTACGCCGACGTGGTCAGACTGGTGGCGGATGTCCCGTGGAGACTTCCTCTCAGGGAGGACCTACTGTCTCAGGGACCGATCTTCCATCCTGCTTTACGATCGCTGGCTTTAACGGCCTGGCTATTGAGACCCAGGTGCTGAAGGACAAAGGTTTGTCAGCTTCAGTTATCCCTACTCAAGATTTATCATCGCACATGGAAGTCCTACATTGCATGGTGTGAACCGTTGGGGTTCCGTCCTCGGTCTTATTCGATTAGTCGAATATTAGCCTTTCTGCAACAAGGGGTTGAGCAGAAACTGGCCTTGAGTACTATCAAGGGTCAGGTCTCAGCGTTAGCTATCTTCTTTCAGAAGCCTTTAGCTACTCATTCCTTGGTGCGGAATTTCATCCAGGGGGTGCGACATCTGGCTCCGCCAGTGCACGCGCCGTTACCCCCCCCGGGATCTTAATTTAGTGTTGTCGGTTCTTCAGAAACCTCCCTTTGTAGATATTAGGGAGATTCCTCTACCCACGTTGTCCCAGAAGGTGGCCTTCTTGGTGGCTATTACTTCTGCACGCAGGGTGTCAGAACTGGCCGCATTATCTTGTCGTTCACCATATCTGGTGGTTCATAGAGATAAGGTGGTTCTTCGTCCGAATCCATCCTTCCTACCAAAAGTGGTTTCAGAATTTCATCTGAATGAAGAAATTGTATTACCTTCCCTGTGTCCTAAGCCCAGTCATCCTCGGGAGTTTGCTTTACACTCCTTGGATGTGGTCCGGGCAATCAGGGTATACTTGAAAACGACAGACTCGTTTCGCAAGACGGATTCACTTTTTGTGATCCCAGATGGACCCAAAAAGGGGTTGCCTGCATCTGCCGCGACCATTTCCAGATGGATCAGACAGACGGTAGTACAGGCTTATTCTATTAAGGGTCGGGAGCCCCCGTTCCCTGTTAAGGCGCACTCCACTCGGGCACTTAGTGCGTCATGGGCCTTTCGCCATCAGGCGTCAGTGGTCCAGGTGTGCAAGGCGGCTACCTGGTCGTCGGTGCATACCTTTACTAAACATTATAAAGTTGATGTAATGGCATCGTCTGATGCCTCGTTTGGCCGCAAGGTTTTGCAGGCCGCAATTTGAGGACACCAGTGGTCTACCTCGAGGGTTTTTTCCGTTGGAAAATTTTTCTTTAGTCTCATTCTTTGTTTATAATGAGCCTTTAAAACTTCTAGTTTGGCACCGGTTGGGCCTTCTAGATTGGATTTGATTTTGTCAATCCCACCCCTCATTTGTGGCACTGCTTCTGGATGTCCCAGCTCTTGAGAATCAAGAAGACTACGTCTGTCAATGAGCGATAGAGAAAAATGGATTTTTGTAAGATCTTACCGTAAAATCCTTTTCTCTTAAGCTCATTGACAGACGTAGTACCCGCCCCTCTATCATTGAGTTGGGTTGGGTTAAATTCTCTGTACTGCTTTAAAACAGAACTGATTCCCTGTAGCAGAGAGAGGGAGGATATACCCTCAGGGACTGCCCCTAAGGTGGAGCCAGAACGTTTTGTCTTTCTGCCTAGTCCTACTCCTGCGGAGACAACATAACCCAGCTCTTGAGAATCAAGAAGACTACGTCTGTCAATGAGCTTAAGAGAAAAGGATTTTATGGTAAGATCTTACAAAAATCCATTTTTTCAGAAATTTTAAATGAGGGTACACCCCAAAAGAGTGAGAAAGAGCAAAAATAGAACAATGGCTGGATAAGGTCGGTATCCATTGCTATTCTGCACAAGGTACGGAAAAGTCCCGTGGGATCCATGCCTGGTTCATTTTAATGAACGTGAGCTTGTCCACATTGTCTCTGGACAGGCGGCTGCGCTTGTCTGTGATAACGCCCCCAGCCGTGCTAAATACACGTTCAGATAATACACTGGCTGCAGGGCACGCCAGCACCTCCAAGGCGTAAAGGGCAAGCTCAGGCCATGTGCCCAATTTGGAGACCCAGAAGTTGAAGGGGGCAGACCCGTCATTCACTACATGTAGGCGTGTGCACACATACTGCTCCAACATGTTGGTGAAATGCTGCCTCCTGCTAAGACGTTCCATATGAGCTGCTGGTGCTGCTGTTTGTTGTGGCGTGCTGACAAAGCTTTTCCACATTTCGGCCATGCTAACCCTGCCTTCTGAGGTGCTGGCGGTGCCCTGGTTGCATTGGCGACCTCTTCCTTCTCCTCCTCCTCCTCCTCCTCTGCCTTGTGCTTCCACTGTGGCCCCGCTGTCAGGTGGGAATGCCAGCAGCATCGCGTCTACCAGCGTGCACTTGTACTCGCGCATCTTGTGATCGCGCTCCAGTGAGTGAATTAAGGACGGTACGTTGCCCTTGTAATGGGGATCCAGCAGCGTGGCCACCCAGTAATCAGCACAAGTTAGAATGTGGGCAACTCGGCGGTCGTTGTGGAGACACTGCAGCATGTAATCGCTCATGTGTGCCAGGCTGCCCAGAGGCAACGAAAGGCTGTCCTCTGTGGGAGGTGTATCGTCTGTGTCCTATGTATCCCCCCAGCCACGCACCAGTGATGGCCATGAGCTGGCCTGGGTGCCACCCTGCTGTGAACATGGTTCCATCTCCTCCTCCATCTCCTCCTCCTCATCCTCCAGAACTGTGCCCCTGCTGGACAATTGTGTCCCTGGCGTTTGTGTGTGCAGGAACCCACCCTCGGAGCCCCTTGCGAATGACTGCCCTGAAAGCCTTGGAAATGTTACCTCTTCATCCTCCTCCTCCTCCTCATCCTGTGCCACATCCTCTTCCATCATCGCCCGAATTGTTTTTTCAAGGAGGCATAGAAGTGGGATAGTTAAGCTGAGAACGGCATCATCGGCACTGGCCATGTTGGTGGAGTACTCAAAACAGCGCAACAAGGCACACAGGCCCAGTTATTGGTGGTGCAGTGGTGCTGTTCCGCAGAGCAACTCACGCGTGCGTGCTGCAGCTGAAACTCCACTATGGCCTGCTGCTGCTCGCACAGTCTTTCCAGCATGTGCAGGGTGGAGTTCCACCTTGTGGGCACGTCACATATGAGGCGGTGAGCGGGAAGGCCGAAGTTACGCTGCAGCACTGACAGGCGAGCAGCAGCATGGTGAGAACGCCGAAAGTGCGCACAGACGGCCCGCACTTTCTGCAGCAGCTCAAACATATCGGGGTAATTTTTAAGGAACCTCTGCACCACCAAATTCAGCACATGCGCCAGGCAAGGGATGTGTGTCAAACCGGCTAGGCCCAGAGCTGCAATGAGATTTTGCCCGTTATCGCACACCACCAGGCCGGGCTTGAGGCTCCCTGGCAGCAACCACTCATTTGTCTGCTGTTCCATGCTCCTCCACAACTCCTGCGCGGTGTGTGGTTTTTCCCCCAAACAGGCACGTTTTAAAACTGCCTGCTGTCGTTTACCCCTGGCGGTGCTGAAGTTGGTGGTGAAGGTGTTACGCTGACCGGATGAGGAGGCGGTAGAGGATGAGGAAGCGGAGTAGGAGGAGTTAGGAACAGGAGGCAAACTGAAGCGCCCTGCAATCCTCGGTGGTGGAAGGACATGCGCCAAATTGCTATCCGCCTCAGGCCCATCCACCACTGCATTTACCCAGTGTGCCGTTAGGGAGATATAACGACCCTGACCGTGCTTACTGGTCCACGTATCGGTAGTTAGGTGGACCTTGCCACAGATGGCGTTGCGCAGTGCACACCTGATTTTTTTTCCCCAATTGGTTGTGCAGGGAAGGGATGGCTTGCCTGGAAAAGTAGTGGCGGCTGGGCACGACGTACTGTGGGACAGCCACCGACATAAGGTTTTTAAAACTGTGCGTCTCCACCAGATGGAATGACAGCATTTCAAAGGCCAAGAATTTTGAAATGCTGGCATTCAGGGTCAGGGATCGCGGGTGGGTAGGGGGGTACTTCCTCTTCCTCTCAAGTGTTTGGGAGATGGAAAGCTGAACGCTTCCACGGGACATTGTGGAGATGGTTGGCGACCCAGGTGGTGGTGTTGCTGACAGATCGTCTGTTTGCGGGGTGGCAGGTGCCAGTATCACTACAGATGTGGATGGAGCGGCCGAGACTGCAGCAGAAGAGGAAGCAGGATGAGCCAGAGACGTTTCTTGGTTTTGAAGGTGTCTACTCCACTGCAGCTCGTGCTTTGCACTTAGATGCCTGATCATGCAGGTTGTGCTCAGGTTGAGAAGGTTTATGCCTCGCTTCAGGCTCTGATTGCACAGGGTGCAAACCACTCGTGTCCTGTCATCAGCACATTTTCTAAAGAACTTCCACGCTAGAGAACTCCTTTGAGCTGGCTTTGGTGCGCTCGTTCCCTTGCTGCGTTGGGCAGTAGCAGGTGTAGTGTCTAGGGCACGGCCGCTCCGCTTCTGCACCCTGCTCCCTCTTCTGCTGTGCTGGTGGCTCTGTGCGACCACCGCCTCTTCCTCCAAACTACTCAGGTCACCTGCATGACCTTCATTCCATGTGGGGTCGAGGACCTCATCGTCCTCCACATCATCTTCCACCCAGTCTTCACCCCTGCCCTCCTTGTCGGTCTCCACAATTCTGAACGCCGCAGCAGTTGGCACCTGCGTTTCGTCATCATCGGAGACGTGCTGCGATGGTCCTTCCATGTACTCATCTTGAGAAATAAGTGGTTGGGCATCAATGCACTCAATCTCTTCCACTTCTGGGGCAGGGCTAGGTGGATTGCCTTGGGAAACCCTGCTGACAGAGTCCTCAAAAAGAAGAAGAGACTGCTGTATGGCTTGGGGCTCAGACTGCTTGCCTGATTTGTAAGGGGGTGAGGTGAAAGACGGTTGGACATCGGCTGCAGGTGCCAACCCTGACCTTTCTGCAGTAGACTGGGTGGGAGACAATGTGAAGGAACTGGAGGCACTGTCAGCAGCAAACCAATCTACTATCGCCTCTACTTCTTCTGGCCTCATCACTTCTAGAGGCGTATGATGCCCTACCAAATACTGATGCAGGTTCTGTCGCCTACTCACACTTGAGGAAGGTGTTTCACTTGTGCGTGTAGCTGGCACAGATCGACCACGTCCTCTCCTTGCAACAGGAGCTCTACCAGCAGCACCAGGACCCAGGCCACGGCCCCTATTTGACGGTCTCCTCATATTTCTGTAATTTATGATCTTGCCCTAGAAAGGTGTTTATTGAATAGCGGAACAAAACAACAACAGTATCGCACGGGTGTATCTCACAGTCAAATATGCAAACTATGCCGCAATTTAATGTTTTTTACCCCAAAAGGGTGTATATTGAATAGCGGAATAGGAAAAAGGATAAAAAACGGTGTATCTCACACGTACAAACACAGACTAGGCCCGATTAAAATTTTTTGTACCCTAAAGGGAGGATGAGGAAGAGGAGTAGGAGGAGTTGGGAACAGGAGGCAAACTGAAGCGCCCTGCAATCCTTGGCGGTTGAAGGAGATGCGCCAAACAAATTTAAAAAGTGTATCTCACACGTACCGATACAGACTATCCCGCAATTTAATTTTTTACACTCAAACAGGGTGTATATTGAATAGCGGAATAGGAGAAATTTTACAAAACGGTGTATCTCACACGTACAAACACAAACTAGGCCCCGATTACAATTTTTTGTACCCTAAAGGCAGGATGAGGAGTAGGAGGAGTTCGGAACAGGCAGGAGGCAGACTGAAGCACCCTCAAATCCTCGGAAGTATGAGATGCACCCCAAAAATTGGAAAGGTGTATCTCACACGTACCGATACAGACTATCCCGCAATTTAATTCTTTATACCCAAAGGTTTTTATTGAATAGCGGAATAGAAAATATCAAAAAAAGGTGTATGTATCTCACACGTACAGAACCAGACTAGGCCCCAATTACTATTTTTTCTACCCCCAAAGGCAGGATGAGAAGTAGGAGGAGTTCGGAACAGGCAGCACCCTCAAATCCTTGGAAGTATGAGATGCACCCCAAAAATTGGAAAGGTGTATCTCACACGTACCGACACAGACTATCCCGTAATTTAATTGTTTATACCCAAAGGTTTTTATTGAAAAGCGGAATAGAAAATATTATCAAAAAAAAAGGTGTATGTATCTCACACGTACAGAACCAGACTAGGCCCCAATTACTATTTTTTCTACCCCCAAAGGCAGGATGAGGAGTAGGAGGAGTTCGGAACAGGCAGCACCCTCAAATCCTCGGAAGTATGAGATGCACCCCAAAAATTGGAAAGGTGTATCTCACACGTACCGATACAGACTATCCCGCAATTTAATTCTTTATACCCAAAGGTTTTTATTGAATAGCGGAATAGAAAAATATCAAAAAAAGGTGTATGTATCTCACACGTACAGAACCAGACTAGGCCCCAATTACTATTTTTTCTACCCCCAAAGGCAGGATGAGAAGTAGGAGGAGTTCGGAACAGGCAGCACCCTCAAATCCTTGGAAGTATGAGATGCACCCCAAAAATTGGAAAGGTGTATCTCACACGTACCGACACAGACTATCCCGTAATTTAATTGTTTATACCCAAAGGTTTTTATTGAAAAGCGGAATAGAAAATATTATCAAAAAAAAAGGTGTATGTATCTCACACGTACAGAACCAGACTAGGCCCCAATTACTATTTTTTCTACCCCCAAAGGCAGGATGAGGAGTAGGAGGAGTTCGGAACAGGCAGCACCCTCAAATCCTCGGAAGTATGAGATGCACCCCAAAAATTGGAAAGGTGTATCTCACACGTACCGATACAGACTATCCCGCAATTTAATTGTTTATACCCAAAGGTTTTTATTGAATAGCGAAATAGAAAATATGATATAAAATTGGTGTGATTTATCAATAGCACATGTGAACAGCAGTGTCTTATATCAGTCAGCTCTGCTGCAGGCTATGGAGGGAAAAAAAAATCCCCTTTTAAGTTTGTAATTTTTAACTAGATTAGTACAGACTATGCCACAATTTAATTTTTTTAACCCAAGGGTGTATATTGAATAGTGGAATAGAAAAAAAGTGTATAACTTTTGAAATCACTCAATAGCACATGTGAACACAGCAGTGTATTATCACAGTCAGCACAGCAGCACTGAAGGAAAAACGCTGCACACAGTGACTGATGAAAAAGACTTTTCTCCCGCTCCTCAGTGGGCAAAAAAGATTGTTTTCACTGCACCCCACACACAGCAAAATCGATGTGGACCAGCTCTGCTGCAGGCTATGGAGGGAAAAAATTCCCCTTTTAAGTTTGTAATTTTTAACTAGATTAGTACAGACTATGCCACAATTTAATTTTTTTAACCCAAGGGTGTATATTGAATAGTGGAATAGAAAAAAGTGTATAACTTTTGAAATCACTAAATAATAGCACATGTGAACACAGCAGTGTATTATCACAGTCAGCACAGCAGCACTGAAGGAAAAACGCTGCACACAGTGACTGATAGAAAATACTTTTCTCCCTCCTCCTCAGTGGGCAAAAAGATTGTGTTCACTGCACCCCACACACAGCAAAATCGATGTGGACCACTGACACCTGCCTATCTCCAGCCTCTTCCTAAAAGGATTGATAAGATCGGTCACTGCAAACCCCCCCCCCCCCCCACACACAGCAAAATCGATTGTAGAACACTGACCCTAAAAATCAGCAGCCTCGCCCTAAAATGCCCTACAACTCGCCCTGCCTAAAACACTCCGACCTGTCCCTCAATTCTATTCGGACACAAATGATTTTTGCCTGTCTGTCCCTAATCAGCAGCCAGCACGATGTGTGCTCTGTCCCTGAACTACAGCATAATGACGCAGCGGAGCTCGGTCTCGAACTTATAAAGACTTGGTCACATGCTTCAGATGGCCAATCACAGCTACTAATACATTTGTAGGCATGGCTGGGATGGCTTAAGGCACACCAGTTAAACGCTTGTTGATTGGCTGTTGAAAGCCCGCCATGAAAAGCGTGCCAATGCATACAAAACCCGGAAATAAAATGACCGAACACGGATTTTTACCCGAACATACGGTAAAGTTTTCGGGTCCGTGTTGGGGTAACAAAAATCCAATTATTCAGTACGAACATGAATAATACAGTCCGTGTTCGCTCAACCCTATTCTTTAGGCCTCAGCACCTAGGGCTGTTAGGTTTAAGCAACCATCGGCAGTGTCTCCATCATATGGTGCAGGATTATCCATGGGCAAGAGCAGACTTGGAGACTTTTGCAACTGAGCATCCACTGGGTTACTGGGTCTAGAGGATGGACCACTGGCCAGAACTTGCTCAATATGCAATGGAGCTACTGGCCTGTCCTGCTTCCAGCGTGCTTTCTGAACAGGCATTCAGTGCTGCTGGAGGTTTTGTGATGGACAAAAGAGTGCGTCTGTATACAGACTCTGTTGACCAGCTGACTTTTATCAAAATTATGCTGATGTAACTGATTAAATTTGCTAGGGATCTGCCATCCCTATTAAGACTACAAATGCTGCCTATCCTATTCCTCAATCTTGATTCTGCTAGCTTCCAACAATGTTTTTGGTTTAGGTCACCACCAACACCAAGGCCTAATTTTTCTGCACCTGTACGACAGGTGCATACAATTTAAATTTCGTATGTAATTTTTAACAGCAGGCCCTGTATCTGTGCCCAGCAAGAGTAACTATGAGGGGTTACGGTGTTCAGGCACCAGCAACACCAAAGGCCCAATTTTTCCACACCTGTATGACAAGTATGTGCAATTTCAAATTTGTATGGAATTTTTACCAGCAGGGCCCATTCCTGCGCCCAGCGCCTCGCAGAGTAACTGCGAGGGGTTGTGGTATTCAAGCGCCACCAACAACCAAGGCCCAATTTTTCTGCATCTGTATGACAAGTACATGGGATTTCAAATTTGTATGGAATTTTTACCAGCAGGGCCTGTTCCTGCGCCCAGCAAGAGTAACTGCGAGGGGTTGTGGTGTTCAGGCATCACCAACAACCAAGGCCCAATTTATCTGCACCTGTATGACAAGAACATGCGATTTGTAATTTTGTATATGACAGTCAGTATTGCTGCAGCAGGCTACATAGATTGTACAGATGCACTACTTTACAGGCCCATTAAGGCCCCCCCCCCCCCCCCAGGAATGATATTTAAAGGAATTTTTATTGTTTCACTTTAAGCATCATTAAAATCAGTAAAGCACTGCTCCTTTAAAAACTATCGTTTTTTAATATTTTTTTGCATTGGTACATGTTCCCCAGGTCAGTACCCGGACCCCCCCCATACACTTTTGTTAGGCAATACCTTGCATTTAAGCCAGTTCGTGGTGTTCTGGTGCGAACCGAACCAGGGGGGGGGGGTTGTTCAGGTTAACACTAATCATTACCCCTTTGATCACACCTTGCCAATTAACATTTGAATACATAGAGTGCCCCCATTGCTGCTGATGGTCCACAACTCACACAATTATCAGTGTATACAGCACTCTGTACACAGCGCAACTCTGAACACTGTACGTAACGCATCCCTGAACTCTGCACTCTGTACATAGCCCACCCCTGAACTCTGCACTCTGTACGTAACACATCCCTGAACTCTGCACGTAGTGCACCCATGAACTCTACACTTTGTACGTAGCGCATTCCTTAACTCTGCACATAATGCACTACTGATATTCATTGCTCTTTTAACATCCCCCCATTTCAATTTGGCCAAACCCACTGTTTGATGCCGTTCGGTAGGGGATGTAGTTGAGTTCCTGCACCTATTCTCTGAGATAAAAAAGCCCTGCATAAATTTATATAGTACTACAGATACAACCGTCCCTATGAAGATAACCATAATGTTGATGTGGCCCACAATGAAATTGAGTTGGACACTCCTGACCTATATGATGCAATGTGTCATTAGCATTAACACAGCAGTCTTTGTTTTTCTGAGCCCCCCCTCATAACATAAGTGTATTACCTGTTGATACTTCCAGTAAGTCTGTTATTTTCCAAATTCTTTATCCACTTAGAGTACCAGCCTGTAATACCCCTTCATTTATAGGACATTTTTCATTTTTCTGTGATAGTTTGGCTGAACGTGACTTGCAGCAATGTGCTCAAAGGAATTTTATATATATTTTTGAAACGGATGATACTTTCTTTTGGTGGTATAAACAACTTCCCTTAAGGAAGTTTAAAAATAAGGAGTTTGGTAATGGTGCGCATTGGTTTGTCACATGGCAAAACCTGCTAACTGCACTTGGCGTGCCATTAGGAATGAATCCTTTCACTGCCAGAGCCGTTTTTGCATTTTTTAAAAACATGCTTAAAAATTATTTTATCCTGGAAGATTACATAAAACCCCAAATTATATCATTTCTAAAAGCAGACACCCTAGAGAATAGTGGTAGTTACAATTTTTTTTATGTCACATGATATTACCGCAAAGGTCTAGGAAATGCAAACATAAAAATCAACTGAAGTTAATTTTAGGGCACACAAAAGCAATAAATCATCAACTTTGTTGGTAAAATATACAAGACGAGTAAAAAAAGATACCCATACCAACAGCAGGGTTACCATGTTACATGTAGCACAACCCACATAGGGGCTGCTGGTAAATATGGCTCCCACTCTCCCACTCTGCACAGCCAGACACACAACATTTTCAAGAACACTCTAGTCAGAAAACTGTTTTTGCAGCTTTATTTGTATTTTTATTAGGGGGAAATGAACTTGGATAGAGTTGAGGGTATTATGGGATGCCCACTTGATCAAGGTAGTCAATTCTTCAGGGACAACCATATACATTCAGTATATACACTCCTGCACAAACTTGCTAGCAGATCTACTCCTTCTCCAGCACAACTCTTGCTTGTGGAACTACAATACCCAGGACCAGCTAGCACTGAAAAGATGATGCAAAACAGACTCAGTCAGATCCAGAGCAATTGGTCTTTGCAGGCAGGGACCACAGGCCCCTTTGGTAGTTTAGCAGAAAAGAGGTCTTAATTCTTAGCTCGTCCTATTCCTGTGGCTACTGATCCCAGTACAACCCCTTCAGGCATGGCCAGCCCACCTGGCTAATGCTGCCTGTTCCAACACAGTCCTCCTGACTGACTCTGAATCCATCCCAGACTGCTCTCTCCCTGTCCTCTCAGGCATGCCTCTCAGTCCTCCTGACTGTGTGTCACTCACCAGCCCTCCTTGCTGTCTTCCGCCCTGGAGACTTGCCCGGCAGTGTCCTCCTGCTGTCCTCTCCTTGCTCCTGTGCCTCCTGGTCAGGATCCCCCTCTGTATCTTTAAGAGGGGTCCCTTCCACATCTGAGCCCAGGCCTGAGTTCCCACCTCCCAGGCTGGGGGGTTACTCTCAAAAGACTCCGACAGCCAACACTTCATCTCCAGCTTCCACTCGAACTCCACTGTCTTAGCTGGGCTGACTCTGAGTATTTGAGGGGGCCTGCCCCCTGACAACACATCTGTTGGAGATTGGTCAGGGCCCTCATGAATACTCCAGGCAGCTCCTCCTCCCATCCACTCCCATCCTTCTAGAACCTTCTGCATGTTTCTAGAAGTAGGCTGAGGTCTTAGAGATGCTGCCTGTGAGTCATACCAGCCTCCCTGAGTCAATTACCTGACCCAGGCAACACAGCAAAGCCTGAACAATTTACATACTATGTACAAAAAAAAAAATACTAGAGGGTACTACCTACACATGCCAGTTATTCTGCAGTACCAATATTACATACAACAAAAACAAAGTACATTTTATGCCATACCCCAACATCTGTAAGCACCTGATTACAAACATAGGTGTATTTTGTATATGATTTGTAGATCATTTACATTTAATATATTTTCTGCTTTCTTAGAAGCCAAGAGGTACCCTGACATTGACAAAAAAGGCAAGAGAAAACATAAAACATAGGCGGTTTTACTTGCTATCAGATATTATGTGTAGCCAGTAAGATTTGCTGGCACAATACTTGCAGCACCCTTACTGGCTTCATCTGAACACCGTGATTAAGACTGGCCAAAGCGCTAGAACTTCATAGCAGTGGTAAAGATAGCTCCATGCTGCCTCACACACATCTCTGCCAGCAATGATATTCATTATCATATTTTTCTTTTTTTTCTCTTCAGTGCAGATTCACACTTGTGCACTGCGAATTCTGTGCAGATTCGGCACCTCATCCAAATCGCAACCTTTTCATGGGAACCGCTGCGGGTGTGTATGTTAAGTTAACAACACCCAGAAAACGGTTCACAAAACGCAGAGCGATTCCCCGAATCAGATTACATGGGTGTGAACACCCATGCAATCCGATTCTTGTATGGGCAAAAAAGGGTCCTGCACAATGTTGGTGTGGATTTGGAGTTATTTGAACCATACAAAATAATGGTTAAAATCACACTGCTGAAAAATCAGTCACTCATACAGAAACCGTCCCTGTCAACCCTACAATACCTGATTTAGTGTTTTATAAACAAGGACCCTGATTAGAGTGAAAGCCTAC
The DNA here is from genome assembly GCF_965119305.1 of Pelophylax lessonae. NCBI lineage: Eukaryota > Metazoa > Chordata > Amphibia > Anura > Ranidae > Pelophylax > Pelophylax lessonae. The sequence goes on from NC_138772.1 coordinate 451,441,821, forward strand.
CCAGATCATGCAAACTAAAATATTTACATAGTTCAAAAAAGCTATAAAATAAGATTAATGACTTACCTGTAAAATCAATTTCTTAGAGTACATTGCAGGACACAGGGTCTAAGTCTTAGACTATGGGTTATACAGCTACCTTTCAGTGAATGAATACTTGCAATCAAAGTTGTAAGGCCAGCCTCAGCATAACCCCTCCTACTCCCAGAAATCCCCAGTTTAGTAGCAAGCAATAAGGGGTGCCTGTTTGTTTCATGGGCCTGTTCGAGTCATGGCCCTGTTAGTATTAAATTGCTGTATTATCCACTCCTCATTGCATTGCTTTTGGACATCCTATGGTCTAAGACAAGATCCTGTATCTTAAAATGTATTCCAAGAAAAGGATTTTACAGGTAATGCAAGAATCCAGTTAATCTAATTATATGTTACAAGACAAAGGATCTTAATCTTAGACTGGGGGATATCAGAAAGTAATGCAATGTGGGCTCTTGGTATCTCAGCTGGTTTACTGAACACAGCCACTGTCCCTGTCCTAATGGTCCCTCCACCTGTTCCCAGGATCTTCTACGCCTGCTGCAAGTTCTCCTATCAACATCTGCTGGCACTCATGTTCCTTATGCCCTACTCTCGGTGGGGGCAGGGATGGAGATATAACAGAGGCCAACCACACCATATCAGTCTCCTATCAGGTTTGGGACAGCCAGTTCTGTAAAACAAATCACAGAAATGCCCTCCCTGGACCTTTCCAATGAAAAGGAGGAAGGTCCAGGGTACCAAGCCATACTCGTTGACCAGACAGCTGAGGTTTGAACACACACAAGTTTGCAGTGGCAGGGAGAGAACAAGGTTTTGAAGAGAGCATGCAACCTTCAGCAACCGGTTATCCAGGTTTGACAGAGATTGACAGTCATTGCTCTCCACTCTGAGCAGACTGAGAATTGCGTGATGTAGCAACCAATGCAGCATAGAAGTCTGTATGAAGAGTTGATTTTTTTTATGTACCCTAAAGTTTTCCCTAAAGGCTGTTTGTCAGCTTCATTTGTGTTTACTACAATTCTCAATATTCCAAAATGTGTATGTATTTATAGTTCAAACTGATTGGTGGTAATATATAGAAAACATTTAAAACAACAAATAAAGACAGTCCTATGCAGTAATGTTTTAAAAAGCCACAAATCACTACAGGATTAGAATGGACAGGAACAGAGCCTGCTCTGCTCTATGGGCGGCAAGGGGAAAACTCCACTGTCTGTTTACACCCGACTGCCGTGCAATCCGCCTAAACGAAGAGGGATGGAATACCTTTAGCTTTTCTTTTGTTTTTTGTTAGTGGACTGGATCAGATTAAAGGTAGGCGGGTCTAAATGTACAGTATATAAGTTTGTTTACACATGCCGGTCTAGTGACCCTAGGTGAAGAGACCCTCTGATCAGGTCTGCCTGAAAAAAAAATGACAGACGAACCTGATCGAAACAGTCTTGTGAAAGGGGCCCAAAACAGCACAGTGGCTAAATGGTTAGTACTTAAGCCCAGCAGCACTAGGGTCATTGTTTCAAATCCCAACCCTGGCACTTCCTGTCTACAGTTTGCATGTTCTCCATTTGCCTGCGTGGGTTTCTTCTGAGTACTCTGATTTCCTTCCACATTCCAAAGACATACTGGTAGTTTATTGGCTCCTGTCCAAATTAACCCTAGTATGTGTATGAAAGTGAGTTAAGGACCTTAGATTGTAAGCCTCAAGGAGGAGGGCAGGGACTAGTGTCAATGTACAGTGTACTGTATATGTAAAGCACAACATAAATTGACAGCTCTATATAAGTACCTGTAATAAATGAAAAAGAACATTTAGGTAAAATATGTTACCTTTTTAGATTTGAAAAACAGGGCCATTTCTTTTTTTAAAAAAATGTAAATAATTTGTATTGAAAAAGATTTTTCTTTTGTTCCATAGATACAACACAAGACAAAACAACATCTCACAAAAATATTAATTATTTTATTTGTGTACCACTTCATAAAATATCCAACATAACTCCGTGAATAAAAATCATTATTCCTTTTCATTATTATATGCAATTAATTGTTAATACAACCTACGTTTCCTTCCTCTTTTCTTTATATCATCGTGAAATTTTATCGTCATCTCTTACTTTTCCTGCCTGACTCCCAAGTACCCGTAAAATTATGAAATCAAATTCCTTATGCTCTTTAATAATTATACCTAAAACCTATTAACCACCATGTCTGCAGGAGCTAATCCCATCAGCCAGGGTTTCCATATTTTTTAAACTTCCTTAAATTTTCTAGTTTAGTATATATTCGTTTCCCTTTTCCTTTTATTTTGTTAACTATTTTTAACCTCTCTGTATAAGTTGGTGGAGTAGATGCCCAATCAGCTTTGCAGGGACCTTCCAAGAAAGGAACCAAAAACTGCATACATTTTGTTACTTTGTGTAGCCAGGTATTTGCCTAGAGATAGAGAACAATTTAGGACACTGCAGTCCATTTGTTTCTGTGTTCCTAATGGACTTTAGCTAAATGGCATTACACTACCATCCACTCCATCCACCAGGGGGAGCTGACAAGCAGAAGGAGTTTAAGAGACTTGAAGGTTGGCAGCATTGAATAATGGGAGATGAAGTTCAGGAAATTCAAATTACTATGGCAGTCTTTGGATGATTGGACTACAATTCCCAATGTGAGCCAGGTATAAAGAGAGAGCTGAATCCTGAGGGACTTTCTCTTTGTTGGGAGGAGACCAATATGTGTACATTGCAGCTCCTGTGTGTACATCAACCTGCCAGGTTAAAAAAACAACAGAGAAAAGACAGGACAGGGAGCGAATCCTGTATCCTGTACAGGACCACAGGGTACAGGTAGTACAGGTAGTATAGGGTACATGGGAAAGCAGGGTATATGATCACAGGGATTAGACAGGACAAGGAACATAGGAAGACAGAGCACATGTTAAGAAATAGGACTGGGAAATTGTAAGGCAGAATACAAGAGCAGAGGATCCAGGCAGGATGGGAAACACAGGGGAGCAGGGTACGGAATCCCCAGGACCAAGTAGTAGTGAGAAAAGAGTGTGGTAAAAAGATCACAGGGAAAATGCAGGACAGGGTACATAGAAGGGAGAGGTTAAGGTTTACTGGAATGAGGTAGGAGAGGGGACATGAGAAGGGAGAGTGCAAAATTACAAGAACCAGGTAAGACAGGGGACATTAAAAGGTATATGATTATTATTATTATTATACAGGATTTATATAGCGCCAACAGTTTGCGCAGCGCTTTGCAATGTGAAGGAAGACAATACAGTTACAATACAGTTCAAAACAGGAGGAACTAGAGGGCCCTGCTCGTTAGAGCTTACAATCTAGAAGGGAGGGTCAAGTGAAACAAAAGGCAATAACCGTGGGGGATGGGTTGATGGAGAAAAAGGAGGTACATTTGTTAGGGGTTGGTAGGATAGGCTTCTCTAAATAGGAGGGTTTTCAGAGATCGCCTAAAAGCTAATAGAGTGGGGGATAATCGGACAGATAAGGGTAAGGAGTTCCATAGGATTGGAGAGGCTCTGGAAAAGTCCTGGAGGCGAGCATGGGAGGAGGTGATGAGTGAGCTAGAGAGCAGGAGGTTTTGAGAGGAACGAAGAGAGCAATTAGGTTGGTATTTTGAGATGAGGCTGGTGATGTAGCTGGGGGCTAGGCTGTGGATTGCTTTGTAAGATGTTGTAAGTATTTTGAATTTAATTCGTTGGGTGAGCGGAAGCCAGTGGAGGGCTTGACAGAGAGGAGCAGCGGACACTGAGCGATTGGTGAGGTGGATGAGTCTGGTGGCAGCATTCATGATGGATTGAAGGGGGGATAGCCTGTGTAAAGGTAAGCCAATGAGAAGGGAATTGCAGTAGTCGAGGCGCGAGATGACCAGGGAGTGAACTAGGAGTTTTGTTGTGTCTTTGGTTAGAAAGGGGCGTATTTTGGAGATGTTGCGGAGGCTGAGGCAGCAAGATTTGGACAGTGATTGGATGTGGGGTTTGAAGGAGAGTTCAGAGTCCAGGACAACACCTAAGACCTTGGCATGTGGGGATGGGCTGATGGTAATGCCATTGATATTGACGGAGAAATCAGGGGAAGGGGCACGAGGTGGAGGAAAAATTATAAGCTCGGTTTTGGATGGATTGAGTTTGAGGAAGTGGTGAGACATCCAGACCGATATATCTGATAGTAAATTAGTGATACGTGAGGAGACTGAGGGAGAGAGCTGAGGAGTGGATAGGTGGTATTGGAAGCCGTGGGAGGCTATCAACTGACCTAGAGAGGAGGTGTAGATTGAAAATAGGAGGGGTCCAAGAACAGAGCCTTGGGGAACTCCAACAGAGAAGGGAAGAGGAGAGGAGGAAGTAGAATTGTAGGTAACGCTAAAGGTGCGGTTAGATAAGTAGGAAGATAACCAGTTAAGAGTACAGTCACGGAGACCAAAGGTATGGAGTTTTTTGAGGAGGAGGGGATGGTCAACCGTATCAAAGGCAGCAGAAAGGTCCAGAAGTAGGAGTACAGAATAGTGTCCATTGGTTTTGGCCGGTAGCAGATCGTTTGTCAGCTTTAGGAGTGCAGTTTCAGTGGAGTGTTGAGGCCGAAATCCAGACTGAAGGGGATCAAGGAGGCTATTCTCAGCAAGGTGGTCGCACAGTCGGTTGTAGTCTAGACGTTCGAGGAGTTTGGATGAAAAGGGGAGCAAGGAAATAGGGCGTAGGTTGTTCAGATCGGTTGGGTCCAGTGAGGGCTTTTTAAGTATGGGGCTGACTAGTGCATGTTTTAGAGAGTTGGGGAAGATGCCAGAAGAGAGAGAGAGATTGAAGATGTGGGTTAGAGAGTGTAGAATAGGGCCAGAAGGTGAACGTAGCATTTGCGAGGGAACAGGATCCAGAGGGCAGGTTGTTATGTGGACGTTAGCAAGTAGTTTAGCAACCTCGTCTGTAGTGGCGGGGTTGAATGAGGGAAGTAATGATCGTACTTGTGGGCGTGAAGCATAAGGCATGGAGGAAGGTATCTGAACAGCAACGATCTCCTTACGAATTGTGTCAATCTTCTGTTTGAAGTGGTTGGCAATCTCCTGGGCAGTGAGTGAGTCGGTGGGAGGGGGTAGTGGAGGACGGAGTAGAGAGCTAAAGGTGATAACAGGGACAAGAAAATACAAGGAACATTTAGGAAGACATGGCAAGAATATGTAAACATTTGAATGAGTGGTGAAAGGCAGGATACAAGAGGGAAAGGTACGGGGTCATCAAGACCAGGTTAGACTGGGAATATAGAATGACAAGATATACAATTAAAAGGAATGTGTAGAACTGAGGACATGAAAAAGCAGAGTATAGGATCACAGGAGATAGGTAAGACTGGAAACACAGGCAGGCATACTACAGGATCACAAGGGTTAAATCACTACAATTTACCACATGCGATAACACGTGATCACTTGACTCATTTGCATAAATTATCACATGCACTAAATAAATCCTGTTCCAGTTTCGGCGGGAAATTCAAAATCCTTCAGTGGAGGAGAGCTGCTGGCGCCGGAGACAAGACCTGGTCGGACACCACAAGTGACCGATGGCTTGTATACCTGGGAGCGACCTGTGAGAAGCCTGAGGAGGCGGCAGGTAGAGCTCAGCCTTCACCTCCTTCCCAGGAGAGGCAGTTTGCTGAACCTGGCCCACAGGGTTACCTTTTCGACTCCCAGAGTCTGCAGGTCAGTGAACATAACGTTTTGTTGTAGGAAGAAACACAATCTAAAACGGAGGGGCAGAGGGAAGGGTGGGGCCTTTTAACAAATGCTAATTGATTGTGTTTCCTGTGGGGAGGAGCCCATCATCTCTCACTGTTGGGCTGTCCTGGAAGGCGAGGAGAGAAAAAAACAATTATGTGGTAAATATCGTCAAATAAACATGCTGTAAGCTTTTAAGTCCAATTTACAAACGGAACACGGAGTAAAAAAACATGCAATATTTATCACCAAGGTTTTTCTGGTTTGTATCACATGCAGTTATTGTTAGAAACAGGGCGGGGGTTCCTCCCCCCAATAGCTGGTTTGCCAAGGAGTAGGCCAGGAAGCTATTCGCCCTGTCCTTAACAATAGAGGACTCATCAGCTGTCAGTGGGTTCCAGGATAACACCTGAATGTAAAAAACATGCTGCCATTTAAAATTAGGACAAAAAAAAAAAAAAAAAAAAGAAAACAGCCCTTCGGGTCTGGTATGGATTTTAAGGGGAAGCCCACTCCAAAAAGAAAAAGCGGGTCCCCCACAAAATCCTTACCAGACCCTTATCTGAGCATACAGCCTGGCAGGCCAGGAAAGATGAACCATACTAGGCCACATGCCTTAATATGGGGGGAGCTTTGGGGCAGGGGGCCTCTGCCTCCCCACCTCAAAGCACCCGGTCGTAATGTTGATGGGAACAGGAGCCTCTTCCCCACAACCCTGGGCTGTGGTTGTGGGGGGTCTGCGTCTGGGGTCTTATCAGAGTCCAGAAGCCCTCTTTAACAAGGGGGTCCCCAGATCCTGGCCTCCCCCATGTGAATGAGTATGGGGTACATGATACCCCTACCCATTCACCAAAATGTGTAAAAGTTAATAAAGACAGTACAAACGTTTTTGATAATTCCTTTATTAAAAAAAAAAAAAAAAAACATCTCCCCCGATGTAGATCCATCGGCAATCAGGACGCTGGATCTGAAAAAAAAAAAAAAAAAATCGGGGAACATTTTTTTACATTTTTAATAAAGGAAATGTCCCATACCCATTCACATAGAGTGGGGGCGGAATCTGGGGGCCACCTTGTTAACTAGTTTACGACTGCCCGCCGCAGATGTACTGCGGCAGGAAGCCGCTCCCAGGCAAATCGCTGCTCGCTCTCGGGAGGCTAGGGGGTGAGCACGCACTGCCGGTGCGCGCTCATGCCCCCGGTCATCAATGGGGAAGCCGATGCAGCGGGCAAGCGGCTCCAATTGCCGCCTGACACCCGTGATCGCTCCCCACTGAGAGAGAAGAACGGTCAGCTGTTGTAAACACAGCTGACCGTTCTTCTCCCTGAAATGATCATAGAGCCCATGTGATCTTTCTATATAGGATCACATGTCTCTATGGTCATTTCAGAAGCCAAGCCCCCCCAGTTAGAATCACTCGCCTAGGCTCCCATTTAACCCCTTGATCACTCATAATGTTAACCCCTTCCCTGCCAATGTCATTATTACAGTAACAACGGAGCATATTTTTAGCACTGCTTACTGTAGTAATGTCATTGGTTTCCCCCCCCCCCAAAAAAAAAAGTGTCAAAAATGTCAGTTCGGGGTCCAATCTGTCCGCCGCAGTGTTGAAGTCCCGCAAAAAAGAAACAATCTGCATATTGCCGCCATTACTAGTAAAAAAACAAAAATGACATAAATCTTTGCCGTAGTTAGTAGACGTAATAAATTTTGCATAAACCAATCAAAATACGCTTATTGCAATTTTTTTTTACCAAAAATATGTAGTAGAAAACAAATTGGCCTAAAATGTTAAAAAAATTAGATTTTATAAATAATTTTTCTTTTGAGAATGTCATATAGCAGAATGTAAAAAATATTGTTTTTTTTTTTTTCTTTCAAAATTTTCGCTCTTTTTCGGTTATAGCGCAAAAAAAAAAAAAAAAAAAAAAAAAAAAAAAAAATCGCACAGGTGATCAAATAGAAAGATCTATTTCTGGGAAAAAAAGAACATCAATTTTATTTGGTTACAGCATCGCATGACACGCAATTGTCCATTAGAGTAAAGCAGTGCGGGAATCGCAAAATAGGGCCTGGTTAGGAAGTGGGCAAATCCTACCAGTCTTAAAGTGGTTAAAGGGGCTACCAGATTCTGATGAGCCCCCTGCTCGCAGACCCCCACAACCACAGCTCAGTATTGTGGGGAAGAGGCCCTTGTCCCCATCAACATGGAAACAAGGTGCTCTGGGGTGCCCCAAAGCACCCCCCCATGTTGAGGGCATGTGGCCTGGTATAGTTCAGGAGGGAGGACCCCAAGTGTCTTTTTTTTTTTTTTTGGCATGGGGTTCCCCTCAAATTCATACCGGATCCGAAGAGCCTGCTGTGCTCCCCACGTTGTTTTTTTTTATCATTTTTAATTGCCAGCATATTTTTTTTTTTTTACATTCAGCTGTCAGCGAAACGAGCCACCTGTTGTTAAGGATGTGGTGGCCGGTTTCCCAGGCTGCTCCTTAGCAATCAGCTCAATGTGATAAAATACCACATGAAAAAAAATGTGCTAAATATCGTTCAGTCGAACAAACACCGCATTCGTTATCTAATGCTAAATTCTTAGTGAATTGCACTTTCAAAACTGATTTAACGCAAGCGCTATTGTACCGCATTTTATTTTAATTAACTCTTAGTGAATTGACCCCAGGTAAGACTGGAAACACAGGAGGGCATACTACAGGATCACAAGGAACAAGGTTGGACTAAACACACAATAAATCCAAACACAGAAGAATTAGCAGACGGGATTAAAAATACAGGAAAGCTGGGTTATGCTACAGAATTATTGGCCCAAAAGGCGGTTCTAATATGTTTGAATGTTTTTACTTCTATCAAGATCTGGAGTCAGGCTCGGAGGTCGGTAGCTATAGCAGAGGAAGCTCACACGGGAACCAGCAGGATAGGAACACAGGTAGGTCACCTTGGCAGATGATGTAGGCTCACCTGAGGTGCGGAATATAAGTACTAACCGGTGTTCACCAGAGCTCCTGATGATGGAGATGGATTTTGCTGCGTGTTAGCACCAGGTCGCTAGGTAGGTCCTCGGGATCGCCCCACAAGGATGCGAGCAAGCCAGGGTCCAGTACCAGATATAGCAGATAGGGATCAAGCAGAAGCGTAGTTAAGGAGTAGCCAAAGGTCTGTAATGAGTAGTTGCAGGTTGGGATTAAGCAAAATCGTAGTCCAGGAACAAGCCAAATGTCGATAACGGATGATAGCGAAGATATGGATGGCAGCAGGAGAGACAAGCAAGACAGTGGCTGGTGGAGGCACAATATTCTGGCAACCAGGAAGTGCAGAGACATGGCTTAAATCAGGAAGTTCATGGGAGGAGCAAGGGGTTCAAGGTTCAAGGCAATTAAGATTTACGGCAGGATGATTAAAGGATATGTCCAGTGAAATGTTCAGCATTCCAGGTGGCTCAGCAAGCAGAGTCATTGCCAGACACAGGAAAGGTCTCAGGTTCAAGTCTGGGTCCTGACATTAACAGCAAAGTAATCTGTATTCTCAAATTTTTACTTGATTCCTGGCAAAATAAATAAAATTAATACTTTCATTTTTCACAACTGTGGATGTTTCTACAAAAGCTAAATGATAAAGTCAATCTAGTGACTAGTCTCAAGGATTAACCATACTACAGAATATAACTGGGGAATTTATCTATGTGAGTACGATAAACCATTGCAGGAAATCTGATCATCACACTCTACAAGAGATGGTCGAACCTTTCATCCAACACACCAGTGCCCACTCTCAACTTGGGTAGGAACAGTGCCTACAATCAGCCCAATACTATACAATAGCATGGAATAAGTGAAAACAATAGTTTCCAAGCCATCCTAATACAACAGAGAAATACAGACAATGGAACAACGTTGAAGAAAGACTTTAAGTTTAAAACAAGCAAGATAATTTTTTTTTTTTTTTTTCTGGAAGACCAAGTATTTGAAAAAAAAAAGTTGTGTAAAAGCAGGACAATGTCTTTATTGAACATAGAGAATGGAACATTTGCATCTGAAGAAACAAACAAAAAGGTTGTATACTGTGCTATTAACAGAGAAACTTGGATGTGACTGACACTGTGCCTGGATAGTGTTTTGGCTTTGATTCTATTCATACAAAACAGATGTTTGGAGAGCCTGAAACAAACTGAAACTATCAAGTAATATATTCCCAACTGACAAGTAAATAATTATTTTTGAGGATTCTACCTGAAAAAAAAGCACAGAGCTAATTGTTTGATAAAAATGGTCAACTTGTACCCCAAGCAACAGGCAAATTTCATTATGAAAAGTAATTTTAATATGATGATGTACCTAAGTTTCTGAGGCTAATTTAATGCAGATAAGGGACCAAGTGCATTTAATTACCACCTTAATCAGCCATAGAGCCTGTGTATTTATTATGTGTTCTGTTTTAAAGGGATGAAGTGGAAACCCCCGGATGTATCTATTAGATATGAGATAGGCAATCTCATTCACTTTTTTGTACTGCAACGAATGATAAGCTAGAACTTAAGAGACCATTATCTTAGTAACTGCATGCCATTAATACAGTACATGTATTGATAGTATACAATATATCAGGGCACAAAATTTAAAGTCCTGAGCTTCTAGCCAGGCCTTAAGGCTTACTCGTCACTAGTTGCCCCACCCAGCCACTTTCCTGTCCCAATAGAAAGAAAAGAGAAGGCGCCTGGCCCTTTAAAAGAAAGATAATTGAACCTGCTGCCCCTTTAATTGTATTAAAACAAAAAATAGGTATGTATCATAGATAAAAGAGGCGCTGGTGATCTTAATTTATGTGTGACGTATTCTAAATAAATTATCAAATTGTTAAATATAAAATTTATAGGTGGTTTAAAGTGCAAGAAATGTGATTAAAAATGTGCTACAAGTGTTGAAATTGTAGATGTTAATCTACTATTGGTGCAACAAGCAAAGAAAGTGCATACCAGTGCAAATTCAATTAAAAGTGCAAGTGCTTCTTAAAGTAAATCAATCCACAAAGGTGTAGACCGGTGAATACACCAATGGATAAATATATAAAAATCACATACAAAAAATCACATACAGAAAAAATATATAAAAATATATAAAAAATATATATTATAAATGTGCTCAAGGTAGTGTCTCTAAAATCCAGGCAATTTCATGCAATCAAATTGTGCTTGGTGAATCCTTAATTTTTCTCATTCACAGAGCTCCAGGTGCTGGGGTGTGACAAACGTGGCCTCTTACCAGCTAGCAGCAGGTCACAAGGACCCCCAACGCCTGTGATCCCTTTAATTGGGATCCCTTTAATTGGGTAATTTCAACACTTGTAGCACATTTTTAATCACATTTCTTGCACTTTAAACCACCTATAAATTTTATATTTAACAATTTGATAATTTATTTAGAATACGTCACACATAAATTAAGATCACCAGCACTATCCTGTCCCGCCCCTAAATATGACCTCATACATTATCTCATAAAATGACACTGTTAAATGTTTTTGCATGAATGCAGAAATTAAAAAAATAAATATTATTAACAACTTTATCAGTGCCCATCAGTGCAGCCTCATCAGTGCTCATCAATGCAGCCTATGAGTGCCCATCAGTGCAGCGTTATCAGTGAAGCTTATCAGTGGCACCTCATCACCATCAGTGCCCATCAGTGAAACCTCACCAGTGCCCATCACTGAATGTCCCACGGTACTTCAGCCATAAGTGCAGGAGAAATGATGTGCGTTCCAACAGGAGTCCCAATATCAGTGAAATTTAGAAGAGATCACCTCAATCTCCGCCACCAAGTGCCCGTGAATGCAGCCTCACCAGTGCCCATCAATGCAGCCTCACCAGTGCCCTTCAATGCAGCCTCACCAGTGAACATCAATGCAACCTTACCTGTTCCCATCAATGCAGCCTCCTCAGTGCCCACCAATGCCCCCTCACCAGTGCTCATGAATGCAGCCTCACCAGTGCCCATCAATGCAACCTCACCTGTGCCCATCAATGCAACCTCACCTGTGCCCATCAATGCAGCCTGATCAGTGTCCATCAATGCAGCCTCATCTGTACCCATCAATGCAGACTCACCAGTGCCCATCAATGCAGCCTCACCAGTGTCCATCAATGCAACCCTTACCTGTGCCCATCATTGCAGCCTGATCAGGGCCCATCACTACCCATCAATTCAGCCTCTTTTTTGAAGTATATTGCCAGAGACATGAATTAATTTATGCACCACATCCCTGAATAGAAATAGCTACAAATGGGTGTGAAAGATGGGACTTTGAAGGTGAAAATAATAATTTCGAAATGGAGAAAAATCTGAATTTTTATAAAAAACAAATAGCTTTATTCAAGATATGACAAGGACAATACTTTTAAAATATGTAAAAGCATAAGAAAGCACTCGAATATGTCAGCTCTAAATTATTATTTGCACCTTCAAAGTCCCATCTTTCACACCCAATCAATTCAGCCTCATTTGTGCCCAACAATGCAGCCTCTCCAGTGTCCATCAATGCAGCCTGATCAGTGCCCTTCAATGCAGCCTCACCTGTGCCCATTAATGCAGCCTAACGTGTGCCCCTCAATACAGCCTCACCTGTGCCCATCAATGCAATCTCACCTGTGCCCATCAATGCAGCGTCATCTGTGCCCATAAATGCAGCCTGACCAGTGCAGGGGAAGAGAGAGGAGAGGAAGAGGAAATCTGATAATCACAGTGTGGGGGTCGCCCCACTGTAACAGCTTTCATTTGAATTGCTGGGCGTTCACCTTTACTCGGTGAACGCCGGTTTTCTGTCTATCAAAGGAGCCGGGCCAAAATGTGAGCAGGCGACTGGAAAATTTGAGGGCTGCAATATATGAAGTTATTTTCTTATTTCATATGCATTTTTTTTTAATTGTTTTCTCTCTACATGCCCCCCCCAAGTGGTTCAGCAAAAATTACATTGGGGGATACTTGAGAATGGAAGGTCACTGCATCCTTGCAAGTGCTTTAGTTTATTTCAATCATTCTTATTGTAAATTTTAAAGGGCAGCTTGATCTACATGGTAATGTAAAAAAAAACCTCACTTCCTGAATACTATCATTAAGTGAATAAACCACTTCTGGACCGGAAGATTTTCCCCCTTAATGACCAGGCCGTATTTTGCGATTCGGCACTGCATTACTTTAACGTAATGTGCGACACTGTACCCAAATAAAATTAATGTTCTTTTTATCCCACAAATAGAGCTATATTTCATCAGCTCTGCGATTTTTATTTTTTGCACTATAAACAAAAAAAAACTATATTTTTCACTTTCTGCTATATAACATTCCCAAAACAAAATTTAGAAATCAAAAATGTTTTAACATTTTAGGCCAATTTGTTTTCTGCTACATATTTTTGGTAAAAAAAAAATCGCAATAAGCGTATTTTTATTGGTTTGCGCAAAAGTTATCGCGTCTACTAACTAGGGGAAAGATATATGTCATTTTTATTGTTTTTTTTTTTTTTTAACTAGCAATGGCGGCGATCTGCTATTTCTAGAGGGACTGTGGCATTGCGGCAGACAGATTGGTCACCTAACTGACATTTTTGAAACTTTTGGGGGGACCAGTGACATTACTACAGTAATCAGTGCTAAAAATATGCACTGTTACTGTAATAATGACACTGGCAGGGAAGGGGTTAACATCATGGATGATCAATAGGTTAAATGTGAGCCTAGGGGAGTGATTCTATTTGTATGAGGGCAGGGCTTATGGAATGACCATAGAGACCTGTGATCCTATATAGAAGGTTCACATGGGCTCTGTGATCATTCCAGGGAGAAGAACGGTCAGCTGTGTTTAAAACAGCTGTCCATCCTTCTCTCTCAGTCAGGAGCGACCGCGGGTGGCAGGCAGCAATCGGAGCCACCTGCCCGTGCATTCGAGTCCCCGCTGCCGAATGTCGTTTCGTGCAGGAGGGCCAGCCTGCTGCAGTATATATGCGGGGGGCGGTCCGGAACTGGTTAAAGCTTTTTTACCTTAATGCATTCTGTGCATTAGGGTAAAAAACCTTCTGTGCCACAGCATCTCCCCAACACCCCCCATACTTACCTGAGCCCAATCTTGATACAATGTTGCGCCTGAGAATAGCACTCTCTCATCTCTCTCGCCCTCCTTACAGGGCAGATTAATAACAGTGGTAGACATTGGCTGCTGCTGTCCATCAAATCCTGGGATAAAGGATCGGCTTAGTATGGCGGCACTTGCCAAAGAGGTGGAACCAGAAGTGCTGGTAGGGGACCTCAGAAGAGGAGGAACAGATCAGGTAAGCAGGACATTTTTTTTATTTTTTTAGAAAAAGGGGTTTTTAACTATTTCCTGCTATTACACCATTTTTTAATGGTAGTGGCCCTTTAAAGAAGAGTTTCAGGAAGACAGATTACTATCTATTTCAAATAAATATTTACATATTCCTAACAAGCAGCAAATAAGATTCTAAACAAACCTACACTAACCTCTGTAGTTACATTAACTATAGATTATAGAGCAATTCATCTATAAAGTTCACTCTAAAGGTCCTTCAGGTCAGATCCCAATAGTTTTCTCTCTCCCCTCTTCCAGTGCTTCTGCTTTGTATTTACATTAGAGATAAGAAGACTTGTAGGCTACCAACTCTTGCCGACAAGGGGGAGCTGAGCAAAGGATTGAAAGTGAAAGGGAAACTTAGAAACTTCAGCTGCAAACTTTGAAGATTAACTACTTCACTGGGCCTTTAGCTACAAAAGTCAGTGAGTGATTGTTTTAAAGTATATTTATTACTTGTTAAAAATATATAAACACTTAACCACTTTTGGACCGCCCGTCGCAGTTTTACGTCAGTACTTTGACGTTAAGTACCGGGGTTAAGGCAGCAGATAGCTGCCATAACCCAGGTTTTTTTTTTTTACAGGGCGGGCAGTCCTCTTTCACATAAAAGTGGTCCCAGTGGTGGATTTGCCGCAGGTTCCCCTTTATGGGTGGCGGGAGAGGCGGGATCCTGGTTGTTTTCCCCTCTTAACAGAGCCGTCGGTAGTGGGAGAAAAAAATCTGGTCCTTTCCCCTTCTAGGCAGGGAGTCAAATAGGGCAAACTATCCCCCACTCCACTCTATGACCTTGGAGGCCTGGAGAGACATCATACGTCGCTTCCTCCCAATGGCCTTAAAGTGCCCAATTTTTTTTTTTTTTTGCTTTTTAGTGTAGATGTGAAATGTGAGGTCTTTTTGACCCCGGATATCACATTAAAGAGGACCCGTCCTGCTTATTTCTACTACAAGGGATGTTTACATTCCTTGTAATAGGAATAAAAATGATTAACCACTTCCCCCTGGGTGGACATCATATGACGTCCTAAACTTTGCGGGGGTATACCGGGATGATGCCTCTAGCTAGAGGCATCATCCCGGTACCGTGGTTTAAAGCCGACGGTCGGCTTTCCATCGGTACCGATCGATGCGGCTCGGGAGCCGCTCGATCGTTACCCGGGGGGGCGGGAGGGGACGTCCCCCCCCTCCCGCCGCCTTCCGCGGCTTTTACCGGGGCATACAGGGAAGTGTAGTGGAGGGGTCGAGGGTCTTTTAGACCCTCGATCCCTCCATAAAGTGTACCTGTCACCGCATATTGCTGTCACAAGGGATGTTTACATTGCTTGTGACAGCAATAAAAGTGATCAGATTTTTTTTTTTAAAAAACTGTAATAAAGTTAAAAAAATAAATAAAATAAATGGGAAAAAAAAAAATTTAGCCGCCCCGGTCACCGTTAGCTTGCGCACAAAAAAAAACGTATACGGAAGTCGAGCCGCGAATGAAATGGCTGTTCAAACCACACATGTGAGGTATCGCCGCGATCGCCAGAGCGTGAGCAATAATTTAAAAAAAAGAGCTACTCTCTAACTCTAAACTGGTAACCGTTAAATAAATTTAAAGTGTCGCCTATTGAGATCTCTATTGACCATAGTTTGTCGCCATCCCACGGGGGGCGCAATTTTAAACCGTAACATGTTGGGTATCTATTTACTCGGCGTGACATCATCTTTCACAATATACAAAAAAAATGGGCTAACTTTACTGTTTAGTATTTTTTAAATGCAGTGAAATGTAATTTTTCCCAAAAAAATGGCGTTTTAAAGACCGCTGCGCAAATACCGCGTGACAAAAAATATTGCAATGACTGCCATTTTATTCTCCAGAGTCTTTGCTAAAAAAATATATATATATAATGTTTGGGGGTTCTAAGTAGTTTTCTAGGAAAAAATACTGATTTTAACTTGTAAACAAAAAGTGTCCGAAATAGGCCTAGTGGTGAAGTGGTTAAAAAAAATGTTGTAAAGGGACAGTGTAAAATAAAAAATAAAAGGTAAAATAAATAAGAAAAAATAAAAAAGTAAAGCTCCCCGTCCCTCCGAGCTCGTGCGCAGAAGCGAATGCATACTCAACTCGAGATCACATATGTAAACGGTGTTCAAACCACACATGTAAGGTATCACCACAGTCATTAGAGCAAGAGCAATAATTCTAGCCCTAGAGCTCTTTTGTAACTCTAAACTGGTAACCTTTAGAAAATTTTAAAGGGTCGCCTATGGGGATTTTTAAGTACCAATATTTGTCGCAATTCCAAAAGCGTGCGCAATTTTGAAGCATGCCATGTTGGGTATCCATTTACTCAGCATAACATTATCTTTCACATTATCGAAAGAATTGGCTAACGTTTTAAATAAAAAAAAGTGTATTTATTTCCAAAAAAAGTGCGTTTGTAATACCGCTGAGCAAATACAGTGTGACATAAAGTATTGCAATAATCTCCATTTCATTCTCTAGGGTCTCTGCTAAAAAAAAAAAAATATATATATATATATATATATATATATATATATATATATAATGTTTGGGGGTTCTAAGGATTTTCTAGCAAAAAATACTGATTTTAACTTGTAAAACAACATGTGTCAGAAATAGGCCTGATTCTTAAGAGGTTAAATGTGAGTAGCCCGGTCATGGTTCTACTTTAAACATAACTGTTAACCGTTTACCTATCAAAGTAATTTATTTGTACTCTGACACACCCCTGCCAGTGAGTTATATAGGCATCATGCAACACTAGGCACATGTGGAATGACAAAGCCCTTTTGCACATTTCTCTTTCTGAATAAAGTCACAAATATTAGATTTGACCAGAAAACAAAATAAGGAAACATGAATAGCTATATATTTTTAAGTATTACATTTCTCTATGTATATCAAAGACAAATGTAACAAAAAAACATAAAATACATTTTTGTGTACTATCAAACAAAAGTATCTAGGACAAATAGGGGAATCTGGGCTAAATAATGTTAACAAAGTATTAAAAGGTCAAAATAAAACAACATGATACAAAAACATCTTTTTTCACTTCACAAGTTTGCTGGAACTGGGCCACTTGATCTGTAGATATTGCAGCAATATAACTTTATAAGAAGTCACGCTAGTTATTGTAGAGATATTTTCAGTAGAATCTGTTAGCTCAGTTGTCAGCTACAATGTCTCTCCATCTACTCATTTGTTTCTTACTAGTAAAGGGACAGGGAATTTATTTGCAGTAAAGCAGAAAATCTTTGTTTAGAATAGATCCAGTCGGCATCATAGCTGCTTTCAGGTTGCTTATTCTGGTATGTTCATTGAGGACAGATTCCCTTTATGTAATTTAGAAAAAGAGTTATGTTTACCATTGTACCAGCTGGGGGCTGCTGCTCATGGATACCCATAGGAAGACTTTTAGTACCTAAGAGAGAGACTGATGTTAGGAAAACAATGGCTGACCAAGAGTAAGGGCTAATTTGGAAGTTGAAGATTGCAAACCCGATTCATAATTCAAATGTAAGAAGGTCAAGCCAGGAAACAAGGTCAGGGCTAGACCATTGCAGACCATTACAGAGTATGGAAGGGTAAAGGACAACCCTTTCATTCAGCAATAAATTTAAGAAGAGCTTCAAGGTCTAGGCAAGGTCTTGTGCCTGGAAAAAATAATGGACTAGAATGATGAGACAAAAAACAGACAGACAAGGGTCAAATGACACCAGGCTAGCAACACTGAAGTTAAACATAAACTAGGAGGGCTAGATAGACACATGGCTGAATATGAGAAACAGGAGAACAGAGAGGAGGAAGGAGAGGCAAGGTAACCAAACTGGCTTAGAATGCCAAAAACCATAAGCACAGACAATTTCAATTCAAAAACAAACAGGATAAGAACATTAATGCCAAAACTCAGAAAAGCCAGAAAGTTAAGAGGCTTAGAAATCAGATAACTTTACATAGCACACCAGCTGTGTCTAAGGAAAGGCGGAGACCTCATGTATCCTCAGGCATTGTTCGGACATGTCAAATGTAATGACAGGGCAAGGACACAAACACAAGGCTATGTAGTAGGAGAAAGTCTGGGGATAGTAGTGACAGTTGACCACTAAAACCTATCATTCATTTTTGTTTTTCCACTCATCCCTTATCTGATTGTATACGATGGGAAGGAAGCAATCTCCAGCTAGGCAGGTTTCAGGTTTAGTTTCCGGTTTGCTTCAGTAACTACTGTTTTGTAAAAAAAATCAAAGCTGATTGTTTGGACACTTGATTGACCCCAAGGTCCTTGCCTCTCCCAGTCTAATTTGTGCTGTATAAGAAATTAGAAGAGCCTAAAATCAAGTCAAATTTAATATTTATTTTACTTAAATTTAAATATTAATTTATCCATATATAACTGATTTATTTTTTTTATTTTAAATATTTGTCTGGAGGTCACATAACTAAACCCTTGGTGGGCTGGCTAGGTCATTTTGTCAAGGTGAGGGCATTCACCTACATGCTCTCTAAGGAGGCAGATAGGTGGCAAATATGCTTCCCCCTTGCCATCACTCAATTCTGGGCACTGGTGGTGAAACATGCCCCAGAATATACTGGAGCTTTGGGAGTGGTAGAACCTTTTCTAGGGGAACCCCAAAGCAAACCCAGTGTCAAGTGATGTTTGGAGATATGAGCCTGCATGTCTGGCATGTCAAACTGGTACTGTGCAGAGGTGAGGGGCACACAATATAGGTAAAAATATAAAATGAAATATAAAAATGCTTAAATGAAACCCCTCCAGTACTGAGATTTATAAAAACACAACTTCAGCACTATGGAGAGCTCCATTCTGGACATTCGCTGGCCAGGTTAAATGTTACTTTTAAAGTTTTTGTCAATGTGACATTCGCTGGTTGTTCACTGGCTTTTCCATTCACCAAAAGATTGTTGTAGAATGCAAACTATCTTAGTATCATTACGAAACTAATAGGCATATTCATGACACAGTCACCAGTGAACATTTGTAAATGGCTGTACATCCCACATTCATCAAAAGCTCTCCAGTCCATTTGCCTAAGAAGACTAAGGAGCCTCTGTTTTGCAAAAACTACTATAGTGTGAGTGGATCAGCAAGGGTAAATCTGAGCCTCAATGCCAGAGACGGTCAGCCAGTGAACCATACTAAGACATTTGGGTATGCAACCCTCTCCTTATACCAACTGTAGAAATAGACACCCAAGGACAGTGAAATTGTCTGGGGACAGGTTTTTACCAGTTCAAGGGTCCTACTTGCTTGCTACTACATGGCCCAAATGAGTTATGGCACTGCCAGGGAAGTTTGTACAGAAATACCACATTCTCCCTAGCAGAGGATCAGTATCTAGTTACAATCAGTTGTAAAAGGTTGTGCTAACCAACAGGCTGCATTGGTTTTGTTTATTTACTTCTGGAACTGTAGACTTTTGATGTATAATTCTCTGCTTCCAACATCCCTCTCATTTTCCTATTTGTGTGGGCAAGGCTGCAATATGCTCACAAATAAGGTAATGCTGGAATTGTGGAACACTCTGGCCTGTATTCTCATAGCCTAAAATTCGGTGACACTCAAAAGATAAAAGAAATAAAAAAAGCTATCAAGGCAGCTAGCTGAAGACAATGAATGACCAAGATGAAAGGATCAGAATGAGTGTAGTTAAGCAATTTAAATGCAACATTTTGAAGGACCAGCTCAAGCTCACTCATAACAGATATTTCTGTGTTTGACAGATGCTGGAGCAATAAACCATTAGACCAATTCTTATATCTCTTACTTGTCTCTACTGGTGAAATATCTGTATTTGAATTCCTGGCTCTGCACACCTGCTGTGGCAATTATCAAGTTGTTTCACTTTCCCTGTTGAATTTTTTAAATTATTTTATACTATTTGGATTATACAGGAAGCACTTGAATACATAAAGTTCATCAAGAAGACCAAAAACTCGCAGGTGGACAGTAACAAAGGCAAGAATTTAGGCTGGGACAACTCCCTTCTGAACTATACAAAATAAGCCAGGGGATTACTTGTTTTTTTTTTTGGACTGACCCTATAATGTATGGCTTGAGTGAACCTTTAAGCCTGTAGACCTGCTAAGTGATTTTATACTAGATCATATTGTGCTGATGAGGGTTCATACAAAGGACAAGAGGATGAGCAAGGTCACTAGTTTAACTGATAAACTAAGCCAGGTCTGTGTAAAATAGAATCAGAAGCACAAACATGAGCTTCATAACTCTTTGTGTGTATCCCAAGTTCTGTGCATTTTCATAAGTGACCCATTATGGCACCTTTATTCCTCCTGGATCAGTGGTCACATCCTCCATCTGTTCCTTAATCTGTGTTAATTTTCCTTCGAGATGTGTCACTGATTTTACTTTATATAAACAAATCTGAATTTTCATATGCCTCATTTTCATATTAAACATGGATCATGTGCTGTACACATGAGCCCCACCTCAGTAAGCTAAGGCTTGTAGCAATCTGAAAGCAGAGACAATAAGCACATGGTTGGACAATTCATCTAAGTTTGGCTTTACTGAGTGCTCCAAATGAAATGCAAAAATAAGCAACTTTCATAAACAGATCTTGACAAAAAACATGCTACAGGGTGAAAAAGTTCATGCAGAAGACACCAAAAAATTAAGAGCATGGGTGCATCTTCATAATGGAAGCCGCATATGCCATTAGAGAAGATGCATGCTTTTTTGTGGTTTGTTCCCTAAGACAACGCCTTTTAAACATTATTCTTTTCTCATGAGACCTTTATTTCATGTTTGAAAATGGTCTACTGACAGAACAGAGATCTGTGGAGAGAACATTCTTTGAATAAGGGACAAAACAGGAACATACACTGGGTCCATCATGGGCCCATCGAGGTAGCCTAGTAACAAACTTATTATATTTATGTATCCAAAAAAAAGACTACACTAATTTATTTGTCAAACTTTAAATGTCCTTCAATGAAAAGTTGCCTATTAAGCCCCAAATTAGAAAAAGATTTATTGCTGGAGTGTCATTGGCATGGAGTGAGATGGATCTTTTGTGCTACTTGCAGAATGCAGGGGGCTTTAACAGAAACCCAGAAGAACCTGATCTCCCCTCGAACCATTAATGGTACAGACAGAACTTGGATGGAGAGCAACAACTAGAATGCGGCCCTCCAGCGGGATTGACTGATGATAGTAGATAATACAAGCAGAGCCAAAGTAATATATGGCTCTTTTCCACTGCATGGAACCGAACGGTTCGGCTCGCTTTTGTGCTTTTCCACTGCTGGTACCACATGGTATGGTGTAGGAACGGTTCGGTACGGTACGGTACGGCGGCGCTTTTCCACTGCATGGAACTGAACGGTACGGCTCTCAAAAACAGTACCACCTCGATTGTGGTTCCAAGAGGTACCATACCCGGTACCATATCCCACAATCCTTTGCATGCAGTCACTACTAGCCACTGATTGGTCAGAGAATCCCACCCACCCCGTTGTTATCCCACCCACTTAACTTTAGTACTACTTTAGTGGAAAAGCAAACCATACCGTACTGTACCGAACCGTTCCAACACCGTACCATGCGGTACCAGCAGTGGAAAAGCAAACCGGGCCAAGCAGGGCCAAGCAGGGCCGAGTAGAGCCGAGCCGGTACTTGCAGTGGAAAAGTGCCAATACTACATCATCACATAGTTGAGGATCAAGCAAATGGTTAAAACAGCAGGTAGACAAAAAGAGCAAACAAGAGCTACTGAAATTAACAAGAGTCAAAGGATCAGTCATGTTTGACACCTGAATCAGACACAAATTGCAGAGCTACAAACAGGTTTAAAGCTGAGCTGTCAATAAATAACAGATCAGTAGATTGAAGTCATAGCCTTTCAGATTTTGGAAATAGACACCATTTTTCAGGCAATAAATCAGTGCACGGAGTCAGATTTAAGCCTGAGCTGATTTGTACGACTGTACTGTAGTGTTTCATGTCTCCCCAGCAGAAGACATGGGTACACACCTAGACACAGCACATTTAATTAATCCAGGAAGAAGACATTAATTAAGAGAGCTAAGGTAGCTCGCCACTCATACTGCACAAGATTGGAACTACTAGAGGATGTAGAGGTGGGCTGGGGTTGGTGAATGTCCAACTGTAAATGGGGTTTTACCTCATGCTCATCTAGATAAGCCAACTAACATCATTTCATGTGAAACTTTAATTATAAGACTTTAAATTAGGTTATATTTCAGCCTCCTGGTGCTCTAGAACGTTAAAAGATCAATTTTATCTTAAATATCCTTGGACAAGTTAAAAAGAAGAAAATTGTATTTGTAGTGCTTTTATCAATGTTTAAAAATCTTTAACGTTTCTGATATATACAATCTTTAATTAAGGCCCAGGTTGTAAGTTTGAAACTTTTAATCCATTCCCAACAGCCTATGCTTTCTTTGTTCACAGTCTGGCAAGTTGATTATGAAATGTAGCATAGCCTTACATGGTCTGGGCTATATTTATTTTGGAATGGTTCCTTTTTTCAGAAAACAAAAAATAAAATAGACTTGGAACTGTCTTGCTATATGTAACTAGATTTGGGACCACATAGTTATAAACATTAATTTTCTGCAAAGTATACATGTCACCCATGTTACCCAGTCTGTTGTACCTTCATGATTTAGACTTCAAGTTGGCATAAGGCAAATAATAGAAATATACAAGTAAATCTGTGAAAGGCATCATATGGTCATTTAAGGCCACTGCAGGCTGTTTTTTTCTGTCTCAAAGAAGCTCTGCTGATATGTAATCCATGCGTTTCCACATTTCTCTGTATTGCTTACAAATTTATGTTGCTTTCAAAAAAGTAAACTAATGAAGCCCGACTGTAATATGTTTATAGGCTTCTATTGGTAATAAACAATATATGTAGGATGTGCTAAGCGGTATTATACTATGTTTGCTTTGTTTTGGATTATTCCTTACATGTCACTTGGGGAATGAGTTTATTGCTACCACGCTCATCCGGTGATTGCAAACTCAAGCATCTGGAATTTTAGCCACCAGCAGAAGATTCATCTGTTATTCTATGAGCCCATCTAACCCATTTATTGTACGATAATTTGGGTTCATCTTTTCTGGTGAGCGCATATTAATTGTTTCCTCTGTCGGTGTTGGGATCTGCTGTCCATTTGGATCATTCACATCACCTTGGAAACTTTCACATTTTTTCACTGGGGAATTTTTCTTTATGGACTTTTTATGCATTTCACCACCTTTGTTGATTTTATGATTTTTTACTTATCACCTGTTTAGCGCTGCATATTTGTTTGTATTCTATTGGTAATAGGCTGAAATAGGTTAAGAAGTCAGCAGGAGTTCACTTTAACTAATAAATACCTGAAAACATATTTACTGGCATTTTTGCCATGGCTTAAGTTTCCCGACAAGTTGAATTATACGAATATAAAAACATATAAAGTGAAAGCTGCGGCCATTGTTAACCAGTAACAATGATTACCTTTAATTATCTTGCCTTAGCTTTGACATGCCATGATTAACCACTTTTTGGACCAGAAGGATTTACCCTGTTAATGACTAGGCCATTTTTTGCGATACTGCACTGTGTTATTTTAACTGACAATTGCGCGGCCGTGCGACGATGTACCCAAATACAATTGATGTCCTTTTTTTACCACAACTAGAGCTTTCTTTTTGATCACCTCTGTGATTTTTATTTTTTGCACTATAAACAAAAAAAGAGCAACAATTCTATAAAACAACATATATATATATATATATATATATGTATATATATATATATATATATATATATATATATATATATTTTTTTTTTTTTTTTTACTTCTTGCTATATAACATTCCCAAAAAAAAAAAAAAAAAAATTAAATCTAATTTTTTCATCATGTTAGGCCAATTTTTGCTAAAAAAAGAAAGTGTTTATTGATTGGTTTGTGCAAAGTTTATTGGGTCTTCCAACTAGGGGAAAGATTTATGCCATTTTTATTATTATTATTTTTTTTTTTTTTACTAGTAATGGTGGTCATCGGCAATTTTTAGCGGGACTGCCACATTTCGGCAGATAGATCGGACACCTAACTACCATTTTTGACACTTTTGGGGGGACCAGTGACATTACTAAAGTAATCAGTCCTATAAATATCAAACATAAATTGTAAGAAACGTCCAATTCAAATCAGTGAAGAGTCCCACAAATTATGATAGTAGACCCCAAAGAGGCAAAGAACCGGGAAGTCCAGCACCAGAAGATGGGATCAAAGAAGGAGAAAAGGATCACCACGTGCATAAAAAAAGATGTGCGCTTACTGGAACTTTTTGACCACCGGTTAGGGAAGGTCAAAACGAGCGTGTTTCCAAGTGGTTACCCCCAGGAACAGGCCGGTTTCCAGACTAGCGATCACTTGAATATGTGCAGGTAGCGATTCCAAAAACTCCACTAGATAATCAGCTTTAAATACACCATGTACCTCCAAAGATAAAGAGGAGACTCCAATGGCATAGTATAACTTCTTTATTCCATATTAGAAAATTAATAAAATGGCAACTCACAATTCCAACCATATGACAGCGCATGGAATGCTAGGAAAGCCAAGATGAGTGTGTCAATGTGCGGGCATTACTGACATGTTTTGTCACCATAGGGACATTGTCAAAGGCCTTTGACAATGTCCCTATGGTGACAAAATGCATCAGTCATGCCCGCTCATCAACACGCTCATCTTGGCTTTCCTAGCATTCCATGCGCTGTCATATGGTTGGAATTGTGAGTTGCTATTTTATTAATTTTCTAATATGGAATAAAGAAGTTATACTATGCCATTGGAGTCATTGGAGTCAAGTTAGGCTCCGAAGAAGATACAGATTTTTTTTCCTCAATTTTATTGACTGTAAGTGTAGCAAGGTTTCCAGGCCTATGGCCTGATGTGGGTCTGCCATTAGTACCGATACTCTCTCCAGCCCATGTGAGCTGTGACCCTGGGTTTGACAACTGAAGCAGCGACAACTCCGGCATCTTTGTTTGTGATTTTTATTTGATTTAAAGGGGATGGGAGAAGGGAATGAGTGGGATACTCCTTGAGGCTTGAACTAATTACATGTGGGACTTTACTCCTGAGAAATGCCCGTTGGCGCTTCCTTGACGCCAGCCGGCACCAGCCAACGCTCACTAACGCTGTCGATATCCTATAGAACACAGAAGTGCTGAATCCTCGACTATTAGTCCAGAAGATCCAGGACTGAGAACTGAAGAACTCCTGACACTGTTGTGCTGTAGAAGTCACTGAATACTGTCCCCCGCTTTGACTAACTTGAGGTAGTATGAAGTACGGTAGGACTCTGTATAGCTGTACTTGCAACTGACGCACTCTGTACAGTTCAGGGCCCAACCGCAGGTGCCCCCTTTAACTTGAACTCTTCAGGGTCCACTGACTATATACCCCCTCTGTAGCTTCAGGGTCCTCAACCTAGGTACCCCCTTTACAACTAGCTGGCACTGGATCCCAGAACTTCTTCCGGAGTGGTCCCCTCTAACTTCAGACAGACCCCCAGGGGAAATCCTCAGTACTCACGACCTGTGTAGGCTTTCCTGGAACTGGCCCCTCTCTCTCTCCGCAGGCTCTCAGCACACCAGATCCCCTCAGCTTACTCAGCATGCTATGGACACTCAGACGACACCCTGAGACATCCACCTTCCTCAGACAGGAGGAGAGACACCCGTAATCTCCTTCCTGGGACTCTGCTCCCACCAAAGACATTGTGTCATGTGCCACCCCC
This sequence comes from Pelophylax lessonae, assembly GCF_965119305.1. Taxonomy (NCBI): domain Eukaryota; kingdom Metazoa; phylum Chordata; class Amphibia; order Anura; family Ranidae; genus Pelophylax; species Pelophylax lessonae. Next base: position 451,467,769 of record NC_138772.1, read on the forward strand.
AAACGTATACCCACTCCCAGAATCCTTTGCGGCAGGTCTGCCTTCTGGAGCAGTTTCAAGCCTGAATGTGCCCTTGATTGGGTTTCCTTCACTGCCCAATGAGAAGCCTCTCACAGGGCCAGTGAGGAGACTCCACTCACTGCAGACACACTTGGTAACCATGACAACCTATCTCACAAAAGAAAACATGGCTCTGCTGTTAGGCAGACAAAGCCCACTATATTTTACCTAGCACCTACCTGTAGGGTGCTACATAAGAATACACATTACATAGGTAATTGGAACTGACAAGTCATACATTACAGTTATGCATCACGCTACAATATTTACAAAAAGTATTTCTTCCTGCACTTCGCATCTGAAAAATCTTTAAATTAAACCAGCCATAAATAGATCAAATCTCAGCCAATTCAGTAGGAAACAGTCGAGGTTCAATCCATCTATGGGCAGGCTGGTAGTATCCAAGTCGATCTATCATACTCCCAACATCGCTGACTGTGTTGATGGGGGAATCAAGTAATTTTCTTTCCTTCCACCTTTGATGGAGAGAAAGAAAATTGCATAATCTATGCCTTACTCAACTGTCTAACTCATCAAACTGTATCATCTTGAGGACGCTGCTCTGGACAGCCAGTCACCTGGCTGGTTCTCAGATTACACTGTATCAGTGCTAATTTGCTAAACAACCTTTTTCCCAAACAACTAGTGACCATCATGCTCCTGCATATTCTAAGAGCTACATTACCACCTGACAAGGTATCCACAAGCCTTTCATCATGTCATCAAAACTGCCTGTTGAGATGGACTGAGACATAACCAAAGCTTGGCAAAGGCTGCAAACTGGATAATTTCCTTAATTATCACACTATACATGTCTCGGGGGAAAATATTTTTCATTTTTTTTTTTTATAAAGGAAGTCTCGGCCCCCTCTGGCTAGAGGACTCAGGGTAATTGCAACTTTTGCCCCCTTATAAATTCGGCACAGCCTTCAACAATCCCAGCTATGCTGCATCTTTTGAATTAAAAAGCAGTATTGAGGGATCATGTGACCTGAATAAAGAGGACAGTTTTATGATAATTACAAAAACCAAACCATACCCGGACAGCGTGGTTTATCTTATCAGTATTCTGATAAGTACACTGCCTTGATGTGTGAATGACTCTAATTATTAGCACATTTGTGAGATTCTAGAGGACTATATCGGGGACTTCTGTCTGATGGCCCAGATACCTGAAACTCCAGCTGTGATTGGGTACTGAAAAAACTTTTTCCAGTTTATATGATTGTGTTTCTTTTCTTTATGTCCAAAATTATGTTCTTATCTCTTCCTTTTACCATTGCCTGTTTATATAAAAGGCTATAAAAAGTTATGAACATACAAATAGTATCAATAAGCGGTATTTTATCGCTTTGAAAAATGTGATAAGTATTGTGCTATGAGCCTGTATATACTGTACTCTGTAATCTGTCAGAAAATTGTTTTGTCTGATGGCTCTGTTTTAAAACGTAACTAAATAGCTGCAGATTTGTTGCACTGTTTGACTCTTCAATAACAATCTATAATGTTAAAAAAAAAAACATGAATTGAATGTTAAAAGCTATGAGTGCGAGCTTGTGTCAATATAGGCCTCCTGTAATTATTTTGTACAGCAGCACTCAGACTGGGAAAAGGAGTGCCAGCAAAAGCAGCCAGTCAAACTCTGCTGTAGTGCACACATACTTGCCAAATGTCCCGTTTTTGCAGGGACAGTCCCGGAAAATAGCAGCCTGTCCCGGGTAATTTATATTGTCCCTGCAACCCGTCAATCGAGCTGCCCGTAAAAAAAATGGTTGCGGGCCGACATCGTAACTGCGCATGTGCCGTTCCGACGCCTGCCGGGCTCAGGAAAGCTAATACAAGCTCGGCAGGGCGAGCGCATGTGCAGTTGCATAATAGCGCCGCTTGGCGCCATTAAAACCAAATTATACCAAATAGTATAATTAGGTTTTATCGTACTTATTTACACCTTGCACTTTATTTATATTTACATTCTACATTTTTTGTATGGTCACACCTGAGCACATTTGACACTTTAGAATTGCAAGGAATTGTGATGAGAATTTTAAACTTTAGGCAGAAGTAGCGCAGCTGAATGGGAGAATTATTCCAACTCTGCTACTTTGGCCTTAGGTTTGAAATTCCCTTTTCAATTTCCTGAAATTCTCTCCTTATTGAGTAGACCCTATAATCTGAGGATAAGTAGGCGGAGAATAATTATGTGGAGTGGGTGGAGCTTCAGGGAAGTGGGTGTGGTAAGTAATTGATAGCTGTGCTGCAAAGTGTCCCTGGAAATTTTTTTCAAATGTTGGCAACTATGGTGCACATGTGCAGAAAATTATATTAAAATGCTCTATGGAGCAAAGTATTGCAGATAACTCAGTCATGTGCTTCTGTTTCTTCACTTTAAATCAGCATGTTGGGGGTTTTTTCTTGTCCAGGCTGTGAAGTTGCTGCAGTAAAGGACAAGGACTAAGTTATGCTGTCTGCCCCGGGTGCCTGGCTCCTTGAACTGAACTAAATTACAAATGTTTTGGCAGGTAAAAGATTTTGCATATGTATTTTAACTCTGTTTGCTAGGAGTTCGGATTTAAGTACTTTGGCAAAAGCGAGTTTTCTGTAACCTGTGCTAGGTTTATATGGGTAAAAATAATGATGGGATAGGGACAATGATAATAAGGTATTGACATAATAATAAATATTTGATATGCTGTTTATTAGGGATACTGGTGTAAAACTACTGTCTAATAAAATATGTCATTATCAATTCTGAATTTCCCATGACTATGGTCTTTAGCTTGTGCCAACTACAGCACGAACACACACTGACAACAGAATATCTAGATAACCCTCATGGACTACGTGTATCCACACTCTCGTAATGTAGAATCATAGAAATGATGTGTGAAAATGAGGACAGTGACACTACGCACATCCAATCAAGAAAACGTGCTGCGTTTCAAATGACTTTATTCCATAAACTGTTCCATCTCATCCAGTTATACGACCTAAGCATCCAAAGTAACTTGCCAAGTTTTCCCGCGCCAAAAAAGATCCACTTCAACAGATCATAATTTATACTGGCAGCTGGACAGGCTCAAGTTGTGTGACGCATGAGCCTGCCTCAAGAAAGTCACCAATCTTTTCTTTTTGCGAATAGCACATCTCTTTTCCCTCTTGGGTCAGATAAGGTCAAACAAATTAAAATGTTCCTCACTGTGGATGATTTTGCCCCAGGAAAGGAGCTTTGCTGTCACAGTGGGAATCCTAATCACACAGTCAACAAGTTCTCAAACTTCAGTCAAACTAATTAAAATTATTCAGTTACAGAAATGTGTGTTTTGAAACTCTCAAACGTCTGACGGCCATATGCCCGAAACCTCGTACCTGCTAGCACTGACGGAAAGGTCATTCATTCTTCAAGTGCGTAACAGCGGAATTCTCTGAAGAGGTTTGCTCAGCTTCCAAATTAGTGATGCAAATTGCTACACGTTTATAGAAAAAAAAAATGGTTTACACTGTGTTATTAAAGAGAAACTGTCACCAAGCCATGCATCTCAACAAAAATGTTCACACATGATTGTTTGGGCATCTATTGTATTTATTGCATGTTAACCACTTCTGGACCGGAAGGTTTTACCCCCTTAATGACCAGGATAATTTTTGCGAGTCGGCACTGCATTACTTTAACAGGCAATTGCGCGGTCGTGCGGCGCTGTACCCAAATAAGACTGATATCCTTTTTTTTCCCACAAATAGAGCTTTCTTTTGGTGGTATTTGATCACCTGTGCAATTTTTATTTTTTGCGCTATAAACAAAAAAATGTGACAATTTTGAAAAAAAAAAAAACAATATTTTTCACATTCTGCTATATAACATTCCCAATAAAAAAATGTAAAAACCTAATTTTTTCATCATTTTAGGCCAATTTGTATTCTGCTACATATTCTTGGTAAAACAAAATCCCAATAAGCATATTTTGAAAGTTATCGCGTCTACAAACTACGGGAAAGATTTATGTCCATTTTTTTTTTCTTTACTTGTAATGACGGCGATCAGCGATTTTTAGCGGGACTGGAAAATTGCGGCAGACAGATCGGACCCTTAACTGACATTTGTGGAGGGATCAGTGACATTACCACAGTAATCAGTGCTAAAAATATGCACTGTCACTGTAATAATGACACTGGCAGGGAAGGGGTTAACTCAGGGGCGATTAAAGGGTTAAGCGTATGCCTAGGGGGTGTTTTCTTACTATGATGGGGATGGGCTTGTGGAATCAACACAGAGACCTGTGGTCCTAAATAGGAGGATCACAGGCGCTCTGTGCTGATTCCTGAGAGAACAACGGTCTGCTATGTTTACAACAGCAGACTGCTGTTCTTTCTCCTCGGGGAGTGATCGCAGGTGCCCATGCGGCGATTCGCGCAGCCGAGCCAGTCTGTCGCAGTATATGTGCGGCAGGCGGTCGACAAGTGGTAATAGCCTGAAAAAGCCTCCCTTGCGAAGATATTGAAACCCCTAAAACTGCGGCGGGGGCTGCTGCCATCTTGGATATGATGTCATCAGCCCCAGCAGACTCAGAATTGTCACTTGAGTGATACTCTACAGTATCCCCTGGCAGCAATATAAAAGGTTATGAATGAAGGTGAGGGGAGGAAGGGAGGAGCTGGGTCAGCACAAAGAGTAATTGGACTCACCTAGAGGTGGAGAGGGCTATGATGTGCGAGAAGGGAGGCGGTTGTCCAGAGGTATTGACTCTTCTTAAGTAAACACCTTTTCTACCAAGTTCAAAGATCCATTGCAAGTGAATACAAACAATTTATGGAAGAAAATGCCCGTGTCAGGCATTTGTGAACACATCCAAGAATTGTACAGGCACCGGGATCCCCAAAACTGTGCTATCTCTGAGCAAGCATCTCAGTGCAGGAAGTGGATGGTGACCCCCTAAACAAAGGCATCACAAAGCAGATAAAGGCATGTCAAGAAAAGTACTGTGATCCCTGTGAGAGATAATAAAAAGCCGTAATGTTACACTTACAAACTACATAGCACAGGTGCACATAAAGCCCAACTCCAGGACATTAAGAAATGCAGTTAGGCTGTGCAATGGGGCTTGCTAGCTTAGGTGTAGGGGACCTAGAATAGAACATCTACTAACTTGATCTTCTTCTCCTCCTCGATGCTAGACCAGTCCTCTCCCTATTTTCTCTCCTATGTTCCAACGGACTTTTAATTCCTCTCTTGACTAAGTGCTTGGTCCATTTTGACTAGTATTAGAACAATGCTAGTAATATAATGTTATAGTTTGGAGAACCTGAAAATCTAAGTCCATATAATTTCATAATTTTTTCTTTTTAACCACTTACCGACTGCCTGACGACTATCTACGTCGGCAGTGAGCCCCTCACAGGCAAAGTGACGTAGTACTACGTCGCTAGCCTGTAAAGCTCTAGGGGGCGAGCGCGCGCCGCTGGAGGCGCGCTCACGCTCCCGCTCACTCATGGACCCCCACGCGCGTGTGAGCGGTGGACCCGATGTCCACCGGTCACTCGCGATCGTCGGTTACACCGGGAGAAAGGCAGGCGGCTAATGTAAACAAAGCCGCCTGTCATTCTCCCCTGTGTAACAGCAGAGATCATACGGTCCTGCTATGTAGGACCGTAGATCTCTGCTGTTACATGAAAAGCCACATCCAATCACAGTTAGAAGCACGCCCCTAGGGACACACTTAACCCCTCCTTCTCCAATAAAGTTAACCCCTTCCCTGCCAGTGTCATTTTTACAGTAACAGTGCATATGTATAGCACTGATTACTGTAGTAATGTCACTGGTAGCCCCAAAAGTGTCAAAAATGTCAGTCAAGGGTCCGATCTGTCCGCCGCAATGTCGCAGTCCTGCAAAAAAAAACGCAGATCGCCGCCATTACTCGTTAAAAAAAAACAATAAAAATTACAAAAATCTTTCCCTTAGTTAGTAAACGCAATAACTTTTGTGCAAACCAATAAAAATACGCTTTTTGCGATTTTTTTTACAAAACATATGTAGCAGAAAACAAATTGGCCTAAAATGTTAAAAAATTTTGATTTTTACATTTTTTTAGGGGAATTTCATATAAAAAAAATGTGAAAAATATTGTTATTTTTGCAAAATTGTCGCTTTTTTTTTTTTGTTTATAGCGCATGATCAAAAAATTGCACAGGTGATCAAATACCACCAAAAGAAAGCTCTGTTTGTGGGAAAAAAAGGACGTCAATTTCATTTGGGTACAGCGTCGCACGACCGTGCAATTGTCCGTTAAAATCACACAGTGCCGAATCGCAAAATAGGCCCTGGTCAGGAAGAGGGTAAAATCTTCCGGGGCTTAAGTGGTTAATTTGTTTAAATGGCACTAACAAATTCAGCAGCTTTTCACAAAATACATAGGGATAGATATACTAAAACTGGGGCACAAAGAATCTGGGGCAGCTGTGCATTGTAGCCAATCAGCTTCTATCTTCAGCTTTTTCAGTTAAGCTTTGGCAAAAAAAACCTGGAAACTGGTTGGTTCCTATGCAGAGTTGCACCAACCAGATTTTGCGCTCTTCAATTTCAGTAAATACCACCCATAGACTCTTCACATCAATACCCACCCCTGAATGTCCTACTAAATTATAGACATGACCTTCCACCAGGGTCAATTTAGGTGGAAAACAACCAAACTGTATGTTTGTAGATTGAAGAAATCAGAGAGCCTGCGAAAAATCCATCAAACACTTGTATAGATTACACTATAATAGTTAAATATAGAGTATGTAAGTGGTATCTAAGAGCTTCAGAGTGCAGAGTAGTGTTCAACAAGAGGTTTACATTTATACAGGAAGTTTTGATGCAGTACATAAACATCTCTAGTGTCTACGTACTGTAGTAGAAAGATGCTGGGTTTAATACTTTTCAGCACTTGCAGCCACATTTCAAATACTCCTTCACAATGGTTTAGATCAGTGTTTCTCAACCAGGGGTTCCGTGGAATCCTAGGGTTCCTCCTGAGGTTGCTAGGGGTTCTTTTGAGCTATGGGCAATTTCTGCCTCTCAGATAAGTTACCAATGACACCATTGTTCTTTTTAGCTATCTGTAAGGGGGTTATTCTTCCCAATGATGACAAGAGTAAGGAGCATTCTTCCCACTGATTATCACACTAATGTGTCATGAGTTTAGCAGGGGTTCCCCCGAGACCAGAAATTTATTTCAAGGGTTCCTCTGTGTTGGAAGGTTGAGAAAGGCTGGTTTAGATGTTCTGTACTGATGATCAAGAGCCTTGCATTAAACATGTCTCTTGTCTCTTCTGAAGTGAAAATAATAAGAATTAAAATGCAAATGCATAGACTAATAGTTTCTCACAAGATTGAATGGCCTTCACAGTAATATCTGCAAAGAGAACTTTCTGAGAATATTTTACCTATTTGCTCTCTATAGGGGAAAAAATTGAACTTATCAGAAGTAAAGTATCTGTTCTGAATCTGTGTGTTAGCTGACCAAACATGTGTATGGGTCTGTTGTGTCATACAGTTCCAAAAAACCAATAAGGTGTAACCACCCTTCTCCTGCGCTTGGTATCCAGGCCCCTCGACCACACACTTCACGGGACTGACAACTGGCTTCTCAGATGGCTAGAGTCTTGCTGCCCTTAACGGACTGGGGTAGTCCACCGATACTAAAAGCAAGAAGAACAAAAAAGGGCGCACCAACCTAGCGCATTATCCTCAATATAAGGCTTTATTTGAATGACATAAAAAATGGCTACTCACAGACGTAGATAAAGGTAAAGCGTATCAAGCTGGATTGCTCAAAAGTCCGTGTTTAGTCCATATAATCGTTCATGATGAGATGACTGACGCGTTTCGAGGCCTAGCCTCTTCCTCAGAGCCACCTGTGTCATACAGTTGTTCTTACACACGTCTGCTTTTTTTAATGTATTGCAGATATGTAAGAGGACTAACTATCTTTTTACTTGACTGAATACAAAGTGATGAAAATTCTCTCTACTTCCTGTCTTTCTGACAGGTGTCAGACAGAACAGGAAGTCAGGGGAAAACCAGAGATCTGCGACCACAAAATACTTATAATTCCTTCAGAATTCTCTGCTAGCAATGTTCTGTTGGGAGATTTTAACCTTGTCCTCTAAAACCATTTAGCCCCGGTTCACACTTGTGCGAGTGCGGGGTTCGCATGTAATATCGGAGCGCACTGCTCCTTCATTACATGCGATCGGCTGTGCGGTGCGAGTTTAGCCATACACTTTGTATGGCTAAATTCGCACCCGCACCCGCAGCAAACTCACACAGGACCCTTTTTGGCAGCCGCAACAGGATCGGATCGCACAGCGGTTCACACTTGTGCGATCCGATCCTGTGCGAACTGCAAGATCGCACTGCGATATGTGATCAAACTAGGGGTGTCGTTAAGATTACATTGACACCCCCAGCGTATCGCATATGGCAGTGTGAACTGCCGGGGATGCGTGTGCGATGCGGGAACAGGCTGCGGATTCGCAGCCTTCCCGCATCGCATAAGTGTGAACCGGACCTTAGACACATCTTCAAATAGAACTAACATTTCCTAAAGCCAAATGAACTTCAAAAAGCAACTTTTCCAAAATCAGTAATAACATATGGTGAATTCTTTATCCCCAGGCCAAAAATGATCCTTTTATTTGGGCCATGCCATTCATACAGACATATTGGCTGTTTCTATACCAATCATCACAATCTAGAGTTGACTCTTATGGCACTTTTCCACTGCAAGTACAGGCTAGTACCGGCTCGGCTCTACTCGGCCCTGCTTGGCCTGGTTTGCTTTTCCACTGCTGGTACCGCATGGTATAGGGTCGGAACGGTTCGGTACGGTACGGTATAGGTTTGCTTTTCCACTAAAGCAGTACTAAAGTTAAGTGGGTGGGATAACAACGGGGTGGGTGGGATTCTCTGACCAATCAGTGGCTAGTAGTGACTGCATGCAAAGGATTGTGGGATATGGTACCAGTTTGGTACCTGTTGGAACCACAATCGAGTAGGTACTGTTTTTTCAGAGCCGTACCGTACCGTACCGTTCGGTTCCATGCAGTGGAAAAGCAAACCTATACCGTACCGTACCGAACCGTTCCGACCCTATACCATGCGGTACCAGCAGTGGAAAAGCACAAAAGGGTGCCGAACCGGTACGGTTCCATGCAGTGGAAAAGCGCCTCTACAGTAGAAATCAGGTCTTTGATATTGGCAGACCATTCCCCTGTTTTGCTCACTTTTGACCTCAAGCCTCACAGACTGAATGGTCCTGGCACCTCAATGATACCCTTCCTAATGACCCCACTTGGAGCCAGTCCATTATCGACACAATAACCTTGAAGGCGAGGCTTCAAGGTATTTTCATACAACAATGGGCCCAACTAGAAAAAAAAACACACAAAGGCTATCTCTGATATGCTGCATAAGTTACAAATTCTTGAAACCCAACACAAATTGTCCCAAGCGCCAAACACTCTGACATCAATTTTTGTGACTCAATCCTACCTTCTTCACTTATACAACCAGACCTATAAAAACTATTAGAAAAAAGTTATTGCAAGTTTCTATAACTACAGTACCAAATGTGGAAAATCTTCATCCCCTCCATTAAAAAAAAATTCCAAAAACTAACTTCTATCATTTCCTCCTAATTTCCTCCATACTTTTAGCGACAAAATAGCAAGTTATACAATCTCCCCATGCCTGTGACTGAACCAGAGGTCTAAAAACATTAGTAACAGAGGAATACGTGGTGGAAGTGGAACTACGACCACTAGACCTCACCACATGATTCCCCCTAACAGTCGAGGAACTTCTGCCTACTGTTTAATTCACTCTGACAGTCACAAGCTCAGTTACAAATAGGTTTACTCCTAAACACCATAAAACCTACAAAGAACTGCTTACCTCATTTTTTTTTATTAAAGTCTTTAACTTCAACTTCACCAAGGCCTCCTTTTCCATCCAGATATTAGACCCCCATATATTGGTATTTCCAAAGCCTAACAAAGGTCACTCTTTGTGTTCAAATTATCGACTTATCATTCCCACTGTAGTAGACCCTAAAATCTTTGCTATAATGATAGCCAATCACATACAACCACATCCTCTGTGAAAAATTCATCAACATCAAGTGGGGATTGGACAACACCAAAAAATGGTCCTCTTGACAGAATATACCAAACCATAAGAAAATCAATATGTGTTCTTTCAATAAATGCAGTAAAGGCATTTGATAGAGCCAGTTGTCTCTTCCTTTTTTACAATTGGGAATATGTTCAAACCTTTAACATAAAATCCTGGCAAATTTGCTGAGAATTGTTATTTGAAATGCTACCTGCCAAGAATGCCACTTGCCCCTTTCTACGTGAACAGTAACAATGCACCACCGGCAGGCTCAAAATGCACCAAATCTTTTAGAATCAGTCAGTTAGGCCACATTATGAGGATGGAGCATATTCTGGTCCACAAAATGAACACTAAGAATACCTATACTCAAATTTTGACTGTCTGGACTGTATTTTGAGAGTCTGAAACCTACTATAATAAACAGGGCTCTTCCCGGGTTGGCCTTGAGTCAGGTGACAGTCAGGAAGATACTTCCCAATTTCCCTCCCCAAACTTAATTTACTTCCCCATAATACTTCCTACTCCAAAATATTACCTTCCCTTCCTCTCTACTACCCCCTCATTTACTCCTTACCTCCTTCCTCCCTCTATACCCCGAAATTCATTGTATCCATCTTTTATCCATCTGTTTTCCTCTTTACCCTAACATACATACAATTGCATACAATGAACCAAGACCACCTCAAGCATGGTCTGCCACCTCTAAACATAGACTCCATGGTATCAACCAGGGTTGCACCGATACTAATACCGGTATAGGTGCCAATACTAAGCATTTTCATGAGTAACTCGTACTCCTGCAAATGCTCACGTACCCAAACCGATACCTTTGTGGTGCAATTCATGCCAATACAAAATTAATTTACTCAAATCGCACTGCAAAATATGTGATTTTAACATGAATGCGGTGAGATTCCTGGGTAAATCATATGTGGTTTCCTACACCGCTTCTGCGTGAACCCAGACTTGTCAGAGTGACTTCAGCCTGGGTTCACACAGGAGCAGTGCGGGAAATCACATGTGATTCGGACAGGAATTGCACCGCATTGTTGCTCAAGGTGCATCTGGTATTCATACTCGCCGGTAAAAAAACTGAGCGGTGGACAAGACTTAAGAGTACAAGATTTTTTTGGGACTTATGCACTGTTTTCTATATATACCCTTGCCCTAATATTCTTTGCTTTTTATTTGTAGTATTCGATGAAATCAGATCGAGCAAAAAAAAAAAAAATGTACCCTTTACAAATGTATCTAATATTAAAAAATTATTTTGCATGGATTTTGGCCATAAACCCTGTCTCCTGTACAGGCACGGGATTTCCAAGATTGTGAAATCTCTAAGCCAATCTCTCAGCCCAGGAAGTAGATACTGGTGCTGGATGATATCTGAACAGAGATGGCGCTGTCTTTCAGATGAGAAAATGTAGATAAGCGCATTGCCAGGGAAATTAATGTGAGCTCTAGGAGGTAATAAACAGTTCCACTTACAAACTATTTAGCAAACATATCCCTAACAAGAAAAAAATATATATAATATATAAATACATAATATTTAAAAATATATATATAAATATATATATATATATATATATATATATATATATATATATATATATATATATATATAATATAAAAATATATATATATTTTATATATATATATATATATATATATATATATATATATATATATATATATATATATCATATATATCATATATATATATATATATATATATATATATATTATAAATATATAAAATATATATACATGCTTGGTCCACTTTAACCACTTAAGCCCCGGAAGATTTGAAGATTTTACCCCCTTCCTGACCAGGGCCTATTTTGCGAATCGGCACTGCGTGACTTTGACGGACAATTGCACGGTCGTGCGACGCTGTACCTAAACAAATTAGACGTCCTTTTTTCCCACAAACAGAGCTTTCTTTTGGTGGTATTTGATTACCTGTGCGATTTTTACTTTTTGCGCTATAAACAAAAAAACAGCGTCAATTTTGCAAAAATAACAATATTTTTCACATTTTTTTTATATGAAATTCCCCCCAAAAAAAGTAAAAATCAAAATTTTTTAACATTTTGGGCCAATTTTTTTTTTTAACCATATGTTTGGTAAAAAAAAATCACAAAAAAGCGTTTTTTGATTGGTTTGCGCAAAAGTTATTGCGTTTACTAACAAAGGGAAAGATTTTTGTCATTTTTGTTGTTTTTTTTTTTAACGCGTAATGGCAGCGATCTGCAATTTTTTTTGCGGGACTGCGACATTGGGGCGGACAGATCGGACCCTTGACTGACATTTTTGACACTTTTGGGGTTACCAGTGACATTTCTACAGTAATCAGTGCTATACATATGCACTGTTACTGTAAAATTACACTGGCAGTGAAGGGGTTAACTTTTTTTGAGAGGGAGGGGTTATGTGTGTCCCTAGGGGCGTGATTCTAACTGTGATTGGCTGTGGCTTGAGGTGTAGGAACAGTGATCAATGGTCCTACATAGTAGAACCCTATGATCACCATTCCTACACAGGGGAGAATGACAAGCGGCTTTGTTTACATTAGCCGCCTGCCTTTCTCCCGGTGTAACGGACGATCGCGAGTGACCGGCGGACATCGGGTCCGCCAATCACACGCGCGGGGGGGGCCTCCGGCGGCGCGCGCTCGCTCCCTAGACCCTCACAGGCTAGCGACGTAGCCCTACATCGCTTTGCCTGTGAGGGGCTGACCGCCGACGTAAATAGTTGTGCGGCAGTCGGCAAGTGGTTAAATTCAATAACACTGAAACACAGTATCACCAGAATACCTAAAGTCTCCTTAAAATTATTTTACCTATTTTAAATTATTTAATTTAATTTGTTTAAATGGGGCCACATTGTTCCACAGCTTTTTACTATATGCCTCCATAATTCACATCAGCACTCTGGTAAAGATCCCAACCTACCCTGCACAACCCTATTTTTGGAAAGACCATGCCCCTTTGTTACAGTAAGTTGTGCCTATTTCCAGGAGAAAGAATCTAAACACTTGTTAAAAGTGAGATTGTTAAAAGATATATTTATTTTAATGCTGCATTAGTACTTATGGAATATGACACAGCAGTTTCTTAGATAAGTACATATTGGAATGTTACATAGAAATAATTGGTTTCTAATAAATGCATACAATGTTTCTGAGATGAGGAAAAAATATCTGCAGATTCATGGAAAAAAAGAAAAGGTTGAGGTTTTCATGCATTAGCAATACCTGCAACCTGTTTCTTTTCACTGTGGTCCTGAAAAATGATTTGCTCCTTGTAATTTCTTGTAACAGTTACAGTACATGATGGTCGTGTACATAAAGAACATTCCGGTTTTATATAGCAAGCCTTTGTAAGTGTGAAGTTCTTATTCCAGCTGCTGTCTGGCGAGGTCAGCTGAGTTTACTTACTCCTAACACATGCTGTGTAAAGCGACTATCTGTTATCCTTACTATAAAAATAAACCTTTCCTGTCCTCTGCTCACTTTCTACAAATTCTAGTAAACCAGAAATCATTGCTAAATATTTGCTCCTTTAACCAGGTTGTCTAGGTTGCCATAGTGGCTTCAAGAAAACAAATATTTAAAGTAAACCGATTGGTCCAATTTGCACATCTTAAAGCACTAAAATGCATAAATAATGGGCCCAATTAGATTGTCAGCATTCTGCATTCAACTGTGAGGAACCCTGATGAACATCTTATGAGTCAGCAGGACTAATGGCACATCCTACTGAGGTCATTTTTGTAACAATTCATCTTGTATCATCAAGTATGATAAAATATCCAGTATCCTCTATTAGGTGTTTTTAATAGTGGTGATAATCTTTTGATTGTCTTTCTTTGTCCATTGTACATACATTATATTACCAAAAATATTGAGATGCCTACCTTTACACGCACATGAACTTTAATGGAATCCCAGTCTTAAGCCTCGTACACACAATCAGATTATCAGACAAATTTTCGTCCCTTTTTTGTTTCATATCAAACAGAGGTTACTGAACATACGAAAATTCTCGTACGACAGAATTCAACTTCAGAAGTGATGTCATGTGTTGAATTGCTTTGTATGTATTCTTTCATTTCCGAGCATGCATAGTCTTGCTCTTTCGGACGAAAACTGTAATAACTAAATGAAAATCAGACGTTGTGTTCACGTATGACAAAAATTTTATAGCCTGCATATTCAGTTTTTGGCATCCGAAAATTTGAAATTGGCTGTTGAAAGCACCATACTAACAATTCGAAAATCCACAGATTATTAGTCGGATGAAATTTTACTTCCGATTTTCTTATGGTTTGTACAGGCCTTTAGTCCATAGAGTTTAATGATGAGTTGGCCCACTCTTTGCAGCTTTAACAGCTTCAACTCTTCTGGGAAGGCTGTTCACAAGGTTTAGGAGTGTGTCTATTGGAATGTTTGACCATTCTTCCAGAAGTACAATTGTGTGGTTAGGCACTGATGTGGACAAGAAGGCCTGGCTCAAAGTCTCCACTCTAATTCATCCCAAAGGTGTTCTATCTGGTTGAGGTCAGGACTCTGTGCAGGCCAGTCCAGTTCCTCCACCCTAAACATCGCTCATCCATATTTTTATGGACATTGTTTCTGCACTGGTGCACAGTCATGTTGGAACAGGAAGAGGCCATCCATAAACTGTTTCCACAAAGTTGGGAGCATGAAATTGTCCAAAATGTCTTGGTATGCTGACGCCTTAAGATTTCCATTAAATGGAACTAAGGGGCCAAGCCCAACCCCTGAAAAACAACCCCACACCACAATCCCCCCTCCACCATATGATTTGAACCAGTGCACAAAGCAAGATCTATAAAGCCATGGATGAGCGAGTTTGACTGGAACTTGACTGGCCTGCACAGAGTCCTGACCTCAACCCAATAGAACACCTTTGGGATGAAATAGAGCGGAGACAGGCCTTCTCGTCCACATCAGTGCCTGACTTCACAAATGCGCTTCTGGAAGAATGGTCAAACATTCCAATAGACACACTCTTAAACCTTGTGGACAGCTTTCCCAGAAGAGTTGAAGTTGTTATAGCTGCAAATGTGGGCCAACTCAATATTGACTAAAGCCCCGTACACACGTACCGATGGTCGGCTTACAAATGTTCCTCTTTTCTCCCCGGGATGTCGGTGTCTGCTGAAAAGTGCAAAGACAGCACAAGGACAGCACAAGAATTTTGTCCGCCGACTGCAGAAGTGATGTCATGTAATGGTTAACTTTCCCTGTGTTTTCTATTTTCTGAGCATGCCCAGTCTTGCAAATCTGCGGTCTGTCGGCCGAATTGTGTACTGACAGGCGAACAATCGTCCGTTCTGGTGTCGGCATACAAATATTTTCATGTTTGCACGAAAGACTTTTGTCCGCGGATTGTGCGCAGACATCTGTCGGAGGCACCATACTAACACACGTACAATCGGCAGATCCTTCGTCCACCGACGTTTGTATGCCGACGATCGGTACGTGTGTACGGGCCTTAAGACTGGGATGCCATTAAAGTTCATGCACGTGTAAAGGCAGGTGTCCCAATACTTTTGGTAATAAAGTGTATTTGTATTACTTGATGAATAATTTCTAATAACATAATACTTTTGAGCAGATGAACTGGGACATTGTTGAAAAAATTCCTCAATGACCAAAATAGAAAAATCTTCAAATAGCTCAACTGCACTAATAACATCAATCTGCTAAGGATTAACCACTGAGAGAACTGTTTGCTAAACATATAGGGCTGATGGCTTTCAACATTATTGGCTACCTAAGTAGCATGTAGGTGCAATCAGCTGCACACAGTTGAAGACGTGAGTGAAATTCAAGATTAACCATTTACCGACCACCTGCCGTAGTTTTACGTCAGTCCTTTGATAGCTGATAGCTGGAGTTTATTGGAGTTGGTGTTAGTCCTTAAAGGGCAATTTAACCATCATCCCAAAAGATGGTGAAGTGCAGGTCACACAGTGTTATTTGACCAATTTCAGACCGAGATATTCATCCTGCAGCATAAGGCTCTCCTTGGTTTGCTAGTTTAGAAGCGGGAGCTGGGGAGAGACGCAGAATGGCAGTATGACTGCGCAGGCTCACACCAATAGAAGGCTGTGTCACATACTTAGCAAGATTGTGTTTCGCCGTTAACTGCATTGGACAGGGCTTGCAGAAATGCTCAGTACAGCCGGTGCTCACTGCCCTTTCTCCATCCCCTTATGCTATATAGCAATTGCTCACCATTAGCATGCCTTCCATGGATGTGGAGCTCGTCTGCTGACCATCGGTGGATGTGGATGAAAAAGAGGACTCGGTTTACTGATGACTGCTCCGGCGTACCACGAGGGGACAGCGTGTACCGCGCATCGCGGTTTGCACAACGCCTTCAGCTGGAGCGGGTCAGGTGGCTCTTCCGGGTGACGTGCGGCCGGCGTGTGAAGTCAACGCATTTCGCATGCGTGATGCACGCTTCGTCAGGACCCTGTCATATGTCAGAGTGTCATATGTTCTTTAATAAAGTTTTTTGACAATTTTGATAAGAAGCAGGTGTGAGCATCCCTTATTGCAGACATTCTTAGGGGCTGGTCTATGGCCCCTTTCCTTTTTTAATACCAGTATATTTTAGGCTGCGGTGGCTCCCTACTCATCAATTGAGACCATTAGACTATATTAGTGGGTCTCCTGACGGTTTGTGTACAGCCCAATTGCTAGACACATCAGTCTCTGACATAGGCGCTTCTCTTTCTGCTTGTCCCTCTAAATACATACCTTAGCCCAATCTAAATCTTGCAATGTGCACAAGAGCCAAAGCTCTCCTGTTTCTAATTGGCTTAGATGGCTCCCACTGCTGTAATTTAGAGCCACCGATGCAAGAGCGGGGGGGGGGGGCAGGGGCCAAGCCCTGCTCTTTGTGTTTTATGGACACACAGAGTGGCTGGGGGGCGAGCACGCACAAGTGCCCCCCCTATCATGTAACTTGCTGTGGGGGCACTCAGAGGGGAGGAGGAACCGAGAAGAGTAGGATTGGGGCTACTCTGTGCATTGTACGTTGCAGGTAAGTATAACATGTTTGTTATTTTAATTTTTTTTAACCACCTAGGCGGTAATCCCGAGCGTGACTCGGGGTGGATTTTTCATTGCAGGATCGGTAACCCCGAGTCACGCTCAGGGTGGATGTGCAGAGAGCGCAGCGGTGTTCTCTTACCTTGTCCTGGCGATCCAGCGATGATCTCTCATTGCTGTGACCGCCAGCCGAGATCCCCGCCGCTCTCTGTCGGTCTCCGTCGGTGTGATGACTTCCTAGTTCCATTCCCTGCAGCAGCAATGCTGCATGGGAGCGGAACTAGGGAGGGAAATTAAAAAAAAAAAAAAACGTTGCACAAAACACATTTTATATTATATATATATATATATATATATATATATATATATATATATATATATATATATATATATATATATGCATATATATATATATATGCATATATATATATATATATATATGCATATATATATATATATATATATATATATACCGGTATATATATATATATATATATATATATATATATATATATATATATATATATAAATATATATATATATATATATATATATATATATATATATATATACACACACACACATATATCTATATATAATATATAATGCATGAATTATAATCTAATCAATAATATAATTTTATTATATATATTATATATTAAATAATAAAATAATATTATTGATTTGATTATAATTCACGCTTTGTGTTTCAAATTTATCACATCTGGGATGTCTACTAGACTCTTGTTTTGGTCAGGTTTAAGTCAGTAATTACTAAGAATTGTAGGCCTATAATACATAACGCCAAATTTCCATGAAAACAATTGTACCGCTTTTGGTATGTAATGCCTGACATAATCATACCGCCAGGGAGGTTAAAAAACGAACCTTTAAAATGACTTTAGGGTCATTGCAAAGGACAAAGGGGGGCACTCTTTGAGATTGTAGGAAAGATTTTTAGCTTCAACATACTGAAAGATTTCTTCAATATAGGAGCTGGAAAAATGGGGGGTAGACTCCCTCAGGAACTCATTCTAGCCAGGTCAGTTTTAGGGAGTTACATTAAATCTAAGAGATGAAGCTTACAGCATTATTAAATGAAGGCCATCGGACTGAATTTTTTTACATCTACATGTGTTAAGAAGGCCAACAGAAATGAATGGTGGGAACAAAAATGCATGTATCATGTTTATACTTTTTAAAGAACACACCTTTAAAAATTAAATTTTCAATATTTCTCACTCACTTTGCCTAATGTACTGTATGAACAAAATCACTAAAGAATGTAAACATGTAGTAATGTGCCTAAAAGCAAGCATTACTGCGTATACAAAAGTGTGAAGGTTTCCTGAGTGTCAGGGCAAGGGCTATAGACACACTTGCACGGACTCAAGAATACTCAATGTTGCTGGAAACAAAAATTAAAAAATCTGAGTTTCCACCAAAACAGAAATAAGGGGAAAATTTACAATGGGGACACTTCTTTCTTCTTATTTTCTACGAAGGCTGCATATTAGGAAGTGAAAAGAAATCTCCTTAAAGCGGAGTTCCGGCCTCAAAAAAAAAAAAAACATTTAGATAAAAATACCCCTGGGACAGTCAGGGCTAGTGCATTTCAGTAATGATAGCCTCTGAACTGTCCCCGGGTTCACTTACCTTTTAGAAGAAATACTTACCTTGAAAATGTCTTGTCCAGCGCTGCCATCTCAGTGGTGGGCAGCTGAAGCCGGAGCATCCTCTCCGGTGTCCTCTTCGGTGACGTCGGAGTCCCAGAATGCCCTGCACCGGCCCTGCTCATCACTTCCGGTGCAGGCGCATAATCGCTGCACAGCTTCTGGGCATGTGGTACAGGCGCATTGACTCCTGGGAGCGATAACGTTCAGCTCCCAGGAGTCAATGCAAGCAGGAAGGAACGGCGGCCGCAGAGGGAGAAAGTGGAAGGAAGGTAAGTATATTTTCTTTAAAAACAAGGTAAGTAAACAAAAAAAAATTGTGATTATGCTATCTGTGTCCCATTTCAGAGATTTCAGGAAGAGATAAGGTAAATTTCCTCATAGACAGTTTTTACCAGAACAAGTATTTCAATTGGAATATTCAACCTTTAATTTTTTTCCATTGACAGTAGTCAACAGGACACATTAAAAGGTTGAATCTTCCCAGTGCACACAGCAATACAACTTGATAGGGAGTATAACCCTTCACAACAATATCCACAATACAAAAAAAAATAGGTTTACTGTAGATACACTTTAAGTGGAGGTGTTGATTTCTTTTAAATATTTCATGGAAATCATAACTGTTCATTTAGTTTCTTTTAGTACTTTTCATGTTATTTTCATGGTGAAAAACCTGTTCATAACATATTTCACCCGTTTGGGATGTTTATTAAATAAATTTAGTTTTTGGCTCCTTCGACAATCCAGGGAGCAGTGATTGTTTGCCAGAAAACAACAATATCTCTCCTGCGCTCGAGTGGTATGCGGGAAGGTGAATCTTCTAGGCGGTTTTATGACACAAATGAAGTGGTCTTGCTGCCCCCCTCAGGACCAAGGGTATCCAAAAGGCACTACAAGAAAACAACAAGAGAAGGGCGCACCGACCTTGTGCATTACCACTTAAAAGTTTATTAAAATCAAAGAAGGGTAGCGTACAATATACTCACAAACGTAGCACATGAACAAGCATATAGGAAATGGGCACTGCTCGCTTCCAGGACACTTCTCCACTGCTGGATAGCGTGATGGCGTCCTCAAAACCTGATGTGGCTTACGCGTTTCGAGGGAGGACCCTCTTTCTCAGAGCCAAAATCGCCACTCTGGCGAGGGAGGAAGAGTGTCCTCCCTCAAAAAGCGTAAGCCACATCAGGTTTTGAGGACGCCATCACGCTATCCAGCAGTAGAGAAGTGTCCTGGAAGCGGGCGGTGCCCATTTCCTATATGCTTGTTCATATGCTACGTTTGTGAGTATATTGTACGCTACCCTTCTTTGATTTTAATAAACTTTTAAGTGGTAATGCACAAGGTCGGTGCGCCCTTCTCTTGTTGTTTTCTAGCAGTGATTGTTTGGCCTGATCCGGTCACAGTTTTACAGGCTGGGAATTTGACCCCCCCCTTGTCTCTGTAAGAAGCTTGCAGTGGTGGCAGCCTCTATACTCTTAGGGAAGAACCAGTTAATATCATCAGCCCCTTTGCCCCTTTGCCCCTTTGGTGGTAGTTCTACAAATGTATAAATTATTTTCACTTTTTTTTTGCAACTTTCCACTGCTTTTCACAAATTTCATCACCTTTATTATTATTTTGTTTTCCTAGTTCCATTTCTCTAAAAAAAAAAAAAAAAATCTGTGGTGCAAAAAGGGCACAAAATTGTTAAAATCTAGTGATATGAAATGGTAGATGATCTTCTGATTTTTAAATAGCTACCAATATCTTATTTAACAAAGTGGTTGGAGCCTAGCCAAATGTGTCGCCATTTGTCCAAATCTGTCCCTGGCTAACATATTGTTTTGGGAAGCTAACCCTTACAAAAAACCTCACATGAGAAAATATGGAGCCTGTCATTGCTGACCTCACCTTCTGAAAAAGCCTGGCTCTGCCTTCAATGCTTTAAGTTAGTGACCTAAAACAATTCTGCAAATATGGACATTTCTCTAACATTATTGATCTGTATACCTCAACCCAACTCAAAAATGATTCACCAGCTTTAAACTTTAGCTCTAATTTTTAAAGTGGAACTACGCTTTGGTGTCAATTCACTAAGAGTTAAAATGTTACTAAACCCACAACTGTGAAATAAGTCTGTATATGCAGTGAAGCATGCTTGTTATACTCACTGTGGAACCTAAGGGGTTAATCCTCTGCATTGTTTAAAAAGACTGCTTGATCTTGTCTTCTCTGATTCTCCCCTTCTTCCACAGACTCTAGAATATGTCCGGATAAGACAGAGCCTTTGGAGTTAGGCTGCACATGCTCAGTTTGGTGTGTACTGCTAGTTTTGTTTTTTTTCTTAGGAGAGTGCATGTGATCCGCATAGGGTCAATCAGCACTGTCCACACAGAGGGTCAGGGGTCCTGGATCCTAATAGGACAACTCAGTGCAGCATGAAAACTCCTCCTACAAGTTTTACTAGAAACTAATAGAAGTCTCAAGACTGTTATATACTGCTGATGAGAAAAGGTATATTTAGTCGTTGATATTTACTAAAATAATTGCATTTCCATGTTCTGTGTACTGTGGGAGATTAGATATAGTGAATGCAGTGAATATATTGAATGCAGGGTCACTAGTACAGTATTTAATTTATGAACGTGCAATTCACAAAAAAAAGAGAAAACGCACAGTAATGCGGATAATTATTTTTTTTTGTGGTATTTAACATGTGTGACAGTTCAACTCAGAACTGCTGCTTAAGACCAGCATCTTAACAACCATGATTCATCTGCGGTCAGTTGGCTGACAGCAGAATGTAAATAAAAAAAAAGGACGTGTGGTTCCCCCGCCCCCAATTCATATCAGGCCCTTCAAGTCTGGTATGGATTTGGGGGGGGGGGGGCACACTATAAACTTTAAAAAGATCCATACTAGACCCTTATCTGAGTAAGCATGCAGCCTGGTAGGTCAGGCCACATGCCCTCAACCATTCCAGGCCACATGCCCTCAAAATGGGGGGGGGGGGGTGCTTTTGCAAGGGTAGGATCCCCGGCAAAACACATTGTCCCCATGTTAATGAAGACAAGGGCCTCTTCCCGACAACCTTGGCCTGGTGGTTGGAAAACTTATCAGAATCTTGAAGCCCATTTCAAAAGAGGCCTCCCAGACCCCATCCCCCACCTATATGAATAATTATGGGGTACCTGCACCTGCTTATTCACCAAAAAATGAGATGTTTAAATAAAAACAGCACACAGTTTTTGACAAGATAAGTTATGGTTGTTAAGATGCCAGTGGGTGCGGCTCCTTAACCACCAACAGCCCTGAGCTGAACTGTCACATTTAGCAGTGGTAGGAATACTACTGCTAAAATCTTCACTTCACGCTGAAGCCGGAGCTCCGGACTGCAATAAAATACAAAATAAATAATTTAACTCATGTAGTATTTAACGTGCATTTTTTTAGTAAATTGCACATTCATGAGTTTAGTACCACATGAGTTATTTTTAAAAAAAAAAATTATTCTGTATTTAAAGCTGTAGTGAACTGCAATTTTTTTTTAAAAAAATTGGACCCTTGTAGGATGATAGCATAATGTACTAGTATGCATCACATTCTAGTACATTATGAAAGCCTTACTTTAGAATGAAGAACTCCAGCGGTGCACTGTCATGGATCCCCGGCACTTCCATCTTCACTTGATCTTTCTTCCCGGTTAGCGCGCTTACCTCTCTAACTGGCCAAGCCATCCATTGAGAGTGCTGTGCGCATGCACCGTTGATGTCACTGGTTGCTACTATAGTAAACATTGCCTAGAAAGTGCACATTTAGGAGATATTTACTGTACCTACAGGTAAGCTTTATTATAGGCCTACCTATAGGCACAAGTGAGCTAATGGGACTTTACCATCACTTTAGCTCTTAGTGAATTGACCCCACAGTGTAGTTATGCTTTAAAGAGTAAAGCTGAGATTTAGAGCTAGGGTATAAATTTACAGTTGGTTTGAGGTATACAGATCAATAATAACAGAGAAATGGAAAGAATGGAATGACCAGCGCTATGGAGTATATCAGAAATCTATTGTGTGCAGGTGTAAAGCTGCCACCAACCAACCCCTAAAAAAGGGGTCAAGTGTAAATAAGGGTGTGAAAAGGTTGGTATCGACGCTACCTGTTATGAAAAGGAATAGCACTAGATCCTATAGGCGTGTATAGGTGGTAAACATAAAATGTAAAGAATGTAGATAAATCACAAGTGATAATAAGGTGAAAGTGCCAAGTAACAGGATCTATGTTGGGCTGTGAGTATATATATGCCCACAAAGTGCTTAGTGCTATAAATAAACGTGCGGCGTATCAGATATAAGGTGCAAATCTATTTATTAAAAGTGCAATATTTGTGCGGATATATAATCAACGTAAAAAGTGTTGTCCATAAAATATATCAAGGTAAAATCTTCTAAACACTACTGTGCTGGGAGCAGTGCTGGTGCAAAGGAAAAAGGTGGTGAATAAACTGAAGTGAGTAACAAAGTGCTAGTACCTGTGAAAAACACTAGGTAACGCACTCACCCTTTTCCCCCCTCAAAATGGGGTATTAAATGCAGGCAGGAATGGTCTCCACAAATACAGTAGGTGAAAAAAACTCCGGGGTTCAGTCTTTTATGGATGGGCAACCCTCAGGAGGATCCTCCGGGTGCAGGTCCAATCTGGCTGCTCAAAAAGAAACAAAACCCCATGGTGTAGTAGATAATACAGACACTGAAGGCAAGTAAAACACACTCACAGTTTAGGCTGATCAGTTCAGTTGTGATGCAGACGCCGGGATTCTTCCGCGTTCCACGGCTTCCAACTGCAAAACCGGAAGTGACGTTGACGTATGAAGCTCCGCCCTACGCGTTTCATCATTGGACGTCTACTGGAGCGGCATGGGGCTTTCTTTCTTTTTGAGCACCCAGATTGGACTCCTATCTCTGCCTCGGTACAGGTCCATATCAATGCCTTCCATTCCTTCCACTCCCTATCACTGGTTATTTTCTAAACAGGCCTTATTTCGCCTCTTTTTCTCCACCATTTCTGGGTCACATTACCCACTTTCACATCACCCGTATTTCGGTATCCGTTTTTTTTTCACCTTCATTTCCTTTCGCTGTAGGCTTTATAGTGTGGACCCCTTGCGCACTGGGATTTACCCATCTCAGGTGCGGTATTTTTACAGTTCATTTTCTCAACACTGAACCATTTTGACACTCAGTTACACAGATTTTGATTTATTTTCCCTGCCTTTTCCCTTCTGGTTTTGGGTTTACTTTACCCTACATCACTTTTCGTCTTGGGCTTAGGATCAGTATTGTACCCCTAATTAATAATATCATTATTATTATTATCATTATTACTATGGCTTACCTCCATTACCTATTACCTTTTATTAGATCTCAATACAGCCCTATCTGACCTATGGATTTTCACACATTGCCTGTGGACCTTTCGCCTTGGCCCTGTGCGGAGTATTCGCCCCCTCAGTTCCCTTCATGGACGTATTTCTGGGTGGCCAACAGCCAATTCGATAGTTTTTATATTTTCTTGTAAGTAATTTTCCATATTCAATAGCCAACCTCTGAGTGCAACCCCTGATTGGATGCAATATTAATTATGCCATATTTTTTAGAAATCCAAATGTGCCAACTCCTGATGAAGTGAAATTTCTTTCACGAAACGCGTAGAGCCCTAGAGGCCATTGAACTTTTTTCCAATTTCCAACATGCATCCAACCACCACTTATAATTTTAATTTATGTCTGTCGATTTATTCTGTATATGTTTGTATCATTTATTATGGTTTTACCATTATATTTTTTTGTACATTGTATACATCCCCTTCGAACCAATGTATATCCATACTACTGATGTTTAAGTGCTATAGAACTTGTTAATAAACATGCGATGATTAATCATATGCCTCTTTATGCTTACCAGCAGTTGTATATGTATTACCATTATATCATTATGTGTACACTGGCCACACCTCATACAAAGTCCCACGTTTTTAGTCTGAACACTATGTGTTCCCCATGTTCTATGTTTATCATAAGATATGGGATAGATGGCTGGAGGCTTAGGCCACATGTACACCCAGAATGTTGTCTTCTTTTGCTAGACCTGCTGATTGTTGATTTAGTGCCTTTATTATATTGTATGTTTGATCACTCTCCATGCTTGCTGGTGCCACCCTCTGTACTCACCCGCCTGTCTTTAACATTTCCAATGGACTCAGATTGGTTTCCTTTTTTCTTTTTCTCTCATTTGCAGAACTCGCTTTGTTTTATTACGTATTTATGCTTTGACCATTGTACTTCTTGCTTCCTTTATTGTAATGTGCATGACTCAAAAAAAGTTGTTTGTTTGAAAAAAATAAATAAATAAATTGCTGATCGCCACCATTACTAGTAAAAACAATAAAAAAATAAAAATTCCATAAATGTGTCCCATAGTTTGTAGACACTATAACTTTTGCACAAACCAATCAATATACACTTATTAGGATTTTTTTTACCAAAGCTATGTAGCAGAATACATATTGGCCTAAATTAATGAAAAAAAAAATTATTGGGTATGTTTTATAGTAGAAAGTAAAAAATATAGGTTATTTTTCAAAATTATGTTTTTTTTTGTTTATAGCGTAA
Source organism: Pelophylax lessonae (assembly GCF_965119305.1). Taxonomy (NCBI): domain Eukaryota; kingdom Metazoa; phylum Chordata; class Amphibia; order Anura; family Ranidae; genus Pelophylax; species Pelophylax lessonae. Next base: position 451,493,403 of record NC_138772.1, read on the forward strand.
AAAAAATAAAAACCGCAGAGGTGATCAAATACTATCAAAAGAAAGCTCTATTTGTCGGGAAAAAAATTATTTGGGTACAGCGTAGCACGACCACGCAATTGTCAGTTACAGCAACACAGTGCCGTATCTCAAGAAATGGCCTGGTCATTAACCACTTCCTTTCTGCTGGAGGTCCAGGGCTTTAAGTGGGGATATCTGAATGATGTCTGCAGCTGCAGGCATTATTTGGATATCATTTTTTTCCACCATCGATTCCTTGCACCATAAGAACAATCCTAGTGGCTGTTAAGCCGCTTGATCATTCTTACAGGCGGCAGGAGGGGACACCTCCCGCCCCTCCTCCTGTCACCCTCCGGTGCTTTTACCAGCTCGCCCGTGCGATCGGTGAGCCGGAGAAGGAATCCGCCGGCAGCGGAAGTACACCATAGGGTCTGCCAAGGACCAGATGGTCCCCGGCAGTCTTTATGACTCTCGGAGGCCTGGGCGCGACGCGATGTGGTCACGCCCGGCCTGGCAGTTGTCAAAACTGCCACGATCTCGGCTGCACAGCGGAGATTGTTTTTTTTTTTCAGGTTTTCTAGTCTGTAGGAGAGTTCTGAGGTCTTACTGACCCCAGATCTCTACATAAAGAGGACCTGTCATTCACTATTCCTATTACAAGGGATGTTTACATTCCTTGTAATAGGAATAAAAGTGATAAAAAAAAATTAAGGGAAAGTGTAAAAATAAAAAAATAAAAATAAAATAAACAATAAAAAAAATTTAAGTGTCCTCGTCCCCGGGTGCTCTCACGCAGAAGCGAACACATGCGTATGTTGCGGCCACATATGTAAATGGCGTTCAATCCATTCATGTGACATATCCCCACGAATGTTAAAGCGAGAGCAACAATTGTAGCCCAAGACCTCCTCTGTAACTCTAAACTGGTAACCTGTAAAAAATGTTAAAGCGTTGCCTCTGCAGATTTGTAAGTACCGAAGTTTGGCTTCATTCCATGAATGTGCGTAATTTTAAAGCACAACATGTTAGGTACTGTATCTATTTACTCGGCGTAACATCATCTTTCACATTATAGAAAAAAAGTTGGCTAACTTTAGTGTTTTGTTTTTTTAATTAACCACTTGCCTACAGTGCACTTTCACCCCCTTCCTGCCTAGACCGATTTTCAGCTTTCATCGCTCTCACATTTTGAATGACAATTACTCAGTCATGCAACACTGTACCCATCAAAAATTTGTGTCCTTTTCTTCACACAAATAGAGCTTTCTTTTGATGGTATTTAATCACTACTGGGTTTTTTTATTTTTTGTGCTATAAATAAAAAAAGACTGAAAATATTGTGAAAAAACACATTTTTCTTTGTTTCTGTCATAAAATTTTGCAAATTAGTCATTTTTCTTCACAAATTTTGGCCAAAATCTATACTGCTACTTATCTTTGGTAAAAATAACACAAATAAGTGTATATTATTTGGTCTTTGTGAAAGTTATAGAGTCCACAAGCTATGGTGCTATTCATTGAAAATTGATCACACTTGATCACACCTGATGTACTGAAGGCCTATCTCATTTCTTGAGACACTAAAAAGTCAGGAAAGTACAAATACCCCCCAAATGACCCCTTTTTGGAAAGTAGACATTCCAAGGTATTTAATAAGGGGCATGGTGAGTTTTTTGAAGTTGTAATTTTTTCCCACAATTCTTTGCAAAATTAATATTTTTTTTTAACAAATTGACGTATTAACAGGTTATTTCTCTCACACAGCATATGTATACTTGGAACTACACCCCAAAACACATTCTACTACTCCTCCTGAGTATGGCGATACCACATGTGTGAGACTTTTTCACAGCCTGGCCACATACAGAGGCCTAACATCCAAGTAGCACCGTCCGGCATTCTAGGAGCATAAATTACACACATAATTTCCTGACAACCTATCGCACTTTTGAAGGCCCTGGAGCACCAGGACAATGGAAACCCCCATAAAATGACCCCATTTTGGAAAGCAAACACTCCAATGCATAATTTTGAGGCATAATGAGTCTTTTGAACGTTTTATTTTTTTCCACAAGTTTTTGGAAACTGTGGAAAGAAAATGAAAATGCATTTTTTTTTACACAAAGTTATCCATTTATGAAATATTTCCAACACATAGCATGTACATATCAAAAATTTCACCCCAAAATACATTCTGCTATTCCTCCTGAGAATGGCGATACCACATGTGTAACACATTTACACAGCCTAACCACATACAGAGGCCTAATATCCAAGTAGCACCTTACAAAAAGTTGTCCATTTATCCACTTTTAAGACTGGGCCTATTTTTGACACTTGGTGTTTACAAGCTAAAATCATTTTTTTTGCTAGAAAACTACTTAGAACCCCCAAACATTATATATTTTTTTTAGCAGAGACCCTAGAGAATAAAATGGAGATCGTTGCAATATTTTTTATCACACCATATTTGTGCAGAAGTCTTCCAAATGCAATTTTTAAAAAAAATATTCACTTTTTTAAATTAAAATATAAGAAAACAGTAAATTTAGCCCATTTTTTAACATAATGTGAAAGATAATGTTACGTCGAGTAATTAGATACCCAACATGTCATGCTTCAAAATTGCGCACGCTCACGGAATGGCGCCAAACATTGGTACTTAAAAATCCCCATAGGCAACATTTTAAAAATTTCTACAGGTTACTAGCTTAGAGTTACAGAGGAGGTCTAGGGCTCAAATTATTGCTCTTGCTCTAATGACCGCGGCGATACCTCACATGTGTGGTTTGAACACCATTTACATATGTGGGCGGGACTTGCGTATGCATTCGCTTCTACGCGCGAGCTAACGGGGACAGGGCGCTTTCATTTTTTTTTCCTATTTATTTTATTTATTATTTTTTTATTTTACACAGTTTTTAAAAAAAAATGTTTTAATCATTTTTATTCCTATTACAAGGAATGTAAGCATCCCTTGCAATAGAAATAGGCATGACAGGTCCTCTTTATTGTGAGATCTGGGGTCAAAAAGACCTCACACCTCACAACTACACTAAAAAAGAAAAAAAAAATTATTGAAAAAAATAATAAATAAAAAAAAGCGGCCCTTTAAACCGGTTGCTAGACAATGACTTTTGACGTAGCTCCGGTCCTCCAAGACCATAGAGTCAAGTAAGTGAGGGCCATCTGGGAAAACCTCTGGGACGCGGCGGGAGGGGGGGCACCTCTTCCCCTGCACCGTAAGGGTAATTCCGCAGCGAATCCGCCACTGGGACCACCCTTATCTGAAAGCCAACCGCCCGCCGTTTAAAAAAATACCGGGGTTATGGCAGCTATCTGCTGCCATAACCCCAGTATTTAGCTTTAAATGGCCGACGTATATAGTTGTTAGGCGGTCGGTAAGTGGTTGCATGTATATAGCAAAAATTGCACCCCAAAATACATTCTATGTATTCTTTCTAAGGAAAGTGTACAGGAATAGTCCGAGTCCATCTCCGATCCGCTACTATTAGCCATTTCAAATTCCGAATCGGATTCGGAATTTGATTTGGATACTGATGAGAGCTCCCCGATGCTCTCAACAGTCATGGAGAGGACCTGAAGGGCCTCCTCGCTGCTGTACATCCTTTTTGACATGCTGGCTGTGATGGGCTGTGCGACGGGTGACGGTTGACTGCGGATGATCACTGATGGGTGGCAGGTGACTGATAGGTGGCAGGTGACGGTCACTGATGGGTTGACAGATGACGATGACTGATGGGTTGACAGATGACGATGACTGATGGGTTGACAGGTGACGATGACTGATAGGGTGACAGGTGACGATGACTGATGGGGTGACAGATGACGATGACTGATGGGGTGACAGGTGACAATGACTGATAGGGTGACAGGCGGTGATGATTGATGGGTTGACAGATGATGATCACTGATGGGGTGATGTGTGATGTTGCCGCGATTTCCGACTGCCGAATTGCGGTAACATCGCGCAAACAACGCATGACGCCCCAAAGAAGCTCTTGTACCTTTTTTGGGCGTCATGCGATGTTTGCGTGATGTTACCGCGATTCGGCAGGCGGAAATTTCGGCAACATCGCACAGCGTTTGGGGTGCTATTGCCAATCACGGGCAACGCACAGGCGTCCCGCGATTTGCAATGATTTCCGGATCGCGGGCAGACTAGCCCGCGATGCTGGTGACTAGCTGTGTTCCTAGGGAACACAGAGCCACTGACATGACCGCGCTGCACGCTCCCGATCGCGCATGCACGGTCATCTTCTTGGCTCCTCTATTGTGATCGGCTGTGTCATTGGAACACAGCCGATCACGTGGGAAACAGCCATGCCCATTGGCTGTTTCCCCCCTGCCAGTGACGGGCTGTGTCCCGGGGACATGCAGACACCGGCAATGCTGCCCTGCCTGAATGGGCCGCCGTCACATGACGGTGGCCCACAACAATAGTCGCACCGCTCCACCGTAATATGACGGCGGGCGGGCGGGCGGCAAGCGGTTAAAAAAACTTGTGTTTGAAAAATTTCTGTGCAAATACCGTGTGACATAAAAAGTTGCAATGACTGCCATTTTATTCCCTGGGTCTCTGTTAAAAAAAAAATATACAATGTTTGGGTGTTCTTAGTAATTTTCTAGCAAAAAAAATGATGATTTTTACATGTAGGAGCGGAGTACCAGAAATGGCGCGGTATGGAAGTGGTTAAGAGGGTAAGACCTTCCAGAACTGAAGTAGAGTTTATCATTTATACGTATAAAGGTCATCATCTCTACAGAAACAAAGACACTGCTATAGATTTGTTTCTTACATTTGTTTGAGTTCTAATTGTAGCTGTCTTATTTATATTAATTGTCTGACTTTGGAAAGGAAGCAAGTGTTCCAGTGTGGTTAGGCTAAAGCGAACATATTCCAGGAACCTTGTGTAGATCTTTCAGCATATTAGAAAACGTCACCTGTATGGTTACACAAGACAAGTTCCCGTAAACTCATGAGGATGTCTTATAAAAGATCTGCCTTGCAGCACAGTACCCATCAGCTGAAATGTCCATTACTGCACTTTTTATCTGTAACAGAATGCTTTGCTTTGGTAAGAAGTCCGCCTCATAACACTGCAATGAACTCATACATGTGTAGTTCCCATGGTCTGTTTCTGGTCACTACTTGAGTTGCGTAAACATGTTGGCAGCATCTGTTTTTTGGAATTAGTTCAATCTTCAAGGGTTTAATGTTTTGCTTTGAGCTATGAGATAAGCTTGTTGAGTAAAGTCAAAGGTTTTATATGCTAGCACTGCTACACTACCTTCAAGTCACACATATGAGCTTCATTGTAAAAGAAAAATATGATTCAATATATAAATGAATTGCAACATTTTAAGTATACTTTCTGCTCTTTATATATTCACCGGTCACAATAAGTTGCCTTATTTGATAGTAATTGCTAGGACTGGGTTTCTTCTCTAGCCCTGTTATTGTTGCCTATTCTTAACCACTTAAGCCCCGGAAGATTTTACCCCCTTCCTGACCAGGGGGTTTTTTGCAATTTTTTACTGCGTGACTTTAACAGACAATTGCGCGGTCGTGCAAGGCTGTACCTAAACAAATTTGACGTCCTTTTTTTCCCACAAACAGAGCTTTCTTTTGGTGGTATTTGATCACGTGTGCGATTTTTTGATCATGCGCTATAAACAAAAAAAGAGCGTAAATTTTGCAACAATAACAATATTTTTCACATTTTTTTATATGAAATTCCCCCCCCCACCAAAAAAATTTAAAAATCAAATTTTTTTTAACATTTTCGGCCAATTTGTTTTATGCTACATATGTTTGGTAAAAAAAAAATCGCAAAAAGCATATTTTGATTGGTTTGCGCAAAAGTTATCGTGTTTACTAGCAAAGGGAAAGATTTTTGTCATTTTTGGTGGGTTTTTTTTTTAACGAGTAATGGCGGCGATCTGCGATTTTTTTTTTTTGCGGGACTGCGACATTGCGGCGGATAGATCGGACCCTTGACTGACATTTTTGACACTTTTGGGGTTGCCAGTGACATTACTGCAGTAATCAGTGCTATACATATGCACTGTTACTGTAAAAATGACACTGGCAGGGAAGGGGTTAACTGTATTGGAAAGGGAGGGGTTAAGTGTGTCCTAGGGGTGTGTTTCTAACTGTGATGGGACATGGCTACTAGTGTAAAAACAGAGATCAACGGTCCTACATAGTAGAACCGTCTGATCTCCATTTTTACACAGGGGAGAATGACAGGTGGCTTGTTTACATTAGCCGCCTGCCTTTCTCCCTTCCCGGCGAACGATCGCGAGTGACCGGCGGACATCGGGTCCGCCGGTCACACGCACTGACTTGTTAGGAAACGAGCCGGGGCGGGCGCGCGCCTCAGCGGGCGCGAGCTCGCCCGCTATTGGCTCACAAGCCGGTGACAGGCTAGTGATGTACCAGTACGTCACTTTGCCTTGCCGGGGCTGACCGCCGCAGTATATGTACTTGCGGCAGTCGGCAAGTGGTTAAAGTAACCTTGCCCACTAAGACCACTACATATAGGTACTTATTTTTACTGCTGCTTTTAGCAGCATTAGGTGTTTTTTTTTTTTTACAGCTTCAAAATGCCTCTTCATGTTATTCTATGTGTCCAGAGGCAGAGACTTTTAGAAGCTGAAAAAAAAAAAAAAAAAAAAAAAAAAAACCCAGGGCCAACGCGTTCTGAAGAAGCAGCGTTTTGGCAGAAACTCTAAAACTTCTAAACTCTACTAAACTTTTCTAAACTCTGCTAAATGCCAGTGTCCAGTATTTTTGCAGAGTGTTTTTTTTTTTTTTTTTTTTAATGTGGAGGCCAACAGCGTCCTTAACTACTTTAAGACCGGAAGGATTTGCCCCTTTGATGACCAGGCCACTTTTTTCAACTTGGCACTGCGTGAGTTTAACTGACAATTGCGCAGTCATGCGACGCTGTACCCAAACAAAATTCATGTCCTTTTTCCCCCACAAATAGAGCTTTCTTTTAGTGGTATTTTATCACCTGTGTGAATTTTTTTTTATACTATACACAAAAAAAGAGCAACAATTCTGAAAAAAATCTATATTTTTCACATTCTGCTATATAACATTCCCAAAAAAAATTAAAAATCTAATTTTTTTTTGACATTTTAGGCCAATTTGTTTTCTGCTACATATTTTTGGTTGGTTTGCGCAACAGTTATTGCATCTACTAACTACGGGAAAGATTTGTAATTTTTATTGGTTTTTATTTTTTTACTAGTAATGGCGGCGATTTTTAGCGGGACTGCGACATTGCAGCGGACAGATCGGACCCCTAACTGACATTTTTGACACTTTTGGGGGTACCAGTGACATTACTACAGTAATCAGTGCTAAAAATATGCACTGTTACTGTAATAATGCCATTGGCAGGGAAGGGGTTAACCCTGTGGGTGATCAAGGGGTTAAATGTGAGCCTAGGGGAGTGATTCTAACTGTGGGGGCCGTGGCTTCTTAAATGACCATAGAGACATGTGATCCTATATAGAAGGATCACATGGGCTCTATGATCATTCCAGGAAAAAGAACGGTCGGCTGTGTTCACAACAGCCGACCGTCCTTCTCTCTCAGTGGGGAATGATTGCGGGTGTCAGGCGGCAATCGGAGCCACCTGACCCATGCATTGGCTTCCCCTCTGCCAACTGGGGGGGAGCGTGTCGCCAGCGGCGCGCACTCGCCCTCTAGCTCCCTCCTCGCGACCGCCGTACTGTGCAATGTACTGCGGCGGGCGGTGATAAAGAGGTTAGCAACCAGTGATTATCGGGTTGTTAAGGAGCAGACCTGGGAAGCTGGCTGTCCTGTCCTTAACAACAGATGAGTCATCAGCTAAATGTAAAAGAAAACATTGTCGGCAATACAAAAATTTAAAAAAAAACAGCATGATGACCTGACTGATTATGTCAAAAGGGGGCGAGGGCCATCCGGTCATGTGACCGGCCGACTCTGCCTCTTAGTTATTTAAGAAATGTCAGACAGGGGAGCAGGCAGGCGACAGGAGCCTTCGACGAGGTCGGAGGTTTTTTCTCTTTTTTTCGGGTCCGGTGGTGCGGTGGGAGTCGTGATTGACGATAGATCTACACCAAGGGAAAATTGAAGGTTTTTTTTTTATAAAGAAATTGTCAAAAACAAGTGTTGGGTCCTTACTCACTTTTTACACCTATAGGGGGTGCTGGGATCTGGAGGCCCCCTTGTTAAATGGGGCTTCCAGATTCCGATAAACCTCTCCGACCACAGACCCCCACAACCACCAGCCAGGGTTGTGGGGAAGAGGCCCTTGTTCCCAAGTACTCTGGGTTGGTGACAGAGCAGCATGTTGAGGGCATGTGGTCTGTTATGGTTCAGGGGGGGGGGGCGCTGCCAGGCCTGCCAGGAAGCTTGCTGACAGCTGATGACTCATCTGTTGTTAACTATGCGGCACCGCTGGACCGCTCCTCAACCACTTGCCTACTGGGTACTTTTAACCCCTTCCTGCCCAGGCCAATTTTCAGCTTTCAGTGCTGTCGCACGTTGAATGCAACAATGTACCCATTTGAAATGTTTATTATTTTTTTCACGTAAATAGAGATTTATTTTGGTGGTATTTAATCACCACTGGGTTTTTTATTTTTGCTAAATAAATGAATACAGACCAAAATTTTTGAAAAAAACAAAACAAAACTTTTTATGGTTTGTTATACAATTTTGCACTGATAGGCTGCAATGATGGGCACTGATGGGCACTGGTGGGCACAGATTGACAGTACTGGTGGGCACTGTTGGGACTGCACTAATAATCAGAACAATGTTAATCAGTGCCCTGATTATCAGTGTACATGTCCTGTTTAGAGAAGCTGATATCGGCTCTCTTCTCCTTTCCTCATGCTGTCAAAATGAGGAAAGGAATGCCGATAACCGACTTCTGTTTACATCCATGATCAGCTGTGATTAGACACAGTTGATCACACGGTAAAGAGCTGCTGATTGGCTCTCTACTTCAATCTGTGATCAGTGTGGGCATGCAGCAGGTGCGATCACGGGAGGCCATCATATGACAACCTCCTAGAACTACCCAGCCACACTGTAGCCATCATTCCGCTATAGCATGGTCAGCCAATGGTTAACAAACAACTATTCACTGGTTGTTAAGGATGCCAGCAGCCCCGCTCCTTAACATCGCAGCTACTAGATGTAGCTTACACACTAGGCTAACTATGCTAAACGACAGCATAAAAATGCCAAAACATTTGCGTTTTTTGTCCAGCGTTTTTACTGCAGTTTTTAGCTTTCTAGTGTGCATGAGTTTTTACTGCAGTTTTTAGCTTTGTATTGTGCATGAGGACTAAAAGTGGTCAGCTCATCAAATGTTGTAAGTAACGAAGTACCAGTAGGCAGTATTACCTTCAAACAGACTATTTACGTTCAAAAACAGATTTAAATCAGCCTTGAAAGTGTGAATGTGATTGTCAAAGCAGGAAACTGCACATGCATTAGGAAGAATGCTGCTACTGCCCTCCTATTGACCCTCTGAGACTTTGTGTGGCTACTTGGCAGAGGATTACACTGACCTTAGATTAAGGTACATTGAGTGAACAGTAAGGATTAGACATGGGTCATGCACAGTGCAGACTAGTTTATGAGATATTAGTTGCAAGGACTGGATTTCTTCTCTGGCCTTGGTATTGACACCTGCTCTTAAATAAAAAGTGCCCACTAAGCTGGTTGCTGTTACAATGGATGGGGGCTTAGCTTCCCCTAGATCCCTAATGCTAAAAGTGGTCAGCTGATCGAATGTTATAGAGTAATTGTATGAGTAGGCATTAATACTTTCAAGCAGATTTTGTTTCCTTCAAAAAACAGATTGAAATCAGCCTTAAAACTGTGAATGTGATTGGTGACAAAGGAAACAGAAGAACAGGGATTTATACTGCACATGGTTTAGGAAGCGCTCAAACTGCCTTTCTACTGGTTATTCTGTAGCTGCTGACTTTTAATATAAGCACACTTACCTGTCCAAGGATCCAGCAATGTCCTCACCCTGGCCAATTCTTCAATGCACACAAGAGAAACTTCCCCTTTTGGGTGAAGTTCTGCTTTAATAGCTCACTGGAAGCTTTCACCTGTTGGGGAGAATGTAAATGCAGATGGGGTCCAGAAGTACCCAATCAGCATATATGGGGCTGTGGCTTGACACTAGTTAACCGCTTGCCGACCGCCGCAAGGCGGTCAGCCCCGGCCAGGCAAAGTGACGTATATATACGTCACTAGCCTGTGACCGGTTTGTGAGCCAATAGCGGCCCACAGAGGAGTCCGCGCGGGTGACCGGCAGACCCGATCACACTACGATCGTCAGTAGAGCGGGAGAAAGGCGGGCGGCTTATGTAAACAAGCCGCCTGTCATTCTCCCCTGTGTAAAAATGGAGATCAGACGGTTCTACTATGTAGAACCGTTGATCTCTGTTTTTACAATAGGAGACCTGTCCCACTACAGTTAGAAACACGCCCCTAGGACACACTTAACCCCTCCCTCTCCAATACAGTTAACCCCTTCCCTGCCAGTGTCATTTTTACAGTAACAGTGCATATATATAGCACTGATTACTGCAGTAATGTCACTGGTAACCCCAAAAGTGTCAAAAATGTCAGTCAAGGGTCCGATCTGTCTGCCGCAATGTCGCAGTCCCGCAAAAAAATTGCAGATCGCCGCCATTACTAACTTTGTTAGTAAACGCGATAACTTTTGCGCAAACCAATCAAAATACGCTTTTTGCGATTTTTTTTACCAAACATATGTAGCATAAAACAAATTGGCCGAAAATGTTAAAAAATTTTGATTTTTACGTTTTTTTTGGGGAATTTCATATAAAAAAATGTGAAAAATATTGTTATTTTTGCAAAATTTACGCTCTTTTTTTGTTTATAGCGCGTGATCAAAAAATCGCACAGGTGATCAAATACCACCAAAAGAAAGCTCTGTTTGTGGGAAAAAAAGGACGTGAAATTCCTTTAGGTACAGCGTCGCACGACCGCGCAAATGTCCATTAAAATCACACAGTAAAACATGGCAAAAACCCCCTGGTCGGAATGGGGGTAAAATCTTCCGGGGCTTAAGTGGTTAAAATAAAAATGTCAGTTTTATTGTGCAAACAAATGATTGGTGAATTAACATAGGTCTGCAATTGGTCAGTTAAGGGCTCATAAGTAATTGAAGAAGAAGAAGATGTGAGCCTTTGACAGTCAGCGGGAGCAGAGGAAGAAGAGTTTCCCTTCCTCCCGCCCTGAATTCGTCGCAGTCATTTATGTTTCTGAAGTTTTTCTGTGTTGGAATGTTTTTTTTAATGGTTATTGGTGATGGGTAGTTTGAGCTGTTTGGCTAAACTACAAAAAAGTTAATGTGTTTAGTATGGTTGGTTCGAGCTCCTTGGCTGAACCCAATTAAACATGTTTTTTGGAATTTTTAAATAAATGGCCGTCGCCAATCAACCAACAAGTCTGTAGTCAGGTCTTTTAATTTTAAATAATATAGTTATTGTATTAATGTTCAAGCCTACAGCACCATAGCTCTTTAACCTCTGGATGACCACATAACGCATATATACAGTGGTAAAGAGGATGGGCCTTAATGCCCACAAGCTGCACATACAGTATGCTTCCATGCCAGCTGAGGTTTCTGTGATGATAGTGGGCTCGCTTTATGCACAGTGACCGAGCTGTCACCCACAGCTCCCTGTCACTAGTTAAGATCAGGAGTCGTGGGACTGGCTCCCGATCATGTGACCTCTTTTACAGCCAATTGCAGTGGTAAAATTATCTAGAAGTCTGTCTCACCCCCACTCTGGACAACAAAGAAATGATCCCTAGCAGTGAGACCGCGCCCACACTGCAGGGGTTAATAGCTAATTTTGTCTAGGAGAGAGGAGAAACTGTTTTACTTACCTGATCTTCTACTTCCCTGGCAGATGGAGACGGCAGTGGTCTGTCCCTTGATGACATCATATTCCATGCAGGGCTTTGGACCCTGCCTTGGTCTTTATGATGTCAGGACCCTGGACCACAGAACCATGAGGGAGAAGAAGCTCCTATGTTTGTGGAGCCTAGCAGAGCAAGGGAGCAGAGGATTGGGTAAATCTATTATTGCTGCCCTAGACCTAAACGGGCAAAGAACTCTTGCAGTGCAAGTATAGCCCCACTGCAAGGTATCATTTTATAACTCCCCCTGAGTTGTGCTTTAAAATGATATTAAAAGCAAAAAATAAATAAATAAAATAACGAACATGTCATACTTACCTCCTCTGTGCAGCGGTTTTGCACAGAGCAGCCCTGATTCTCCTCTTCTCGAGTCCCCAGCTGGCGATCCTGGCCCTTCCCTCCTATCAAGTACCTCCAGAGCAAGCAGCTCACAATGGGGGCACCCAAGCAGGCATGCTCCTGAGCCACTGCTCTACATTTCCATTCAGACATGGAGTTGTGGTTCGGCCCTGCCCCTTTTCTCTCTCTCTTCACCTCCTCACTGGAGGTGACTGACAGTAGTGGAAGCCAAATGCTCCCGCTGCTGTCTCAGCAAATGAGGATGGAGAGTGCCTGGAGAGCCATGCATATCACTGGATCAAGAGGGAGCTCAGGTAAGTACTGGGGTGGGGGTGGGGGGGGGTTGGGCTGGGGGGGCTGCTGCACAGGGAAGGTTTATGACCTTCATACATAGAATGCATGAAGGTAAAAAACCTTCAGCCTATAGAACCACCAAGTTAAAGGGCCACGGAGGGCAGGTAAGAAGGGGTTAACATTGCACTTCCAAATATACTTAAACATTAATTACTGAAAAACAAACAAGTAGTGACTATATTTTCTACACTCCATTTTCCCAACATATCATATCCACCAATCATGAAGGTACACATCAAAGGGAACCTTTTTGAACAGGTATTGTCTTGTGATGCAGTCCTGATGGTCCTTGTAAAGGCACTTCCTGTGTTGGAGTGACAACTCTCTCCTGTGTTGTCACCCTGTCATATGTGCCCCTGGTGGAAGCTATGCTGACACACATTGCCCAGGCATGGTCCAACATTACAACTATCAGGAAGCCAATGCAGATCAATGATGTGTAGCCAAGGCTGGAGGGAAAGCAGATAGGAAACATCAGAAAGAGGTTGAGGGAGATCAGCAGCATTGACACACAAAAGGTGAAAAAAGTATTTTATTAAGAAAACTATCATGGCAGATGTTCATGACACACAATTATTTAGCAAACTAAATCTCATCCAGTTAGGGTTTAGCTGTATTTTAATTTTAAAAGTGTTTAGCAATCTGTTGACAAATATCAAATTATTGCCAATCTATGTAACTTTTATCTGTTTCTGAAATATGTCCCATTATTTTTCCAAATTGACTGTTTTACAAGAAATTGTAATAAATGATGCAGGGACCATTGTCTGAACCTTGTAACTGACGCATCTCGCTGAAAGACATCTGTGGTTTGGACTTGAGCTGGTTTGTTGTGAAAGCAATGTATCATCGTGTTATATGTCTCCTCAACAAATTTACTGTGTAAACATTAACCTCCCTGGCAGTATGATTCTTTTGGATTTTAGGTGCTGAAAGCGGTACCATTATTTTGCATGTAATTCTTGTGAATGAGCAGCCCAAACCAACTGTATACATTTATTATATATATTATATATATATGTATGTATACATATATTATGTATACATATATTTTATATATATATATATATATATATATATATATATATAATGTATACAGTTGGTTTGGGCTGCTCATTCACAAGAATTACGTATATATATATATATATATATATACATATATTTACATAAAATGTACAGTAAAACTGCAGGAAAGGGCACTGGGGGGCAATGTAATGTGATTTTATTTTATTATGAATGGTATCAGTGTGTTTGGTGTGTTTTACATTTGAATTTGCCGCCGGTTCCACCCCCCGGCGGACGTCACGTCGCCGGAGAAGGAAGCCGGGGCTCGCAGACGATCGGGAGGAAGCTCCGCCGCCGCATACTGCCCGCAGACATCGCTGGATCCCGGAGAAAAGGTAAGTAAAACCTCTTACAGGATCCAGCGATCTTCCTAGCGGTACCCCGAGTGTGGCTCGGGGTTACCGCTTTTGGCTCTAAAATCGAACCCCGAGTCACGCTCGGGAATACCGCTAGGAAGGTTAAGTAACAATGACTCCAAAGCTAAACTCAAGGCAGCTATAAAAGACACAAACACAAACTCATTCACACAAGCGTACTTAAAAGAGGACTTTGGGTTTTTCTTTTTTAGAAATCATACTTACCTAGGTAGATGCAGCATCGGTCACTCCTGCTCTAAGGCTGAGAATTGAGCGATCAAACACCGCTGATCACTCGGTACTCTGATCTGTGAGCAGAGAGTGGCTCTGAGGAAGAGGCTGGGCCTCGAAACGCATCAGCCGTCATCTCAACAGGACTATGGACATGGACTATTCCTGACACTCAAGCGATTGAGTTTGATATGATTATTTTTAACTTCTGTTTGTGAGTAGCCATTTTTATGATATATTAACCGCTTCCATACAGAGCAGTTAGACCCCCTTCCTGCCCAGACCAATTTTCGGCTTTCAGCACTCTCACACTTTGAATGACAATTGCTCAGTCATGCTACACTGTAACCAAACAAAATTTTTATCATTTTTTTCACACAAATAGAGCTTTCTTTTGGTGGTATTTGATCACAACTGGGGTTTTTTTTTTTTTCGTGATATAAGCAAAAAAAGAGCAAAAATTTTGCAAAAAAAACACTTTTTTTTAGTTTCTATTATAAAATTTTGCAAAAAATTAATTTTTCTTCATACATTTGGGCCAAAATTTATACTGCTACATATCTCTGGTAAAATTAACCCAAATTAGTGTATATTATTTAGTCTGTGTGAAAGTTATTGAGTCTAGAAGCTATGGTACCAATTACTGAAAATTTATCACACCAGATGTACTGATGGCCTATCTCCTTTCTTGAGGCCCTGAAATGTCAGGACAGTACAAATACCCCCCAAATGACCCCTTTTTGTAAAGTAGACAGTCCAAGGTATTTAGTAAGAGGCATGGTGAGTTTTTTGAAGTTATAATTTTTTCCCACAATTCTTGGGAAAATGAAGAAAACATTTTTTTTTCTTTTTTTTCCCCAAAACGTTGTCAATTTATAAGCTATTTCTAACACATAGCATGTACACAGCAAAAATGACACCCCAAAATTCATTCTGCTACTCCTTCTGAGTATGGTGATACCATATGTGTGAGACTTTTACACAGCCTGGCCACAAAAAGAGACTCCACGTCCAAGTAGCACCATAAGGCGTTTTAGGAGCATAAATACACATAAAACTTTCTTACTACCTATCACACTTTTCAAGGCCCTAGAGCACCAATACAATGGAAAAGTCCACAAAATGACCCCATTTTGGAAAGCAAACACTCCAACGTATATTCTATGAGGCATTATGGGTCCTTTGAACATGTCATTTTTTTCCACAAGTTTTTGGAAAATGTGGGAAAAAAATGAAAAAAATTTTTTTTTACACAATGTTGTAAATTTATAGAATATTCCTAACACATAGCATGTACATAGCAAAAATGACACCCCAAAATACATTCTGCCACTCCTCCTGAGTATGGCAATACCACATGTGTGAGACTTTTTCACAGCCTAGCCATATAGAGGGGCCTAAACATCCAAGGAGCATCATCATGCATCCTAGCCACTTGCCTAGGCCTATTTTTGACATTTGGCGTTTACAAGCTAAAATCAGTTGTTTTTGCTAGAAAACTACTTAGAACCCCAAAACATTATATATATTTTTTTAGCAGAGACCCTAGAGAATAAAATGGAGATTATTGCAATATTTTTTATCACACCGTATTTGCGCAGCGGTCTTCCAAACGCATTTTTTTGGGAAAAAAATCACTTTTTTTAATTAAAAAATAAGAAAACAGTAAAGTTAGCCCAATTGTTTTCCAGAATGTGAAAGATAATGTTACGCCGAGTAAATAGATACCCAACATGTCATGCTTCAAAATTGCGCACGCTCACAGAATGGTGACAAACTTTGGTACTTAAAAATCCCCATAGGCGACATTTTAAAAATTTCTACAGGTTGCTATCTTAGAATTACAGAGGAGGTCTAGGGCTCAAATTATTGCTCTTGCTCTAACGATCGCGACGATACCTCACATGTGTAGTTTGAACACTGTTTACATATGTGGGCGGGGTTTCCGTATGCGTTCGCTTCTGCGTGCGAGCTCGCGGGGACAGGGCGCTTTAATTTTTTTTTTTTTTTTTTTTACTATTTATTTTATTTATTATTTTTTATTTTTACACTGTTTTTTAAAAAAAAAAAAAATTGATCATTTTTATTTCTATTACAAGAAATGTAAACATTACTTGTAATAGAAATAGGCACGACAGGACCTCTTTTTTGTGAGATCTGGGGTCAAAAAGTCCTCAGATCTCACAAGTACACTAAAAGATAGAAAAAATAAAAAAAAAAAAAATAAAAAAAAAATTAAATAAAATGAAAAAAAAAAGGGACCTTTAAACTGGTTGCTAGGCAATGACGTTTGCCGTAGCTCCGGTCCTCCAAGACCATAGAGTCAAGTGAGGGCAAGCTTGCCCTCACTCGACATCCTGTCTGTGAGGATCTGGGACCGGATCGTTTTCCCCGCTGCCGGCGGGTCCGGTAAACGGGGAAAAGGACCAGAATGCAGCGGGAGGGGGGGGCACCTCTTTCGCCACCCCGGAAGGGTGATCCCGCGGCTAATCCGCCGCTGGGACCACCCTTATCGGAAAGCCAACCGTCCACCGTTTAAAATAATACCAGGGTTATGGCAGCTATCTGCTGCCATAATACCGGTATTTAGGTTTAAACGGACGACGTATATAAACCTTTTTGGACTTGGACATGGTGGCTGTATGAAGGGTGACAGGTACTCGGGTACTTTGCTGGGCAGGTGACAGGTACTCTGGTACTGATGAGCAAGTGGCAGGTACTCGAGTACTCCGATAGGCAGGTGACAGGTACTCGGGTACTCTTATGGGCAGGTGACAGGCAGGTGATAGGTACTGATGAGTAGTACTGATACTGATAGGTGATACTGATACTGTACTGATGATGGGTACTGATGATCAGTACTGATACTAATAGATGATAGGTACTGATGGGTACTGATGAGTACTGATGAGTAGTGATGGGTAATGATGAGCAGGTGGCAAGTACTCGGGTACTTCAGGTGTCAGGTACTCTGATGAGCAGGTGGAAGGTACTCGGGTACTCTGTTGGGTAGGTGACAGGTACTTGGGTACTCTGATGGGTAGGTGACAGGTACTCGGGTACTCCGATGACGGGTACTCAAAGTACCAGAGTACCTGTCGTCAGAGTACCCGAGTACCTGTCATCAGAGTATCCGAGTACCCATCATCAGAGTATCCGAGTACCCGTCATCAGCGTACCCGAGTACCTGTCATCAGAGTACCCGAGTACCCGTCATCAGCGTACCCGAGTACCTGTCATCAGAGTACCCGAGTACCTGTCATCAGAGTACCCGAGTACCCATCATCAGAGTACCCGAGTACCTGTCATCAGAGTACCCGAGTACCTGTCATCAGAGTACCCGAGTACCTGTCATCAGAGTACCCGAGTACCCGTCATCAGAGTACCCGAGTACCTGTCACCAGCCCATCAGAGTACCTGTCATCAGAGTACCCGAGTACCTGTCATCAGAGTACCCGAGTACCTGTCGTCAGAGTACCCGAGTACCTGTCATCAGCCCATCAGAGTACCCGAGTACCTGTCATCAAAGTACCTGATGGGCTGGTGACAGGTACTCGGGTACTTTGATGGGCTAGTGACAGGTGCTCTTTATTGGGGGGGGGGCAATCAGTGTGTTTGGGGTGCACTGTACTTGGTAACTAGCTGTTACCACAATCTCCTCCTCACACAGGATCAGTGTGTGAGGAGGAGAACACGGTGACAGCTAGTTACCGTGTTCTCTGATGACATTTGTGACCGGCTGTGATTGGACACAGCTGGTCACGCGGTAAAGAGCCAATTTCATTGGCTCTTTACCTAGATCGGGGATCGACTCTGTCCGAGGGACGAGCCTCGTCCCCGATCGCCGCGCTGCGCGCCCCCGGGGGCGCGCATTAAGGAAGGAACGAGCGGCTCGCGCTGGAGCCGCTCATGTGATCGGCTGTGATTGACACAGCCGATCACGTGGTAAACAGCCAATTTCATTGGCTGTTTACCTTGATCGGGGTTGGGCTCAGTCCGAGGGACGAGCCTCACCTCCGATCGCCGCGCTGCGCGCCCCCGGGGGCGCGCAGTAGCAGGGAGATCCGGGCGCCGTCATATGACGTCCGCCCGGATCGAGAAAGGATTTGTGCCGACGTCATTTGACATGACGCGGTACGGAAGGGGTTAATAAAGCCATACTATTGAGTATAATGCGCTAGGTCAGTGCGCCCTTCTTTGTTTTCTTTTGTTTGTAGCGGTGACTGTTTGTTACCGGCTCTCTGCTCTGGCTCCACCCCCCCCCCCACGCTCACCAGAGGGCTGGGCTGTGTGTGTGTGTGTGGGGGGGGGGCAGGAGTGGCTGAGCTCAGTCTCTCAGTGGCTCACCGAGAAGCTGAGCCAGTTACCAGTGCAGGCTGGCTCTGTGACATCGGCCACTGTTAGCTGAAAACAGATCATGGGAGTGCAGAATGAACTGCACTCCTGTGATTCACAGGAAAAATACAACCAAACCAGCTTTGGCCGTACTTCTCCTTTAAGCATATACCTATGTGAAGGCTGTGTTTGTCCACACAGGGATGCACATGGTGTCCCATGCATTCGTGTGCAGGCAGTCCTAATCATGTCAATTAGAAGCAGCGGCTGCACAGACACAGCTGTTACTCCCAGTTTTACCTTTATGCAGGTGCAGATGAGGATACCCAAACTCACACTGTCTGCATTCGGGAACATACACCCACATGAATGTCATAATGGAAGCAGTGGCTGTGTTTGTGGAGCCTCTGCGTCCCAATTGACATGAATGGGGGACCACCTGCATGTGGATGCATGGGACACCTGTGCATTCTAAAAGGGGAAGCTCCACTTGTCTGCCCCCCCCTCCACTGCCACATTTGGCACCTTGGGGAGCTTTGATCTGGCTTCTGGCTCCCATTTCCGGCTCCCAGTGCCGGCTCAGCCACAGCGAACTGGTAGTTCATCCCCCCTCCTTCCTCCACAGCCTTATGGGACACTTGACAGGTCCCAGAGAACTGAGGCCCATTCATTCACAAAACACAGCGCACTTTGTGCATGTGCAGTAGGAAGATGGCTATGAAGCCGCAAGGCAAGATAGAGGTGCCGGCACCCGATAGCCGATTGAAGAATCGGCTCGGGTGAGAACACCGCTGAACCCCTGGACAGGTAAGTGCCCTAATATTAAAAGTCAGCAGCTACAGTATTTGTAGCTGCTGGCTTATAATTTTTTTTTGGGGGGGGAGCCTGGAGCTCCTCTTTAAGTATCCTCATAGCCCAATGATAGCTACATTGAAAACTATGTAACACACCTGTAATAAGAAAAAAAAAAATGATGTAAATTCTCTGATGTCGGCCACATACTCTTCGATTTTATTATCTGATCAAAATAATGTAACCTGCAAACAACTGAACAGGTATAACTTCCATTTCACACAATATAAAATTCATTTTTATTGGATTCAAGTTTATTGGAGTTGATTGGGCAGGGTAGAAAATTATTGATCTGCAGGATTGAGCTACTTTGTTCATGAATCCGATCGTATTTCAATTGGTCAGATATGAGACTGCATGGTGAAAACAGAGATGCGATCAATAACTTATGATCATATCATTCAACTATCGATCAAATTCCAGTTCCCTGTGTGTGACAATTCCATCAAATGTGTAGTTGACTTTAGATTGATTATTCCTGTTGGAAGAGATAAATCAGGAAAGATTATCAAGGCATGTACGGCCACTATCACATGTTTCTAACAGGAAAGTAAATGGATAAAGTGCACTCTATATATAACATGTTTGTAAAAAGAAATAAATAAAACAACAAAGATCTCTCTTTGGAATCACTGTGCCCATAGTGGTAAAGGTACCCACGCCACCAGTTTAATATATTCCTTTTATTTGGCTGAGCTCTTTCTATGAATTCCTAATGGTAGGAAACCCCTGCATCCAAGTAAATCTCTGAGTTTTGTTCATAGTAAGAAAAAAAAAAAAAGTGAGATCAGGTAATCTGCTCCTAATTTGTGATTGTGCCATTGTTCTTACCAGCCCTGCGATATGATGCCACCCAATCACTGTACTGTACTGTAAACCCCTCCTCTGTAAGCTGTACTTCTCCAGGGTCTGCCAAGAGAGTCCAGGCTGTAACATATAAAAAGCTGTTATCACTTAACAAATCCCGCAGCCAGAAGTTCCTAGCAAGCAGAGTTTTGCTTTCACTGAATTTACAACAGGATATGTCCTTCCCATACAAGGCTGTACACTTCATAGCAGAGCAATAGAAATCTCACTGGTGCAAGACTGACAAACTGCTGGAAGGTAAGATTGGGGTGAATTTCTTTTATTTAATCCATTACAGTCCTGAAGTTTTCCTATTTTGTCTTAATAACTTGCCTGCCAAATTTCCTTGATCTAGTAGGTCTATGTTATAATATTTCTTGAAATTATAACTGCTATTACTATACATGTTTGGTTACATTTTTACTTTTCTTTCTTTTTATTCCTTTTTGTTTTAAGAAATCAGATTATTCAGTTATAGCACATATTATTTTTTTTCTTTTTCTTATTAAATATCACTATTGTACTTTAAACATCTTGCACAGTAAATTTAATACTTAATATATAATATTTATTTTCTTTTTACTTTTTTTCTTTTATATAGGTTTCAAGAAGCGGTTTATTCCAAACAATTGTGTTTTATCTGAAGTCTGTGCATTGCCTTCCAAGCATGATTGAGATGTGCTTTGTGGCTGCAGCCTTTATATTCTCTCTCCTCTGTGAAACATGTGGTTTAGTGTTACCTAATTCCACAGACTTATTATCATCAGCCAGCAACTCCACCATCCTAGAGCCAGAGCTGAATGCTCAGCTGGACTCAGCAAGTATCCCCAAGGCCAGAAGGAAGCGCTACATTTCCCAAAATGATATGATCGCCATCCTCGAATACCATAACCAAGTCAGAAGCAAAGTTTTTCCACCTGCAGCAAATATGGAGTACATGGTGGGTGATTCATTCATTTATCAGAAATATAAATCCATGCTGCAATATACAACCATAGGAGTGTAAAGAAACCTATAGGGACTACTGTTGTTGACTTGTTTTTGAAGATGCATGCTCCAGAGTTGCCATCATTGCTTTTTCCTTTGCTATTGGATGCTTTGCTGACCCAAAACAAGAATATGCTTAGGTGTCAAGACATCTGATATGCATATGCATGCTCTGGGTCAGGGACAATACGTAATGAAGGTGATGAAAGCTCTGGAACTTGCACTTTCAAAAACAAGTTGGCATCTTCTGTTTCTTTGCTAGATTCCCTTTAAAGGTCAGCTCCTGTGGCAAGACATGATCATTTTCAATTGTACTTTAAAACTTTACTAAAGGCAAATAGACTATGCACTTTGCAAGTGCAATTGCCCAAGAGCTTAGTAAATGAGGCAGCACTTCACTTTGAATACCCAATTACATGCAAGGAAAATTATAAATTAACAGCATTTTTGCTTGCACATGATTGGATGATGGAAGTTAATAGAGTTTTCCCCTCATTTACTAAGCTCTGGAGCAATTGCACTTGCTAAGTGCACAGTCTATTTGCCTTTAGTAAATTTTATTTTATTTATTTATTTCAGGTACTTATATAGCTCTGTCAATTTACACAGCGCTTTACATATACATTGTACATTCGCATCAGTCCCTGCCCTTAAGGAGCTTACAATCTAAGGTCCCTAACTCCCATACATACAGTAGGGCCAATTTATTTTTTTTATTTTTATACATGATCCAATTAACCTACCAGCATGTATGGAGTGTGGGAGGAAACCCACGCAGGCACAGGGAGAACATGCAAACTCCAGGCGGGTAGGGTTGTGGTTGGGATTTGAACCAGCAACCCTCTTGCTGCTAGGTGAAAGTGCTAACCACTACACCACTGTGCCACCCTTCAACCCCATTGTGTCTTTGATGGATTTAGAATAATGAAGACTTAAATAATTGTCCAAGTATAAGAGTGATACCTGTCTTGTGGGTAGGAATGGATACAGAAATGTTGTCATTTGATCCCATTCGGTTGTGGATATAATGGCCATTTATGTGTACTTACCCTTGCCAACCAATAGAATCTCAGTATTGCCAGTTTAGAGCTGTCATAGCTTTTATTGGTTGGTTTAGGTTTTTAGATATTGTTTATGTCCTTGCCAAATGACATAAGTGACTATGTAAGGTGTATATTACATAAAAGCTTGCACTTAGAAATTACAGTTATAAATTCATTTGTTTTATCTATTACTAGATAGCAAAAAAAAATGAAATGTGTATTATTTCACAGTAAATGTTTGAAAAATGCTTTGTGCTATAAAAACTGTAAAATGAAACATTGGAAGCAGGTTCTATCTGTCATTGTTCTACTGTGAGGGCAAACATCTGATTGGTAGTAACAGATATCTTTATTTTCCTTTAGTTTCATTGATGATATTCAACCATTTAAAGGTAACCTGAGTTAAGGGGACCTGCTAACGCTGATGTCCTTCCAAAAATGCTAGTTGCCAGGCTGTCTCTGGCTATCATACTTTAAGCCACTGAGCTAGGACAAATTTCTACATTAGGAAAGTCAACGTGAAGTCAGAACTTCCAATCTTATTCTTCTGGGTCAGTGACTCAGAAAGTACCAAAGCCACTGGACCAGGAGGACAGACAGGAAATTCCGGTACTTTCGGAAGGGAAGGTCTATTGTGACAGGTTTTGTAGGTTCTCCTTACAGGTTCTCTTTAAACAATACTATCCATGAATAATATTCGCTATACAGTGCTGCTTTTTTACAATGATTATTAAGAAGTGTAATCATGTGTTAGGCTTCATACACCGTCGCAGAAGGGTGTACAGCATGCAGGAAGTATGAATAGCTGGTGTAAGGGAAGCCCTAGTGCAGCTTACAACCTCTCATTGTAATGAATGGGTATACGCTGCTATGTAAGGGTTTACTCATGCATGCACATGGATGTACAATGCCGAATGAAGGACTGTGTCCAGATTTGTACGCTCTTGCACATGCACAAGTTTATGGAATGCCATGCAGCCATTCATTGCAATGGGAGTTTGTATGATGCACCTGTGGCTACCTTACACTGACTATTGATGCTTTCTGTACACTGTATGCCCTTAATTTAGGAATGTTAAAAACCAATTTTACTCTCCTGGATGGATGGTCATGCACTTAAGCTAAGCACAGCAGCTTGTATAGCACAGCTATTGTATAGTGTTTTATCATATGCATTTTCTACCGGTCATATTTAAAGCACATTTAAAGACAAACATGTCAGTTTCTTTTTTGCTCTTTATTTCCTATTGGGGAGACACAAAGGCAAGTGAAATGAAATCTCTCCAAAATAAGGGGAAATCCCATCTGAGACAGTTGTCATGGGAGCAGGTGTCCTCATTGGAAGATTTCATCCCTCCTTCTGTTCCAGTGACAACCACAAAAGGTGGATTTATCATCACTTCCTGTTATAGTGCCAATGGTTACCAGGGCCAAGAGAGGGGTGCATCTCTCTAGAGGGAACACAGGCAGCAATAAAAACCTGACCGATGGTTTAACCTTTGCCTTCCCTGTCCAAAACAAAAAAAGTTGGCTTTAGATACACTTAAGGTTTTATGGGTTGTAGATATTCATTTGGGCTGTTTTTTTAAAGGAGAAATGTGGGACTTCAAAAGAACAAACATACATACTTACCTAAATGGCTGTCCCCTTAGCCAGACATGATCACATAATCGCTGATTACTCAGTTCCCAGTTTACACTGAGTAGAAAGCAGTGACGTCAGGCACTGCTCTCTGCTCGTTTAGTGCTCATTGGAGGCTCATTGGACTGCGGAAGGGGTGGGAGAGGCTGGCTTAGGTTCTCAGCGGCATGTTGAGAGACTGAGCCAACTTCTGGTCGGGCATCTGGGTGGATCCTGAACTTAAAGTCAGGATCCTTTCAGAGCATGGAGCAGTTCTGTGATGTTATCTAACAGCGGGCTTTAGCTCACTGTCGGCTGAATCTGGGTAACAGGAGAGCAGAAATAAGGGCACTCCTGTGGCCCAGAAGAGAAGTATGGCCAAAACTGCCTTGGCCATAATTCTTTTTAAAGGGGAAGGCTCTTGCACATGGGGCAGCTGAGCCCATTCAGTGCAATTTCCAGCATATTTCCTCGGCCAGTGCAGCCCAGTTGCAGCTTATAGCTTGTCAGTGACTTGAATGGGTGTGCTATGCTTTACTTGTGTATATGGTGGTGCTATCGTAAACATGAGTACAGCTTATGGGCTTATGCACAAAATAGTACACTGTACTGGTACATATAATAGCACCACTGTATACATGAGTACCGCAACACACAGCCATTCATGTCACTGTCAGGCTGCACCCTGCACCTAGGCTCCCCGGGCAGAGGAAATACACTGGGAATGACCCTGAACAGGCTTAGCTGAGCCGTGTGCAAGAATCCGTAAAAACGTACATAGCTCATTATTATACAATAATATATTGCTACCAATACAAGCATATTGTATGTAGGTATATAGTAATTTCACAGAAACATACAGGGATCTAAGAGAAAACAAGAAACAAAAAAATACAAAAAAATGAAATACCGTATTTTCCGGCTGGGCGTATAAGATGACCCCCCTATTACATGTTCTACCGGTGATACTTATACTTAGGTTACCTTGGAGATATTATAATCCCATTTTTGGGGGATTTTTTTGAGGTTCAAAAGTAGTCTTATACGCCAGAAAATACAGTATACAGTAAACCCCCCTCCATTGCGGGGGTTACGTTCCGGACCCAGCCGCGAAAAGTGAAATTCCGCGAAATAGAAAAACCCTATTAAAATGCATTGTAGGCATGATTTTTTTACTGTCACTGTACGTGTAGAAGCATTTTAAGGTCTTTAAACACACTTTTAAAACAATAGAAACTCATTTAAACACATAAAAGATACTTAGAGACAGAGCAAGAGCTATGAAAAACACAAAAATCTTTCATTTTTAATGATTTATATAGTAAAATAACATTACAAAAAAAAACGCGAATTACCGGGACCGCAAAAACTGAAACGCGATGTAGCGGGGGATTACTGTATGCAACACGGCTTCACATGGTAATGACATGCTTCAGTTGACCACTAGGGGAAGTAGTGTCTTGAGATGAAGCCTCTAATTAATTTGTCATGCAATTACAATCTTGCTATGACTTGTTGCAGTACCCTCATAGAACCAGCAGGTGTCTAGAATTTCTCAACCTTTTTTTCAATAACAATATTTCCTCAGCACTCGAACCTGTCATTTATTTCTGTGCATCTCTGTGCATCTTACCCAAATTCTCCACTTTCAATAAACCCAACAGAATGAACTGCAAATCTGATAATCTGCAGGTTATATACACTTATTCATCTAGGTTTATATATTGTACTATAAGAGACTGATATATTTACTATAAAAGCTCAGATAAAACAGACATTCATTTATGAATACATATTCTGATTCCTCCTGTATAGAATTGTATTGTAACTGTACTGTCTGCCCTCATGTTTTGAAGCGCTGCGTAAACTGTTGGCGCTATATAAATCCTGTATTATAATAATAATAATTTTGCATGTGTTTTTTCAGGACTCTTAAGTATCCCGTAAAAATATATTGCATTTTATATATGAAACAACCATTTTATGTCTCCTTAAAGCATATCTATATTATTTAGCACATGTACCTGTTTTGTCTACCATATGGGATTTTCCATTCATTCACCCATGAACATAACCCCATGTTTTGTCAATTACAAGCACTGTAGACAAATATACATTACACCTATACTTTTCCCATAAATAACTCTTTTACGGCCTCCACCCACCCATCCTGCCGCTCTGATATACATTAAATGTATGTGTACATACAGACTTACTGTACTATGCTGAGTGCAGACTTTCAGAAGTGGTTTGTTTAACCAGTAAGTTGGTCAGTCTTGGACGGCCTTGTTTACTATGATTTATTGTTTGTGTTGGCATAAAGAAACCATGCTTTCCAAACATGACTTGTTTCCTGGACTACGTGTAGAGCTGTTTTGTGGTCATGTAGAAAGAACAGTCTGAAAACATTCTGGCCTGAGATGTTTCACATTCTTACCTGTCTAGAAATTCTTTAAGGATCCCCCGGACAATGTGTTATGCATTAGTGGCGGCTGCAGTGACAACAGCTGGCTACCAGGTTACTGCGACCGCAGACCACCAGCAGGACCATACAGTACAGATGGTCTGAAATTGATGATGCTGGCTTCTCCTCTTTCTCCTCCTTAAACCATGGGGTGGTTGTCTTCTGCATTGCATAGGTCAGATGGTTGCTATAGTTAATGGGCTCAATGGGTAAATTTTTTTGTCAGTGGAATTCCAGCCTAGCACCAACTATGCCTAAAATTGTTTCTTCCACCCCTCCTGTTACCTATGCTGCCTATTCTGTATAAAAAGTATGTTTATAATTGCCTGTCTTTAGTCCAGTCCGGGCATGTGATCCTGCAGCTCCAGCTCCCCATGTTTCAGTGAGCAGGAGGGGATGGGAGGGAGTGTCGACAACGGCCATGACATGGAAGCCTATGAGCGACGCCACCGCTTCTGGAATACCTAGCCATCATCGAGCGCTCCCTCCTCTCCCCTGCAGCTGCTGCTCACTAACTGGGGGGGGGGGGGGGCGGCACATTGCTGAACCAGTCACCGGTGTGACTTGTCATGTGATTTCACAGGTCAAATCACATGACAAGTTGCACCCTATTGTCAGCAATGGAACTGTGTAAATCGGTGCAACAACGACTTTGCGGTGCAGCACCGATTTGAAAAAGTAGTTCCTGCCCTACTTTTGGCAATTTCAGGTGCGACTTGTATAGACATCTGTGCATGAGGTCGCACAGATGTCAGCCAAGTAGCACATGCGGCTTTGAAATCAGGCAATTTCAAGTGAAGTCACATGATTTCAAAGCCACATTCAATGTGAACCAGGGCTGAAACAGGTAAATATACACATCTCTTTTACACAAGGTAGTCAGGATAGGTTGCAGAAAGGGGGAGGGAACATTTTAAAGCATAGTCAGTGTTGGACTGGAATTCCAATTTATCCACTTCCGGACAGCCCACAGTGTATTTACGTTTGTACTTTAGCTAGCTGCCATAACCCCAGTATTTTTTTACACAACAGGCGGTTCTGGCGGTGGATTCCCAATGGGATTGCTTTTTTGGGCAGCGGGAGAGATGCCCCCCCGCCGCTTCCCAATCACTTTTCCAGCATACCGGAGCCATCGGTAGCAGCGAAAATGATCCGATGGGATAGACAGATGTGCAGGAAATTGAGTGGGGGCAAGATGGCCCCCCACTCGACTCTATGCCCCTGGAGGACCGGAGCAAAGTCAAACGTCACTTCCGCCCAACGGCCTTAAAGGGCCAATTTGTTTTGATAAAAAAAAATATATATATATATATTTTTTTTTTACCCCGGATCCCTCATTAAAGAGGGGGTGTCATGCTTATTTCTATTATAAGGGATGTTTACAATCCTTGTAATAGGAATAAAAGTGATCAAAAATGTTTTTTTTTTTAAAAGACACAGACCTACAACAGAGGGATGGTAGGATGGACAGTTGAATGGAGTGATGGAGACAGGAGGTGAAGGAGGAATGGAGACAAGAGGTGATGTAGGGATGGAGAAAAGAGGTGATGAGTGATGGAGACAGGAGGTGAAGGAGGAATGGAGTGATGGAGACAGGAGGTGATGGGGGATGGAGACAGGAGGTGATGGAGGGATGGGGACAGGAGGTGATGGAGGGATGGAGACAGGCAGAAATGGAGTGATGGAGACAGGAGGTGATGGAGAGATGGAGACAGGAGGTAAAGGAGGGATGGAGTAATGGAGA
The DNA here is from genome assembly GCF_965119305.1 of Pelophylax lessonae. Taxonomy (NCBI): domain Eukaryota; kingdom Metazoa; phylum Chordata; class Amphibia; order Anura; family Ranidae; genus Pelophylax; species Pelophylax lessonae. The sequence continues at coordinate 451,521,646 of NC_138772.1, forward strand.
CAGGAGGTGATGGAGAGGTGGAGACAGGAGGTAATGGAGTGATGGAGACAGGAGGTGATGGAGAGAGGAGGTGATTTTTTGATAGAGACAGGAAGTAAAGGAGGAATGGAGTGATGGAGACATGAGGTGATAGAGTGATGGAGACAGGAGGTAAAGGAGGGATGGAGTGATGGAGACAGGTGGTGATGGAGTGATGGAGACAGGAGGTTATGGAGTAATGGAGACAGGAGGTAAAAGAGGGATGGAGCGATGGAGACAGGAGGTGATGAAGTGATGGAGACAGGAGGTGATGGAGAGATTGAGACATGAGGTAATGGAGTGATGGAGACAGGAGGTGATAAAGGGATGGAGACAGGAGGTGATGGGAATGATAAAGACGGAAGGTGATGGAGTGATGGAGACAGGAGGTGAAGGAGAGATGGAGTGATGGGGACAGAAAGTGATGGAGTGATGGAGACAGGAGGTGATGGAGTGATGGAGACAGGAGGTGATGGAGGGATTGAGACAGGAGGCAGTGGAGTGATGAAGACAGAAGGTGATGGAGGGATTGAGACAGGAGGCAGTGGAGTGATGGAAACAGGAGGAGATGGAGGGATGGAGACAGGAGGGGATGGAGTGAAGAAGGGAGGGAGTGATAGAGACAGGAGAAATGGAGTCATGGAGACAGAAAGTGATGGAGGGGTGCTAAGTATGGAGCTCCTGATGTTAAGGGGGTCTCCTGATGTGAAGATGTGATGTGGTTGCTGTTGAATGTAAATCTGACTTCCTGATTAATTTATCTTAGTTTTCATTATATAAAATAATGGATTTGGGTGGGCGGGTGGGTGTGTAAGGGGGGCAGAATTCAATTCTTGGACCCAGGCAGCACAATATCTTGGGCCAGACCTGACTCTGCCTTTAGCACTGCTGAGAAATAGAACAGAACCCAACCAGAGTGCCTCTGGTATGAACTTTAAGGATCAATCACAATGTCTGCACCTACAGAGGTCAATAGGGATTTTATTATTTTTATTATTTATTGCTTGTTAAGAATATGTAAATGGTTTTTAAGCTAAGTTTTTGGGGGATGTAATAAAACACCAATGAATGCAACTATTCATTCACTAAATGCAAATTTATGGCAGCTAGCTTAGGTAGCTATATTTCATGTGATATCAGCATCCTGTAATCCTCTGCACAGCAGCTCTAAGGCCTGGTTCACACCTATGCAGTTTGCATTTTCCAGGTGCATTATGCATTCTTCAATACATCTTTTTGATCAATTGAAGCCTATGGAACCAAAAAGCAGAAAAAGGTCCCTGGCCCTTTCCATAAAATGCAGAGATGTGAATGTGATCCATAGGAAACCATGTTAAATGGCCTATAGTGTGTTTCTACAAAACTGAAAATGTGCAAAAAAATGCACAGGCCTACAACTGGGTGAGAGCAGCAGTAGAAACCAAAACAAGAAAACGGGTAAGCAGAGGAATAATCTCATCAGCATGCTCCGTTTCTTTGTCCAGTCAGCAGTTTTGTACTGCACAGAAACTGCACATGTAATGCATAAATGTGGATGCCTCTGTGAACATAAAAATAGAAACAAGGTTTTAAAACATTAACACACATTACTACTAGTATCTCACAAAAGTGAGTACACCCCTCACATTTTTGTGAATATTTTATTCTACCTTTTCATGTGACAACACTGAAGAAATTCCACTTTGCTACAATGTAAAGTAGTGAGTGTACAGCTTGTATAGCAGTGTCAATTTGCTGTCCCCTCAAAATAACAACACACAGCCATTAATGTTTAAACCGCTGGTAACAAAATTGAGTACACCTCTAATTTAAAATGTCCAATTTGCTCCCAAAGTGTCAATGTTTTGTGGGGCCACCATTATTTTCCAGCACTGCCTTAACCCTCTTGGGCATGGAGTTCACCAAAGCTTCACAGGTTGCCACTGGAGACCTCTTCAACTCCTGGTGGATGTTAGAGACCTTGCGCTTCTCCACCTTCCATTTGAGGATGCCCCACAGGTGCTCAATAGGATGTAGGTGGAGACATGCTTGACTCGTCCATCACCTTTACCCTCAACTTCTTTAGCAAGGAAGTGGTCACTTTGAAGGTGTGTTTGGGGTCGTTATCATGTTGGATTACTGCCCTGTGGCCCAGTCTCTGAAGGGAGGGGATCATGCTCTGCTTCAGTATGTCACAGTACATGTTGGCATTCGTAGTTCCCTCAATGAACTTTAGCTCCCCAGTGCCAGCAGCACTCATGCAGCCGCAGACCATGACACTCCCACCACCATGCTTAACTGTAGGCAAGACACACTTGTCTTTGTACTCCTCACCTGGTTGCCACCACACACCCTTGAAACCATCTAAGTTTATCTTGGTCTCATCAGGCCACAGGACATTGTTCCTTTAATCCATGTCCTTAGTCTGCTTGTCTTCAGCAAACTGTTTGCAGGCTTTGTTGTACATCATCTTTAGAAGAACCTTCCTTCTGGGATGACAGCCATGCAGACTAATTTGATGCAGTGTGAGACGTATGGTCTGAGCACTGACAGGCTGACCCCCCCACCCCTTCAGCCTCTGCAGCAATGCCGGCAGCACTCATTTGTCTAGTTACTAAAGATAACCTCTGAGTATGACACTGAGCATGTGCACTCAACTTCTTTGGTTGACCTTGGGGAGGGGTGTTCTGAGTGGAACCTGTCCTTTTAAACTGCTGTATGGTCTTGGCCACCGTGCTGCAGCTCAGTTTAAGAGTCTTGACAATCTTCTTATTGCCTAGGCAATCTTTATGTAGAGCAAGAATTCTTTTTTTCAGATCCTCAGAGAGTTCTTTGCCATGAGGTGCCATGTTGAACTTCCAGTGACCAGTATAAGAGAGTGAGAATGATAACACCAAATTTAACACACCTGCTCCCCATTCACATCTGAGACCTTGTAACGCTAACATGACACCAGGGAGAGAAAATGGCTAATTGGGCCCAATTTGGACATTTTAACTTAGGGGTGTACTCACTTTTGTTGCCAGCGGTTTAGACATTAATGGGTGTGTGTTGAGTTATTTTAAGGGGACAGAAAATTTACACTGTTATACAAGCTGTACACTTACTACTTTACATTGTAGCAAAGGGTCATTTCTTCAGTGTTGTCACGTGAAAAGATATACTAAAATATTTACAAAAATGTGAGGCGTGTACTCTTTTGTGAGATACTGTACAGGAAGCTGGTCACTGGGTTGGTTTTCTAAAACTGGAGAGTACAAACTCTGGTGCAGCTGTGCATGGTAGCTAATTAGCTTCTAGAGTCGGCTTGTTTAATTAAAGTGGTTGTAAAGGCAGAAGGATTTTTTTTATCTTAGTGCATTCAATGCATTAAGATAAAAAGCCTTCTGTGTGCAGGAGCCCCCCCTCAGCCTCCCTAATACTTACCTGAATCCCCTCTCTATCCAGCGATTGGCTGAGACACAGCAGCGGCACCATTGGCTCCCGCTGCTGTCAATGAAACTTAGTTAGCCAATCAGGAGAGAGGGGAGGCCATGACTCCATGTCTGAATGGATACATGGAGCTGTAGCTCGCCTCAGTTGCCCCCATTGCAAGCTGCTTGCTGTGGGGGCACTCAACAGGAGGGAGGGGTCAGGAGCTCTAGCCAGGGACCCGAGAAGAGGAGGACCCGGGCTGCCCTGTGCAAAACCACTGCACAGAGGAGGTAGGTAAAACGTGTTTGTTAATTTAATATAAAAAAAAAAAAAATGAGACTTTACAATCACTTTAAGCTTTGACAATAGAACCCAGAATCTATTTGGTTTCTATGCAGAGCTGCACCAGATTTTGCACTCTCCAGTTTTAGTAAACCAACCTCTCTGCTACTACAAAATATCAATACTTAAATACATGCTTGAATACTGTATAGTCTACTATTGCTGAAATATCCTAATTGTGTTCTTGTTTCTGGCATCCATTTGCAACAGGTAATAAAGTATTGAATTATAGCATCAAATAACAAGGTTCAGCTCTGTCCATATTTAATCCATCCTGCAAAGTGTGGCAGAATTTATGCATGCTAATTATCCCAGTGGAAGCACAGGAATTCTACAGTGGAATGTCAGGAATGATCATCTGTTCCTTTGACATGGTCCAGTACTTCCCAAAGTATGTGGACAAGTGCTAAGTAAAAGGAGGTGAAATGTAATTGAGAGTGGCTTATATCATATCAAATTTGACAGTTTTACAATTCCAGAAAACTTTGCATATTATCTTTATTGAATATGTTAAGAAAAAGGTGTTATTATTTTAACATTACATGCCAATGTCACTTCCATCCCAGAAAATACATCACTAGTACATGTGTCATTGGTCTACGGGCCTACAATTCTTCAGGTAGAAGATAGAGCATACAGTGGGAGTTGTGCGGGTGCCTGGAGTCCTTGTCCCGCTCTTATCTTTTGTGTATCACATTCACCTTTCAACTACATTTACTTATCTTAAGTCATTCAAACTCATTTTCAAGACTTTCCTTTTTATATATTTATGTTTAGTATGTACTGTACTGTATATCTCCTATTGAATAGGTTTGCACAATGCACTTCATTACTATTATTTAGGTGAGTATAGCAGCTATCAAAGTGTATTTTACGGATTCATCACACATTTCACTTTGGTACAGCTGATTGGTTTATGATTGGCAACATCGTCAACAATGTTCCAATAATATTTCTTCATTATGCATGACGTGTGTGTACGATATGAGGATGTACAAACTAATTTGGTTATAAATAAACCTTGGATGCACTGTATTTTCCATTATGTTTAAATTTATTTTGTTGCTGCATAACTGTTTTTCTTCAGAATACTTTGTGTACAATAGCCAGAGTTTAGGATTAAATTATTTTCATTATTTATTGTTTTAAGGTCTCAGGTCTGCTCAAACTATGTATGATGTTCTGTTCTTCATGCTTTAACAGTCATCATAAATTACATAACATAAACATGCTTAATTAAGCAAAAATTAAAATTGCAGTAACACATGGTAACCAATCAGAAGTGAGCTTTCATGCACCTGACTTCATAGTTAGTTACATAGTTAGTCTGTTTGAAAAAAGACACACGTCTATCCAGTTCATATACTATATATAAATGAAATCTGATTTGTTGGATTAGTTTACTGCAATTGTCCTGGAATTAGCGCCACACACACACACAGACTGCTTTAAAGGGTAACTTCACTTTTGTGGGGGAAAAAAATTGCAATAAAATATTTTTAATATAGCCTATACAATTGCAACTCAAATCATATTGGAATTGAATGTTATTAAAAATCACTTTTCCTTTTCAATCTGGAGCTCTTTAATTTTTTGTAACATGTAATGTAATATGGCTACCTGGAGGCGTTCTATACATAGAATGTGTACAGAACGCCCCTCAGAAACACCATTTCCTGCTTCTGTGGCTGGCTCACTGACTTTCCCAGAAGTCTGCACTAAGATACAAGTCAGATATCAGGCATTCCCTGCAACAAATAGGAAATCATGTCTAAAGGGATGTAGACCCAGCCATTATCCTTATTAGTGCCCGCAGGTGAAGCAGCTGGTTAATAATTAAGAAACCATTCCCATTAGATTCACTTACAACATGGACACAGACAAACATACAGGAAATCTGCAACAAAGTTTCTTAAAATCCCTGCAAAGTCCATAGATCACACAGAGGGGAATGTTTTTTCAACAAAATTGGAGTTACTCTTTAAAGCATAACTCTAATAAGGAATGAAAAATTAACAGCCCATTAAAAGATAAAAAAGAAACATTTTTTTGCTGAAATATTAGCCTTCAATCCCAAATTGCCCTATGCTTGCCTTCTTTTCTGTCACTAGGTGTCCTCTGTTTTCTGTCTGAATGATGGCCAGCATCATTCAACGCATTTTCCCTAAGCCTGTCAATTAAGCTTTTTCTTGTACTGTCAGGAATCTCCTTAGCACATGAAATGAATGGCTCATTTTACTGCTTCATTCTCTGTCACTCTAAGCTTTACTGGGACTGCAAAAGTCTGATACCAGGTCAGATTTGGGTATGCACATAGCTTTTATTGTAAAAAAAATCATTTTCATTATCTACTAATGAATATTAAAAAAGAATAGCGCACACATGCAAAAGAAATGACTATCAAATATGGAGACAATCCATAAATAAAAATGGGGATTTAGTCCCACCATATGGCCATATCGTGCTCAAGCCCACCACTGCGTCAAAGTACCCCATTATCAGTGGGTCCTACACTATCCATAAAAAAGGGGTGAATCCAGCCTCTGTAACCCTTGGAGACAACACTCCTTGCTGGGAAAGATGTGCTAATGCACTACAGGGGACTCCTCCTATAGCTACTTGATAGAGGACACCAATAGAGTACAGGTGTGTGTGGGGGATGGGATGCTCAACCTCAGAAGTCTGGTCAGACCGAATACATAATAAAACAAGCAAAAAATTGGGGGAGCAAACCCTGAACATGTATATTTAAAGCCAGTGCAGCTATGGACCAAGCAACATGTATATTTAAAAAGAATAGCGCACACATGCAAAAGAAATGACTATCAAATATGGAGACAATCCATAAATAAAAATGGGGATTTAGTCCCACCATATGGCCATATCGTGCTCAAGCCCACCACTGCGTCAAAGTACCCCATTATCAGTGGGTCTCCAAGGGTTAGAAAGGCTGGATTCATCTCTTTTTCATGGATAGTGTAGGACCCACTGATAATGGGGTACTTTGACGTGGTGGTGGGCTTGAGCACTATATGGCCATATGGTGGGACCAAATCCCCATTTTTATTTATGGATTGTCTTCAAATTTGGTAGTAATTTCTTTTGCATGTGTGCGCTATTCTTCTTTTTTAATATACATGTCTTTTGGTTCATAGCTGCACCAGCTTTAGAAATACATGGGTATGCTCCCCCAAATTTTTTGCTTGTTTGTTATCTACTAATGAATGTTGAGCAAGAATATTTATTTTTTTTCCAAGTTATTTACTCTGAGTTATTTACAATAAATTCTGTAGAATAGTTAGAATGATATTATTTACAGCTATCTATGTACACATCACATTAAAGAAGTTTATTAGAATTTGTATTCTAAAATGTCCCTTTATACTGTACTGTGTGGATGTGTACTAAAGGGTTTCCTAATGTATGCCAGTATACATTTTAGGCAGATTCCTATAATACTATTTGAGATTTATTTGTGAATGGATAAAGAGAATACATTATTGCATGTTGATCTTGGCAGTTCTTTATAGATGATAGTAGACTGCCTACAGTATTGCCTAAGGAATGAGTTGAATAGAAAGGCAAAAGCAGAACTTTTCTTATTGGTCTTAAAAGTGTCTACCAACTCCTTGTCTGAACTCCTGCAGTGGTTTTGACATCCATAAGCGACTGTCTGTGGAACATTCATTACAATAAATTAAAGTTACTACAGGGTACATAATGGGGTTGGTTTACTAAGAGCAAATAGTCTGCTCACTTTGCAAAGGGAATTTCCCCAAGAGCTTGGTTAATAAGGTGAAGCTTTGCTGACCTCCACCGTCCCAGTATATGCAAGCATTTGCAAATCCGCATACTAAAAATGCATACACCAGCATTTCTGGTTCACTGATGTGAGGACCCAGTGTACTTTGTAATGTACCTTTTAGGTATGTTAATCATAGAGATGAATGGAGGTCCACAGAAAATTATTGAATGCTCCCCCCTCCCTGCCCTACTTCCTCCCTTCTGCATACATATATTGTAGCACCTACAATGTTTCGGTTTGGCTCTGCCTTGTGACTTTACCTACAGCTTAATGGTTACCGTGCTCAACCTACTCCCTCATTCTGCCTGACTGTAACCCATGTTTCTCCTGTTTGGTTGGATACCCGTGAGGTCCCTCTCACCCCCCTGCCTCTTCTCTCACATGGTGCTGTAAACTTGGGAACTGTTCCCTTTCAGTACAACAGTTGATTGGTTGCGCCTCCCCGCCTTGGCACAGCATGCTCCCTTTCCGGGGTGCCTGTGGGTCGGCAGCGCCAGTCATCACTCTCTCATAAACACCCATCTTACTGCCCCTTGTCTACCGACCCTCAAAATTTATCTGTAGTTACAGTTGTTTATTTTACTCTGTTACCAAAATTTGCACTTCTTCTCATTGTTCTGTAAGTCAAAGGTTGTTACTCATTTGCATTCTTCAATAAAATAAAATACTTGAAAATGAAATAAAAAAAAACAAAAAGAAGAAAATTATTGAATGCTGTCCATTTTGGCACAGAAACGCAGAAATGAAGATCTCAGATCTTCAAACCTTTGGAAGGCAGCCTTAGGATAGTCATCAGTGGATTAAATAACCTACAAACTTCTTGTTTGTGTTGGAAAATGCATTGGAGAGGTTAACCTGTACTAGTTTGTGATTCCGCTTCCACCCATATAGCTGTAATGACTGTCAGTCTTTTGTAGCTGGACCCCCCAGGTACTTAAATATTTAATATTATGGAATATCCATTGGTGGAGCGTGACTTTGTACTTTGACTTTAGAATGACTTCAGTAGCATTTAAGATTTATGGGAGCTCATCACTAGAGTTCCTTGAGATATAAATAACCTTCTCAACTCTTCTGTTTGAACTCCAATAACCACCGACAAACACCCAATCTCCTTTTCTTCTATTGGAGAGTTACACTTATCTGGTTAGATGTCTCTGCACCCTTTCTTTATACCGGGTTTCCTTTACTCCTTAATAGATAAATCCATTCCAGGCAACTATGTGCATAAGCTCAGCCTTTTGCTCCTACTTACACCGCATCTGGTGCTACTAATAAAAAGGCTTTTCTAACACGTCTCAGAATAATTAAAAGTTAAACAAAATAAACAATAAATAGTAATATTCATGTTCTATAAACACTGTTCAGCAATGATCTAATAAGCTACTTTTTAACTATACGAACAAATTATTCTAAGTAGGTGCGTTTATATAAATATTTGGTTTCAACTTTGGCCTAAAATGCCCCTGCCTGGTTGGAACGTTAACTATTTTTATTTGTATTTAATACATTGTTTCAGCAATGTTAATGTTGCATAGCTATGCTTCCGCCCCCATGAGCTCTGGCTCAAACTTAGCTTTGACTGTTCTGTGGTTACATTTTTACATATTAGCTACTACTAAAGAGGCCAAGTCTATTCTAGGCATGCAGTGTGTCTAAAATGTTATCAGATAGACTATTTTACCCACTGTTGGATCAACTGAAAGCAAAACATTTGAGTAGCCATCTATGGCTAGTTTAACCCACTCGTGTTCCCTGGAGCATCCTGATTATAAAGCCTACCAACAGGGGTACAATTAACCTTTACTGTCCCAAAGGGAGGTGTACCATAATCCAAAGAGAAAATATATAGCCCACCCAGGACCCATCCTTGATGTCCTGTACATTAGCCCCCCACCCCCCTCCTTTCCCATCTCAGGGTCTTCTGGGTCTATGCTCCACCACGTAGTTAAACGAGAAGTATTGAGTCACTCTAATGTTTGCTTATTTGTTTTGTCTCATCATGGCCTGATACAATGCACAATATCCTGCTCAGCAGAAGGTGCTGCAGGAAGCCCAGAGCCCACTTTATGGCCAGACACTCTTGCTCCAAAACTGCAAAGTTTCTCTCAGTGGCCATCTGTTTTTTGAAAAAGGATGGTGTGCTCTTCTCCATTGATCTGTTAGGACAAGGTGGCTGCCAGTCCTTTATTTAAGGCATCGGTTTGTATGATAAACTTTTGGGAAAAACAAGGAGCAATTTGCACTGGATGTTAGCATAATGCGGCCTGAAAGTGAAATTGCACTGCATCTGAGCACCACAAACCAAAAACGCAGTTCAATTAAATTTCTAATATTCAAAGCAAAATCTCCAATCCATCCATGTCTCCATGCTTTGTTAAATCACTTTGAAAACAACTAATCGACCTAATTGATTATAATCGTTAATAACAATTTCATTATCGCTTAGTTGGTCAGCTGATTATTTGGTGTTCATACAAAATGCATTACTCCCTTGTCTATGGCAAGGGAACTTGTCATGCATAATATTATATTGTCCTGTCTGAAAAGCTTCAGAACAGTTTTCTAGTTCTTTTTATTTATTTTTCTTTCAATACAAATTTTGATCTGAACGGAGTCTGATGATATGTACCAGATTCAACCTCTATATACTATATATCTCTTCTGGTATTCCCAAAGTGGATTAGATATTTTTGTCCCTAACTATATAGTTGGTTAGTTATATTTACCATTGCATTTCCAAGAATAAATTGTCTTTTTTTAAACTTTACATAGTAACTAAATTCTACACTACACATTTTTGATGGTTTTATCCAATGAATCAATTATTCAAAACAATATTTGGCCAACTAATTGATTATGAAAATTAGTTAATTAGTAGCAGCCCTAAAAAACACTACCTAGGATTTCTGGCCTTGGCATCTTAAGTAAAGGCAGATGATTCATGTAGTCTCTACTTCCTGGAATCCATTTGCTCTTGGCTCAGGCATGTTGGCAGGAGGGTGTGTATAGCTGAGAAAATCCATCCTCCCCTCCTGGGATGTATGACATCATTTGCCTAGTTCTGCTTTAAGTTTCAGGAAAGCATCCTCTGCATGAGAATTCCACTGAATCATCAATTGACTTTCTTTCTGCTCTTTGTTAGGTCGGTTAATGGTGCAGCTAAGGTGGTGAAGTTGGGTTCAAACTTTCTGTCATACCCATCCATACCCATAAGTGCTGGGATCTACTTTTTCATTATGAGACAGGGATAACCCTCCCCTACCTACACAGTGTCCCAGGAACCGTGCTTCCTCCATTCCAGTAGCACATTTCTCAGGGTCTACAGTGAAATCCCCTCTCCTCAAAGAATCCAACACTGCCTGAACCCATGAACGATAGAAATCTCAATCTGTGTTGAACATACCAAATGTAAAGTTCAGGAGGTCAGGAATCACCAGCACAGATGTATAATCATAGAAAAGTCTTGATTTTACTAAAGGCAAACACAATGATGCTTTGAGTCCAGTAGCAAAACAGAAAAGTGTATTTGGTTCAAAACAACTTAAAAAAATAAATTATTCTTGTTTTCAGCATAAATAAAACAAGATAGTGCCTCGCAGAGGTATAATAGTCCAACAAACCCTTGGGTCTCCCCAATGGAGACACAGCTCTCAGTAGTGCTCAGCAATTTAGTAGCTCAAAGATACCTATTCTCCAGATACCTATCTCACTCTCAAACATCTACTAATTCACCTATGTTCCCAAGTGTTTCCTGAATATAAACCCCTCCTGCAGGTACAATAGGGGGAACTATATTGCCCATCCAAGGCCCATCCTTGAAATCATGTAAAGTACATCAATTCATACTGTATATGTTTATTTACACTATTAGAAAATTTCTAATTCAGTATCATGCCTCCTTCAGGTCTGGGATGACACCTTGGCAAAGTCTGCTGAAGCCTGGGCAGCCGCCTGCATTTGGGATCATGGACCTCCATACTTGATGAGATTTCTTGGCCAGAATCTCTCAGTTAGGACAGGAAGGTAAATCATTTCTTTTATGTACTTTAGAGGGGAGGAGGATGCACATGTATAATATCACTGTGAAAGGTCCACCCCCTGCTTTGGTCTTCTCTTAGTTAAACGTATATAAAATAAATGTATTTATTTTATCAGTAAGCTCTGCAGTGGGTGTTTGGAAGTCATCTGTGAGCTAGGTCTGATTCAATTTAATAAAAGTGAGCTTCTCTATCACTAACCCCCCAGGCAGGCTTGTACTTCAAGCCTGGATTGGGTCACCTTCAACCAGTGGTACATCTTTGACACCCAGTAGTTGGAATGAATGCTTTTAAGCATTTTAGTTACACTCTTGCTGTCCCTGTCTGTGTTTGCTTGACCCGGCAAGGGCAGCCTTGCAAGAAAAAAATAAATAAAAAAGTATTAAATAACAATGTTTGTTTGTAGATCATCTTTACAAAAAGAAACCTAAAAAAGTTATGGTGGGTGTAAAGATGTTAAAATGCAACTGACCAGGGCTCAAGCTAGAGGAAGAGGGATAGCTGGTAGGGCAGCATTTGAAGTGCCAAGCTGGCATATTGTGCTGGGCACATGGAGGTTTAGGGACATTTTATTTCTACTCCAGCAAAAATCTGGTATAGGAAGGTGGTTACTAGCTATTGCTTTGAGTTTTAAGATTTCACTCTGGAAAAGGTTGGGCAGCCTTTGACTGTAGTGTTGTATTCTTATTTTTGCTGCTGTTTGCCATTCACCTCCTGTGTCTGCAGAAAGCTCCCAGGAAAAGACTGAGGACTGAAGGGGGGCTGAAATTAATCTATTAATTTGTTTCTGTGTGGCCACTCAGGTCAGGAAATGCAGGGACAGGGCTGTTTTCATTTCTTTACTATGTATGATTCAGGGGCAAGTAGAAGGAAGAGGAGATTGAGGTTGAAGAGGTGAAGGCGGAAAAGCAGAAGGAGGGGAAAGAGGAGAGAGGGGTGAAGGATAAATGAGTGGAGGAGGAAGCAGCATCTTGAGCAAGGGCGATGTTGAGCTCCAGTATATAGTGATGCCACAGATGAAGTGGCAGGCACTGAATTTCCGCTAGGCAAAATCTGGCCGGTATGACTCTAAAGTGGCAATAAACATGTGTGGCCTGATCAGGTAGTGGATATTCCGCTGCCACCTAGAGCTGTACTATCCAACTATTGTACATTCATTTATTTTTCAAATTAAATAACCCACCATGTCTCTTCATATTTGTTGCCTATTCAGGGGCTTGTGTACGGTCCTGATACCAGACAATTTCTACCAAACACCTACCTGAAGTCTAAATTTGAATATTTTGTGAATAAATGGGGATAGAGGGATGGGAGAGTGTTTGGGGAATGTAATATTGTGTTGTTGTTTTTTTGTGCACTGTTTGAACATTTAATTCAAATTTAAACTGCAGTGTGGTAGTTCAAAAAAGAAGCTCACAGACTATACTACTGAAGTGCTTTGCCACTTGTATGAAGTTGAGAATGTTATCTTTATTACTTTTGTCAGTAAACTTTTCTATAACTTTTAGATTTATTGTGGTTGCTACTTCCACCAGCCCATTTAGGCCTATTGTCGCTTCATAAAAAAATTCAGATGTCTCAGTCAAAACTACCTATAAAAGCCTTTTTTTCTATGTTAATATGAATCCTATTGGGGTGCTATTGCTGTATTTAAGCCAACTTTTAAAAAATAAATTACACATCTAAAATATGTAGTGCCAGAATACAGTGTCATTGATGCTGTCTGTGAAAATTGTACTCTTCCTTAACACCACATGCAGCTTAAAGGAGTCACCCAAGGATGTAATTTAAAAGATCAGTGTTTTTTCCATGTAGCAAAAGCACCCCCTCCCCACTGCACAGTATTTGTAAAAAAATGTTTGCCATGGTTAGTGTCCTCAGAATATTTAGAAATGTAAATTGGTAGGCAAGGGGTTAAACTTGTCATAATTGTTGCTACCATGGCCCTTTACCCATTAGGCCCCCATTTAATTATCAAGAGGAACAGTAGCAATTCTGACCAGTACTATTTGGGCAATGCTTCTGGCATAGCGATCCTCTTAACCTCCTTAGCGGTAATCCCGAGCGTGACTCGGGGTTGATTTTTCATATCAGGATCGGTAAATCCGAGTCACGCTCGGGGTGGATTGCAGAGAGCGCAGCGGTGTTCTCTTACCTTATCCTGGCGATCCAGCGATGATCTCTCATTGCTGAGATCGCCAGCCGAGAGTCCCGCCGCTCCTCCGTCCCTCCGTCGGTGTGATCACTTCCTAGTTCCGTTCCCTGCAGCAGCAATGCTGCATGGGAGCGGAACTAGGGAGGGAAATTCAAAGAAAAAAAAAAAAAACAAAACACAAAACACATTTTATATTGTATATATATATATATATATATATATATATATATATGCATATATATATATATATATATATATATATATATATATATATATATATATATATATATATATATATATATATATATATATATATATATATATGCATATATATATATATATATATATATATATATATGCATATATATATATGCATGCATATATATATATATATATATATATGCATATATATATATATATATATATATATATATATATATATATATATATATATATATATATATGCATATATATATATATATATATGCATATATATATATATATATATATGCATATATATATATATATATATATATGCACACACACATATATCTATATATAATGCATGAATTATAATCTAATCAATAATATCATTTTATTATATATATTATATATTAAATAATAAAATAATATTATTGATTCGATTATAATTCATGCGTTTGTGTTTCAAATTTATCACATCTGGGATGTCTACTAGAGTCTTATTTTGGTCAGGTTTAAGTCAGTAATTACTAAGAATTGTAGGCCTATAATACATAACGCTAAATTTCCATGAAAAGAATTGTACCGCTTTTGGTATGTAATTCCTGACATAATCATACCGCCAGGGAGGTTAAAGGCATTTAGAAAAACGTTTGCATCATCAGTGAGCAACATCTTTTGCATAAAGTCAACTAATCTAATTGGAGTTCTGCTTTGGGCAGCAGAACCCGCCTCCTGCTTTGGACAGCCATCAGCATTTTAAGTCACTAACCGTTGCCCTGCTCTCTCTGTAGCTGGGATCACCACTGCCAAATTATGTTTACACCAGTCCATGGCAGACTACCAAACTGGCGGATCCTGTTTAAGTATGGGTGAGAGGAACTCACCCAGGTGGTGATATCCTCTCTAGTTACATAAATATATCTCTCATTTTAGCAATGTATTCTTTTTGAGAATCCCTTATTTCAGACATAATCACAACATCCACATCAATTTGCACAAATCCAGCAATATATTGCACTTTCACTTTAAGTGTTGCTGAGACAGACTCTACAGTTCTCAAACCTAGGTGACTGTCCATACTGTAATCTTTGCATGCATACACCTGCTACAGGATGTACCATGTCTTTCAATGGTTCTTGTAACAAATTGCATACACAGTTTCTCTGAGAAAACTTGCTTCTCAGAAGGGATCAGCAAACTCCAAGCAGAAGGAGCTCCACATCTGCCATTCACATCCTCCACCAATTGTAAGATTTAGCTTGAAATGGAGAGTATACCCAATGACTCAGCAGAATGTGTTTTAGGGCTTTTTGCCCATTTTTATTAATTCAAAAGTCAAAGTAACACAGTGCTTTGCCCACGCAAGGGTTGTTTAGCAGAACAACAAACACAAACATCTTTCAGCTTCTTGGCTATTTTGTCGCTAATCCATCTTAAAACAAACCAGCCTTGGATTTAGCCTCTCTGCTTAACTACTTCCATGCCCACATAGAGATTACTACTTGCTTAGCTCAGACATTGATCTGGTTGAACAGGGACATCCGTCTGCTAGGCAGCCTGCCTGCATAAGCCAGACAGGCTTGGGCACATGCTTCACAAGTGCCAGCACATAGGAGCAACACCTAGCTAAAGACTTTTCTCCTTTGTGGGCAGCACCCACCAGACTTTAGTCACGTTCACACCTGTTTAGGGCCATTTTCTTGTTGAAACAGGCACTATCTGCTTCAGCACACAGTTTGAGACCATCCTACATATAATGTCAGGCAATGCGTGCCTGGTCCTGAGGATTGTCCTTTAAAGCAGTGAGCATTGAACCCTAAGAAGAAATGGGGTATATCATATGTTCAACCATACTTGGATAGGTTTTGGTGGCAGACTGGGATAGTGGGGTAGCACAGGTAAAGGTGAGTATAAACACCGAGCTATTAAAGTGGAATTCCAGTCAAAAATCAAAATCTCCACTTTATTTTTTTGGTAAATAACAAACTTTTGTATGGCACTTTTTGGATTGCTAAATGCCTGATTAGAAACAACCATCTACTGCAGCATGCAGATGCCACGTCCAGAAGTCATGACGCTGGCTCTGAATGTACACACCCACTGGCTGCTGTCTGGTTAAGAAAGCAGGGGCTTGCGGTCACATGACAGGGAAGAGATTGTCCCAAACAAAGATAGAAAAATGGCGATTTCTTTTTTTGGGAGCATATGAATCAATTGTCATTACAATAATTATTGCTTGGAACCATTTAGGACTATGTAGGTTTACAACCACTTTAAGTGAAACTGTTACTTTGCACTATCAAGGCAAAATACAGCTTTACCTTTAAGTCTCCTACAATGCTTTTGCCACTATATAGGTAGTAGAAGTACAAACTGTTCTTGCTGTGGTGTACACTGGAAACATCTTTATGTTATTTCTGTGAACAATGTAGATTTGGGAGGCCACCTAATTAGTAGACGTCTTCACAAGTACAACTTCGCTGCACTAAGGCATCAAGGCCCATCTAGCAATCTTAATAGAGGGCATAGTTTGGGCATCACCCAACTACAGGGGTCAAAATGCACTCTCTGCGCAAAGGTAGACCTGCAACATTGTTTTTTTTTCTGCACAGTATGTCTAGATCCAATGGTGTTAGGGTTGCATGGATTAGGCAGTAAGGGAATTAGGATTGGCTTGAAAAGAAATACTGTAACATTAAATAATATAAACATACAGTATATGATATTCTAATTTTATTGCAGATACCAATCTATTTTACAACTGGTAAAACCATGGTATGATGAAGTGAAGGACTATGCATTTCCCTATCCTCAAGACTGCAATCCCCGATGTCCCTTGAGATGTTATGGACCAATGTGCACACATTATACACAGGTTTGTTATGCTTTAAGTATGTGTAATAATATTGCAGCATGATTTTTTTTATAAAAATATTCACCCTGTTATATGTGTTTTCTTGGGTAGATGGTTTGGGCAACAACTAACAGAATAGGATGTGCAATCAATACATGTTACAATATGAATGTCTGGGGAGCTGTATGGAGAAGAGCTGTGTACTTGGTCTGCAATTATTCTCCAAAGTAAGTCCAAAATTTTACACATTTATCTACAGCAGGGACAGCTGTTCTGATGATAAAACCAGTATGGTATATTTGTGTGATCAGTTTCCTACTAAGTATTAACTTAGCATTTATAGTTGTACTTCAAAAGGTAGCTTTCATTGTGGTCTCGAAAGGTAATGCAAGAACTGGAATTGCACTTCAGTATATATGTCCTTCACATATGACAATGCAATATCTGAGCTCAACTGAGTTCTCAGACTGCCACCCGCAATGTAGGCACAGTATAGGTAATAGGCTAGGAAACAAGCAAACATTGCATACTATATTAGTAGAAAGAGTCTCCTCATAATGTATTAGACTTCAATGGCAAATTTCTACAGAGTTAGCTGTGTAGAAGATTATGGTCATTGATATTGAAAATGCTTGGTCGTTAGTACAGTAACTCATGTCATGGGTTGTGGACTCTCAGTGCACCTTTTCTGCAAATTTTGATTTACTCCTAAAGGATGACATGGCTTTCCACCAATATCTTCCCTGAGCAGTACCCATTTTTTCAGCTCTGACTCAATAACACCAATGGCTGAACATAATATGGTCTCAGAGGTCATACTGTATACTCTAAGGAATTCATTTTAACTGACTTGCTACTCTATCGGTGAGCATCTATTACTTCAATTAGCTGACAACAATCAGTGGTTATAATTTACTTTGCAAGGAAAGGGTTATATTAAAACTGCAAGCTGATGCTATTTTATTGTTACTAGCATTCAAAACAAAACAAGCATTTCAGAGGTATGGGAACAACTCTGTAAATAAAGCTTATCTACATACAAAAAAAAAAAAAATGAAATATATATATATATATATATATATATATATATATATATATATATATATATATATGTATATATATATATATATATATATATATATATATATATATGTATATATATATATATATATATATATTGGTGTTGTTTTACTTGTCAACCTATTTGTATTTTTGACAATAGATAACTCAAGCACAAATAGGAGAGCAACAAGTGGTTAAAAACATCTGTAGGATAGCCAACAATGAGCCTAAATGCTCCAAAAACAGCACACATGAAACACTATGAACAATTCCTGCATCTCTCACATACAAATCCTTTGCGCAAAAATTAACATAAAAAGAAAGATCGGACGTATCCAATTTAAACATATTGGTTGTGGAGTGTGCACCGTCACGCTGTCATCAGAGTTTTTTACTATTGCATACATGCTGGTTGCCAGTGGCCAGGGCCCAGTCTGTCTGCATTAAATTGATTAGTGCTCCTCTCCCTTGCACTGCATTAGCAACATTGAAGCTACACAGCCCAGAAGCAACATGCAGCTAGCAATATAGGGTGATTGTCTTGTATTATTGTTATACATTATACGCATTATTTATTACTTTGTTCATTTTTGCACAAATAATTTGTGTGTGAGCCCTGCAAGAATTGTATATATTTGTATTTTTGTTCACCCTGTCCTGAGATCCTGAGATCTTTATATCCCCTTCAGCCTGGTAACCTGCCTTTTCTTTGCTGCAGTTGAACAACTCAGCAAGGTCACCTTCCTGCCTCTTCCCTATGATTGGGCAGTAGAGGAGCAGCAATAGGCTAATAAGGTCATCTCTCTTCTCACCAGCATGTTCCCTGTTAGCAAATGTAGCACATCTGGTTGGTCTCAAGTGCTGATCCTCCTTCAGTGAGTCTATGTGATGCCGTACTAGGAATTACAGGAGACTGAGACTAAGACAAATTCAAAGATTTACACTAGTTGCATGTAAAAATACATTTTTTTTAAATTGGATAATTGGATTCATGTGTGTTTGTATATCTGCCAGGGGTTTAGTTTAATGCTCTAATTTATTGTTCAGCAAGTTGATAAATGCATGTACTAATAAAAAAATGATTGTATTTAAATATTGCTTATATTTTTTTCATCTTAGGGGGAACTGGATTGGAGAAGCCCCTTACAAAGTTGGCGTACCTTGCTCAGCCTGTCCTCCAAGTTATGGAAGTTCCTGTACAGACAATCAGTGCTTTCCAGGAGTGACATCAAATTACTTATACTGGTTTAAGTGAACTGTGTTGCCTGATGATTCAAAACTATTTCAGATTTATGTGATTTGTATTTATCTAAATCACAAGAAAAGATACAGACTAAACATTTTTAAAAGCATATAGTATCAGTATCACTTCTAATTACTTAGTGACCTCACCACTCCAGTACTAAGATTAGGAAACTGTTGCAATGTATTAACACACCTCAAGTACATTATAGGTACATTTGAATTCACGTTAGAATTCAGTTATTATTTCATATGTATTTATACAAAAGGAAAGATCTTTTAGATACTATTCCAAAAATATGTATGGTTTTTTTACAGTGTTTTAAAATTTCTCAACTCAATTGTATTCTATGTGGTGTTGGTAAATGTATGGTAATACCACAGGCTAAAAGGATTATGTATAATGAGCTGGCTGCTTGGAATAGTTATGAAAATGTCCAAAATTTTGTTCAATTAATTCTCATATACTGTATATTGGAAGGTAACATCATTCAGAGAAGCCAATGTAAATCCTGGCTAAATTTTTTTAAATGATTAGTGCCAAGTTTTCCCAATCTTATATATTTGAGTCTTAATTTTTCTGACACTTCAGTTGTCAGTTTTCCTGCAGTTTTCATGCAGTTCACAGACATACATAATCTGAGCAGTTGAAAAATTGTCTACATGAACCATTTGTGGTTCCAACCCACAAGATGCATGTCACTGGGGTTGGGCCTTATTTTTTTTACAGCATTGCAGTTCCAGTGGCACAGGAAGAAGGGTTGCAGGGACTGCATCTATAACCGGATTTGTGTTCTGAAGGGCTAGTTTAAAAAATGGGAAACAGCTATTATCCCATAGTGACCAATTATCCCAAAGTGACCAATCAGATTCCTTGTTAAGTTTTCCCAGACAAAAAAAAAAAAAAAAGCATAAAACCTGATTGGTCACTATTAGAAAAAATACCATTTGTATTTTCAGTTTTGTTTCTCCTTTTTTTAAAAACAGACCCTGTCGTGGAGACTTCCATCAGTCATCAGATGAATACAAAGAGTCTCCGTCTTTGCTCAATTTGTGCTTCATGACTCACTAAATAATTTTATGACACCATTGCACTATGTAAAATCCACATGTATTTAGCTTTATATGGCTAAGTAACTTTAATCATTAGCAATTTTTTTGCAATTATTATATTTCATATTTAGGTAATATTGAGACTTGCTAAAGGTTGCTATAAATGGTACAAAGGCTTGGTTTAAAAAAATTTTACGCCTTGCACTGGAAATTTGCCATTGGTTGGAATCCACATCGGACTTCTATTTACCTTAAGGCCTACACAAAGAAACTGCACTGTCAAGTTCCATCCTTGTGCTGCATTTAATACTGTTACTATAGGTTTCAACCAGAAATCTGAGGTTGAGATTTGAGTCCTAACATTTCAACTCAATTGGTTAACAGCAGTCATAGTAGACTATGTTTCTGCTAAGGGGTCTAGATGTGCAAGGATTTTCAGCATGGCTGCCTAATAATTTATTTTATATTTGGCAAAATGTTTAGGTTAAAATAAAATAATTTATAGCTTCAGTACTCCTACCAGATTGCATTGAAAGCACTTTGTATGCAGTAGCTTCATCCATTGTTTTAGAATAGTTAATCTCTTATACTTTAAAATGACAGTTGGAGAGCAAAGATTCACATGTTAATTTATTTTTTATGATATGATATTGCATGAATATACCTTTGTTTCCACTACAATAAATTCCACAACTACAAACACAGCAGTGAAGAAGACAGCATCAACATAATCTTCCACTAGCAGTTCTTCTCACTATAGCCCAGGTGTAAGAGAGTTCCATACAGGTTTACATTTTCCATAGTATAACCATTATTTGATTTATGCACATTTTGACTAACAGAGGCCATGGATACACTATTTGAAAATTGATTAAAGTCCTAGTTCCACAATGTATACCTCATTACTCCTGCTGCCAATTTTGCCACACAGGAGAAAACACAAAATCCTTCTCAATTCACAAAATGTGGTGGAATCCACTCCCTGGATCAGGATATCTCCATATTATACTTACTTATAGTAATAATGTTTGTTGTAAGAACCATCTCATGCTTTTTAAAATATTGCTGTTTTTGCCATTGCTGCCTTATGCAACAGAGCATTCCAAAGCTTAACCACTGTCATTGTTGAGAATCCCTTCCTAAATCAACCATAAAATCTTCTTTCACCTATAAGTAACTAACGTCCCCGTCTCTCTTCCTCAGTTATAGAGGAACAATGTTAATTTACCAAATCTTATAATAGTCTTGGATATATGTAAACATGTTAACAAAGGTACCTCTAAGACATCTTTTTTTTCTAAAATGACCATTCTCATTGTTTGTGTTTGATTCATTTAGTTGTCCTCATTGTGGAGACACTAATTTTTTACCACATATTTTAGATGTGATTAGAAGTGATTTATACTGGGACAACGCCATACTAGTATGACTTTTTCTAATTAAAACTTAATTGTTAGATTTTATTGTTAACAATTTTGGATCATTGAACATAGGCAAATTTAAATCTACCAACCAGAGTTTGAAAATCTTTACCATGCATAGCAACCTTTGGACCAGATTTAAAATGTAATTACTATAAATGCATAAAATGTAAAACTTTAGACATTTTTTTCTTCCTTGGATTGAGTGAAAAATGTTATTTTTGTTTGTCTCTCCACTTGGGAAAATTTTCCTTACGTTCTGGTTAGTGGTCAGGTGATCACTAATACGGGAAATAAGGTTAAATCTTTCAAATAGGGATGCAATTGCGACTAAAAAACATTTAACATGTCGCCAGTAGAGAGATTGCTGTCCTAATGAGAGGCAGTGCAGTCATCAAGGCAGGAAGGGAGAGTGAATACTCTATCGGGGACACAGGCATTAATAAAATCACCACAGATGAAACCCTTCTCCATGCTATTCAAAATGATTTGTCACATTTACATAATCTTGGGGTGTGTTACTTTAATACAAACTTTAATTATCTTGGAGGGATGTGTGTTTGCTCATAAAAAAGGAAAATTATATTTTCAATTAATTTTGGTAGGTGCTAGCTAAGTTATTTAATGTTATATTCAGACATAGATTTTGAGCAATGCAGTATATCTATGTATGTTTAATATTTTCTAACATTGTGACCTCTGATAGCTAGAAATAATTAAATATGGTGCAGGCAGTTAAATTAGGTGCTCAACGCAAATTCTGGTGCTATGTGCAAATACATATCTAAATATGAATTCTATTATATGTAAGTTTTATGCAGCTGCATCTAGTCATTTAATTCCAACCCAAGTACTCTTTTTTAGCATGTGGAAATGATTTGAAGAAAGTAGCAAACAGTGTTTTCTGACCTCAGTTTTTAATGCGCTTTATGTTCTTGAACTTTACTCAGTGTAGTTTTGCATCTATTAACATGGATTAACATGCATCCATTAACATGGATTTATTTGCATCAGTTTACTTGTATTTGAATTTAGAAACATGCATGTACATGCAATTGACATGCATTTCCTACATCTGATGTACTCTGTACAATGGCAGTATACGAGCAGATCCAGCCCTCTCCATCCACATGTCAGATATCTGACTGTTCAGTGCCAATGTGCAGCATCCACATTGCTTAGTTATTAGACATTTTTATGATTAGTTTTACAGTAACCACATACAAAAACAGATTTATACATTGTATAAAAACATGACATGCAGTACTTTTAATTGGAGATGATCAGTTGTTAATAGACCATATAAACTGTTTTAGCAACATACACAAGGAATTTATTAGTCTAAATTAATCTACTTCATAACTGCCCTGTGTATATTATAAACATATTTCCCCAGTTAAGCCAAGAATAGTAATTCTGAGAAAAAATCTACCCTGAATGCAAATTTTTATAATACCTAAGAAGATTGAACTTATTTTTTTTTTTTATCTTTTTAATAAAAGAGACATCCATTAAACAATGTGTAATGGAGGGACCGATTGTATTGTAAAGGTAATGTGGTGTGATAATTGAAGTTGTTGGGTTAAAAATTCATATTGAGCATTCCAGGATCTCTCACCATATGCAGTAGATTTAAGATCCACTTCATTTTATTGGAAAACCCCTTTTATGAGGAAAATTAATCAAAGTTCATCATGCAGTATTTTTAACAAAGAGGTTAACAGAATTATTTACACACCAGGTTCAAGACTTCAAGATAACTATTAGTGTAATTAGTTAAAATAGAAATCACTTTACATGGGGAACAGTTCATATAATTAAATGAAAGATAAATGTCTGAAACAATGCCTGTCTTCTGTCCATATAACATGAGGGGGCTAAAATAGGTTTCTCTCCAGTGATGTCTAATGATATCTTACTATGATAGCTTATTGTTGATAAAAAAGAGAGGTTGGACATACAGGTATGATGTGACCTCCTGTTTTTGGGGCACATTCATTGACATTTATACGGACATATCATAAAATCAATCAGTGGTGCCTATTGTGATCCAAACTCATAGACTTAAAAAATTCCATGCCATTAATGGCAACATCCAATGGTAACCTTCTACAACATAGAAAATGATAATTATATGGATCTGTTATAACAATATCTGTAGATGCCAAGAATACATTTATTTAAAAATATAATGTCACCTCGACAAAATAATCAAATATTCCTGATTCAATTACTCACGTATTTTTATAGTTAATCTCTCCCATCAATCTCTTTAGAGCTTATATTTATGCCTGTACACTGCAGCACAGGTACCGAAAGTAAATTAAATGTAAACAAGGTAAAATACCTAGGCAAGGGGCCCAATTAGGCTTTTCTTAGTTCAAATATTCACATGTTTTTAAAGCAAATTGTAGAAAATACTGAATTGCATCTTTTGGGTGGCATTCTTATTTACTAACCATTTTCTTTATACTCTGATTATTCAGGTGTCTATTGCACTTTCTTTTCTACAGATTGTCCTTTTTAGTAGTATTGCAGTGGTGATGGCTTACCCATCTAGGATTGTTTTCTAGCTGATACAACATCCCGCTTGAACAAGTTAATTAAAACGGCGGGATGCTAATGCTGGGGGGTATGTGTAACTGCTTATTAATTTAGCTTTTTTTAAAAAAAATTCTGTTACGTGAGTTTAAGCACTCATTTCAGTTTCCACTAAGCTCTGATTTTAATACTCTTTGCTTAACTGTTCACACTACACAATAAATAAAAAACATTTTTATGATTATTTGCAATTAGGGAATTCATTATAAAATATGGGCTACATTACAAAAGCCAAACATATAACTTTTTAAGGAAAGATGTATAAGAAAGTCAACTGCTGATGAATGGTATCCTTTTTTTTGTGTGCAAATCAGAATTGTAAATAATACCTGTTTTGTGTTAAGTTTTTTGATGTTTGATTGTTTAAGCACTTTTAGAGGTGGAGCCTGTTGTGACAGAGCACTAATGCTAACCAAACATGTAGTGGTTCTCCATTTGGTATGTGTGTGTGAGTGTTTTCTTCTTCAGCTGGCGCTTAGCTAAAACACTAGCCAACAAAATGAGGCAGAACCAGAGACTGCTGCCCATTTAGCCAAAATAACATTTGTAAAGTCGGGTACTGATGTTATAAGAGAATACATGGCTCACAATCATGGTTCCAAGTTATTCTAAAGATGATCAGTAGGGTTGAGGTCAGGGCTCTGTGCAGGCTACTTGAGTTCCTCCCCACCAAACTTACCAAACCATGTCTTGATGTATAAGCTTTGTGCACTGTGGCACAGTCATTGTGTAACAGAAAAGGGCCTTCCATAAACTGTTTTTACTTGCCTGAAAGCATACATTTGTCTAAAATATCTTTGTATGCTGTAGCATTAACAGAACCCTTTACTTGAACCAAGGTATCCAGCCCTAACCCTAAAAACAGGGTTGTCTACAATATTTTTGCAATATAGTGTATTAGTAATACTAATCATATTTTGAAATCACGTTTTTCAAAACTATTAATATATACAATGTGTTCAATATATTAATGTATCAAATTAGCTTACTTTTTAAGGATTGTAAAGCATGGGGTGAATGGGGTGCTTCACCCATCTGCAGAGTTTATTTGTGTCCAGATAAGGTGTCTCTTAAGCAGGTACAGTTAAAGATTAAGAGTCCTGTATATTATATTGTAACTATAACTATTATAAGAGACAACTCATACTGAAGCAAAAACAATCTGCACATCTGATGGAGAAATCTTTAAATAAATATTGCACTATTTTTTTCAGTCTGCCAAATACAAATATCAATTACTGTAAGATAGTTTATGAGCTCTGTATGAATGGCTAGTTAGATAGGTCCAGTTTAACATTAGAGTTGTGTAATAACTGTTGAAGAATTGAAAAACTTATACACATATTAATTTGTACCCTGTCAATAACAGGACTGATTAGAGGGGCATTAGTACATGACTGTCTGTGTGTTTGTGTTGTATAAGAAAATGTATAGAAAATCAATCTTATTGTACATTAAACTTTTTTTAAATTACGCTTTACAGACATAAGTATTGTTATGTATTTATGTTCAAATGTGTTTTTATATAGAAAGTATTTATTAGGTTTAGAAATGTCACATTTAAATGCATACATTCCAACAAGACCAATAATGAAAGGTAAATACTTGTATATTTGCCATTATTATAAACTATAGAATTGTAAACCTATTCATATTTGCTGTTGTTGATGGTAACACAAGCCACAATCTACAGACGTGATCTGTAATGATTTTTGTCAGAGGAACTCATTCTTAAAAATTAGTGCAAAGGAAGGCAAAGGTGTACTTTCTTTACTGAAAGATATCACCTATTTTTTTTTTTTTTTACAATTGTATTTGTTTTGTCTGTGTGTTAATAAATGAGTTCCATAACAAAATTAATACATTTACTGATCAATGACATGTAAGCAATTCTGAATGTAACTAAATGCAGCAGAATAAACAGATGTAAATAAATCTGGCATGTGACTTTTGCATTTCTTTGTGCTTCTTAGACTTTTTAATATATGTGTTTAGTTTGTAAATCATAATTTCACTAAACTTACATTTTTTACTTACATTTTTTTTTTATAAAATAAAATAACTGCAATATGTTTAAATGTAAGTACAAAGTACCTTCTATTTCTCTCTTCCTTTTTTCATATCTCAAACACAATACTGGAATACTTGATAATTTTGAAAGATTGATGTAAAAAGTTTAGTATCCCTTTAGCCATCATCCTGACCTAACAAAGTTACAGTGGATATAAAAAGTATACACAGCCCTGTTAAAATGTCAGGTTTCTCTAATGTAAAAAAATAAACAGAGATAAATAATTTCAGAACTTTTTCCACCTTTTAATGTGACCTATAAACTGTAAAACTCAGTTGAACAACAAACTGAAAACTTTTAGGTGGAGGAAAGTAAAAATAAAAAAACTAAAATAATATAATTGCATAAATGTGCACACCCTATGTAAATAAGGCTGACCGCCGTTCTCTCACAGAGGAAGAGCGAAATCTTATGTTTCAGCTATGCTGAAACACAGATCTCTCTTTTCCTCTAGCGCATCCACTCCCCCTACAGTTTGAAAGCACTCCCTAGGAGCACACTTAACTCCTTGATCACCCCTAGTGTTAACCTGTTCCCTGCCAGTGTAATTTATACAGTAACAGTGCAATTGTTTTAGCACTGATCACTGTATTGCTGTCACTGGTCCCCAAAAAGTGTCACTTAGTGTCAGGATTGTCCGTCACAATGTCGCAGTCCCGCTAAAAATCGCTGATCGCCGCCATTACCAGTGAAAACAATAAAAAAAAAAAAAAGTCCATAAATCTATCCAATAGTTTGTAGACACTATAACTTTTGCACAAACCAATCAATATACACTTATTAGGACTTTTTTTTTTTTTACAGCAAAAGTATGTAGCAAAATACATGTTGGCCTAAATTGCTTAAAAAATTTGATTTTTTAAATTTTTTTTATTGGGTGTGTTTTAAACCGAAAAGTAAAAAATATTGCTTTTTTTTCAAAATTGTGGTTCTTTTTTTGTTTATATATAGTACAAAACAAATTGGCCCCGGGACTTTATATGAGGTGAACATATGTGGCCAATGATGAAAAATAGATGCAGATATATTCAACATTTATTAGAGTGGAAAAATGATCATCATAAACCATAAAACACATATACAAAAATGCCAAACCTATTGGTAGTATTGCAGTACCAGATAATGGTAATAATAGGTTACAATAGTAAATACATAAAAATACAATGCATCTTTAGTCTCAATAGTAAATACATAATAGTACAGTGCATCTTTGGTCTCAATGCGTTTCGCGAGCTGTCGCTTACTTTTTCAAGAGTGGATGCATGAAAAGCATATCAAAAGAATAAATCATCAATTTAGAATGCAATCCAAAAAATGATGAAGAAAGTTCTGCAAATAATAGGGAACTCAACAGAGAACCCAATACTTACAAATCGGCTAGGCTGGAATTAAGAGATGAGTTTCTATCTGGTGGCGGTAGGATAGGTCTGACCCAGGAGCTGAAGGGGCTGGATGAATGAGGACCCACATAGCCGTACAAGGGGGGTGGGTAGCACGTGAGTGAGATGAGAATGTGTCCTTCCATATCTGTCATCAGAAGGTATTATTGGTAATAACAGTATAAGTATCAATTATAATATCTAGTGTGACAGGGTATTATGGTGATAAACTAGATGGAGGAAGGGCATGCAATTATCGTAGCGTGACAATGCAATGGATAAGAAGGAAAAAAGGGTAAAGTGAAACAAACCATCACCAGGGGAATAGCCAGATGCTAAGGAAAGATATGTAAAAATGGGTGAAAAGAGGGAGTGAAAAGTATCGAACCCCAAGTTGGACAATGAAATATGGGAGTAATTGGGTAAGTATACATATACATACCATAAAAGTGGAAGCTGGTGACATAAAAAAAAGTGCATGTAGTGAAAAGTGCATATAGCGCAAAGAATAAAAACCGCAGAGGTGATCAAATACCACCAAAAGAAAGCTCTATTTGCGAGAAAAAAAAGTTATCAACTTTATTTGGGTACAGCATCACACAACCGCACAATTGTTAGTTAAATCAACTCAGTGCCATATTGCAAAAAATGGTCTGGTCATTAAGGGGGTTTAACCTTCTGGAGCTCAATTGGTTAAATGATTACATTGTTGAAGGACTTTTTTATTTTATTACAGCACTCAGTCTTTTTAGGTAGTAGTCTATTAGCATGGCGCATCTTGACTTGGCAATATTTGCCCACTCTTCTTTGCAAAATTACTCCAAATCTGTCAGATTGCAGGGGCATCTCCTTTGCAAATCCTTCTTCAGATCACCCTACAGATTTTCAATCGGCCTCTGGCTGGGCCATTCCAAAACTTTATAAGAAAAATATAGCAATCTGCGCTACTTTCTCAGTGGGCGGAGGCCCACTGTGATTAATATAAAATAATTCCTTGTGTGTTCAAATGATATAATAAATTCCTTCACTGTGTTAAAAAATCATATGATCATAATAACTGAACACAAAATACATATATCACAAATAAAGTGACTATGTGCAAAAATATGTGCAAATCACCCCCTCATAGATGTATATAAGTGCCAGTGCAAACTGTATAAAAGGATTGCCAAATGAAGAGTAAATTGACGCTATTTTCCAGTGAAAAGCTATTCACTAAAAATACAAGTATTAAGTTAACGAAATTTTTTTTTTTTTTAATTGCCATAAATCGCATACTACACATTTCAGTGTGCGATGCAAATCACAGGAAGAAATAGAAAATAGCAAGTTTGAAAGACAAATAATCTGAATAAACAAAAAATCTCAAAATAACATGATTCCCATGCTAAACAGTATTCAAAGAAACGTACAAATATCGCAAAAAAGCAGGGAGTAAGTTTGTTGTGTACTGTGCAAGATGAATATAAGTGCTAAAAAATACCAATAGATAATAATAATAAATAGCAATTAATAATATTATTAACTAAAGCAGTTCATGCATACATAGTGTAAAATCAATAAAGTACTTCAAATGTGTGGGAATAAATATAAGAATTATTGCATTAAATTGTGGGTGAACATAATAATCAATCAAAAAATGTCCATATGCAAAAGTGCAAAAAAAGAAAAAAAATATAAGGTGCTTCAAAAGTGAATCTTTTGACTCTTCACAATAAAAAGTGACTCTTGTGACTCTTCACATTGCCAGTGGAGAAAGTGTGTCACGAATGTGAGCTAATCCAAAAATAAGTGCAATGGCCGCTCACCTCCATATACACTCATAAGAGCGTTTTGTGATAAATATCACCAGGCTTGGAACAGGATCTTCTTCAGCTGGGGCATTTATTGGGGCCACTAATAAATCCCTCGATCCTTAGGGGATACAGCCAGTGAGTGGTTCAGTAAGCCACCTCTTTAAATTGTAATGGCCAGGTATTCCTCCAGATAACTCCAGCTCATGCCAGGAACACAATAAATAGGATCTCATTGTGTAGTAGGTAAAATGTATTAAACCAAAAACATAGTAAAACTCACAATTCAGTAGGAACAAACGAGTAGCCGCCGATGCAGTAAAGATTTGATACTTCCGGTCTCAGGCGTAGACCGGAAGTGACATCACCCGACTCCTCCCGACGCATTGCGTCACTACACACTTTTACCCTTGAAGAAGTCACGTGTAGTGACGCAACGCATCGGGAGGAGCTGGGTGACGTCACTTCACCCGACTGTGCCCCAAATGCCCTAGCTGTGGAGGAAGATCCTGTTCCAAGCCTGGTGATACTTATCACAAAACCCTCTTATGAGTGTATATGGAGGTGAGCGGCCATTGCACTTATTTTTGGATTAGCTCACATTGGTGACATGCTTTCTCCACTGGCTATTGTGAAGAGTCACAAGATTTACATTTTATTGTGAAGAGTCACAAGAGTCACTTTTGAAGCACCATATATATTTTTTTGCACTATTGCACATGGACATTTTTGATCGAATCTTATGTTCACCCACAATTTATTGCAATCATTCTTATATTTATTCCCACACGTCTGAAGCACTTTATTGATTTTACACTATGTACGCATGAACTGCTTTATTTAATAATATTATAGGTGCTATTTATTATTATTATCTATTGATATTTTTTAGCACTCATATTCATCTTGCACAGTACACAACAAATTTACTCCCTGTTTTTTTGCGATATTCACACGTTTCTTTGAATACTGTTTAGTATGTGATTCTTGTTTTTTTTTAGATTATTTATTCTGATTATTTGTCTTTCAAACTTGTTATTTTCTACTTCTTCCTGTGATTTGCATCGCACACTCAATGTGTAGTATGTGATTTATGGCAATTAAAAAAAAAAATAGTTTTCATCACTTAGTACTTCTATTTTTAGTGATTTTTTAGCTTCATTTGGCAATCCTTTTATTCAGTTTGCACTTGCACTTATATACATATATGAAGGGGGTGATTTGCACATATTTTTGCACATAGTCACTTTATTTGTGATATATGCATTTTGTGTTCCGCAATTATGATCATATGATTTTTTAACACAGTGAAGGAATTTATTATATCATTTGAACACACAAGGAATTTCTTATATTAATCACAGTGGGCCTCCGCCCACTGAGATAGTAGCGCAGATTCCTCTATTTTTCTTATTGCATTTAGTACGTGATGACACTACACAATTGGCTGCTCTTTCTCTTTTGGATTTATTTATATTTTACATATTCACCCCACACGTCTCATACCCCATTGGTAGCGCTTTGGCCTTCTTTTTATCTTCATTCCAAAACTTTACTCTTCTTCTGGTGAAGCCATTCCTTTGTTGATTTGGATGTATGCTTTGGGTTGTTGTCATGCTGAAAGATACTTTTCCTCTTCATGTTTAGCTTTCTAGCAGCAACCTGAAGGTTTTGTGCCAATATTGACTGGTATTTGGAACTGTTCATAATTCCCTCTACCGTGACTAAGTCCCTGTTCCAGCTAAACAAAAACAACCCCAAAGCATGATGCTGCCACCACCATGCATCACTGTGGGTATGGTATTCTTTTGGTGATATGCAGTGTTGTTTATGCACCAAACATATCTTTTGGAATTATGGCCAAAAAATTCAACCTTAGTTTCATCAGACCATATCACAGTTTCCAACATGCTTTTGGGAGACTTTAGGTGTGTTTTTGCAAAATTTGGCCAGGCTTGGATGTTTTTGTTCATAAGAAAGGGCTGCTGTCATGCCACTCTACCCCATTGCCCAGACATATGAAGAATATGGGATTGTTGTCACATGTGTACCACACAGCCAGTACTTTCCAGATATTCCTGCAGTTCCTTTAACCAGTTACAGACCGCCCCACGTACATATACTGCAGCAGGGCGGCCCACTGCGTAAAATTTGTGTCTGTGGCTAGGGGGCGCACGCACGCGTACCTGCCATACCAGTGGTGATTGGATTTGATTCAGAACCAAGCAGTCATCAGGTCCAGGCCAATGATTTATGACCAATGGAAGAACCTCCTGTGACTGTGTAATGTAAACACAGACCCAGGAAATGGTGCAATCTCCAATCTTGGAGCCCTTTTCAGTTCCAGCGAGCGAGGAGAGAGCATCTACTGTGAGTACACAAACACTACACTGACACCAGGACATGTAGGCACATATTTCACCCCGATTGCCCCCCCTGCACCACCAGTTAACCCTTTCACTCCCTGTCACTGTGTCACCAAGTACAGTGTACAGTTTTTTTACTGATCACTGTATTGGTGTCACTGGTGACGCCAGTTAGCGTCATCGGAAGTTAGTGGTAGTTAGCATCAGTCCCAGATATGTTTGGGTACCCACCATATAGTCCCTAATAAAGGTTTAACTCCTTCATCACTCCCAGTTAACCCTTTCACTCCCTGTCACAGTGTCATTAGTACAGTGTACAGATTTTTCTTTTGATCACTGTATTAGTGTCATGGGTGACGCTAGTTAGCGTCATCGTCAGTCTTATATAGCATTAGGGGCCCGCCACATATTCCCTAATAAAGTTTTACTCCCTAATCGCCCTCTAGTTACCTCTTTTACTCCCTATCACAGTGCCATTAGTACATGTGTTCCCAAAAATGCGGCATTAGCAAGATCAGCCCCAACACCTGTAAAGAACCTGCATTTAGCCCTTCCGCCCAACCCACCCAAACAAGTGCAGTATCAATAGATCACTGTCATTTCCAGTACATAGTAAACAAAACTGCAGCATTAGCAGAGTCCAGCCTGATCTCAAACCTGTAGAGAGCGGCGGCACCCTGTAGGATAACTCTGGCGACAGAGTGGAAGTCCCTGCTAAGGTCAGACATACCTGACCTCGTTCTTCTGTTGCTGAGGTATTAGTGCCCCTCTATCTTCTGGTGAACTGGTGAGCACTAGCAACCTAGTACACCCTGGTCGTAGACAAACCAGCACTGCAGTATCACTTGATGACGTGGCGAGTCCCATCAGTGGAGTTCAAGCTGGGGTGGTGGCTAGCACAAGTAATGGCCTGCAGCCACCAAGAGTTCGAATGCAGGCCCGTAGATCCCATAGTGCCCTTTCTGATGCGCTTGCAAATTCTGATTGGCAGTCCACAGATTCTGCAGTGCCTGTGCTTTCCCCTATCGATGGCCAACCCGGAATTCAGGGAGAAACACCAGATTTTACTCCCCTTAAATTTTTTTTAGCTCTTCTTCACATAAGATGTGTACGGATTGGTTGTGGACCAAAGCAATTTGTATGCTAATCCATTTTGACCCTTGCCAGACAATTTGGCTTGAAATCTATCACTGTTCCCAAAGGTAAGACCTTTCTGGGCCTATCCCTCATCATGGGCATTACTAAAAAGAGTGAGTTGTGGTCATATTGGTCCACTGACCCAATTTGTCAAATACCCGTGTTCTCTGCTGTGATGGCCAGGGCTAGATACAAGCACATATTGTGGTTCATGCACTTTAACGATAATGAACTCTGTCATACTTGGGTTGACCCTGAACATGATCGGCTCCACAAAATTTGGTCCCTTCAACCAAAAATTTACAGCCTTGTACATCCCTGATCAAGATGTCTGTGTTGATGAGTCCCTGATTATGTTTTCTGGCTGCCTTGTTTTCAAACAGCTTACAAAGCATAGGGGCTAGGGTGGACAGAGGGCAGATTGCCCATATGCTTCACCATATACTTTTTACTCTTTTTTTGGCACATATTGCAATAAAAAAAGTTTGATTATTGAGTTAATGTTTTATTGAAACTGTGTTTTATTGTTAACCATTGTTTGCTTTGTAGGTAAACCATTCAGCTGCAGCACTGATTTGTTTATTTTGACAGCAACAGGGTTTTCTCTCACAATACATAAATCTGTGACTCCAGCGATGTAGGAGGTGATTTCACCAGCGCAGTTTAAAAAAAAGCATATATGCATTGGGGATGGGGTGGACACAGAGGGCAGATCTTCCCTTATGCTTCTGCATATACTTTTCTTGGCAGAGATTTCTTCATCCGCATCGATCAATGTGAATGGTGGAATCTGTTCAGCCCGAAAAAAAAGAATAGTGCATGTATGCTGTTGCCTTATGAGGAGTTTAGGTGTGATCTCCATTAGTGTGTTGCCTGATGAGGAGTTATGTATAAATCTCCTATAGTAATTGTAAATAGATGGGTGTAAATATATAGATGTACAAGATATTGAGTTTTGATTTTACATTTAGTTGATATATGATTATCAATTATATGAAGTTGTGTGACTTCAGTCTGCTGGCAATAGTAATTTGATTAACAAGTCCGTTTGAAATGCCAGCCTGCTTTTACACTGAAAAACAAACTGATATGCAGAATAGTACCATTCTGTACTTAAGTTCCTGTTAGCCAGACATCCTGGGGCCAAGGCAATAGTGATAATACTGTAGGCAGTGTCACTCCCCTTGATATATCTTCAAAGACTTAGTCTTTAGATATGCGATGAAGGTGATCGTCTGTTCAGGGATGGGCAATTTGCCCAGCAGCTGACCTAGCATGATTAATCCCCCCCCCCCCCCCAGAGAGGAGGGCTATCGAGAGGCTGGGTTATGCTAAATATAGGGGATGGGGAAACTGTCCAATTTTGAATAAGATATGCCCAGAGGGAGGAGAAGGGTAAGATTGCTACACCAATCAGAATGGCTCTGAGCAAGGCGATATGGATCCATATTAGTGAGGGTGGGAAGGAGAGAAAGCTTCTCTTGCAAGCAGACTAGGATGAAACTCTCATGTGGATGGTAACTATGGACAGGCATCATGTCCCAACCTGGAGTGGAAAGGTAAACTGACTCCCTGCTTATACATTGTATTGAAAATATGGCTATTGTGGGTAATTTGTAAATATCATATAAGTCAGGGGATTTATACTAATAATTATGGTTGAGCGAACACGGGCTGTATTATTCGTGTTCGTACCGAATAATTGGATTTTTGTTACCCGAACACGGACCCGAAAACTTTACTGTATGTTCGGGTAAAAATCCGTGTTCGGTCATTTTATTTCCGGGTTTTGTATGTATTGGCGCGCTTTTCATGGCGGGCTTTCAACAGCCAATCAACAAGCGTTTAACTGGTGTGCCTTAAGCCATCCCAGCCATGCCTACAAATGTATTAGTAGCTGTGATTGGCCATCTGAAGCATGTGACCAAGTCTTTATAAGTTCGAGACGGAGCGCCTCTGCGTCATTATGCTGTAGTTCAGGGACAGAGCACACATTATACGTGCTGGCTGCTGATTAGGGACAGACAGGCAAAAATCATTTGTGTCCGAATAGAATTGAGGGACAGGTCGGAGTGTTTTAGGCAGGGCGAGTTGTAGGGCATTTTAGGGCGAGGCTGCTGATTTTTAGGGTCAGTGTTCTACAATCGATTTTGCTGTGTGGGGGGGTTTGCAGTGACCGATCTTATCAATCCTTTTAGGGAGAGGCTGGAGATATGCAGGTATCAGTGGTCCACATCGATTTTGCTGTGTGTGGGGTGCAGTGAACACAATCTTTTTTGCCCACTGAGGAGGAGGGAGAAAAGTCTTTTTTATCAGTCACTGTGTGCAGCGTTTTTCCTTCAGTGCTGCTGTGCTGACTGTGATAATACACTGCTGTGTTCACATGTGCTATTATTGAGTGATTTCAAAAGTTATACACTTTTTTCTATTCCACTATTCAATATAAACCCTTGGGTTAAAAAAATAAATTGTGGCATAGTCTGTACTAATCTAGTTAAAAATTACAAACTTAAAAGGGGAATTTTTTTTTCCCTCCATAGCCTGCAGCACAGCTGACTGATATAAGACACTGCTGTTCACATGTGCTATTGATAAATCACCAATTTTATATCATATTTTCTATTCCGCTATTCAATCAAAACCTTTGGGTATAAACAATTAAATTGCGGGATAGTCTGTGTCGGTACGTGTGAGATACACCTTTCCAATTTTTGGGGTGCATCTCATACTGCCGAGGATTTGAGGGTGCTGCCTGTTCCGAACTCCTCCTACTCCTCATCCTGCCTTTGGGGGTACAAAAAATAGTAATTTGGGCCTAGTCTGGGTCTCTACGTGTGAAATACATACACCTTTTGATATAATATTTTCTATTCCGCTATTCAATCAAAACCTTTGGGTATAAACAATTAAATTGCGGGATAGTCTGTGTCGGTATGTGTGAGATACACCTTTCCAATTTTTGGGGTGCATCTCATACTGCCGAGGATTTGAGGGTGCTGCCTGTTCTGAACTCCTCCTACCCCTCATCCTGCCTTTGGGGGTACAAAAAATAGTAATTTGGGCCTAGTCTGGGTCTCTACGTGTGAGATACATACACCTTTTGATATCATATTTTCTATTCCGCTATTCAATCAAAACCTTTGGGTATAAACAATTAAATTGCGGGATTGTCTGTGTCGGTACGTGTGAGATACACCTTTCCAATTTTTGGGGTGCATCTCATACTGCCGAGGATTTGAGGGTGCTGCCTGTTCTGAACTCCTCCTACTCCTCATCCTGCCTTTGGGGGTAAAAAAATAGTAATCGGGGCCTAGTCTGGTTCTGTACGTGTGAGATACATACACTTTTTTTTGATAATATTTTCTATTCCGCTATTCAATCTACACCTTTGGGTATAAACAATTAAATTGCGGGATAGTCTGTGTCGGTACGTGTGAGATACACCTTTCCAATTTTTGGGGCGCATCTCATACTGCCGAGGATTTGAGGGTGCTGCCTGTTCCGAACTCCTCCTACTCCTCATCCTGCCTTTGGGGGTACAAAAAATAGTAATCGGGGCCTAGTCTGGTTCTGTACGTGTGAGATACATACACTTTTTTTTGATAATATTTTCTATTCCGCTATTTAATATACACCTTTGGGTAAAAACAATTAAATTGAGGGATAGTCTGTGTTGGTACATGTGAGATACACCTTTCCAATTTTTGGGGCGCATCTCATACTGCCGAGGATTTGAGGGTGCTTCAGTCTGCCTCCTGCCTGTTCCGAACTCCTCCTACTCCTCATCCTGCCTTTAGGGTACAAAAAATAGTAATTGGGGCCTAGTCTGGGTCTCTATGTGTGAGATACATACACCTTTTGATATCATATTTTCTATTCCGCTATTCAATCAAAACCTTTGGGTATAAACAATTAAATTGCAGGATAGTCTGTGTCGGTACGTGTGAGATACACCTTTCCAATTTTTGGGGCGCATCTCATACTGCCGAGGATTTGAGGGTGCTGCCTGTTCCGAACTCCTCCTACTCCTCATCCTGCCTTTGGGGGTACAAAAAATAGTATTCGGGGCCTAGTCTGGTTTTGTACGTATGAGAAACATACACCTTTTGATATAATATTTTCTATTCCGCTATTCAATCAAAACCTTTGGGTATAAACAATTAAATTGCGGGATAGTCTGTGTCGGTACGTGTGAGATACACCTTTCAATTTTTGGGGCGCATCTCATACTGCCGAGGATTTGAGGGTGCTGCCTGTTCCGAACTCCTCCTACTCCTCATCCTGCCTTTGGGGGTACAAAAAATAGTAATCGGGGCCTAGTCTGGTTCTGTACGTGTGAGATACATACACCTTTTTTTTGATAATATTTTCTATTCAGCTATTCAATCTACACCTTTGGGTATAAACAATTAAATTGCGGGATAGTCTGTGTCGGTACGTGTGAGATACACCTTTCCAATTTTTGGGGTGCATCTCATACTGCCGAGGATTTGAGGGTGCTGCCTGTTCCGAACTCCTCCTACTCCTCATCCTGCCTTTGGGGGTACAAAAAATAGTAATTTGGGCCTAGTCTGGGTCTCTACGTGTGAAATACATACACCTTTTGATATCATATTTTCTATTCCGCTATTCAATCAAAACCTTTGGGTATAAACAATTAAATTGCGGGATAGTCTGTGTCGGTATGTGTGAGATACACCTTTCCAATTTTTGGGGTGCATCTCATACTGCCGAGGATTTGAGGGTGCTGCCTGTTCTGAACTCCTCCTACCCCTCATCCTGCCTTTGGGGGTACAAAAAATAGTAATTTGGGCCTAGTCTGGATCTCTACGTGTGAGATACATACACCTTTTGATATCATATTTTCTATTCCGCTATTCAATCAAAACCTTTGGGTATAAACAATTAAATTGCGGGATAGTCTGTGTCGGTACGTGTGAGATACACCTTTCCAATTTTTGGGGTGCATCTCATACTGCCGAGGATTTGAGGGTGCTGCCTGTTCTGAACTCCTCCTACTCCTCATCCTGCCTTTGGGGGTAAAAAAATAGTAATCGGGGCCTAGTCTGGTTCTGTACGTGTGAGATACATACACTTTTTTTTGATAATATTTTCTATTCCGCTATTCAATCTACACCTTTGGGTATAAACAATTAAATTGCGGGATAGTCTGTGTCGGTACGTGTGAGATACACCTTTCCAATTTTTGGGGCGCATCTCATACTGCCGAGGATTTGAGGGTGCTGCCTGTTCCGAACTCCTCCTACTCCTCATCCTGCCTTTGGGGGTACAAAAAATAGTAATCGGGGCCTAGTCTGGTTCTGTACGTGTGAGATACATACACTTTTTTTTTATAATATTTTCTATTCCGCTATTTAATATACACCTTTGGGTAAAAACAATTAAATTGAGGGATAGTCTGTGTTGGTACATGTGAGATACACCTTTCCAATTTTTGGGGCGCATCTCATACTGCCGAGGATTTGAGGGTGCTTCAGTCTGCCTCCTGCCTGTTCCGAACTCCTCCTACTCCTCATCCTGCCTTTAGGGTACAAAAAATAGTAATTGGGGCCTAGTCTGGGTCTCTATGTGTGAGATACATACACCTTTTGATATCATATTTTCTATTCCGCTATTCAATCAAAACCTTTGGGTATAAACAATTAAATTGCAGGATAGTCTGTGTCGGTACGTGTGAGATACACATTTCCAATTTTTGGGGCGCATCTCATACTGCCGAGGATTTGAGGGTGCTGCCTGTTCCGAACTCCTCCTACTCCTCATCCTGCCTTTGGGGGTACAAAAAATAGTATTCGGGGCCTAGTCTGGTTTTGTACGTATGAGAAACATACACCTTTTGATATAATATTTTCTATTCCGCTATTCAATCAAAACCTTTGGGTATAAACAATTAAATTGCGGGATAGTCTGTGTCGGTACGTGTGAGATACACCTTTCAATTTTTGGGGCGCATCTCATACTGCCGAGGATTTGAGGGTGCTGCCTGTTCCGAACTCCTCCTACTCCTCATCCTGCCTTTGGGGGTACAAAAAATAGTAATCGGGGCCTAGTCTGGTTCTGTACGTGTGAGATACATACACCTTTTTTTTGATAATATTTTCTATTCAGCTATTCAATCTACACCTTTGGGTATAAACAATTAAATTGCGGGATAGTCTGTGTCGGTACGTGTGAGATACACCTTTCCAATTTTTGGGGTGCATCTCATACTGCCGAGGATTTGAGGGTGCTGCCTGTTCCGAACTCCTCCTACTCCTCATCCTGCCTTTGGGGGTACAAAAAATAGTAATTTGGGCCTAGTCTGGGTCTCTACGTGTGAAATACATACACCTTTTGATATCATATTTTCTATTCCGCTATTCAATCAAAACCTTTGGGTATAAACAATTAAATTGCGGGATAGTCTGTGTCGGTATGTGTGAGATACACCTTTCCAATTTTTGGGGTGCATCTCATACTGCCGAGGATTTGAGGGTGCTGCCTGTTCTGAACTCCTCCTACCCCTCATCCTGCCTTTGGGGGTACAAAAAATAGTAATTTGGGCCTAGTCTGGATCTCTACGTGTGAGATACATACACCTTTTGATATCATATTTTCTATTCCGCTATTCAATCAAAACCTTAGGGTATAAACAATTAAATTGCGGGATAGTCTGTGTCGGAACGTGTGAGATACACCTTTCCAATTTTTGGGGTGCATCTCATACTGCCGAGGATTTGAGGGTGCTGCCTGTTCTGAACTCCTCCTACTCCTCATCCTGCCTTTGGGGGTAAAAAAATAGTAATCGGGGCCTAGTCTGGTTCTGTACGTGTGAGATACATACACCTTTTTTTTGATAATATTTTCTATTCCGCTATTCAATCAAAACCTTTGGGTATAAACAATTAAATTGCGGGATAGTCTGTGTCGGTACGTGTGAGATACACCTTTCCAATTTTTGGGGCGCATCTCATACTGCCGAGGATTTGAGGGTGCTGCCTGTTCCGAACTCCTCCTACTCCTCATCCTGCCTTTGGGGGTACAAAAAATAGTAATCGGGGCCTAGTCTGGTTCTGTACGTGTGAGATACATACACTTTTTTTTGATAATATTTTCTATTCCGCTATTTAATATACACCTTTGGGTAAAAACAATTAAATTGAGGGATAGTCTGTGTTGGTACATGTGAGATACACCTTTCCAATTTTTGGGGCGCATCTCATACTGCCGAGGATTTGAGGGTGCTTCAGTCTGCCTCCTGCCTGTTCCGAACTCCTCCTACTCCTCATCCTGCCTTTAGGGTACAAAAAATAGTAATTGGGGCCTAGTCTGGGTCTCTACGTGTGAGATACATACACCTTTTGATATCATATTTTCTATTCCGCTATTCAATCAAAACCTTTGGGTATAAACAATTAAATTGCGGGATAGTCTGTGTCGGTACGTGTGAGATACACCTTTCCAATTTTTGGGGCGCATCTCATACTGCCGAGGATTTGAGGGTGCTGCCTGTTCCGAACTCCTCCTACTCCTCATCCTGCCTTTGGGGGTACAAAAAATAGTAATCGGGGCCTAGTCTGGTTTTGTACGTGTGAGATACATACACCTTTTGATATAATATTTTCTATTCCGCTATTCAATCAAAACCTTTGGGTATAAACAATTAAATTGCGGGATAGTCTGTGTCGGTACGTGTGAGATACACCTTTCCAATTTTGGGGGCGCATCTCATACTGCCGAGGATTTGAGGGTGCTGCCTGTTCCAAACTCCTCCTACTCCTCATCCTGACTTTGGGGGTAAAAAAATAGTAATCGGGGCCTAGTCTGGTTCTGTACGTGTGAGATACATACACCTTTTTTTTGATAATATTTTCTATTCCGCTATTTAATCTACACCTTTGGGTATAAACAATTAAATTGCGGGATAGTCTGTGTCGGTACGTGTGAGATACACCTTTCCAATTTTTGGGGCGCATCTCATACTGCCGAGGATTTGAGGGTGCTGCCTGTTCCGAACTCCTCCTACTCCTCATCCTGCCTTTGGGGGTACAAAAAATAGTAATCGGGGCCTAGTCTGGTTCTGTACGTGTGAGATACATACACTTTTTTTTGATAATATTTTCTATTCCGCTATTTAATATACACCTTTGGGTAAAAACAATTAAATTGAGGGATAGTCTGTGTTGGTACATGTGAGATACACCTTTCCAATTTTTGGGGCGCATCTCATACTGCCGAGGATTTGAGGGTGCTTCAGTCTGCCTCCTGCCTGTTCCGAACTCCTCCTACTCCTCATCCTGCCTTTAGGGTACAAAAAATAGTAATTGGGGCCTAGTCTGGGTCTCTACGTGTGAGATACATACACCTTTTGATATCATATTTTCTATTCCGCTATTCAATCAAAACCTTTGGGTATAAACAATTAAATTGCGGGATAGTCTGTGTCGGTACGTGTGAGATACACCTTTCCAATTTTTGGGGCGCATCTCATACTGCGGAGGATTTGAGGGTGCTGCCTGTTCCGAACTCCTCCTACTCCTCATCCTGCCTTTGGGGGTACAAAAAATAGTAATCGGGGCCTAGTCTGGTTTTGTACGTGTGAGATACATACACCTTTTGATATAATATTTTCTATTCCGCTATTCAATCAAAACCTTTGGGTATAAACAATTAAATTGCGGGATAGTCTGTGTCGGTACGTGTGAGATACACCTTTCCAATTTTTGGGGCGCATCTCATACTGCCGAGGATTTGAGGGTGCTGCCTGTTCCGAACTCCTCCTACTCCTCATCCTGCCTTTGGGGGTACAAAAAATAGTAATCGGGGCCTAGTCTGGTTCTGTACGTGTGAGATACATACACCTTTTTTTTGATAATATTTTCTATTCTGCTATTCAATCTACACCTTTGGGTATAAACAATTAAATTGCGGGATAGTCTGTGTCGGTACGTGTGAGATACACCTTTCCAATTTTTGGGGTGCATCTCATACTGCCGAAGATTTGAGGGTGCTGCCTGTTCCGAACTCCTCCTACTCCTCATCCTGCCTTTGGGGGTACAAAAAATAGTAATTTGGGCCTAGTCTGGGTCTCTACGTGTGAAATACATACACCTTTTGATATCATATTTTCTATTCCGCTATTCAATCAAAACCTTTGGGTATAAACAATTAAATTGCGGGATAGTCTGTGTCGGTATGTGTGAGATACACCTTTCCAATTTTTGGGGTGCATCTCATACTGCCGAGGATTTGAGGGTGCTGCCTGTTCTGAACTCCTCCTACCCCTCATCCTGCCTTTGGGGGTACAAAAAATAGTAATTTGGGCCTAGTCTGGATCTCTACGTGTGAGATACATACACCTTTTGATATCATATTTTCTATTCCGCTATTCAATCAAAACCTTTGGGTATAAACAATTAAATTGCGGGATAGTCTGTGTCGGTACGTGTGAGATACACCTTTCCAATTTTTGGGGTGCATCTCATACTGCCGAGGATTTGAGGGTGCTGCCTGTTCTGAACTCCTCCTACTCCTCATCCTGCCTTTGGGGGTAAAAAAATAGTAATCGGGGCCTAGTCTGGTTCTGTACGTGTGAGATACATACACCTTTTTTTTGATAATATTTTCTATTCCGCTATTCAATCTACACCTTTGGGTATAAACAATTAAATTGCGGGATAGTCTGTGTCGGTACGTGTGAGATACACCTTTCCAATTTTTGGGGCGCATCTCATACTGCCGAGGATTTGAGGGTGCTGCCTGTTCCGAACTCCTCCTACTCCTCATCCTGCCTTTGGGGGTACAAAAAATAGTAATCGGGGCCTAGTCTGCTTTTGTACGTGTGAGATACATACACCTTTTGATATAATATTTTCTATTCCGCTGTTCAATCGACACCTTTGGGTATAAACAATTAAATTGCGGGATAGTCTGTGTCGGTACGTGTGAGATACACCTTTCCAATTTTTGGGGCGCATCTCATACTGCCGAGGATTTGAGGGTGCTTCCTGTTCCGAACTCCTCCTACTCCTCATCCTGCCTTTGGGGGTACAAAAAATAGTAATCGGGGCCTAGTCTGGTTCTGTACGTGTGAGATACATACACTTTTTTTTGATAATATTTTCTATTCCGCTATTTAATATACACCTTTGGGGAAAAACAATTAAATTGAGGGATAGTCTGTGTTGGTACATGTGAGATACACCTTTCCAATTTTTGGGGCGCATCTCATACTGCCGAGGATTTGAGGGTGCTGCCTGTTCCGAACTCCTCCTACTCCTCATCCTGCCTTTGGGGGTACAAAAAATAGTAATCGGGGCCTAGTCTGGTTCTGTACGTGTGAGATACATACACCTTTTTTTTGATAATATTTTCTATTCCGCTATTCAATCTACACCTTTGGGTATAAACAATTAAATTGCGGGATAGTCTGTGTCGGTACGTGTGAGATGCACCTTTCCAATTTTTGGGGCGCATCTCATACTGCCGAGGATTTGAGGGTGCTTCAGTCTGCCTCCTGCCTGTTCCGAACTCCTCCTACTCCTCATCCTACCGTTTTGTAAAATTTGTCCTATTCCGCTATTCAATATACACACTGTTTGAGTGTAAAAAATTAAATTGCGGGATAGTCTGTATCGGTACATGTGAGATAAACCTTTTTAAATTTGTTTGGCGCATCTCCTTCTACCGCCGAGGATTGCAGGGCGCTTCAGTTTGCCTCCTGTTCCCAACTCCTCCTACTCCTCTTCCTCATCCTGCCTTTAGGGTACAAAAAATTGTAATCGGGGCCTAGTTTGTGTTTGTACGTGTGAGATACACAGTTTTGTAAAATTTGTCCTATTCCGCTATTCAATATACACCCTGTTTGAGTGTAAAAAA
This sequence comes from Pelophylax lessonae, assembly GCF_965119305.1. Lineage (NCBI taxonomy): Eukaryota > Metazoa > Chordata > Amphibia > Anura > Ranidae > Pelophylax > Pelophylax lessonae. Next base: position 451,565,460 of record NC_138772.1, read on the forward strand.
TTAAATTGCGGGATAGTCTGTATCGGTACATGTGAGATAAACCTTTTTAAATTTGTTTGGCGCATCTCCTTCTACCGCCGAGGATTGCAGGGCGCTTCAGTTTGCCTCCTGTTCCCAACTCCTCCTACTCCTCTTCCTCATCCTGCCTTTAGGGTACAAAAAATTGTAATCGGGGCCTAGTTTGTGTTTGTACGTGTGAGATACACCGTTTTGTAAAATTTGTCCTATTCCGCTATTCAATATACACCCTGTTTGAGTGTAAAAAATTAAATTGCGGGATAGTCTGTATCGGTACATGTGAGATACACCTTTTTAAATTTGTTTGGCGCATCTCCTTCCACCGCCGAGGATTGCAGGGCGCTTCAGTTTGCCTCCTGTTCCCAACTCCTCCTACTCCGCTTCCTCATCCTCTACCGCCTCCTCATCCGGTCAGCGTAACACCTTCACCACCAACTTCAGCACGGCCAGGGGTAAACGACAGCAGGCAGTTTTAAAACTTGCCTGTTTGGGGGAAAAACCACACACCGCGCAGGAGTTGTGGAGGAGCATGGAACAGCAGACAAATGAGTGGTTGCTGCCAGTGAGCCTCAAGCCCGGCCTGGTGGTGTGCGATAACGGGCGAAATCTCATAGCAGTTCTGGGCCTAGCCGGTTTGACGCACATCCCTTGCCTGGCGCATGTGCTGAATTTGGTGGTGCAGAGGTTCCTTAATCCCGATATGTCAGAGCTGCTGCAGAAAGTGCGGGCCGTCTGTGCGCACTTTCGGCGTTCTCACCCTGCTGCTGCTCGCCTGTCAGCGCTGCAGCGTAACTTCGGCCTTCCCGCTCACCGCCTCATATGTGACGTGCCCACAAGGTGGAACTCCACCTTGCACATGCTGGAAAGACTGTGCGAGCAGCAGCAGGCCATAGTGGAGTCTCAGCTGCAGCACGCACGCGTGAGTCGCTCTGCGGAACAGCACCACTTCACCACCAATAACTGGGCCTCCATGCGAGACCTGTGTGCCTTGTTGCGCTGTTTTGAGTACTCCACCAACATGGCCAGTGCCGATGACGCCGTTGTCAGCTTAACTATCCCGCTTCTATGCCTCCTTGAAAAAACAATTCGGGCGATGATGGAAGAGGATGTGGCACAGGATGAGGAGGAGGAGGAGGAGGAGGATGAAGAGGTAACATTTCCAAGGCTTTCAGGGCAGTCATTCGCAAGGGGCTCCGAGGGTGGGTTCCTGCACACACAAACGCCAGGGACACAATTGTCCAGCAGGGGCACAGTTCTGGAGGATGAGGAGGATGAGGAGGAGGAGGAGATGGAGGAGGAGATGGAACCATGTTTACAGCAGGGTGGCACCCAGGCCAGCTCATGGCCATCACTGGTGCATAGCTGGGGAGATACAAAGGACACAGACGATACACCTCCCACAGAGGACAGCCTTTCGTTGCCTCTGGGCAGCCTGGCACACATGAGCGATTACAAGCTGCAGTGTCTCCACAACGACCGCCGAGTTGCCCACATTCTAACTTGTGCTGATTACTGGGTGGCCACGCTGCTGGATCCCCGTTACAAGGACAACGTACCGTCCTTAATTCACTCACTGAAGCGCGATCGCAAGATGCGCGAGTACAAGCGCACGCTGGTAGACGCGATGCTGCTGGCATTCCCACCTGACAGCGGGGCCACAGTGGAAGCACAAGGCAGAGGAGGAGGAAGAGGTCGCCAATGCAACCAGGGCACCACCAGCACCTTAGAAGGCAGGGTTAGCATAGCTGAAATGTGGAAAAGCTTTGTCAGCACGCCACAACAAACAGCAGCACCAGCAGCTCATATGGAACGTCTTAGCAGGAGGCAGCATTTCACCAACATGGTGGAGCAGTATATGTGCACACGCCTACATGTAGTGAATGACGGGTCTGCCCCCTTCAACTTCTGGGTCTCCAAATTGGGCACATGGCCTGAGCTTGCCCTTTACACCTTGCAGGTGCTGGCGTGCCCTGCAGCCAGTGTATTATCTGAACAGATATTTAGCACGGCTGGGGGCGTTATCACAGACAAGCGCAGCCACCTGTCCAGAGACAATGTGAACAAGCTCACGTTCATTAAAATGAACCAGGCATGGATCCCACGGGACTTTTCCGTACCTTGTGCAGAATAGCGATGGATACCGACCTTACCCAGCCATTGTTCTATTTTTGCTCTTTCTCACTCTTTTGAGGTGTACCCTCATTTAAAATTTCTGAAAAAAAGCAGTGTTGGCTACCTCATCCTCCTCCACCGCCGCTTCCACCTACACCCCCCATAGGTGTGCGCAGCCTATTGCATTAGGGTGTGCACCCCAAAGTTTAAATACACATGCATGTGTTTGCCTACATGTACATGGCCCTGATACATTACTCTCCCTGCTGGCAAAGTGAAATAGAGCAGAGCAGGTCTGAGGGAGATCTTTCCCATCTCCTCACTGGCAAACAGAGCGATAATGCTAATGTTCCCTAGGTGATTAGGGTGTGCCCAGGTACACCCGGCACACCCTGTGCGCACGCCTATGACACCGCCACATCCACCACCACCTCAACCTCCTTCCTACTCCATATGGGTCTCGTCCTTCAGAGATGAAGAACATTGTTTTATTTTTCTGTGTTTTTTTTTGTTGTTTTAAGTTATTTCCCTATCCACATTTGTTTGCAGAGCACTTGCCATGCTCTTAACTACGTTTTGCTGCCATTTTCAGCACTCTAGCCCTTTCCTTTGGTGTTTTAGAGCCATTTTAGTGCCTGAAAGTTCGGGTCCTCATTGACTTCAATGGGGTTCGGTGTCCGGGAAAAGTTTGGCAAAAGTCCGGTCCTTTTTTTTTTCAAGTTCAGCCGAACCCGCAGAACACGGACATCCAGGTGTCCGCTCAACTCTACTAATAATGTGTTGTAAATACTGTTTAGTGTGTAATTTGTATATATATATATATATTATGTAACCCTTTCAATAAATGTGTATTGCGGATTGAACTACCTCTTTTGTTTAGAGATCTCTCAGGATCTAGATGTGTATAGGTGCATGCTACTACAATGATTGGGGTGTATGCACATTTACACATAATAAAAGGCAACAATGCCATCATTACAAGTGGGTAAATGCAGGGCAGTATTTTAATGGTGGGCATACCACCGATCGATTGGTGCGAATGCAGGAATCTGTTAAGTTCTCTTTTTCATTGTGCCCACAGGCTGCATGAAAAAAAAGAACATTACAAAACATGTCCAACAAGGACCAACAACGTACTGGTATGTTGCTGGACTTTGAGTTGTTATATTGAAATGATGCCTGAGGGTTTAGGCATTATCTTGGTATTATTTTTTTCAGCTGGTGGTTGGCTTTCATGTAAAAGCAATTCTAGCAGCTAGTTAGCTGCTAGACTGCTTTTACAAGCAGTGGGAGGGGACGTCCCGCCCCCTTCCATGGTTTTCTCTGGCTCTCCTGTCCCACTGGGGAACTCGAGAATGTCTTTCTGAGGAGGACTAAGTGAAGGGGGAGATCAAACCTACACATTGATAAACAGCGCTATTGCTGGTTTATAACTTTGCCACAAAGGGTGCCTCACTTCGCCCATTCCCTCTAAAGAGTCAGCACAATCACCTCCGAAGAGTCAGCACGTTTTGCACCTTACTGTATTTTTGAAAAGCCAGCACAGTTGCACTTTTTGCATATTCTTTTTTGTTGTTATATTTATTGGACTTTGTCTTGGGACTTTTATGAATCACTATTAATTGACTTTATATTTATAAGAAAAAGTTTTTTCCGTTTTTTCTTTTTTGATTTTGTCATGAATCGATGATAATTTATTGTGGTATCACACAAATTAGCAACCAATATCTTTTTGCACAGATCCGTATATCTATTTATATTTATTTATAGTGAAGCACAATTTTGCACAACTTATTTTAAAAAATGCATGTTTGATCACCACCTGATATGATCACATGCATATATATATATTTTTTTATATATACACATTGAAGTCACTAATCATTTAGCACTGTGCACTTTTTGCATCTTGTATTTGTATTTTTTATGTACATTATATATGTTTAATTGGGGATGCATGTGTCACTTTAGGACACACACTTTTTAGTACAGTTGCGCCGATTTCTATATTTTTATTCATTGTATTGCTGCATTTTCTTGCAGTCAATTGACAGCAATTGTAAATCTTTTTTACTCTTTAGAAAGCCCTAGATTTCCCTGGTGCTTGGTGCAAACCATTTTACTAACACGAGAATGCAGCCAGTGGTGCTGCCAGCAGACCATAGAGCTGATCGGAGACCAGAATCGCTCCAATCATCTCTATGGCCTAAGAAACCAGAAGCTAGGAGCATGTCATGACTTTGGTTTCATCAGATATAAACAGCGCCATTGGGAAATTGGGAAAGCATATTATCACACCAATCTTGGTGTGGTCAGATGCTTTAAGGGCAGAGGAGAGATCTAGAGTCTAATAGACCCCAAATTTTTCAAACAAGAGTACCTATCACTATCTATTGCTATCATAGGGGATATTTACATTCTCTGTGATAACAATAAAAAATGATAAAAAAATAATAAAAAAAAAAACAACAAAAGGGATAGTGTAAACATTAAACAAAAAAGCAAAATAAATAGTAATTTAAAAAAAAATATATTACAAAAAGTGCTCTGGTTAGGAAGGGGGTAAAACTTTCTGGAGCTGAAGTGGTTAATTTTGCTGTAGGCTTCTTGGCAGCCTCTCTGACCAGTTTTCTTCTCTTTTCATCAATTTTGGAGGGACGTCCCGTTCTTGGTAATGTCACTGTTGTGTCATATTTTCTCCACTTGATGATGACTGTGTTCACTGAGTTCCATGGTATATCTAATGCCTTGGAAATTCTTTTGTACCCTTCTCCTGTCTGATATCTTTTAACAATGAGATCCTTTTGATGCTTTGGAAGCTCTCTGCGGGCCATGGCTTTTGCTGTAGTATGTGACAAAGAAAATGTCAGGAAAGACCTACTAGAACAACTGAAGATTATTTGGGGTTAATCAGGGGCACTTTAAATTATGGCAGGTGTGTACTGACTCCTATTTACCATGGATTTGAATGTGATTTCTTAATTCTGAACACAGCTACATTCCCAGATATAAGAGGGTGTGCACACTTAGGCAACCACATTATTTTAGTTTTTTTATTTTTACTTCCCTCCCCCCTAAAAGATTTTAGGTTGTTTTTCAATTGAGCTGTACAGTTTATAGGTCACATTGAAGGCAGGAAAGTTCTAAAAATATTTATCTTTGTCTCATTTTTTTACATAACAGAAACCTGACATTTTAACAGGGGTGTGTAGATATGTTATAGCCATTGTAAGTGGCTAATGAGAGAAGATCTCCACAAGGGATAGTGTCTTTTTACCCCACTGATGGAATTCATTCCCAGGGAGACTAAATTGTTTACATGTAACTGCTTCCCCTGCAAAATATCTGCTTCCACTTACACTTAGATACATGGTGGGTGTTAAAGTAAACAACAAAAAAAGAAAACAAAAGTTTCTGGAGTAAAAGGTGACATAATAAGGCAAATCTCAACATAAACATTTCTAAACTTAAAACTAAAATGTAATTTATTACAGTTCACCATTCCTATAAGGTGGCTGCATTAGTTTTCTTTTTTTAGCCTTTTTTCCTTAACCAATTTCCTACTGGACACTTTTACCCCTTTCCTGCCCAGGCCAATTTTCAGCTTTCAGTACTGTCACAATTTGAATAACAATTGTGCGGTCATGCAACACTGTACCTAAAAGGAAATTTTTATCATTTTGTCACACAAATAGAGCTTTTTTATGGTGGTATTTAATTACCACTGGGGTTTTATATTTTTTGCTAAATAAATGAATAAGGACTGAAAATTTTGAAAAAAACAAAAACTTTTTCATAGTTTGTTATAAAATTTTGCAAACAGGTAATTTTTCTCCTTCACTGATGGGAACTGATAGGCTGCACTGATGGGCACTGATAGGCTGCACTGATGGGCACTGATGAGGAGGCACTGATGAGGATGCACTGATAGGGGCACTGATGGGCACTGATAGGCGACACTGATGGGCACTGGCAGGTGGCACTGATAGGTGACACTGATGAGGAGGCACTGATGGGCACTGATTGGCAGCACTGATGGGCACTGATTGGCAGCACTGATTGGCAGCACTGGTGGGCACTAATTGGCTGTACTGGTGGGTGCAGTTTGGCAGCACTGGTGGGCACTGTTGGGACTACACTGAAAATCAGGACACTGATAATCAGTGCCATGATTATGAGTGTACATGTCCCTTTTACACAAGCCGGTTATTGGCTCTCATCTCCTCTCCTCCCGCTGTCTGTTTACATCCAAGATCAGCTGTTATTGGACACAGCTAATCACATGGTAAAGAGCTGCTGATTGGCTCTTTACCTCAATTTGTGTTCAGCAGTGTCCGGAGCACACTCCAATCACAGAGCGCGCTGCCCACACCCCGCGGCGGGCGTGATCACGAAAGGCCATCATATGATTGCCTCCTAGAACGAGACGTCTGGGCTGTAGCCATCATTTGGGCTATAGCGTAGTCAACAAGTGGTTAATATCACCTGGCAAACCTTAGAAGAATACACTTCCTTCCTACCACTACACTAACTCCTCCACTATACCTATAGAAGATGCCATAATTGCTACTAGACTGGACTTTCAACATGTCTTCATCTCCATTACATGGCAGGTGGGGGATTAGTAGTGTACAGAAAAAATATTGCATTGTTTGTGCTTTCACCTCAGCTCACAGGAAAGGACAGGGACACCGCCTTTCTGGCAGAATCTAAAGTTATTTTCTGTATTTGCCAAAAACGTTTTTAGTCTGAAAAAGGAAACATTACAAACAGAAACAAAGTAAACATTGCTTTTGCATTTTTTTTTATTCTTCCACTGCCATCTTTGGCTTTGCCACCTTTTATTACATCGCCACATCTATAGCAGAAGACTCCATGGTACGGGAATTATTTTCTTCTGTGCTGTGACTAGGCTTTAGAGGGAGTATTTAAAATTGCTGCACTTACCATACATCTAGTCTAATAAGGTCTTCCTTCTTCCTGCACAAACTGCCAGTGGCAGAAGCTCATATGGAATATAATTTTCGTTGCATTTCATCCGACTCAAGCCAAATCTGAGCTTTACTAATGTAGCCCATTGTGAAGTACTGGCAGGAAAAGGATTTTCTATCTGAGCAGCACAGCAAAGGAGTATTTTATTCTCATCTGATCCTCACAGAGGTGTACAAGACTGGAGTTGTTTTTCATCCCTATTTTTATTTTTTTTTTGCTTTTTTTTTTTGACACTTGAACTCCTTGCACTGATTCAACCCTAGTATTAATTTATTTCTATTCACATTAGCATTTATGTGTTTTTTATTATATTATTATTGCTTTGATGGACACACCTTGGGGTGATTTACTGATTTTAGTTTTCACATTTGTGTAATACCCAGAGGTATTATAGGTTTCATTCACTATTTACGTTAAAATCTAGCGCAGCACATTTTCTTTGTCATTTTTCACAGGCACAGCTGAGCAGCTGGTGTTAGGCCCGCAGCCCGCTGTCCACAAATAAGCAGAGGGAAAGAACATTGTGAGAGTTTTAGTTCTTTACAGACTGAGCTGCTTTGGTGGGCTGGAAGGAGAAAATTGCAGATTCTGAGTGGCACTGGGACTCAGAGGAGAAGTGGTCTACTGTTGCTTTTCTCAAGCTGAGGAGAAAAAGTGTGCAGGTTGCTCAAAGGGACTAAATGCACACCAGGCTGCTAGCAGTCCACTCTTTATTGCACCTGAGGGAGTGAGAGGTACAGTAGCAGACATTATGGGACATCAGGATGCTAGTGGAGCCCGTGGCCTGATCAAAGGTAATGATGTTGTGGAAACTGACGAGCTATGCTTTCCACAGTAAACAGTAAGGGAGATTACAAGAGTTGGTTTGAGACCGCTGCCAAAACCCCACTACACTTTGACAAAAGAGGGACAGTGTTGCCTGCAAGCATCCCAGAGCCAGTGCTTAAAGGGACATTATCCTGAGCGCTCCAACATAAGTGTTGGGCCCCAACGAGCTGGCCAGTGGAAGAAAGGGGGGTTATATTACAGTTACAGACTGCTGTGACCCAGTGTCAGCTTACATTCTGTGATTGGTGAGACATTTGATTACCTCTGCATGAACACTGCTTATTTAAACTTGGCACTTCAACAAACACACTTATATCTACAGTGGGGATCGAAAGTTTGGGCACCCCAGGTAAAAATTTAATGTGCATAAAGAAGCCAAGGAACGATGGAAAAATCTCACATTACAGATTAGACATTCTTATAACATGTCAACAAATGTTGACAAATTATTTTATTTCCATCATTTACACTTTCAAAATTACAGAAAACAAAAAAATGGCGTCTGCAAAAGTTTGGGCACCCTGCAGAGTTAATATCTTGTACTGCCCCCTTTGGCAAGTATCACAGCTTGTAAACGCTTTTTGTAGCCAGCCAAGAGTCTTTCAATTCTTGTTTGAGGTATCTTTGCCCATTCTTCCTTACAGAAGTCTTCCAGTTCTTTGAGATTTCTGGGCTGTCTGTCACGCACTGCTCTTTTAAGGTCTATCCATGGATTTTCAATTATGTTGAGGTCAGGAGATTGTCAAGGCCATGGCAAAACCTTCAGTTTACGCCTCTTGATGTAATCCCCCATGGATTTCGAGGTGTGTTTAAGATCATTATCAATTTGTAGAAGCCATCCTCTCTTTAACTTCAGCTTTTTCACAAATGGCATCAAGTTACCATCCAAAATTTGCTGAAATTTTATTGAATCCATTTTTCCTTCTACTCGTGAGATGTTCCCTGTGCCACTGGCTGCAATACAACCCCAAAGCATGATTGATCCACCCCCATGCTTAAAAGTTGGTCACGCGGTCACGAGGCAGACCGGCGTCCGATGCTACACCCGAGGCTCGCCATCGCTTGGTACCAGCGGCGAACTGCTACTACCGGGACCGGCCTCTGCACGCAGGTTATGCCTCATCTTTTATGACAAGCTTGCTTTGTTCTGTCAATTTAATTGATCTGATTGAGACGGTTCAAGTGCCGGCGCTCCTGGTTAATTCCTGAGGAGATCGTTTCTAAGCCTGTGATAGGCTGATGTTACAGGCGCTTGTTGACCAGATTTCTGGTGAGTGTTTCTGATTTGGGGGAGCACATTGGTGAGGTGGAGGGTCCGGTGTATTCACCAACATACTCACGACCTTGGATTGTCAGGAGAGAATATTATGGGCACACTGCATGATCATATTAGCACATGGACTTTATCCCAGTGGACTGCATTTATATATATATATTTTTTATGCTCTTAGCGCTGCTAGTGTGTTGTAGTATATCTTGTTTGTGATATTATTATATATGCACCTTTATTGTATGTCATTTTATTTATAGCAGCAGCTTTGTTAGATATACTGTTTGTATCAAACATTCATATATCTTTTATACAATAGATTTTAAGGTACTTGTATTTTAGCGCCGGTTGAGCAGGTGTTTATAGTCCCTCGTAGTGCCCCGCCTACTTGCTCCTTTTTTTGGATTTTTGTCTATATATTAATTTGCAAAGTTCAAACTTTTGTTGACATATTATAAGAATGTCTAATCTGTAATGTGATGCCTTTTGGAGATTTTTCCATCTTTCCTTGGCTTCCTAATGCACATTAATACAAATTTTTACCTGGGTTGCCCAAACATTTTCGATCCCCACTGTACTACTGAGCTGACTGCAGGAACTGTCTTTTGACTTCTCAGCTAGTGTGTATGTGATTTTACTGTTGGAGCAAAAGCTCAACTCCAGCTGGGCTTTATATCCTTGAATTGGCAGGACAGGTTACAAGCACTGAACACTGATGTTTTCAATGAAGTGCTGGCTTTCAGGTTGACTATTCTGCTTCATCTACATAAATATCAGAAGTCTTATTTAAGTCTACAGCCAGTTACCAGGTACTTTGGATGTACCATACACTTCATACTGATCTGCAATCTACTGTGCAGTTATCGAGTCAGCCAACCATCTGCACTTTTTTCGCTGACATCTACACCGTCTTTCAATCCCTCTCTCCTGCCTTGAGGCCCCAGCATATATGGCGATCCATTTTCATTATTGCACTGATCAGCAACACAGTTAATTTCCCATGGAATCGGACCTTACTGTTTGTATCTAGTATTACCCACACATACATATTGACTTATTAAATAGATGCATGCTTGAATGGAGGAGTGTGTGAAGCAGCTGCCTGTCCCAAATGACAGCGTTGTCAATTTTACAAAATAATTGGTGAAGGTGTATTTTCACTTATTTTTGTAGTGTTTCCATTTTTTCTACAATAAAGTAATGTTTTAATATATGGCACTCTGTGATGAATCTTTTGAGATTTCTTCCTCTTTAATATTATATGTTTATTAGTTTAGAGGCCACCCTCATAATACTTATTTAATTAAATTCCTTATACGAGGGCCTTTTTTCCTAAATAACAGCAGGTTTTACTTAAAGGTTTATCTTTCCTACTGCTACACAATTGTTAGTAGTTGAGCTGGATCTTTTTATATTATTTACAGACTGCTGAACTGTCATGGTGGCATAGGTATCCTTTGTTATGCTTGCCTCAGTACAGGGTTTAAGAGGGGTTGCAGGAGTGTTGTCACCATTGCAGGTAAGGGGAAATCTTCTAATGGGGACACCTATTCCAGGAACAACTATCACTTTTGAATACGTGCTTTAACTTCCTGTTATGTCTTTGAGGTAGAAACTGAAAGAAAATGTCCCCAACGGTAGACAGAGAGCACAAAAATAATCTGACAGGGGTTCTACCCTTACCCTACTCTAACCAAAACTAAAATAAAAGTTTGAGCTATACATAAATTTTATTACCTGTATAAATTGTGACCTGTCAGGAATTTATTAATTCTGAAATATAAAGTTCTGGATAGAACCACTTTGAGCTTCTTTCTTGAGTTCTCCAGATTTTCATTATGTTCCACTGACTTGTATCCTGACAGTTGCATTATTATAACTGATATTATTAATAAGGCTGCCAGATTTACATGTATAACGCGGTCATGGCCTGTATACATTGTTAGCATTGTACAAGGTGCAAAAAGACCTAATATCAACATTAAATTATCTTTCACTGGTCTGACTCATTTGATGAAAGCAGAAATATTGGGCTGTTCTTTTCTTAAAGTGACCATAAACTTCCTTTTTAATTAAAATAAAATAAATTCAAGATTTCTAAATATAAGTAGAATGTGTTTTCTAGATCTCTCTTCCTTTGCTTCATCTCTACAATGCAAGCTTTTTTCTGTTGTTCTAAGATTCCCTGTTCAAAGATGGCTACATTCCTTCTCCATGCCCCCACTGTTTATGTTATTTGTTTGTTTTTTAATCAGATTTTACTTTTATTTTTTCAAACTGTTCTTAGGTAACAAACAACATAGAGACATAGAAAACAGTCACACAGGTAACAATAGTTTACAAGGGGTGGAATACAATAGGACCACGAAGTAATAGAGCACTAGAAAATATCAAATGGACAATTCACAGAAAGCAGGTTTAGGTTATTGCATATAAACATCATAGACATTATTTGAGGAACTCAAAGTGCATCAATGTTACAAGCAGCTCAAAGAAGGCTCAAACACACCTTTTATATCCATCCTAGTTACCTATTATGGGTTTATGGCGCCTGCAGCCACATGCCAGTGGTTCTAAACTAGATAATCTTTTTTCAGAGACCCCCTCTGTTCATGTGTGATTCTTTCAAATGCTAATATTTTGTTAAGTTCAGAGATCCAGTCACATTTTTCCTATTATCAGTGCCACTCACTATGATTTTGATGAGTATAGCAATCGATCCTTATCCGCTCCCAATATCCTATATCTCTGATTTGCCTATCCATCCACACCTGTGCAATCTGTCTGGCTGTGCCAGAGGGGAATATGTGTGCACCTCTTGGATGCTTCTGAGATAGCCTGTTTTTCACACTGATTATATGTCAGCTTAAGTATTTTGAATAAGATGACACAATGTGAAATATGTATGATGACTTAGTATTGGCTATATATTATGTAAATATACTCTTGAAGAAGCCAACCAGGCAAAACGCGTCGGAATGAGTTATCTTTCCTGCTCTGATATGTGTCTCATTATAGCACCGATATGGATAAGATACTAATATCTGCATGTGTGGTATACACATAGAGCAGGTCCTCTATCATCAGGGGTGTACTGGTTGGAGTATTATGGGTGGATACAATTTCTTGATTTTAATGAGATTACTTTTCTCAATTTGTCTTTTATAATACTCTTTTTGTAATGTCTTTATCTTTATTCTACAAGTATATTTATCTTTATGTATGTATTGGTATTGATTCTGAGAGGGGGTTTTCAGCACTTTTAAAGTCCCACCTTTATACTTTTTTTTAGTTCAATCTTAGTTTATTGAAAAAGAAAGAATTTTACATAATGTGGGGAGAAGCAGGAAAGTAAGAAACATACAGAAAAAAAAATCAGGCATGACACATAGTGGTCGTTATGAATAAGTGCATACAACAATCAATATCAATAAGTGCAGATAAGAAATGTAAACCTCCAGGGCCATCGGATCCCGGTTGCATAGTAGCTTAAGGGCTCTTTCACACGGGCGTTCCGTATGTCCGTTTTTCATCCCTTCCGATTGCGGATGAAAAACTGACATAATGCAAGTCAATGGGATTGCGGATGTCGGCGGATGTACATCCGCTAACATCCGTTTATCGTCCGGTCTGCTCATGTCCTTTTTTTTGGACTGAAGAGAACCCTATTTTTCCTCCGTAAAAAAAACGGAACGGACACAAAACGGATGTTAGCGCTGACATCCGCTCCGATCATATCCTTTTTTTTTTTTTTTTCCAATAAAATACAGTATAATATGTAAACTTTGACCCAGGTAGTGGTCTAGTGGTCTAGGAAGTGACAACAATCACCAGTTACCACACCCCAAGTACCACACCCAATACAAGCAGCAGTCATGGCCCGTGATGTGTCCCACGAACGTCTGATCCAGCTAGTACATGCCAGGCCTGGCATTTGGGACAAACATTGTACCGAGTATAGTGACCGGATCACCAAATCCAGGCTGTGGGAGGAAATTTTCAAGGACGTGACCCCCAACTGGACCTCCTTGAGTGATAGGCAACGTCGCATACGTGGTAAGTGTATCTTTTGGGGGGATGTGAGGGTGGGGTTGTCATGCTGAGACTTGTGGTCCACCTAATTGTGACATATGGGTGGACTACAAGTCTCAGCATGCTAAAAGAGACAGATAGGTGAAATGTAAAGTTATATTACCGTATCTTTCACTGTTTGCTTGCTGAGACTTGTGGTCCACCTAATTGTGACATATGGGTGGACTACAAGTCTCAGCATGCTAAAAGAGACAGATAGGTGAAATGTAAAGTTATATTACCGTATCTTTCACTGTTCGCTTGCTGAGACTTGTGGTCCACCTAATTGTGACATATGGGTGGACTACAAGTCTCAGCATGCTAAAAGAGACAGATAGGTGAAATGTAAAGTTATATTACCGTATCTTTCACTGTTCGCTTGCTGAGACTTGTGGTCCACCTAATTGTGACATATGGGTGGACTACAAGTCTCAGCATGCTAAAAGAGACAGATAGGTGAAATGTAAAGTTATATTACCGTATCTTTCACTGTTTGCTTGCTGAGACTTGTGGTCCACCTAATTGTGACATATGGGTGGACTACAAGTCTCAGCATGCTAAAAGAGACAGATAGGTGAAATGTAAAGTTATATTACCGTATCTTTCACTGTTCGCTTGCTGAGACTTGTGGTCCACCTAATTGTGACATATGGGTGGACTACAAGTCTCAGCATGCTAAAAGAGACAGATAGGTGAAATGTAAAGTTATATTACCGTATCTTTCACTGTTTGCTTGCTGAGACTTGTGGTCCACCTAATTGTGACATATGGGTGGACTACAAGTCTCAGCATGCTAAAAGAGACAGATAGGTGAAATGTAAAGTTATGTTACCGTATCTTTCACTGTTCGCTTGCTGAGACTTGTGGTCCACCTAATTGTGACATCTGTCATGTAATTAAGTTCATATTATCCATTTTTCATAGGCAAAAAAATCATCACGAGATGGAGGTCACAAAGGGACCGCTACAGGAGGGAACTGAACGATGAGGCTGAGGAGAGCAGAAGTGGGGCAGGAGTCAGCCAGAGGAGGAGAAGTCCTTTTTTTGAAATGCTGTCATTCCTGCATAATGTTATGGATAGTGTTGAGCGAACACGGACTGTATTATTCGTGTTCGTACCGAATAATTGGATTTTTTGTACCCGAACACGGACACGGACACTTTACTGTATGTTCGGGTAAAAATCCGTGTTCGGTCGTTTTATTTCCGGGTTTTGCATGCTTTGGCGCTCTTTTCATGGCGGGCTTTCAACAGCCAATCAACAATCGTTTAACTGGTGTGCCTTAAGCCATCCCAGCCATGCCTGCAAATGTCTTAGTAGCTGTGATTGGCCGTCTGAAGCATGTGACCAAGTCTTTATAAGTTCGAGGCAGCCGCAGCGGCGTCATTATGCTGCTTATATCAGGGACAGAGCACACATCAACTGCTGATTAGGGAAAGATAGGCAGGAAAAAAACATTTGTGTCCGGATAGAATTGAGGGACAGGTCGGAGTGTTTAGGCAGGGCGAGTTGTAGGCATTTTAGGGATAGAGTCTGCTGAATTATAGGGTCAGTGTCTTCTACAAACTACAATCGATATTGCTGTGTGGGGGGTGGGGTGAATCTGCACTCAATCCTGATCTACGATCTCTTCTCAATCCTGTTAGGGACAGAGTCTGCTGAATTTTAGGGAAACTGTGTTCTACAAACTACAATCGATATTGCTGTGTGGTGTGGGATTGGAGATAGGCAGGTGTCAGTGATCCACATCCATTTTTCTGTGTGTGAGCTGCAGTGAACACAATCTTTTTGGGCTGCAGTGAACACAATCTTTTTGGGCTGCAGTGAACACAATCTTTTTGGGCTGCAGTGAACACAATCTTTTTGGGCTGCAGTGAACACAATCTTTTTGGGGTGCAGTGAACAAAATCTTTTTGGGGTGCAGTGAACACAATCCTTTTTGGTGTGCAGTGAACACAATCTTTGTGGGGTGCAGTGAACAAAATCCTTTGTGGGGTGCAGTGAACACAATCTTTTTGGGGTGCAGTGAACAAAATCCTTTTTGGGGTGCAGTGAACAACATCCTTTTTGGGGTGCAGTGAACACAATCTTTTTGGGGTGCAGTGAACAAAATCCTTTGTGGGGTGCAGTGAACACAATCTTTTTGGGGTGCAGTGAACACAATCTTTTTGGGGTGGAGTGAACAACATCCTTTTTGGGGTGCAGTGAACAAAATCCTTTTTGGGGTGCAGTGAACAAAATCATTTTTGGGGTGCAGTGAACACAATCTTTTTGGGGTGCAGTGAACACAATCTTTGTGGGGTGCAGTGAACACAATCTTTTTGGGGTGGAGTGAACAACATCCTTTTTGGGGTGCAGTGAACAACATCCTTTTTGGGGTGCAGTGAACACAATCTTTTTGGGGTGCAGTGAACACAATCTTTGTGGGGTACAGTGAACAGAATCTTTGTGGGGTGCAGTGAACACAATCTTTGGGGGGTACAGTGAACACAATCTTTTTGGGGTGCAGTGAACACAATCTTTGTGGGGTGCAGTGAACACAATCTTTTTGGGGTGGAGTGAACAAAATCATTTTTGGGGTGCAGTGAACAACATCCTTTTTGGGGTGCAGTGATCAAAATCCTTTTTGGGGTGCAGTGAACACAATCTTTTTGGGGTGCAGTGAACAAAATCCTTTGTGGGGTGCGGTGAACAGAATCTTTGTGGGGTGCAGTGAACACAATCTTTGGGGGGGTACAGTGAACACAATCTTTTTGGGGTGCAGTGAACACAATCTTTGTGGGGTACAGTGAACAGAATCTTTGTGGGGTGCAGTGAACACAATCTTTGGGGGGTACAGTGAACACAATCTTTTTGGGGTGCAGTGAACACAATCTTTGGGGGGTACAGTGAACACAATCTTTTTGGGGTGCAGTGAACACAATCTTTGTGGGGTGCAGTGAACACAATCTTTGGGGGGGTACAGTGAACACAATCTTTTTGGGGTGCAGTGAACAACATCCTTTTAGGGTGCAGTGAACACAATCTTTGTGGGGTGCAGTGAACAACATCCTTTTAGGGTGCAGTGAACACAATCTTTGTGGGGTACAGTGAACAGAATCTTTGTGGGGTGCAGTGAACACAATCTTTGGGGGGTACAGTGAACACAATCTTTGTGAGGTGCAGTGAACACAATCTTTGTGGGGTGCAGTGAACACAATCATTGTGGGGTGCAGTGAACTCAATCTTTGTGGGGTACAGTGAACACAATCTCATACTTCTGAAGATTTGAGGGTGCTGCCTGTTCCATACTCCCCCTACTCCTCATCTAGCCTTTTAGGGGTACAAACAATAGTAATTGGGGCCTAGTGTGGTTGTGTACGTGTGATATACATACACTTTTTTTGGATCATATTTTCTATTCCGCTATTTAATCAAAAACCTTTGGGGATCAGTTAAATTGGGGGATAGTCTGTGTTGGTACGTGTGAGAGAGATCCACCTTTCCAAGTTGTTGGGGTTCATCTCATACTTCTGAAGGTTTGAGGGTGCTGCCTGTTCCATACTCCCCCTACTCCTCATCTAGCCTTTTAGGGGTACAAACAATAGTAATTGGGGCCCAGTGTGGTTGTGTACGTGTGATATACATACACTTTTTTTGGATCATATTTTCTATTCCGCTATTTAATCAAAAACCTTTGGGGATCAGTTAAATTGGGGGATAGTCTGTGTTGGTACGTGTGAGAGAGATCCACCTTTCCAAGTTGTTGGGGTTCATCTCATACTTCTGAAGGTTTGAGGGTGCTGCCTGTTCCATACTCCCCCTACTCCTAGCCTTTTAGGGGTACAAACAATAGTAATTGGGGCCTAGTGTGGTTGTGTACGTGTGATATACATACACTTTTTTTGGATCATATTTTCTATTCCGCTATTTAATCAAAAACCTTTGGGGATCAGTTAAATTGGGGGATAGTCTGTGTTGGTACGTGTGAGAGAGATCCACCTTTCCAAGTTGTTGGGGTTCATCTCATACTTCTGAAGGTTTGAGGGTGCTGCCTGTTCCATACCCCCCCTACTCCTCATCTAGCCTTTTAGGGGTACAAACAATAGTAATTGGGGCCTAGTGTGGTTGTGTACGTGTGATATACATACACTTTTTTTGGATCATATTTTCTATTCCGCTATTTAATCAAAAACCTTTGGGGATCAGTTAAATTGGGGGATAGTCTGTGTTGGTACGTGTGAGAGAGATCCACCTTTCCAAGTTGTTGGGGTTCATCTCATACTTCTGAAGGTTTGAGGGTGCTGCCTGTTCCATACCCCCCTACTCCTAGCCTTTTAGGGGTACAAACAATAGTAATTGGGGCCTAGTGTGGTTGTGTACGTGTGATATACATACACTTTTTTTGGATCATATTTTCTATTCCGCTATTTAATCAAAAACCTTTGGGGATCAGTTAAATTGGGGGATAGTCTGTGTTGGTACGTGTGAGAGAGATCCACCTTTCCAAGTTGTTGGGGTTCATCTCATACTTCTGAAGGTTTGAGGGTGCTGCCTGTTCCATACTCCCCCTACTCCTCATCTAGCCTTTTAGGGGTACAAACAATAGTAATTGGGGCCCAGTGTGGTTGTGTACGTGTGATATACATACACTTTTTTTGGATCATATTTTCTATTCCGCTATTTAATCAAAAACCTTTGGGGATCAGTTAAATTGGGGGATAGTCTGTGTTGGTACGTGTGAGAGAGATCCACCTTTCCAAGTTGTTGGGGTTCATCTCATACTTCTGAAGGTTTGAGGGTGCTGCCTGTTCCATACCCCCCCTACTCCTCATCTAGCCTTTTAGGGGTACAAACAATAGTAATTGGGGCCTAGTGTGGTTGTGTACGTGTGATATACATACACTTTTTTTGGATCATATTTTCTATTCCGCTATTTAATCAAAAACCTTTGGGGATCAGTTAAATTGGGGGATAGTCTGTGTTGGTACGTGTGAGAGAGATCCACCTTTCCAAGTTGTTGGGGTTCATCTCATACTTCTGAAGGTTTGAGGGTGCTGCCTGTTCCATACTCCCCCTACTCCTCATCTAGCCTTTTAGGGGTACAAACAATAGTAATTGGGGCCTAGTGTGGTTGTGTACGTGTGATATACATACACTTTTTTTGGATCATATTTTCTATTCCGCTATTTAATCAAAAACCTTTGGGGATCAGTTAAATTGGGGGATAGTCTGTGTTGGTACGTGTGAGAGAGATCCACCTTTCCAAGTTGTTGGGGTTCATCTCATACTTCTGAAGGTTTGAGGGTGCTGCCTGTTCCATACCCCCCTACTCCTAGCCTTTTAGGGGTACAAACAATAGTAATTGGGGCCTAGTGTGGTTGTGTACGTGTGATATACATACACTTTTTTTGGATCATATTTTCTATTCCGCTATTTAATCAAAAACCTTTGGGGATCAGTTAAATTGGGGGATAGTCTGTGTTGGTACGTGTGAGAGAGATCCACCTTTCCAAGTTGTTGGGGTTCATCTCATACTTCTGAAGGTTTGAGGGTGCTGCCTGTTCCATACTCCCCCTACTCCTCATCTAGCCTTTTAGGGGTACAAACAATAGTAATTGGGGCCCAGTGTGGTTGTGTACGTGTGATATACATACACTTTTTTTGGATCATATTTTCTATTCCGCTATTTAATCAAAAACCTTTGGGGATCAGTTAAATTGGGGGATAGTCTGTGTTGGTACGTGTGAGAGAGATCCACCTTTCCAAGTTGTTGGGGTTCATCTCATACTTCTGAAGGTTTGAGGGTGCTGCCTGTTCCATACTCCCCCTACTCCTCATCTAGCCTTTTAGGGGTACAAACAATAGTAATTGGGGCCCAGTGTGGTTGTGTACGTGTGATATACATACACTTTTTTTGGATCATATTTTCTATTCCGCTATTTAATCAAAAACCTTTGGGGATCAGTTAAATTGGGGGATAGTCTGTGTTGGTACGTGTGAGAGAGATCCACCTTTCCAAGTTGTTGGGGTTCATCTCATACTTCTGAAGGTTTGAGGGTGCTGCCTGTTCCATACTCCCCCTACTCCTCATCTAGCCTTTTAGGGGTACAAACAATAGTAATTGGGGCCTAGTGTGGTTGTGTACGTGTGATATACATACACTTTTTTTGGATCATATTTTCTATTCCGCTATTTAATCAAAAACCTTTGGGGATCAGTTAAATTGGGGGATAGTCTGTGTTGGTACGTGTGAGAGAGATCCACCTTTCCAAGTTGTTGGGGTTCATCTCATACTTCTGAAGGTTTGAGGGTGCTGCCTGTTCCATACTCCCCCTACTCCTAGCCTTTTAGGGGTACAAACAATAGTAATTGGGGCCTAGTGTGGTTGTGTACGTGTGATATACATACACTTTTTTTGGATCATATTTTCTATTCCGCTATTTAATCAAAAACCTTTGGGGATCAGTTAAATTGGGGGATAGTCTGTGTTGGTACGTGTGAGAGAGATCCACCTTTCCAAGTTGTTGGGGTTCATCTCATACTTCTGAAGGTTTGAGGGTGCTGCCTGTTCCATACCCCCCCTACTCCTAGCCTTTTAGGGGTACAAACAATAGTAATTGGGGCCTAGTGTGGTTGTGTACGTGTGATATACATACACTTTTTTTGGATCATATTTTCTATTCCGCTATTTAATCAAAAACCTTTGGGGATCAGTTAAATTGGGGGATAGTCTGTGTTGGTACGTGTGAGAGAGATCCACCTTTCCAAGTTGTTGGGGTTCATCTCATACTTCTGAAGGTTTGAGGGTGCTGCCTGTTCCATACTCCCCCTACTCCTCATCTAGCCTTTTAGGGGTACAAACAATAGTAATTGGGGCCCAGTGTGGTTGTGTACGTGTGATATACATACACTTTTTTTGGATCATATTTTCTATTCCGCTATTTAATCAAAAACCTTTGGGGATCAGTTAAATTGGGGGATAGTCTGTGTTGGTACGTGTGAGAGAGATCCACCTTTCCAAGTTGTTGGGGTTCATCTCATACTTCTGAAGGTTTGAGGGTGCTGCCTGTTCCATACCCCCCCTACTCCTCATCTAGCCTTTTAGGGGTACAAACAATAGTAATTGGGGCCTAGTGTGGTTGTGTACGTGTGATATACATACACTTTTTTTGGATCATATTTTCTATTCCGCTATTTAATCAAAAACCTTTGGGGATCAGTTAAATTGGGGGATAGTCTGTGTTGGTACGTGTGAGAGAGATCCACCTTTCCAAGTTTTTGGGGTTCATCTCATACTTCTGAAGATTTGAGGGTGCTGCCTGTTCCATACCCCCCCTACTCCTCATCTAGCCTTTTAGGGGTACAAACAATAGTAATTGGGGCCTAGTGTGGTTGTGTACGTGTGATATACATACACTTTTTTTGGATCATATTTTCTATTCCGCTATTTAATCAAAAACCTTTGGGGATCAGTTAAATTGGGGGATAGTCTGTGTTGGTACGTGTGAGAGAGATCCACCTTTCCAAGTTGTTGGGGTTCATCTCATACTTCTGAAGATTTGAGGGTGCTGCCTGTTCCATACTCCTCCTCCTACTGCTCAACCATCCTTTTAGGGGTACAAACAATAGTAGTTGGGGCCTAGTGTGGTGGTGTACGTGCGAGATACATACACTTTCTTTTTGATCATATTTTCTATTCCGCTATTCAATTAAAACCTTTGGGGATCAATTCAATAGCGAGATAGTCTGTGTCGGTACGTGTGAGATCCACCTTTCCAAGTTGTTGAGGTTCATCTCATACTTCTGAAGATTTGAGGGTGCTGCCTGTTCCATACTCCTGCTCCTACTGCTCAACCATCCTTTTAGGGGTACAAACAATAGTAATTGGGGCCTAGTGTGGTTGTGTACGTGCGAGATACATACACTTTTTTTGATCATATTTCCTATTCCGCTATTCAATAAAAACCTTTGAGGATCAATTGAATTGCGGGATAGTCTGTGTCGGTACGTGTGAGATCCACCTTTCCAAGTTTTTGGGGTTCATCTCATACTTCTGAAGATTTGAGGGTGCTGCCTGTTCCATACTCCTCCTCCTACTCCTCATCCATCCTTTTAGGGGTACAAACAATAGTAATTGGGGCCTAGTGTGGTTGTGTACGTGCGAGATACATACACTTTTTTTGATCATATTTCCTATTCCGCTATTCAATAAAAACCTTTGAGGATCAATTGAATTGCGGGATAGTCTGTGTCGGTACGTGTGAGATCCACCTTTCCAAGTTTTTGGGGTTCATCTCATACTTCTGAAGATTTGAGGGTGCTGTCTGTTCCATACTCCTCCTACTCCTCATCCATCCTTTTAGGGGTAGAAACAATAGTAATTGGGGCCTAGTGTGGTTTTGTACGTGCGAGATACATACACTTTTTTGGATCATATTTCCTATTCCGCTATTCAATAAAAACCTTTCTAGGGCAAGATCTTAAATTACAGAAATATGAGGAGACCGTCAAATAAGGGCCGTGGCCTGGGTCGTGGTGCTGCTGGTAGAGCTCCTGTTGCAAGGAGAGGACGTGGTCGATCTGTGCCAGCTACACGCACAAGTGAAACACCTTCCTCAAGTGTGAGTAGGCGACAGAACCTGCATCAGTATTTGGTAGGGCATCAAACGCCCCTAGAAGTGATGAGGCCAGAACAAGTTGAGGCGATAGTAGATTGGTTTGCTGCTGACAGTGCCTCCAGTTCCTTCACATTGTCTCCCACCCAGTCTACTGCAGAAAGGTCAGAGTTGGCAACTGCAGCCAATGTCCAGCCGTCTTTCACCTCACCCCCTTGCAAATCAGGCCAGCAGTCTGAGCCCCAAGCCATACAGCAGTCTCTTATTCTTTTTGAGGACTCTGTCAGCAGGGTTTCCCAGGGCCATCCACCTAGCCCTGCCCCAGAAGTGGAAGAGATTGAGTGCAGCGATGCCCAACCACTTATTTCTCAAGATGAGTACATGCAAGGATCATCGCAGCACGTCTCCGATGATGACGAAACGCAGGTGCCAACTGCTGCGGCGTTCAGCATTGTGGAGACCGACAAGGAGGGCAGGGGTGAAGACTGGGTGGAAGATGATGTGGAGGACGATGAGGTCCTCGACCCCACATGGAATGAACGTCATGCAGGTGACCTGAGTAGTTTGGAGGAAGAGGCGGTGGTCGCACAGAGCCACCAGCACAGCAGAAGAGGGAGCAGGGTGCAGAAGCGGAGCGGCCGTGCCCTAGACACTACGCCCGCTACTGCCCAACGCAGCAAGGGAACGAGCGCACCAAAGTCAGCTCAAAGGAGTTCTCTAGCGTGGAAGTTCTTTAGAAAATGTGCTGATGACAGGACACGAGTGGTTTGCACCCTGTGCAATCAGAGCTTGAAGCGAGGCATAAACCTTCTCAACCTGAGCACAACCTGCATGATCAGGCATCTAAGTGCAAAGCACGAGCTGCAGTGGAGTACACACCTTCAAAACCAAGAAACGTCTCTGGCTCATCCTGCTTCCTCTTCTGCTGCAGTCTCGGCCGCTCCAGCCACATCTGTAGTGATACCGGCACCTGCCACCCCGCAAACAGACGATCTGTCAGCAACACCACCACCTGGGTCACCAACAACCATCTCCACAATGTCCCGTGGAAGCGTTCAGCTTTCCATCTCCCAAACACTTGAGAGGAAGAGGAAGTACCCCCCTACCCACCCGCGATCCCTGGCCCTGAATGCCAGCATTTCAAAATTATTGGCCTTTGAAATGCTGTCATTCCGTCTGGTGGAGACGCACAGTTTTAAAAACCTTATGTCGGTGGCTGTCCCACAGTACGTCGTGCCCAGCCGCCACTACTTTTCCAGGCAAGCCATCCCTTCCCTGCACAACCAAGTGGGGGAAAATATCAGGTGTGCACTGCGCAACGCCATCTGTGCCAAGGTCCACCTAACTACGGATACGTGGACCAGTAAGCACGGTCAGGGGCGTTATATCTCCCTAACGGCACACTGGGTAAATGCAGTGGCGGATGGGCCTGAGGCGGATAGCAATTTGGCGCATGTCCTTCCACCACCGAGGATTGCAGGGCGCTTCAGTTTGCCTCCTGTTCCTAACTCCTCCTACTCCGCTTCCTCATCCTCTACCGCCTCCTCATCCGGACAGCGTAACACCTTCACCACCAACTTCAGCACGGCCAGGGGTAAACGACAGCAGGCAGTTTTACAACTTGCCTGTTTGGGGGACAAACCACACACCGCGCAGGAGTTGTGGAGGAGCATGGAACAGCAGACAAATGAGTGGTTGCTGCCAGCGAGCCTCAAGCCCGGCCTGGTGGTGTGCGATAACGGGCGAAATCTCATAGCAGCTCTGGGCCTAGCCGGTTTGACGCACATCCCTTGCCTGGCGCATGTGCTGAATTTGGTGGTGCAGAGGTTCCTTAAAAACTACCCCGATATGTCAGAGCTGCTGCAGAAAGTGCGGGCCGTTTGTGCGCACTTTCGGCGTTCTCACCCTGCTGCTGCTCGCCTGGCAGCGCTGCAGCGTAACTTCGGCCTTCCCGCTCACCGCCTCATATGTGACGTGCCCACAAGGTGGAACTCCACCTTGCACATGCTGGAAAGACTGTGCGAGCAGCAGCAGGCCATAGTGGAGTTTCAGCTGCAGCACGCACGCGTGAGTCGCTCTGCGGAACAGCACCACTTCACCACCAATAACTGGGCCTCCATGCGAGACCTGTGTGCCTTGTTGCGCTGTTTTGAGTACTCCACCAACATGGCCAGTGGCAATGACGCCGTTCTCAGCTTAACTATCCCACTTCTATGCCTCCTTGAAAAAACAATTCGGGCGATGATGGAAGAGGATGTGGCACAGGATGAGGAGGAGGAGGAGGAGGATGAAGAGGTAACATTTCCAAGGCTTTCAGGGCAGTCATTCGCAAGGGGCTCCGAGGGTGGGTTCCTGCACACGCAAACGCCAGGGACGCAATTGTCCAGCAGGGGCACAGTTCTGGAGGATGAGGAGGATGAGGAGGAGGAGGAGCTGGAGGAGGAGATGGAACCATGTTCACAGCAAGGTGGCACCCAGGCCAGCTCATGGCCATCACTGGTGCGTGGCTGGGGGGATACAGAGGACACGGACGATACACCTCCCACAGAGGACAGCCTTTCGTCGCCTCTGGGCAGCCTGGCACACATGAGCGATTACATGCTGCAGTGTCTCCACAACGACCGCCGAGTTGCCCACATTCTAACTTGTGCTGATTACTGGGTGGCCACGCTGCTGGATCCCCGTTACAAGGACAACGTACCGTCCTTAATTCACTCACTGGAGCGCGGTCGCAAGATGCGCGAGTACAAGCGCACGCTGGTAGACGCCATGCTGCTGGCATTCCCATCTGACAGCGGGGCCACAGTGGAAGCACAAGGCAGAGGAGGAGGAGGAGGAGGTCGCCAACGCAACCAGGGCACCGCCAGCACCTCAGAAGGCAGGGTTAGCATGGCCGAAATGTGGAAAAGCTTTGTCAGCACGCCACAACAAACAGCAGCACCAGCAGCTCAGATGGAACGTCTTAGCAGGAGGCAGCATTTTACCAACATGGTGGAGCAGTATGTGTGCACACGCCTACATGTAGTGAATGACGGGTCTGCCCCCTTCAACTTCTGGGTCTCCAAATTGGGCACATGGCCTGAGCTTGCCCTTTACGCCTTGGAGGTGCTGGCGTGCCCTGCAGCCAGTGTATTATCTGAACGGGTATTTAGCACGGCTGGGGGCGTTATAACAGACAAGCGCAGCCGCCTGTCCAGAGACAATGTGGACAAGCTCACGTTCATTAAAATGAACCAGGCATGGATCCCACGGGACTTTTCCGTACCTTATGCAGAATAGCAATGGATACCGACCTTACCCACCCATTGTTCCATTTTTGCTCTTTCTCACTCTTTTGGGGTGTACCCTCATTTAAAATTTTTGAAAAGAAGCAGTGTTGGCTACCTCGTCCTCCTCCTCAGGGCCAGATTAATGTAGGGGCTATTGGAGCTGCAGCTCCAGGCCCCTACCTTTTATATAGGCCCCGGGTTGGCCATATTCACTGTTACCGCTCTTCTGTCACTTGTAAACACAGAAGTCTGGCTTCTATGCTCGCTTCCCCAGGCAGCACCCTCAGAACCTCCCCACACAGCGTGAAGGCCGGACAAGGAGGGATAGTTGGCGATGCATGGATGTGTTTATGGGCTTCAGAGACAGCATCCCATGTTGAATTAGGCATGCATGGCTGCACCCTTCCTCCTCTGGGTGCATGGCAAGGCACGGCCCTTAAGGCCCTTCAAAATCCTCAGCACCAAGCCCATGATGCTGTTAATCCGGCCCTGGTCCTCCTCCACCGCCGCTTCCACCTACACCGCCCATAGGTGTGCGCAGCCTATTGCATTAAGGTGTGCACCCCAAAGTTGAAATACACATGCATGTGTTTGCCAGCAGGGAGAGTAATGTATCGGGGCCATGTACCTGTAGGCAAGGAGAAATAGAGCAGAGCAGGTCCCAGGGAGATCTTTCCCATCTCCTCACTGGCAATGCTATGTGCCCTAGGTGATTAGGGTGTGCCCAGGCACACCCAGCACACCCTGTGCGCACGCCTATGTCACCGCCACATCCACCACCACCTCAACCTCCCTCCTACTCCATATGGGCCTCGTCCTTCAGAGATGAAGAAGAACATTGTTTTATTTTTCTGTTTTTTTTTGTTGTTTTAAGTTATTTCCCTATCCACATTTGTTTGCAGAGCACTTGCCATGCTCTTAATTACGTTTTGCTGCCATTTGCAGCACTCTAGCCCTTTCCTTTGGTGTTTTAGAGCCATTTTAGTGCCTTAAAGTTCGGGTCCCCATTGACTTCAATGGGGTTCGGTGTCCGGGAAAAGTTCGGTAAAAGTCCGGGACACGGACCCGGACTTTTTTTAAAGTTCGGCCGAACCCGTCGAACACGGACATCTAGGTGTCCGCTCAACCCTAGTTATGGACTTAAGACCGTGAGTACAAAGCTGTCATTCTACGTAAAATTTAATCAATTTGAAAAGTAGGACAAATAATTTATCAATGTATTGTATTACAGCACCAGCTCCAACATTACAGAAACAGAAGAGGAGGGGGAAGAGGTCACCGAAGCAGAGGCTGACACAAGTGACCACGAATCACAGCCTCAAACTTCTGCACAGGTGTCTCCTCAACATGCTCAAGTCCGCACGCCAAGACAACATGTAAGTAAATTTTACCAAACCTAAGCCCCTATTGTAAACATTAATAAAGACAAATGTTCTAACAAATTTCCCTACTGTACAGGTTCCCAGAGCTTCTAGAGGGTCACAAAGAAGAGGTGCTGCACCAACACCAATGGACACTGCCATGATGAAGTTCATGGAGGATATGAGGGCCATGCGTAGGTCTGAATCCATGGACCCCTTCCTAGACTCAAACAATTATGATGCTGCATTCCTCCGCAGCCTATATCATCATTTGGTCCAGACCCCTAATAATAAAAAAATGGAGGTACAAATGCAGATATCTCATGTAACCATCACATGTATAAAAGCTGCAATAGCTGGGGAACCCATACCAGAATATAATTTGTATCAAAGGCCAGTCCAGCATCCAATGATGCCAAGTACATCACCTGGCCATTATGGTTATAATCCATCCTACCCCCCTAACCCAACCCTGCCATATAATAGGATGCCAACCCATACCCTCCCACCATGTGGACCCCCATCCCATGCACCACCATTTACCCAGTCAAAGCCCACCAGCAGCCAGCAAACGTCAAGCTCTCAGGACTCCTACATGTCCCAAACGTCTGCATCTTCCTCATCAACGCATTTCGGGAATGCTCCAAGTCCCTATTATCAGGACTTATAAGGTTGACTTTGGATTTTGAATTGTCTTTTATTTCATATTAAAATCACAGAGGTTGTTATGTGTGATGCTGTTTAAATTAAAAAAAATTTCTGACAAAGAATTTGTTTTTATTCTTTTATTGAACAAATGGAAACTATTATATTAATGAACAAAAGGAAAATAAGTGCAGTTACAATCTTTAAAAAGATTACATATGGGCATACTGCCATGGAACCTCTCCTTCAGGGGTCATGAAATAATCTGCGAATTTATCTCGTAGAGCAAGAGCTGAATGGTTCGGGCGCAGTCCACCATATTGCACAGAGGGCAAATGTGTTTCATCTTCATCATCCATGCTCAAGCCTTCTTTATCACGTACGATATTGTGCAACACACAACATGCTTTGATCACTTCTTCGGCATTATCCACTTTAAGTTGAATGGCACTATGGAAAATGCGCCACTTGTTTGTTAAGATTCCAAATGTGCACTCAACGAACCTTCTTGCTCTACTCAGTCTGTAGTTAAAAATCCTTTTTTGGCTTGTTAGATTATGTTTGGCGTATGGCCTTAAAAGGTGACGTGAGAGGGCAAATGCTTCATCAGCCACTAAAACGTGAGGTATAGCTGGTCCATTTGTTCCTGGCAGTGGCTTGTCAGCAGGTAGGTTTAGACGTCCATCTAACAGCCTTCTACCCATAGCGGATGTCCTGAAGACACGGGAGTCAGCAGAGCTACCATATGCACCAATGTCCACCATAATAAATTTATAGTTGCTATCACAGATAGCCATCAGCACCAATGAAAAAAATTTTTTGTAATTGAAATAACTGGAGCCTGATCCAGGAGGCATTCTAATTCGCATATGTTTCCCGTCAAGGGCACCAAGGCAGTTGGGAAATTGGGTCTTCATCAGGAATCACTCAGCTATTTGCAACCACACATTTTCATCAGGGACAGGCATTGCAATCGGTGTTAGCTCCTCCCATATGGCCTTGCAGGTGTCATGAACGATCATTGATATTGTAGAGATCCCCAATAGAAAATAATGGTTCAGACACGTAAATGTCTGCCCGGATGCAAGAAACCTAGGCATAAGGAAATTAGACAAGAATTAACGGAAAAGTACATTTTAGTTGGTAATTTCATGTTATCTGACATTTGCCCCTAGCATATAGCATGACATATAGCATGACAACAGCATATAAAGCATGACAACAGCAGCTGACTTACCTGAGAGTCACTAGCAGACGCTCCGCTGGCGGCACACTGCGTCTCATATTGGTGTCCATCCGCTGAAGACGTGGTAACAATTTCTCCAAGACAAAATCAAATGTCGTTACGTTCATTCTGGTGAAATTGAAAAATTTAACCGGATACCGTCTTAAATCCGCATAGTGTAGGGACAGAAATCCCTCAGAGGGCCTCTTTAGCATCATCGGATGAACCCAATAGGTGCGACGTTTTCGCTGAACAGTCTCCCTCCTCCGGCTCTCCACTCCCCTCACATAATACAGTAGCATAAGACATGTGACATCATCCCAAAATCGGGAAGGGGCCATTGCTCGCTTTGATATAAATCACAAGAAATGAGACACAGGAACACACAGGCAGACACACTGTATGCACACTGGGACCACAAAGCAGCATGGGAAACCCAATGCATGCTGGGTTAAGAGCAAAGTGACATGGGAAATTATGAGTCATAAAAAAAAAGGATGAAAAACTGATATGAAACTGATGTAAAACGGATGGAAAATGTATAGAAAAATGATAAAAAAAAGCATGTCAGCGGATGTAAAACGGACGTCGGCGGACAAAAAACGGACATCGGCGGACAAAAAACGGACGTCGGCGGACAAAAAACGGACGTCGGCGGATGGAAAAACGGACGTCCGCGGATGTCAAACTGATGTAAAAATTGTCATCAGTGTCCGTTTCATAACAAAAAAAAAGTGACGGAACTGAAGATAAAAACGGAACGCCCGTGTGAAAGAGCCCTAACAAACATCAACTTGGTGTAACATAGCCTAAAGAAAAGATAAACAAATAACAACACTGGTAGAGACACCACTGTAGCAGGCTTTGCAATTGAAGATGGTGTGCAGTGAGTAAGGCAGTGGTAAATATCCAGGCCTCCTACTGAGAAGCGCCTAAAAACAACAAATAAGCACAAAAAAGGATTGCCTAATGGTGCCAGTGGTATACCAGAAGAGGGGTATAGAAGGGAGTAATGTGGGATAAAGCAGGAGAATGTAGACAGAGGGAAGCCAAGGGGGCAAAGAGGGGAGAGGAAATTAGGAGGGGCCGCCTACATCCCACTACGGCCCCCCAGCACCTGGCAACACAAGTGTTTCATACTTGTTTTTTTGCATTTAATTTAGGGATGTGGTGCTGACATATTCAGCCAGACTCATGTTCTTATATTTTTTTTACATTTACTAGGAGCAACATTGGCAACCCATGTAAACATGAAAACTCTATGTGCTGCAAATATTGACCTTTACCTCACAGTAGTCAAAAAAGCATCAAGTTCAAGAGTGTCAAAGTAACACAAAGTGATTGATTGCAAATGGAAGTACCATATACTTCATTAAATTTAAGGATAACTGCATCCCAGTATCTTACTAATGTTTTTTGGGCATCGCCAAATAAAGTGTACCGGGCTGCCCGGTGAAACAAATGACATGCAAAAAAAGCTGGGGTTCTGAAGACCCAATGAAAAATAAAACATTGTGTCAACCTATGAGGGGGAGACATACAGACTGTGGTGAGCATGCACAGAACAAAAAAGAAGCCCAAAAAGAGACTTAAAAAAATGTAGAGCCATGGTATACTTGATATTTTAGAATGATCAATGTGAAAAAAAATGAGTTTAGTGTCACTTTAAAGAAGAATGTTAGGCAAATCTTTTTTTTTTTTTCATATTTGATAGAGCAAGGAAGGGTTATAACCACTGTCAGATTTTTTTTCGCCATCTGTCTCCCGTTGCGGAGATTTCACTTCACTTTCTGTCCCATAGCCAGACAGGAAGAGAGAGGGAAACCCTGGAAGTTAAGGAATTCTTTGAGGACCCCTATGTCGCCAGAACAAGTGTCCCTATTGTAAGAATGTAAGGAAAATGGGCATAATTTATGCCCTTATTTTCCCCATGGGGTAGTTAACAGGGCAGTTTCTTTATTGAGTTAGTTTTAGGCCTATGGATTAATTTAAGTAGGTGCTAGGTATAGGCTGAGGTAGGCCTGGGTCATAGAGGGCTTTTGAACTTTTGACCTGGCCCTCCTGAGTCTATTTTCCCGCTCATTGTAGGTCTGTAGCTAGGAAGATTTTGAACTGAGGGTTTTTTTCCCGCCCAATACCTAGCCCTGTATCTGGGGAGATTTTGTGGGTTAGTCAGCTTCCCGCTCAATTTTGAGGTCTTAGAGCCATAAACCGGCCGTTTCTGGTTCAGAATTGGGCTATTTAAGGGGGCTCATTGCCGCCTTTTTCATTCAGTCATCGCTAAGAAGACCAAGAAGATTGAACCTCAACTTCCCCCCCCCCTCCCTTGGATGTCGCGGCTAAATTTATTATTTGAGGGTCACCTTTGTTTTTGCAAAGGGGGACAATATGTTTATATGATATGGATAAAGTTTTGATGATGTGTCATTTAATGGCACCCGGATCTTGGTGATTGGGTGGCTTACAGTGTTTCATATTTGTTATATTTTAAATATTTATTTATTTATGTTTTATTACAAATAATAAATGGCCGCGGCCTAAAAATTTTTTTATTCCAACAAAAGAAAGGTGTGGTGTCAATTATTTGTTTTAGTATAAGTATAAGTTAAGGGTGATCCTGGATACTACCCCATTCCCCTTTTAATGTTCTGGGGACATCGCAAAATGTGGGATTTTCTTTTACATTCACTTTCAATGATAATGGTAAACAGGACAAATAGAGAGGGTGAATCATCCTAAAGGGGGCACAGAAAGCAATAAAAACTGACAAGCATTCTAATCCTTCTCCTGTCTATCCAAAATGTTAAAAAAGGTTTTTCCTTTAGTTATACTTTAATGATAGCCAAAGAAAGGTTTATTGAAACATTGAAATTATTTCCAGGTAGTCAGGAGGAAAAGGGCCATTCTGATATAGAGTTTATTTATTTTTTTGAGAAATTTGGAATTTATTAAAGTGGGCTGAAAACCAGATCTTTTCAGTGAATTCTTGGAGAAGACAAAAGAAAAAAGAACAAAACCATTTTAATACTTTAGTCTGTATGGATGTACGTGCACATATCCATGCTCACAAAAATCATTATGTCTGTACATAGACCGGCTCTGCACGTGTCACCAGAATAACTGAGGAGGAAGTTCAGTAAGGAAAGATGCATTTGGTTTCAAAAACAGTTTGTCCAAAAGAGGGACATGTGAGAGCTATGAAGTATGTACTCACCTCTAATAACTGCACAAGACTGAGCTGGATTGGCACCTAACACTGGTAAAAATTGATCTGCATGCCTCAATTGCTTGTCCTGGTTCCCTTCTACTGTTGAACATGCAAGCAACACTAGAAAAGGTGGACAAGGCAAAACTGGTTTTGTGCCCAACACTTGCATAGTGTGAGGATAAAAAGGAAGATACACCATCAGTCAGGGAAGCTGTGAACATGCAAGTGCAAAAGAAAAGGTGAGTGGCTGTCATGTACCTGGTATAGGCAAAGCTGATGTGAGGGCCAAGCACAGAGCTCCTAGTTAAAACTAAATTGATGAGCTGTAAAAGCTTTTAAAGCATCACCTGTGGGGATTTTTGGGCACCGTAGTTTTTTGCGATATCACGGGTGCACGTTATTTTAAGACTTGGCATGTTTGGTATCTATTTACTCAATGCAACCTCATCTTTTATATTTTACCAAAATTATATTGTGTGTGTTTGTACTTTTATCATATTTTTTACTGAAAATTTGCATTTAATAAACAGTTACGCAAATATCACGTGACAAAAAAAACTACCATCTTTCATAAAAAATATACTGTTCTAGGAGTTTAAGTAATTTTATCGTCAAAAATAAGGAATTCTGGCATCCATTGAAAGCCCTCAAATTTTATACAATAATAAATATCCCTGTTTTATTCTTTTTTATCTGCTAAGTGCTACAGCAACTGTAAATCCTATGCAGACAGCACTACAGCACTTGGACTACAACTCTAATGTATATAATCATAAACAGTGAAGTAGCGCAACCGTATGTACAATAATTTGTTTAAAAAGTTCAAAATAATAAAAAGTAAATTCAGAAGTGTGTGGCAGACAGGCAATGTGTGATTTACCACTCTAATGTAGAAGGAGAAGCTCAGCTCTGCAAATACCCCTCAACCCCCTGCCCTGAACACTGCTGTAATCAACAGCACTGCTCAAGGAGTGACAAATGCTAATTAGAGTCATGTTTAGGGGGGGGATATCAGACCACAGAGCTTGTGTATTAAAGCTGAGGGCTGACTCTCCGATATGCTAGAAACAGAAGTTTTTTTAATCTTTTGCAGCTCCTATTTGATAACAAGGTAACACATGCATATTTATTACTGTATATGCAATGTGATTGTATTTCAGAATACATTAAAGCATATCTATGGTCAAAATAGAAATTATTTTTTGACAATTAATACTCTTGGAATCCAAACAACTCCCTTTCATCTGATCTGACCACATGTTAGCAGATATTTCTCGCTAGACATGTGCAGAATAGAAAAATGTGTTTTGTTGATTCATTTCCGAATTCTTTTAGTTTTGTTTTGTTTATTATTATTAATAATAATTATTTAAATAAATAAATTTTCTAACAAATTCCACATTTTGGAACAATTCAAATTCAGATCGGTTGAAAAATGATCGACTGATTTGAATTCTGTGTGAAGAATAGCTGGTTGTTAGGGAGCGAGCTGGAAAGCCACGTCCTTAACAACTGTTGACTCATCAGTTGTCAGCAGGCTGCCCACTGACAGCTGAAAGTAAACAGGATTGCTGGCAAATAAAAATTCTGAAAAAAAAAATGGGGTCTCCCCTCCCAAAAAAAAAAAAAAATGGCATGGGACCCCCCCCCCAATTCCATACCAGAGCCTTATTAGAGGATGCAGCCCAGCGGGCCAGGAAATGGGGAGGGTGAGTGTGCACCCCCCCTCGCCCCTGAACCATACCAGGACACCAGTTTTTGACAGGTCCTTTATTTAAAAAAAAACATATAAACGCCAACTCGAAAAGAAAAAAAAAAAAACAGGCCCGACCACAACTTCCCCCATCCAGGGACACAGCTTAATGACAGATAAACATAAGGGTGGGGGTTACCCAGTGACTTAACTCACCCCCATGCCTACCTCTAATTGGGCGAGTGTTATTATGGAGCAGGATCACCCGGTGACGTCACTGGGTAACCCCACCTCCATGGTTACCTGTAATTTGAATATAACACCTGCCCAGTGAAAAGTATACATGGGGTGGGGCCACCGGTTATGTCACTGGGTAACTCCCACCCCTATGTTTACTATGTTTACCTATCATTTGGCTGTGGGCCCCCTTTCTAATAATCCCCCACCTGTAGACCACCACAACCAATGGGACAGGGTTGTGAGGAAGAGGCCCTTGTTTCCATCAACAAAAGCACCCTCTCATGTTGAGGGCATATAGCCTGGCATGGTTCAGGAGGGGAGGGGTTGCTCACTCATCCTACCACCTTTCCTTTCCTATGTACAAAAGGGTCTGGTGTGGATTATGGGGGGGCCCCATGCCATTGCAAAAAAAATTTTGGGGGAGAACCCGTGCATTTTTTTTTTACATTTTGGCCCGGGGTTCCCCTTAAAATCGAATTCAAAAGATCTGGTATGAATTAGGAAGGAGGGCACACGTTGTTTTTTTTTTTTTTTTTTTTTAAATGTAATGCTATTCTGAATAACCAATGGTAAAAATACAAAACGAGTTACAAAATCCTAAAAAAAAAAAGAATTGGTCGATTAACGCAATATTGAACCAATTTGTTTTCAAAATTTTGGAATACGTTTTGTATCTTCGGCATTCCTTTTGTATATTCAGAAATCAGAATAGCTGGTTGTGGGCAGCTGCCGGTGTCCTCACTGACAGTAGAATGTACACAAAACAATTGCTGGTTTTAAAAAAAAATCTGGTATGGTTTTCAAGGGAAAACCCACGAGAAAATATTTAAAAAAAATTATGTGCCCCCCCCCCCCATATCCATATCAGACCCTTATCTGAGCATGCAGCCCATCAGGCCAGGAAAGGGGGGGTGAGCGCCCCCCCTCCTGATCCTTGGCAGGCCACGTGACTCATCATGTGGGGGTGCTTTGGGGTAGGAGGGCACCCTCCCCCCAAAGCACCTTGTCCCCATGTTGATGGGGACAATGGCCTCTTACCCACAACCCTGGCCCGGTGGTGTACAACCCTGCTCATTCACAAAAAGTGCTCAAAGCATTAATAAAAACACAACACCAGTTTGAACATGTTTTTGACATTTTTTTTGCCATACATTTCACAGATGCTGTCTTCTCTTCTGAACTACAGAGGTGCTGAGAGAAAGAGTTACACGAGAGTTACAGGAGGTAAAGTCAGTACATTAATCACCGCTTGCAGGCAGCAAGGTACCATGGAACATGTAGTCCTCAGAAATCAAAATTAAACAGCAGACAAGAAGCTGTAAAGCACATCGGAAATCCAGGATGTTGTGTAAAGAGAGGACCAGCAGACAGGCAGCACCCACAACATGAAAGGAGATTTTTCAAGTAAAGATTGCTGGATTGTCAAATATAACTATTGTCTGTATTGATATTACAATGCTGATGTTAAAGAAGTTGTAAACCTTCTAAAAAACAATGAAAAAAAAAACTTGAAAGACAAAGACATTGCATACTAGCTCAATTTGAAATACTTACCTTAGAACGAAGTCCCCAAAGCGGCGTCTGCACACCGCTGACACGGCCGACATGTTCACCCGTCTCCCTTCCGGGTTCACGTCCTCCGGTCATCTGATTGGCCAGGGCCCGTGATGACATCACGGCACCGCCGTTCACGGCCCAGGGCACTGAAAGAATGGCATGGGAGGCCGTTCCTTCAGAGCGCATGTGCCAGTGATGTCACTGGCTTCATGCAAAGTAAATATTTCCTAAACGGTGCATGTTTAGGAGATATTTACAGTACCTATAGGTAAGCTTTATCATAGACTTACCTATAGGTACAAGTTACAGAGGAAGCTTTTCTTCCTCTTTAAAAAATAAAAGCACATGTTGTGACTATAGTTCTCCTTTAAGAAGGTTCAACATGGTTTTAAGACATGCATCGTCTGGGTCTGCAAATAACATTTGCTTATGTGAGGCACAGCCAGGCAACTAGCATTTTCAAGAGTTCAGCAATACAGGCCCCAAAACTTCCTTATGTGAGGCTCCATTCACACCTAGGCGATTTGAATCGTGGGCAAAATTGCTGTGCTTCAGCCCACGATTCCAAATTGTGGCAAAACGCAGGACACGTTTGTGATGCCATTACCTCCTAATGGCACCCCAATTGTGGTGCGCTTTTGAAGTGATTGTCGCTTTGCAATCACTGCAAATTCTCAACATGCGAAGCTTATTGCTCAAAAAGGAGCAGGAACTTATTTTGGGTGACAGCTTCCTGTGTTGTGGTTTGCTGTGATTGCAGTGCGATTGCCGCACTGCGATTGGGGTGCCATTAGGAAATAATAGCATTGCAAACGCATCCTGCGCTTTGCCGTGATTTAGAATTTGCCGGCAGAATCCTGGTGCTTCCGTCAGTGATTCAAATCGCCTAGGTGTGAATGGAGCCTCAGAGTTACTTTATCAACTGCTGAGATAAGTTATTAGTCATGTAGGGAGTGCTGACAAGGGTAATCTGGTGTATTTTCTGCATGCAAACATGCTATAAAATATTTTATTATTGGAGCACACGAAACAGAATATTGGAGCAACACATAGCAAATTTGCTAAAAGCAACTAATGCAAATGAACGGAAAACCGCTTTTCAAATATTTACTGGATTCTCTTCAAGTATTCGAGGAGCAATTTTACAAAGTCTTCTATTTAATTTATCTTCTGTTGCCCATTGATGTCATACTCATTTTTTATTACATTAA
This sequence comes from Pelophylax lessonae, assembly GCF_965119305.1. Classification (NCBI taxonomy): domain Eukaryota; kingdom Metazoa; phylum Chordata; class Amphibia; order Anura; family Ranidae; genus Pelophylax; species Pelophylax lessonae. The sequence goes on from NC_138772.1 coordinate 451,601,758, forward strand.
TTAGTACTCTAGTTGGTTATATGGCTTTTAGAGCTTCTGCAGACTAATCAAAAATACATATTTTGGACACTGGAATTCATACAGGCTTTTAAAGGACTTCACAATGATTTATGTTTTTACCGCTTAACCGAATAAACCAGCAACTGTACAAAACGTACTGTTTATGGCTCTTGGAAAATGTATTATACACACTGTCACTGAGGATTACAATTAGCAACTGCAAGATAATACGTTTTAAATATGAGTTTTTATATGACGTAAAATAAAAAAAGACACCTACATGGTCTGATGTTTCTAAAGGTCTTTTTGTTTTAATATTCGAATAGTTGAGGGTGTATATTGATTTAGGCGTTGAAGTAGAACTCCACCTAAAGCTTTAATTTGATTGTTGGAAAGAGCTGGGTCCTCATTGCTGTCCATGGCACTGACAGTGAGATCTCAGGTCACCTCTTGTCCTGCAGAACCCTTGTTTTTTCTATAAAATATGATGGCTTTACCAAAGGTAATGCAAAAGTGGGCATAACTGTTTTGATTAACTTACATAGGTTGTACAAATTTCAAATGTTGGTAGAGTAACTCTCCCTCTATAATGACACCAGTCTCTAGGGAGGGGGCCAAGCTCACAATCCCTCTCGCTACCAGGGCCTTCTGTCACCCATGCCATGTCACTACAACTCCCGCTGGCTGGCTAAGCACCTGGCATTGCTTCATCCCCTAGCAGTGGCAAATTAGCCTCTTCTCCTTTTACTGCAGGTTAGATCCTTGTAATGTATTCACACTGACTCCTACTCACCCCCTTTCCAAGCCCTTTTCTTTCATATACCATGCACATCTTTAGTGAATTCAGACCAGGCAGATTGACTTAAAAACAAAGTTCTTTTACTGAAATAGGTAAGTTACCAAGTGAACAGTTCACAGAGTTTCATCCATACACAATACTGTAAAGTCCTCTACATGCCTTTTTAGAGTTTCACTTGTGCTCCCTTGTACCCCATAATGTGATTATACCTTAAATTGGTAAGTCCATTAGTAAATTTAGCAGCAAAGTCTACATCCCTTGGAACCCTGACTGGGTTCCCACAAGAGGTAGTGAAAGTAACAAAGTGGTGATTACATCCTCATCAGAATGTTATAAAACAGCGCTATCAGGAATGTGAATTAATCAATAAATAAATAAAATCATCCAATAATGAAAAATAAATGACAAAACCATCCAAAAATTATATATAGTAAAGTGCACTAGTGATAAAAAAAGCAGCAATTCATACATATAAAGGTGCAATAATATCAAAAATTAATTATGGTGTTAATAGTGCAAAAGTGCTGGATAAGGTGAAGTCCAAAATAGTCCATTCAAAATTTCAATAAAGTGCTGAATAAAAGTGCTTGAAGTGTTCCACACGGTGACAAAGTGCTTCAAAAGACCCTTTTGGGGATCCACTCACCAGATTTTTATGGTAATCAAGCCTCAAATAAGCAGTGGTTTTCCAGCATAATATAGCCCATAGGGATAGGTGGGTCAGCAAGCCTCCAACCTTCAACTACAGTTTCCCCTCGGATAGGCACTCAAAAAGGAAGGGAATGAGCCAGAAATAGTGAAGCCCATAGGATATTTATTGAAATATCAAAGATTAAAACTACTCACATAAGTGTAAGAAAAAACCAGCATAGGATAACCACAGTAACAGCGTAGTATGCGTCCACTTCCGGGAACGCTGCCGGCGTGCGTTCCACGGGGTATAGTAAGTGACATTGTGTGGTTGCCGTCTGCCAGGAAGTACTTCGTCCCATTTTGGCCGCCTCCTGATTTATTTATTACTATTATCTATCACTTAGTCACTTTACTCCATACAATACCCTTGAAGCGCGGTACTCACCCCCCCCCCCCCCCTTAATTCTAATCCACACACATTGATGTTTAATGAAACTTTATATTGTAGAAATTGAATGATCACAGATATAAGATACAGAAATGGCACTACATACAGTATGTTTCCGGTTAAACACTTTTTCAAGCAGAAAGGTAATGTCCATCAACAAATCCCTTTTTAGAAGTATAATTTGAGTTTACAGACCACAGAATGTCTGAGGAGCACTTCCCTTGGAGGAGGTATCCAGATTATTGGGTCAACCTGCGATCCCCAAAGTCCTTGCAGTTTGTCTGGCTGAGGGTGGAAGAAAGTTCCCTGAAGCTGGCCAAAGGGGAAACTCCACTGTAGGGGGAAACGTTCTCTTTCCCTCTTTATTAAACATTTCTACCTAACACTGGTTATGCTCTCTCTTTTTAACAAGTGGGGCTCTATCCCTGACCTACTTCCACACACTAAACACAATGAATGATGCAGAAACTGCTATTTAACCACTTTGCTGCCTGGAGCCTATAATGGGAAACAAATTAGTCCTCAATGGGTTCCAGCCAGCCTAGAGAAGCGGCACAGCGTCGCCTTCAGGTCAGTGGACAAACTGCAGCCCAACACCTGCCTACAAGCATTGCAGATAACAATATATGCTTTTTTGCAAAATAAATAAATATAAAAAAAATATAGTCGCGCAATAAAGCTATAGAAAGTATCAGGCTATCATCATTCTTTGCTGTCATGCTGTCACTTTCAAAATGGTAATGTGTTTCGTAGAAGTAACAAAAAGCATATTGTAGATATTAAGAGCATGATAAATACTTCTATTATTCAATGTATAAATTATCCAGCTAGGTATTTATTTGGTTATTTAACATCTAATTAATCATTCCATGCATATTATACAGCTTGATAACAGAAAAGCTGTGATAGATATTATTCTAACTAGGATTCTCCTGGGTTCCCTAGAATAATCAAGTTTTCTGTTATGAAATGCTCTACTTTTCAACATAGCCTCACTTGAAAATATAAACATTAAAGATAAACAAGAAAAAAAAAGACCATACTGATATTAAGATAAAGGGGATAACTCAAAGCAGTGTTGAATAGGACCTATGAAAAAGCGCAGCGCCCACTGGAGGCCCCTGGATTTATACCTGAACTTATGCGATTTTGTGTTTGTTTTTAATGTTTTTGCATGTGTAAATGAGTGTTTTAGAGAATAATTTCAATCATTTACATATAGCTTCAAGCTTCAAGCATTGTAGTTTTACCCAATGCAGTGGAAAACAGTAGGATCAAAAACACTTGTTACACTCCTTACAGGCTCAAAAACACTTGTTTTGCATGTTTACAGGTGCTCCTATTAATGTCTATTTGGAAAAAAATGTCCAATTCTGCTTCAAAAGTAGCTTGTGTACCTTTTGGAGCTTCAGAGGTTGAGCTACTGGTGTCTGCATGCTCATACATGATAAGTCACTATTTTAAAGCATGGAATTTTGTTTTGGAGCTTTGAGCTTCAATCTAGAAAAAGGCATAAACTGTGAAGGTATGAAAAAGTATTGAAAAAAGTGGGAAGGGGCTTCTGCCAGGTATAGCAATTCTCCTTCAGCATCACAGCTCCTTCCTCCATAATGGGGGAGGTTGGACAATGGACTTTTATTGGCTGTTGCCACAGCCCAGGACTTTCACTGGCTTCCACTGCAGCCTGGACTGCTTGTCCTTAGGTAACTGGATGACTATGACCAGCCACTGTATGACAGAGACCTTTAGCTCTGGCTACCGCACCAGATGGGAGGGTCAGAGTAGCAGGGACTAGCACATAGAACAGAGAGCCTGCATGTGAGTCAGGAGAGTCTCTTGTGTGGACCAAAAGCCTGTAAGGAGAAGGCCCATAGGGCTGCTGCAGCTGCTGATTCTATGCCTGTTCATTTGTTGAGAGCCAAACAGCAGGGCTCAGGGTCCAGGGTCCAAGATATAGCTATTATTGCTCTGCCTGGGCTACTGTGGTTGCAGTGCTGCTGTGCATCTAAACAGTGGGGAGTTAAACTGCTGAGCTGAAACCACAAGGCTGCTGTTGCCTTCCAGCCAGTGTCCTGCTGTTCAAAGATTCTGCTGTACAGTATTCTAGTGTTCCAGAAACCTGCTGTTCCAAGTGTCATGCTTCTGTGTGAGATAGAGTTCCATAGATCCCTACAGAAATGCAGACAGAATATATGCAAAGTTTTTGGTTGCAGAACAACACAGGGCATAACCTCTCAAAGAAGATCATTGTCCTACTGTCTCCATTCAGCAGCTGCGACTTTGTTCCACTTCATAGCCACCCTGGACAGGACTGCACCATGACCATTTGGACTTCAGCAGTGTACTTGGGGGGTGAGAGGCATGCAGGCCGCCATTATGTGTTATTATTTTCACTGCCCCAAGCTGCTGAAAACACATACCCATAGGGAACTGTGGTCTCCCTGTTTCAAGGATTGCAAACTCCCCCTTGAGGAAAGAGCACTCTGATGTGAGGAAAGGGCAACAACCAACACTGGCAGAGCCTAAATTTAGTTCCACTGGCCAGTGGCTAGGTAGGACATTATTGTATTGGATGGGCCATTCTTTTATTGATGCACATGTGTACAGTGCTAGCATTTACCCTGTCTAAAAAGTTGCAGGTTTTACTTTAACCACTTTACCACCGGAGGATTTTCCTGCTTTACGTCCAGGCCACTTTTTGCGATTCGGCACTGTGCGATTTTAACTGACAATTGCGCGGTCATGCAACACCAAACCCAAAACGAAATTTACGTCCTTTTTTCCCCCACAAACAGAGCTTTCTTTTAGTGGTATTTGATCACCTTTGCACTTTTCATTTTTTGCGATATTAATTAAAAATGCGACAATTTTGAAAAATAACAATATTTTTCTACTTTGAAAGTTAAAAAATATCCAATATATTCAATTTTTGTCATATATTTAGGCCAAAATGTATTTAGCTACATGTCTTTGACAAAAAAATTCTCAATGAGCGTATTTTTAACCACTTTAAGACCGGAAAATTTTACCCCATTCCTGACCAGGCCATATTTTGTGATTCGGCACTGCATTATTTTAAAGGACAATTGCGCGGTTGTGTGATGCTGTACACAAATTAAATTTATGTCCTTTTTTTCCCCACAAATAGAGCTTTCTTTTGGTGGTATTTGATCACCTGTGTGATTTTTACTTTTTGCGCTATAAACAAAGAAATAGCGCCAATTTTGAAAAAATAGCAATATTTTTCACATTTTTTTATATGAAATTCCCCCCCCAAAAAAAAATGTAAAAATCAAAATTTTTTAACATTTTAGGCCAATTTGTTTTCTGCTACATATTTTTGGTAAAAAAAATCTCAATAAGCGTATTTTGATTGGTTTGTGCAAAAGTTATCGCAGCTACTAACTACAGGAAATTTATTTCATTTTTATTGTTTTTTTTTTTTAACTAGTAATGGCGGCGATCTGGCGGCAATCTGCGATTTTTTTTGTGGGACTGCGACATTGCGGCGGACAGATTGGACCCTTGACTGACATTTTTGACACTTTTGGGGGTACCAGTGACATTACTACAGTAATCAGTGCTATAAATATGCACTGTTACTGTAAAAATTACACTGGCAGGGAAGGGGTTAACTTTTATTGGTGATCAAGGGGTTAATGTATGCCTGGTGCTTACTGATGTGTGTGGGGGGAGGGGACTGTGTGACACAGGCACAGATCGCAGGTTCAGCTATGCTGAATCCTGCAATCTGTCCCTGCCTGTCACTTAGGAGATCCGCCCGCTTTGTTTACACAAGCGGGTGGATCTCCACACTCGATCCCCGACGATCGGGGAAGAGCGGCGGTGATCACCGCCGCTCCTCCCCTGCCCCGACTCCCGCTGTGACTGAATACAGCGGGAATGAGCCTCCGGCAGCGCACGAGGGGAGGAATCCAGCGACGTAGACCCAACCAAGCAGGGTTGTCTTGCTTACCCGGCGCGGGCGCTGTCATGATGGTTATGGTGGCACTGGTCGCTCTGCATTGGATGGGGGCACTGGTCACTCTGCATTGGATGTGTGACTGAATGTGCAGAATATCGTCCCATATCGGCCGACACCTCTGCGTTGTGACCAATATATCGGTATCAGCCCTGGAAAAACCATATCGGTCTATCCCTACTTCATAGTATCTCAAGTAGCTCTTGGTTACTTTTAGTAATTTGAGTTCATCATCATCAGCTATTTGTTCATTCTGACCAGTGTTACCATATAATATTCTGTCAAACTGTATCTGCATAACTAGCTGACTAACTGCATATGTTCTTATATATCTGCAGAGGAACGGCCTTGAGGGAAAGGGACGGGGCAAGATATGGGCAGAGTTAGTGAAGACCAACTTCAGTAATGTAATTCCTCTGCTTCTTATTTCTTCCCCTTCAATGAGTCAGTTCTCCAGGGAAACTAAGTTTCATGGACTTTGGTACTAAGGACATTTTCCATCCCAGGCATGGACTGCATGTTGTTCCTTTTACAACTGTTCTATGTAAAACTGCTAGGGACAGTGTACTTGCTCAGCAACACAGCCAAACTACCTATGTGGAGAATAATGTGAGCTGTATATGCAAACTTCATGTTTAACAGTAAAAATGTCTTTATCTAAGTGAAGAATTTGCCATGCAACACTCTGGGTTAAGTAGCCTTGCACCAGTGCAGAACATGATTACCAGGCTAACCCCTGTGGTTAAGTACTTATGGTGAATCACAAATTAAACCTTCTGAGTTTGGACTCTAATAAATAGTAGCCAGTGTGTGGGGGAAGTGGGTGAGGCAGGTGACAGTGGTCCAGGATGGTGGGAGGACAAGTGTGCTTCATGTCCGCCATCTCGCAGCTTGGGTTCCATATTGGAGCTTGCTGTAGGCCAGGGTTAGCCCAGGCACCTAACCTGAAGAGTTACGAGAGCAAAGCCCTGCATAGGTAGAGGCGTAAGAATTCCTGTGGTGTGTGCCTAAAAGACTATAAGTAAATTAAATAAACAGATTAATGCTAATGCTCAAGAGACATATGTCAAGGAAGCACACGGGTGGTTGTAAGAATAGGTCATGTTCTGCATCCCTCATCCACTAAAGGTTACTGAGACTGAGACAGGACATGTACAGTGTCTGTTGGTCCCTGGCATGAAAAAGTTAATGCCTTAGGAACCAAAGAATGGAGTATTATTTTAATGGCTTGTGGTTTCTGACCTGCCTGTGGGGAGGTGCAGCACGGTACGTACGGTGACAGTAAACACTCAGAGTCCAGTTGCATAAAACAGAACTTGTATTAAAGGTAAAGTTCAGCAATTAACAACAAGTCTGGTGGGAAAGCATCCGACCAGGAACACTCACAGGATGTAACAGCCATGTGTAGTTGAGCAGGTCTCGGATGTGCTGACAGCATCTGTCTGGAGGGGCGGCATGCAGCCTGGTCGGTCGATAACTAAATGGGAAGGTCTTCAGGAAGGATGGCATGACCCTATAATTTCACTACTAATTAGTAACCTCTCCCTGCTAATCACTGTCCCTGACTGACGGGTGACCTGTCCCTACACTATCCACGCCCAAAATGTGCACCAAGCCTGGGAGCCAGGGTCTTAAATAGACGCCACCTGACCCAAGATGCCGCAGGAGTCACATGGAGTGGCAGCATCCAGTCCAGCATCTATGGTGACGGAGGGAACCATTTTCCTCTTGACTGCCTCTCCCTCTGCAATGCAGCTGTGGTTTAGCTCCACCTGCAGAGGAGAAAGTAGATTGCACCTGCCCACATGCCCCCTAGGAGGCGAACTCCCTCCCCTAAAACACAAGTGTGACCAGATCTGTATAGCTGCACAAAGGAGACTGTACCCAATCAGGGCCGTACGTTGAACATTGTTGCACTAGTGGAGTATTTCTTCTTTGTTTCATATACAGTGGAGCTTGGGATTCACCTTCTAGATTGGAGTACGTTGCTGCATTATTCTCAACCTTAAGGGGTACAAGTTTATACTGCCGAGCATGAGGGTGTGAGGCAAATATTTCTGGTGAGTGTACACCTTATGGGGAAGCGGTGACACATTTTGCACATGATGTGTTGTGAAGCATATTCAATCAACAATAATTGATATGTCATGGACTGATCTATATACATATTCAGCTATGGATATGTTCATTTGGGACTTTTTGTGATTTATGCACTTTATCACCACTACGTGTCATTTATTTTAAGATTTATTTTTGTTTAGCACCCCTATTTATCTTTATGTTCACTTTGTTGGTAAATCTGTTATTTATTCATTTATATGTAACGTGGCAGCTATAATCTGTTTACATTCATTATTTACTCACTTTGACGCAGTGGTAGGGTCAATTGTGTAGTGATGTCTGATTTTTAGATCCTGAGGAGTTTTAAAGTTCCTAGAGTTTTTTCTTTGTAAATAGTTTTGATTGTAGGGATGTGACCTATAATAGGACAGTGGGGGGACACAACTCTTGTAACAAAGTAACAAAATAATTATGATACACTATATACAAAGCAAAGGAAGAAATTGGGTAAGACTGGGCCAGGCAGAAGGTGCAAGAAACAGCAAATAAGATGGGTTAAGAAGGGGGTCGAAACCGGATCAGGTATTAGAGGACCAGGTAGAGGCAGCAGGATCAGGAAAAAAGGTTCAAGACAGCAAGGGTCAAGGTAGCAGGTACAGAAGCAGGATCACTGCCACAAGTGCAGCAGGATCAGGATGTTTGGCACACAGGGCAAAACGCTGAGGCACTGTGAAAACCTAGAGGAGGTGCTTAATATCTTCTCAGCAACCAGCATCAGGTGGGAACTAATTGCTGGGATCTGTGGGCAACTGAGAAATACCTGCCGGACCACACCCTTCAGGTCTGGGAACCACAGTGCCACTAGCAGGTGATCCAATTCCTGACAGCCTCAATAAAGCTCCTTTAAGCAATTTACAATTGTTTTTGGTGTTGTTAGGGTCTAGGTACAGGGTGGATCATCACTGGTTCAAGACAGAAGAAGCCATGGGAACCAACAGTTCTTCCAGGGGTAGCACCACATATGTATAAAGGCTGCTTCCCCAGCATTTGTTAGCCAAAGACTGCCCTTTTTCTAATTGGAGAGTTATCATCCAATGAGATGCAAATGCTTATGGGAGAGAGGCATCTGTTATAAAAAGGTGTTTTTTGTTGTTTTGTTGATTTTCTATCCTTTCCCAAAATGCAAACAGTGTAATTGGTGTTCCCTGTCCAGGGGGACACCACAACTTCAGTCATGTTTCCCCTCCGGTGGAATATATTTCAGAAAAATAAGTTAATATTATTCCAATTACATGCATCTGTTTTTCTCCTGCTTCATGTTTAAAAAAATACAGGGATGAGCTGGATAGAAAGGAATGATTGAAAGAGAATGTTCTGTGAATGCCATATACTGAGGGAAGGGAACACTGGAAAAAAGGGAGACAAGGGATATAGAGGACTATAAATTGGTTACCTACAGCAGGTAAATATTGTTATGAGTTAGTGTCTTGTAGGTAGAGAGGTCATTTGACAGCCAGGGAAGTAGCATTTACAGAAGGTGATTCCAGAAATGCTCAATGCTTCCTCCTACTTTGCAGCATGGTAGTATGGATGAGGTATATTCACTCTGTAAACTCACCTCCATATTCTCTATATTATGTATATGTATTATTTAGAAGATTTGATGCCACATGTAACTGAGGCAGGAATTTTGGAATACAGAGAATACAGAAAATACAATGAATAGAAAGTGATTACCATTAAAGCAGAAATTCTATACTGGTAATGGGGTTGTTTGGCTCTCTGCATCAGCAGTAGAATGAATATACTTTCAACATTGCCTGTGTTGTTTTTGGCTGCGCTGTGTTTGTAATTATAACAATTTAACCGAATGAAAAAAGATGTTGCTGGAGGGTATAAAATGAAACCACTTCTCATTTTGAAAAATCACTATAATGATTGCTAATGTTTAAACTAGCTAATTTTAAATAAACAGTGAGGGTCATTTAAAACCTAAATCAATATGTTACAGTATTACACAGCACATTTTGATTGGACAATGTGTTCTTATTTTTTATTTATTTATTTACATTGAGAGATAATCTCCTCTGCTTTTTTATTGTCCAGATATACCCTGCATATATTGCAGATATTGCAGACATTTAACCCTGCATATTGTTCTGTATATATACTCTTTATGACAGCATTTACTTTTTAGCCTAAAGTACAGAATTTGACTGCAATATGAATATACTGTAGCTGTATATATTTGTACAGGATGTTATGATTAGTGATGAGGAAATCTAGATGAATTTGATTAACTGGCATTACTGAATCAGTCATGGCGTATGATTTATTATTATCTGACTGTTCATTAATTTAACAGAGATTGAAGTGAACATGTAAAAGGTTTTGTTGAAACTCTTACCAGTTCACTTCTACATACGGGAACACAGGCTCCAAATAAAGCCAAATAAGAGTAAAATATACATTTTTCAAAAGTACTCAATTATAGAATTATGATACTGTTAAAACATATTTAATTATTGACCCGTGAAGACTGGTGCTCTTCAAGCCATACCCACTATAATATACTATATTAGGAAGCCATTGCATCACCTTTTATTATGTGGCCAGGGTACAAGATGCTTTTGAAAAAGGTATGGTGTTACCTTTTACTATTTTCTCCAAAGTTAAATTTCTTTTTAGCTGTCTTATAGAGTATTTCTATTTTTAAAGCCAAATTAGAATAACACCTATTTTAAATTTATTACATGTTCCTATTTACAAAGCATACCTTGAAACAAATTCCTGCTTGCATTTCACTCACTCTTTTCTGAAAACTTTTCCTTTATTTCGGATGGATAATAATCAACCCTGTCTATACCAGTGGTTCTCAATTCCGGTCCTCGGGACCCACCAACAGGCCAGGTTTGCAAGATAACTAAATTACATCACAGGTGATCTCATTTGCTGCTCAGTGATTGCAGTATTCTAGTCTGCATCCCCCAAGGTAATACTTAAAATCTGGCCTGTTAGTGGGTCCCGAGGACCGGAATTGAGAACCACTGGTCTATACTGTGCTAGCAGATCTCCTTATCAGTTGTATAATAGATTGGAACACTGTCTGTCCTAACAAGGGGTTAAATATTTAGAAATTGGGCTTCTATATTCTATGCTGGGGCCCTTTTACATGGGTAGACCGATTGGGTCCACCTTTCAGTTTTTCAGGCGGACCCAATCAGACCCTCCAGTCTTCTCTATGGAGCGGAGGGTGTCAGCAGACATGTGTCTGTGACATCTTATCCGCTCCCCCCTGTCTGGCGGATCGGATGGTAGTCGGCTGTAAATGACTGTGTCCCCTCTGCATAAGTGGAGCAGACATGGATCAGACATTTGCTTGCTCAGCGGACATGAGTGGGCAGATTCCCTGCTGAGAAGGTGGACTCCAACTGAGTCCACCCTATGTAGAAGGGGCCCTTATTAGGGAAGCTCTGTCTGACCCTTTGTCAGTGGGCGCAGATTGAGTTTCTTCTCATTTCAAATTGTTCAGGGTACTTTGCATTCTGCCTGAGGCCTGCCCCAACAAGCAACTAGAAAGTAAAAAACATACAGTATATGATTTAAATTATTTTAGGTATGCTGAGTGAATAGGAAAACATAACAAACATTAAGTGGGGTTTTCTCAAACTTGACTGCAAATGTGAACATACACTTTAAATTTGATACAGTGTTCAAAGCCACTAAAAACGAATAATATAGCTAAAGCAATACTGCCTTATCTTTATCCCATCATTAACCCTACTCAAGTGATAAGGAGTTGGTGACAGATGATCCGGTGTTTGGAGGCTTATACCACGAGAGCTTGCCTTATCCATGAGAAGGGGTGGGCATATGTTTCTGGTGAGTTCCCAATCTCTCTGGGGTGACCAGGATCTCGGATCCTAGATGTCTGAGCGTCGTTTATGGACTTCTTCTTGAGGCATCTTTATGTGATGGACCTTATCTCCTCTGTTTATTATTATTTGCTAATATTTACTCTATAAAATGTACAGCAATGTGCATTATATCACCATTTTCTGTTTGCGCTACTGATGCCATTCTTTTCAATCAGGACAAGTTTGTGGTTTTATTATGTTGCATGTTTCTTTTAAGTAGCAGCAGCTTGTCTTTAATAAATTACTAGAATTGGGTTTATCCATTGCATTTTTTTGTTTGGTGTTTCATAATAATACTGCCTTATATCTTTCTAGCTACATAATGACGCTGTAAAAAAGGTCTAGACAGCTATGCTTATTGCTATCAATGTAAAGTCCTGGAATATCCAGATCATAATAAACTGCAAGTCTAGTATTTTCAAGAACTTAAAAAAAAAAAAACGTATTTATTTATTTATTTATTTATTTTTGCACATTGTGATTTTAATTTTAGTCCTGGATTAGTTCAAGAAGTCCCCTTCACTTCCCACACACCTGTTACCCTAGTATGTCTCTGTTGGTGGCTGATGAAGTTTACAATGTAATATTAGAATTTTCTTTGTATGCCAACTTTTATTTATGGGAATGAGTTAAGGAACATCGTGAATCCATTGCCACAAATGATTCTCTAAAATTTTTTCCTGGCTTAATGCAGTTCACTGAAGAGTAAAACCAGAGCAGTAACTTGAAGCCACTAGGGAGGTGGTACAAATAATTCCAGTCTGATTTTCTAGTGTTACAAAATTAGAGGTTAGTAAAGCAGTTAAGTCGGTTTTTGTAGCAATTCAGACTCAAATATAATTTGTGGGTTTGGGTGCATGTTAGGTTAAGTTCTTCTTGTAGGTCCCAAATTGCTGTTCAAATGTTGGTGGCAAAGTGACAAGTGGCAACATCTTGTCTATTTAATGTTACTGTTACCACAACAACATATTTTTCATACAGATAGTTGCCAAATTTTGTTAAAAGAGATGACTTTATGGGGCAGAAAGTTTACATAGCAAGCTAAAACAGAAGTGTGTTTAGCAGGCTAAATGGGACTCACTAGAATAATTAAGCTAGTAATGAAGTTTGCCCCTCTTCAAATGAGACTGATATCATTATAGTTTGGTGATAGACATCAAAGTAATGTATTAGCTACTTACACTTACTTTATATAATCAGGAAAAAAACAGCTAAGGATACTAGAGCATTCGGCGAGCTTACCCAGATAGCAAGGATAACTTGCTACACATTTGTGGCAGTGTTTAGTTGTAAGTCTGTTAACTTGCTGCACATTTTTACTGGCAAGTTGTACACTTGCAGAGCACTTGAAGCACAAGTTTTAGTTGACACATTTCCAATTTGTAGCAAATTTGCATGGTAAGACTCTAGCAAGAGCAAAGTGACAGTAATCTGCTGATACTACACTTCTTGGGGGGGAGGGACTAAACGCAGGTGCTGGCAGGTGTCAGGGCTGATCCTGCTAATGCTGCATTTTGGGAACACTGTACTGAACTATTGGGGGTGCTAGTATAGTTCTGATCGGGTTAAATGTGTGCCTATGTGTACTGGTGTCAGTGTAGTGCTTGTGTACTCGCTGTCTAATGCTCTCTTCTCTCACGCTGGAACCGAAAAGGGCTCCAGGAGAGAAGATTGCCTAATTTCCTATGCCTGTGTTTACATTACACAGGAACAGGATGTTCTGCAATTGGTCAGATCTGATCACCAGGTGCAGGCCAAAAATCATTGGCCTGGACCAGATGACTGATCAGTTCTGAACCGAATCAGAACACCACGTGGATGGCGGGCACGTCTGCCCCCTAGCCCCGCGTGTGACCAACGTACAGTTACATTGGTTCGTACAGCTAAACCACCTTGCTGCAGTAAAACTGCAGTTGGTGGTAGGCAACTGGTAAAGTTGAATTCCAGGTATGTTTAATATAAAACATAGTTACATATGTTCAGCTAGGACCAATGTGACTATGCACATACCATACCTGGCCGATCCCTCCAGAAGCTGGAAATCACTGAAGTAGATACTGCTACTGATCCCCACTTGCTTACAGGTCCTGTGCTGAGTAGCTACCTTTATACTTTCTAAATACAGGAGGTTGGCCACTCAGCAAGGGCCATTCAGAGTATACTTAGCATTTTCTGACAGAATTTAAAGTGTTCTGGAGTAGGACAAGAAGCAAAGTGTGATGTCACCGCCCCGCCTCTCCACCTCATCCAATCAAAGAATGCTTTGCGTTCATCCAGAAAATGCAAAGGAATAGCACCTATGCCAAGCAGCCAACTCCTTTGTTTAGTAAGCAAAAGAAAATGGAGATGACTGGGGTACTGGTGTGTGTCTACTTCAGTGATTTCCAACTTCTAGGGGCATCAGCCAGGTATGGTATTTGCATAGCTACATTGATTTAAGCTGGATCAATGTAATTATGTGATTGGCTCACTGATTTTCTCAGAAGTCTGCACTAAGATACGAGTGCGATTTTAAGCTCCCCCTGCAATAGGAATTTCAGTTTTGGTGAGATACTCTCTAAGGGTTAATTATTTCTAAAGGGCCGTAGACACTGCAACTTTTCTCACCAGGTGAGCAGCTGCAGGCATCACCCCGGTACCGTATTTTAGAGCTGATGGTCTAACAAGTGGCTCAGTTGTTATTACAAACAGTGTGAGGGGATGTCCCGCCCTCCCGCTGCCTTCCGCAGCTTGCTTGAGCTCTCCCATTCCACCAGGAGACCCGAGCTACTAGCTAGTTAGAGAGCCGAAGAAAGTCAGAATTGGCTTTGATTTGGTCATCGCTATGGTAACCCGGAAGCAATGACATGACATCACTTCAGGTTTACCTGCAGCTTAACGGTGCCATTTTTTGAAAATTTAAAGTATTCAAAAACACCGATCTTGCCATTTTGATAGCTTTCAAGTGAAAATGAGGGATTTGGGGTCCCCATAAAAAAAAAAAATTATTAATTTAAAAAAATAAAAATTTAAAGTGCCCCGTCCTCCTGTGCTAATGCGCAAAGGCAAACGCTTATGTCGGTCCCGCACACACACAAACCGCGATTGTCCCACACATGTGAGGTATCACTGCAAACATCGGATCATGGCCAGTAATTCTAGCACTAGAAGTCCTCTGTACATCTAAAGTGGTAACCTGTAAAGGCTTTTAAAGCATTGCCTATGGATAGTAAAATCAAAGTCGTCTGTTGCCGTCCATGGGCCTGGATTTTAAGATTTATTAAGGATTTCAACTTGGATATGGTAAAAGAGGTTGTGAGATGCCCAACTTGACTCAAAGAACAGCAAAATAAGGGCAACGTCCTTCTCTAGCACACTTCAACAACAAATACTTGACTGAATTCCCTCTGGAACAGCGACCGTCTTTAGCAAACTAATCCCCTCTTAGGAATATGGTATCCCCTGAGTGGATTTTTAGCAAAAGCCCAACTGGTAGGAGCTCTCGGTTCCCTTAATGAAAAATATCAGCCCACCTGGCTACGGTATCTGATGCCAAGGCCGGGGATTGGGTAAGCAATAAACTGTCCCCTTAAGACATGCCCAGAACTTTCATCTGTAAGACTTCTCCCTCATAGGCCCTGGGGATGAAGAGGTACTCACACTGTCTTTGTCCTGCAGCTAAGGATAGAACTGCTTTCAGGCCTTCTGCTGGGCTGCTTTCTTTCCAGGCTATGCAAGCTGTCCTTCCCCGATAGACTGTAGGGCACTGAAGCTCCCTCTTTCAGCTTTCCTCTTTGCTCCAGCCCCAAAGCAGGACCCCACTTCTCTGGAAACCCCTCCCAGGCTACACAGCAGCTCCTCAACCATCTATCTTCCACCCGACTCCCTTGCTGGCCAGGCTCTCAATATATATGGGCTGGTTCAGCCACCCTTCCAGGCCTTCTGTCTGGGGATTGTCCAGATTCCCATAAATATTCAAAATCCTGTCTCTACACGCATGCCCACTAGCTTCTAGAAGTTTCCATGAAACCTCCAGAACCAAGGGGAGGCTCTAGAGGCCTGATCTGCAGAGCTTTCCAGACTGACCTGGATCTGAACCCTGACCCAATTAACAGACTTATGTAACTACCATGAATAAGGTGAATTTTCTATACCTATTCTAGCACTAGAGTGTGCTACAATTTCTAAGGCTGTAAAAGACCTATAGCACACTGCACAGCGAAAAGTAACATTCTGTGGTTAAGAACTGGCATGGGCACACCTTTCCGAACAGTCAATGTGTATTAAACTGGCATAGCTATACAAAATCTGTGCCTACCTGCTGTATACCCTGCAATGGTGCCTTTTACCCACAATGTATCACTAATCTACTGTATGACAAGATAGAGCTTCACATATAAACCCTTGGACAAAGAATCATAGGTAATCTAACACTTGTCTGAGCCTATGTTGAAAATAGTTTTTTTTTTATTTGCCATACACATGACAAGAACAGGCTGTGTCAAAAACAAACATAAACTTTTCATACAGTTCATTACAGATCTTGCATAGACCACTTTTCATAGTCAACCTTCCAGAATAATACAGCAGTTGTATCATGTGGTATAAGAATACAGTGACTTACATCCAAATGAAATCTGTTCATCCTGAATATTCCTGAAATATCTATGTCATTCATATTTGTATGGCCTCCATATGTATATATGAAATAAAATAAAATATAAAAGGTTGGGAATATGTTAAACAAGTGTAGCACTGCCCCCTTGAGGACTGCTGGCTATTGCACTTTCAGGTCCCCCTTGGTTACCTTTAAC
This sequence comes from Pelophylax lessonae, assembly GCF_965119305.1. Lineage (NCBI taxonomy): Eukaryota > Metazoa > Chordata > Amphibia > Anura > Ranidae > Pelophylax > Pelophylax lessonae. The sequence goes on from NC_138772.1 coordinate 451,618,391, forward strand.
AACACTGGCATTCACAATTTAACACTTTACTTCTTGGCTCAGTTAATGATCAGTCCAGGGGTTTGTAGTTGTTTTTGGTGTTTTATTTTAAATAGGGATGGGAGAAGGGAATAGTGGGATACTCCAGATAACTATGCACAAAGTTAGGAGGACATATATCTGTTTATACAGCCAGTCTGTTGGTCCACCTTGCCACTAGATGGATTTAGGGTTAAGTCTCTTTCCAGATGATTTGATGAACTAAAGTGATCTTCAGGACACTCTCCTAGTATCCTCTTTCTTGACCACTGACACCCGTCCACTGACTATCCTACTTCGGGGTGGCCCTCCTCAGGTCAGGCCCCTTGACACGATCCCCTGTACTCATGATACTGTTTTTCTAGGGTCTCCAGTGTCTCCCCTTCAGTCAGCTTTTCCTGGACCTCTGGGTTCAGCTCCGTTCCTCTGGCCCTCAGGACAACCTCCTGATGCCACGTGCCACTGTTACAGAGGAGGAGGCAGCTGCCACCCTCCCTCCGGGACTCTGCTTATCAGCAAAATACCCTGCACCACATGTGCTCCTGGCTTTTATACAGTATCCCAGCAGAATGCACTGAGACAGCCTGTCCCTGCCAATCGCCAGGACTGTATCAAAGCCTATGTATCCATTGGTCAGGTTTCCTCCCACTGTCCAACATGCCTCCCTATTGGACCAGTGTGAAACACTCCTCTGAACTCATTGAATCACATACTGAGCACTGAGCATACTAAGCAGACCTAACTCACAGATGTGGTGAGGGTGTGTTTTTTTCCCTCCAATCAGCTCTCATACATTGTAACAACAGCCTCTCTGCCCTCTGCTCTCTGCTCCTCACAGGTGAAGAAGGATTTTAGAACGATTCTGCCCTTTTGAAGGGGTGTAGAGAAGGGAGGGCTGCAGATAAACAAGTAAAACCTACTGTATGTAAGAAGATTTGTTTCATCTCTGTGTATCAGCTGAGGCCAGTCACTTCATTTGGTATATGAGAGGGTTTACAACCACATTAAGCTGACAGCCCTTAATAAATACACACCCTCACAGGAGGTATATTCACTTTACCAGTTCTGGACCGGAAGGATTTGCCCCCTTAACGACAAGGCCATGTTTTGCGATTCTGCACTGCGTTACTTTATTGGAAAATTGCACGGTCGCGTGACACCGTACCAAAATAAAAGTGATGTCCTTTTTTTTCCCACAAATAGAGCTTTCTTTTGGTGGTATTTGATCATCTGTGCGATTTTTTTTTTTTTTGCGCCATAAACAAAAAAGAGTGACAATTCTGATAAAAAAGCAATATTTTTCACATTCTGCTTTATAACATTCCTCCATAAAAAAAAAAAATCAAAAATTTTCATCCTTTTAGGCCAATTTGTGTTCTGCTACATATTTTTGTTCAAAAAAATCACAATAAACATATTTTGATTGGTGTGCGCCAAATTTATCGCGTCTACAAACTAGGGGAAAGATTTATGTCATTTTTATTTATTTATTTTTTTGTACTAGTAATGACGACGATCTGCAATTTTTAGCGGGACTGCGACATTGCGGCGGACAGATCGGACCCCTAACTGACATTTTTGACACTTTTGTGGGGACCAGTGACATTACTACAGTAATCAGTGCTAAAAATATGCATTGTTACTGTAATAATGACATTGGCAGGGAAGGGGTTAACACGGTGGTGATCAAAGGGTTAAGTGTAAGCCTAGGGGAGTGTTTTCTAACTGTATGGGTTATGGGCTTGTGAAATGACCACCGAGACCTGTGATCCTATATAGAAGGATCACAGGCGCTCTGTGATTATTTTAGAGAAGAAAACAACGGTCAGTTGTGCTAACAACAGCAGACTGTCCTTCTCTCTCAGCGTGGAGCAATTGCGGGTGCCCGGCGGCAACCACGGCTGCCGGCCCCGTGGATCATCATCCCCACTGCCTAGTGGGGGCGGCCCACGCTTGCCCCCAGCATCACGCACGCAATCGACATAGGGCTACGTCGTTTCGCGTTCAGGAATACCAGCAGGCTGGCGGTCAGGAACCTGTTAAGTACTTTATACATAGCCCACGTCTTCCAACTGTTTTCTAATACATTTGGCCTACATTAATTGCACTAAGATCAGAATTAATTGTTTTATCATGGCCAGTTTAAACACTTTGTAAAAGTAGAACAAGCAGCCTTTAAAGTGTAAGTCCACCCTAACACTAAAATCCCTGCATCTACAGATATCCACGATCTAACACTAACCTATCTAGCCCTGTAAAGAAGAAATCAGTATACATACCTTTTTTGAAGCTGATCTGACCTGGTCTCCAGTGGCGGAAGCTCTGCAGAGGACACGGCCGACAACGGCTGTGAAATGAATGGGAAGTGATGTCACCCATAGACAGAGTTGTATAAAGTACTCGAAACCCATACCTGAGTAAAAGTACAAGTGCTCGATCAAAAAGTGACTTGAGTAGAAGTACTAAAGTATTCAACATTTTTTGTACTTAAGTATTGCAAGTAGTTTTTTTAAAAAATTTGCTACTCAAGTACTGAAAGTAAAAGTACCAGTAGTTTTTTAAAAAAATTGCTACTCAAGTACTGAAAGTAAAAGTACAAGTACTGTGTTATGTAGTTATTAAAGAAAGAAGTCAAAAGTTTATTAAAGTTAAAGTTATTAAAGTTAAAGTTATTAAAGAAAGAAGTCAAAAGAAGTCAAAAGTACACATGACATTGTACACATTTTTTTGAGCTTCATGAAACCTGCCATTTACTGTTCTGGCAGTGGTAATTTTTATAATTGTAACGAGTAACTATGCAGCACAAAAAAAATATTGGAGTAGAAGTATTGAAATCATCGAAAAAATGTAGTGAAGTAAAAGTGGAAGTAGGATAAAAAAATTCTACTCTAGGAAAGTAAAGATACCGCCTTTCGGTACTTAAGTACAGTAGTGAAGTAGTTCTACTTAGTTACTATACATCTCTGCCCATAGACTTATTTTGGGGCTTCTGTTGTTGCCTGTGTCCTCTGCACCCGCCTCCACAGCGAAGCCGCGGCTGACAGTTCAGCGTGGGATAAGGTCGGATAGGCTTCAAAAAAGGTATGTATACTGATTTCTTCTTTACAGGGCAAGATAGGTTAGTGTTAGACCTCAGATGTCTGCAGACGCTGGGATTTTAGTTTTAGGGTGGACTTACACTTTAAGTTCGCTCTATCTTACCTACTGTGGTGTCCCGCTACTATACCATTCTTCATCTAGATTCAGCGCACTGTTGATACTCCATGGGCAATTTGTAAGTAAATTTTTCTTAAGACTAACAATTCTGCCTTGCCCTCCCTTCTATTCCTGATTGTGTTTAACCTAAACTTTTTAGCATGTTTGGAGGAACAATGCTTCCAAGTACTAATTGATCAATGGATGTGCAGAGCACACTGCTGCATTGACATCTGCAGATGGTCCATACTAACTCAGCTGGCTACAAATCCCTCAATGGCACACCTGGGATTCAATTGCACAGCACAACCTTCACAGTTCCTCAGGACCCTACAGCCAGCAAAATATTCCAGAAAAAAACCCTATGTTGTTGAGGCTGAATGCAAACAAAAGGCACAATGGGGTTGATTTACTAGTAAATAGTCGAAATCAGCAGAGTTTCTGCTCATTTACTAAACTCTGGAGCAACTGCTCTTGCAGAGTGCAATTTGCACTATTCAAAGTGCACAGTCTATTTTCCTTTAGTAAATCAACCTTTTTGTGTGTGTAATACAGATTTTTGTCTCTTTGGCTAGAACTAAATTCCATCTGTAGGTCTTTTCCCATTTTGAAATAAACGTGGAGTCATAGTCATTTGGTGACAAGTTGAGTAACGTGTGCAATATAGAGGCAGTGGAGTTGGTTTACTAAAGGCAAATAGACTTTGCATTTTGCAAAATGCAGTTGCTCCAGAGCTTAGTAGGTAGGGTAAAGCTTCACTTGCAGAGTGCAACTGCACTTTGAAAAGTGCACAGTCTATTTGCCTGTAGTAAATTAACTCCAAAGCATCAATCAACACAAAATACCAGGAATCCAGTTTTAAACCTTTCATGCATTGGTACAGGACCCAACAGACACTTTATCATATGTTTCCAACAACCCTAGATACAGCCTGGAGATGTGGATCATCCTGCTATTTGGTTCATGCTACACCATCAAACAATTTTGGTCAGAAGTAAGTCCAAAATGACTCTGCCTTCCTTCTTCTCCGCCATAATACAAACCTCAGAAATATGTAAAAAAAAAATATCTGTGTTTCCTCACTTGCTAAACACAGCTTTAAGCTGCATCCGGAGCTCTAAAAGCAACTTCACTCTTCTATCGCTGTGTGGATAGTAAAAACAAATGAAATGAAACAAATAAATGATCTAATTTCCTCCAGTAGAGGTACTCATGACAAGTTTTGATGGACATTTTTCTACTGGACCTATTTCTCAACCACTGTTGAGTCCAAGTAGCAACTCAAGCAATAGAGTTTTTTTGCTGAGAGACGATGCGAGCAAGAGCCAGACTACCTCACCACTCTACCAGCTACCACTCCACACCTAGCCTCTCTTTCCTCTTACTACCTTGCGTCTCTCCCTCCCCCTCCTCACCCCATCCCTTAATGTGGCTAAGCCAACCAATATTTTCATTCTACCCAGTTATACTCCTTGCAAACTCTTCCACCCCCTCTTCCACCCCCTCACTCAAAAAGCATACACTGAACTGAAGTTACCTCCTGGAAACACGATTGTCTAAATTGTACCATGGTCCCACATGGCAGGAATAAATAGGGTATATCCTCAAGGCTATGTAGAGAACGTCATTGATAGTATATTTTATCTTCAGTCTTACTGATGTTGTGCTGTATACTGTGTGACAGGAAGTCAGGTAAATCTGTGGATGTAGTCACAGACAGGAGATACATTTCCACCTGGTTTAGAAAATTCACCAATTACTATAGGGTGTCGGCTGCAAAGGCAGCAGAAAAGGTAGCCAGGACGGCTTAAGGAAGTTGAAAGGCCTTCAGCTGCTCGGAATGAGGAAGTTAAGGCCTCTATAATTTGTCCAAAGGAAGTCTATTGATTGCTGCCTCCTGACGCTGTGTGAGCTGGGGAGAGGAGGACAGTCAGATGTGTGCCCCCTGAAGCTGTGTGAGCATGGGGAAGACCTCCTGGAGCGATGTGCGCTGAGGAGGGTAAAAGGTGTGAAGACTACTCAAGGTGAGGTCTTGGACTATTTCTATGTGAAAAGAAATAAATGAACATTTGCTGGGTGAACAGGAAAACCCAATGGATGTTTTCTATGTGAATGGAATGCCCTCTATGTGAAGAGAAAAGGGACATGTTCTATGTGAAGAGAAAAGGGACATGTTCAATGGACACTTGTTGTGTGAAGAGAAAATAAATGGACTATTGATGGTCTGCTGTAGGATCAGCAAAGTCTGCCCAACAGTAGGTTGGAGACAGACTTCCGTAGGTAGGTTCCTGTATGTGAGAAGGTAGCCGCCCACAGTGGCAAGGATTTATTTTGTGTTTTATTTTTATTTTGATGTTTTTGACGCTTGCACTTGTGTGAAGAAAATTGCATGAATAAACCAAACTGTTGTTTGCAACCACTTCTCGGCTATCTCCCTGTGTAACTAACCTCCCCCCCCCCAAAGGGGTCATCCACACCTGCCACCGAGCTAATCCCCTCACAACTGCTACATGGTAATGTATCTAGCAACATTGCCCTTACCTGTCAGGTATCCAGCGTGTGATATACTTTTACATAATTACCTTACAAAAAAAGATCAGAATTAAAATCATTTACTGCAATATTAAATTACTGATTGGCATGGATTGAAATGCATAGCTGCCCAGCACCATTACGACCTTTCAGATTATTCATTTTTTATGTAAATATAAATTACAAATAAAATATATATAGTATGTATAGAACCCTATACTTTACCGATCCATTATCAGTATAATACATCCTCAAGGTTTGATCCCTTGCATCACTGTTGCCAGCAGTGATTTTTTCATATTACACAACTGGAGAGCATTTCCACTTGCCTACTGGATGTCATTGCATTCATAGCATACTTACTCGGAAAATGTCAACTCCCAGAGTTTGTTCCTTTCTTGGAATATACATTCCTCTTGAGTTTACTTTGGTCGTGTGTAAGAACAATATGCCAGTCTTCCTTGTATCTTACTGGAGAATCATTTCAACAATGTTAAATATGAACTAGACTGGCAAGTACTGCAGAGCTTATAGTGGGACTACATTATAGTACCATAGTACTATGGATAAAGCAGCCATCATAAAATATAGTATAGCTTTTCATAGTTTTTTTTTTTATCTTCACAGAATTCTTTGACAGAATAGAGCATACACTTAAATAATTATTAAAGAATTACAAACAATAGATGTAAAGTAAGGTACAGTATGTACAAATTAGCATTACTGTATTCTGTACTTTGTTTTGAAATTTCGAGTCGACTAATGGTATCTGTATATTACCCCAGGTTTAGGGGTTGTATGGGTTCCTTAGAACACCAATGACAATATAATGCAGTGTATAATCCTTCTATATTAAATATAGTCCTTCTTTAGTGGGTGCCTCACATCTCCCGGGTCATGCCAAGCTGACTGAGGCTCTCACTGAGGGAATGAATGCCTGTCAGCCCCTGCAGGGGTTTTCTTCCCCCTCCTTCTCCTCACTAACACTAACTCTGTTTGTTCTGCTACCTCACCTGCATCCTAATTGGGAGGGAGAAGAGAGCCAATCAGCAGCAATCAGCAATGCATTCTGGGGCATGTAGTACCCACCACAAACGGCTCCATATACTTATATGCGGACAGAACTACACACCCCAGGATTCTCTGACAGACATCCCAAGTCTCCCGCGACTTTCAGGAGTCTCCCGCCTTTGGCCAGTGGCTCATGGACACCCACAAGTGCCGTGCGATCTCCCGACTTAGGGACTTAGGATGTCAGTGACCTTATAGTTCCCGCTCTGGCACAGGTGGAGTGATATGAAATGCACTCCGTCCGTGACAGAAGCCATACAGAAAGCAGCAGATCTGCTCTCTACTGCAGCGGCTGCTTCCTCCAGCACTACCCGCATGCAGGGCATGTACGAGGAGGGGGCGGGTGGGGCACTGTGTGGTCTTGTGAAGGAGGGGACGCTGGGAGCTTGTCAGTGATCCATTCTCCATCTGTCGGCATGTGAGGAGTAATCATGCTGCTGTCTTAGGCAGCTGGAGAACAGAGCACAGGGCGGAAGAAGCACCAGCTGTTGGAGGGAAGATTCTACTCTCTTCTCCCTCCAACAACGGTGTCACAAGGTGAGAGATAACAGACAGAACACAGGCACTCAGTGAACATTGGCCACACACCTAACTCCTGGAGAGGGGAGGAAGAGGAAGTGAGGGTGGGCAGAAATTACTGGTGACATCATGCATGAGCTAGGGTGCTGTCCATGCTGCAGCTGGTGTGACTGGAGGCGGGAGATTTAGGAGAGAGATTTAAGAGGACAGGGGGAGAATGAAGGCTCCCTCAAAAAGCAAGAAGGGAAAAACAGTGGAGAAGCAATATTTAGGTAAGGAAAGGGATTGAGGTCTCTGACTTCATATGTACAACTGGACACTGATTCATTCATTATTGAAAAGATAGTAGCAGACATCCCAAGCCTCCTGCAAAATCACTGAAGTGGTCAGGGTGGTTAGAGTCTTCCTTTAATATCGCTCAGAAGAAGTAAACCTCTGTATACTGATTCCATTTTATTTGATCGTCCTCCAGTTGTGTTATATTAGTGCGGCGGCACAGGGGGGCAGCAGCGGCGCAGAGTGCCCCCTCCCTGAAGTTTTTGCAGGTTGGGATGCCTTCTCTGGCAAGGACAAGGGAAGAGGCATCCATCTTGTCTGCTAAGCAGTCCAGTCCACCACGAGGCAGGGGAAGAGACTGGATGCAAGAGAAAGGAGCTATTTTCCCAGTCAGCCCACCGCTGTGTTCCAGATATCCAGCGTGTGAGAGGGAGATCCCAGGTGCATATCCAGGCACACCTGCATCAGCTGTGTGAAGCGCTCCAGGGTGAGGTGACCAGTCGGGTTACCTGAAGAGCCTGTCTGTTTCAGGTCATTCACTTGGGCCCTGACTGCAAGATTGGTGATAGGGCACCTGACCAATCCTTCCTAAGCACGAACACTGAACTGCTGTTGTTGCTCTGCCTCATTTGATTAGGAGAATCTATGATGCTGTTGCACTCTGCTTGGCAGTGATAGTACCTGCCTGATTGAACTGAAGATTACCGACACCATTTGAGTCCCTTCTATCTACCAAATCCTCTTTGGATGTGCTCTGTTCTCTTCACGCAAGAAAACCAGCAAGTGCACCACCATAAAGTTTTCTAAAGCCTGAAGGGCCCTGCCTACACTTGGGACTCTAGTCATTACATGAGTGGGTTTAAGTTGTGGGTCAATTCCGTGCACTGAATCGGGTACTGTGTTCTAGCTGGTCATCTGGGACTGTGATGCTGGGGTGGAGAAGGGAGAGAACTGGCATAGAAAGCAAGGTCATTCCTCTGCCCTCCTCCTGCCTGTACTCATATAGCCCAATCTAAGTACAATTGGCAATTAATTCACTGAATTGATATTCATCATTTACTTTGTTGCTTACGTGTGTTTACCTCTGCTCTTGGGGTTATTCACTAAAAGGGGTCCCCTGAAAGCGGACGGAATTGATTTTTGAGGTTTGTTTGATAGCCATTTTTTCTTTGATTCACCCTTACATATCTGGGTACTATTCAATATTATTATTACTATTGCTTCTTTTTCTCCTTCAGTAAGTTCACAGTAAAGATAACTTCTGTGTTCACTACAACCTGTTTTGCCAGGTGTGCCATGTGGGATTCAGTCTGTTCTTTGGGTTGAAAAGGCAGAGTAAGGAACCAACAATATTCAAGCTCGTCCTGCGGGGGTAGTGCTACGCTTCTATATATAGTCCTTCTATGTTAAAAGTATAGTCTTCGTGGCACAGTGGGGCTAAAAATGACTTCAGTCACATACAGGAAGACCATTATAACACACACACTTTATTATTTAAAATTTCTTATCCAATTTATGGATATATTGTATATTACATTTTCTTAAAACTCTGTGTGCATTACACATTTCTGTATTTTTCAAACATTTGTCTTATGCTGCCATCTGCTGTAAAGATAGCACAATGTCCCTGGATTCTTGATTTGTATGATTGCATTCTTTTGCATGTATTGATTGCACAGTATTGGTTCATATTAATGAAGTACTAATGACCTAAAAGTACATTTTTATATGATTATATGGCATTGGTATTTTTTATATAGAAGGCTTTACTAAAAACATTGCATACCAACAAAAATATAAAGCAGGAAAATCTCAGAATGGCAACACCTACAAAAATAAATCGAATGAGCCTGAGTGATTGGTATATACTGTAAGGGATGCTGATTTGTGTCCCTGGTTCCCTTCTTGCTAGTGCAGCTGCAGCCAGGCAAACAGCAACTTCCACTCCCCTGGCTCAGAGAAACAGTCTAGGTTAGGGTTTCTCAACCAGAGTTCTTTGGAACCCTAGGGTTTCTTTAGAGGTTGCTGGGGGTTCCTTGAGCAATGAGCAATTTCTGCTTCTCAGATAAGTTCCCACTGACACCACTGATCATTTTAGCTATCTGTAAGGGGGTAATTATTCCCAATGACCATATATGTAAGGAGAATTCTTGCTTCTGACCATCACACTAATATATAATGAAGGGGAGGACAGAGGAAACTACTGTGAGGGGGGTAACATGAAGGAGGGTCAGGGACAATGCTGTGGGGGGGTTGGGTAAAGTGAAAGGGGGGACAGAGGACATTGCTGTGGGGGGGGTAACATAAGGGGGGGACAGAGGACACCACTGTGGGGGGATAATGTGAAGGAGGGACAGAGTAAACAGCTGTGGGGGGGGGGGGTAATGTGAAGGGGGGGACAGAGGATACTGCTGTGGGGGAGGTTGGTAATGTGAAAGGGGGACAGAGGATACAGAGGATACGTCTGTGGGCGGGGATAACTTGAAGGGAAACAGAGGACACCGCTGTGGAAGGGTTATGTGAAGGGGGGACAGAGGACACCGCTGTGGAAGGGTTATGTGAAGGGGGGACAGAGGACACCGCTGTGAGAGATAACGTGAAAGGGGGGAGCAGAGGATACCGCTGTGGATAGGGTAACATAAAGGGGGGACAGAAGACACCACTGGGGGGGGGGTAACGTGAAGGGTGGGACAGGACACCACTGTGGGGGTAATGTGATTGGAGGACAGAGAACACCGCTGTGGGGGATAATGTGAAAGGGGGGACAGGGGACACTGCTGTGGGAGGGTAATGTGAAGGGGGGAACAGAGGACACTGCTGTGGGGGGGGGGGTAACGTGAAAGGGGGAACAGAGGACACCGCCGTGGGGGGAAAACGTGAATGGGGGACAGAGGACACTGCTGTGGGGGGATTACATGAAGGGGGGCAAGAGACACTGCTGCAGGGGGGCTAATGTGAAGGGGGGACAGAGGACACCACTGTGGGGGGGGGGGGGTAACCTGAAGGGGGAGACAAAGGACTCTGCTGTGGGGAGTTAACATGAAGGGGGGACAGAGGACATCACTGTGGGGTGGTAACGTGAAGGGGGGGCAGAGGATACCGCTGTGGGGAAACGGGGGTGACATGAAGGGGGGGCTGAGGACACTGCTGTAAATGGAAAGAGCAACTGTAAAGGGGAAATTGTGATATATCATGGGGGGGGCTGGGGGGGACAGAGGATCTGATGAAAGAATTGGATTGTGATTAAGAGAAAGGAGGCTGTGATGCGAAGTGAGTTTTGTTGAAGATCGCAGTACTTCCTAGAGGGTTGTGAATACTAGAAACAGGGAAACCCAAACATCAGTGGCCCATTTGGGGGTAAGTGCTTCAGTAGCAACTACAGGATACATCCTCACCCAGCCTGTCTGTCATGTACCTGATATGAGACTGAAATTATGAGGTTGGCCTCTCTTGTACCTCTGGCCCAGGCATCACTGGGAGTGAAACAGACAATGCCAAGAGACAGAAGGAACACGAGTGCTGGTGGATGTTGATACCAGAACCTTGAGCTGGTGATGCAGACTTGGAAGATCTTGCAGAAAAATGGGGTCAGGAACAGCAGCACTGAAGGATGAACCACGCGAGGTTAGAGAGTAACTCCAAGGTTTATGAGGTAGGGCTTGTCAGGGCTCCCAGTGAGGGGTCAAGCAGATGCTACAATTAGCCCAGGCAGGCACTCGGTAATAGCGTAGAGCCAAATCAGAGACAGAAACGGAGTCACAGGAGTAGCCAAAATCAGCAGCAGTTGGGCAGTGAGGTACAGAGGCATAAACAGGTTCAGAGTTATGAACAGAGTGTCAGGAAGTACTGGTAAGCAGAAGTATAAGCAAAATCCATAATCAGGTCAGAAGCAAGCCAGGTTGGTAATGGAAGTCATATACAGGACACCATTAAGGTACAGGATAAAGCTGAGGTACAGTTAGTACTGACTTTTGATTAAAGCATCCTTTAAATAGGCTGTCTAGTGCCAACATTGACTGTGGACATGCTCCCTGGTCCAAGCGCATAGCCACATGCTCTGCTGTGCACATGCATGTGCCTAATCACAGTTCTATGTGCTTTACCAAGCGGGTGCACATGTCTCCAAGCCAATTGTGTCACAGGAATTCCCTGACACTGTGAGTTAAGCTCACTACTTAGCTATGTTTACAGTGGGGAAAATAATTATTTGATAACCTGTAAATTTTGTAAGTTTGCTCACTTACAAAGAAACGAAGGGTCTATAATTTTTATCATATGTGTATTTTAAATGATAAAGACAGAATATCAACCAAGAATCCAGAAAAAAACACATGATACCAATGTTATAAATTGAGTTTCAGTTCAGTGAGTAAAATAAATATTTGATCACCAAGCAAAACGTGACTTAGTACTTGGTGGAGAATCCCTTGTTGGCAAGCACAATGGTAAGGCGTTTCTTGTAGTTAGTGTCCAGGTTTGCACACATCTCAGGAGGGATTTTGGTCCACTCTTTACAGATCTTCTCTAAATCCTTAAGGATTTATGGCTGTCACTTGGCAACTCTAAATTTGGAGGAAGAAAAATGCTGACTGTGGCAGGCGCAGCACTATGAAGTGCCTTATGCGCTGTGGCATTAGAAGAACTTGATTTCTCTGACTTCAGTCTAACCAGACTGTCTGTTACTCTATAAATTCCTCTAATACCGTTCTATGGAAAGCAGTAGGTTTAAAGAGCACACCAAACGCTTAAGATATCTTCTTTATTAACTTCAACTTTTCTTCATTGACAACACTGACACTTTCGCAGCAGACAGTCCATGTACAAACATGTGTTGAATGAAGTATAACAAAATGATGGATATATTTCTCTCTCTATTGCTGTTTGCTATAATGTTTGAAGTTTGTTTGCTTGTTTGAGTTGGTTTGGGTTTGTTCGATAGTTTGATTTAGGTTCGTTTGCGTATTTGTGTTAGTTCGCTATGACGTTAAGGCTCCGTTCACATCTAGGCGTTTTGGGGCGTTTTTGGGGCGTTTTTCTGCTCTAGGATCAGCTCTCAAAACGCCCAACAAGACAAATCCTATTCATTTCAATGGCCCCTGTTCACATCTGAGCGTTTTGACGCTGTATACAAAACGCCCAACGCTCAAAAAAGTACATGAGCTTCTTTTTGGGCAGATTACAGGCGTTTTCCATTGATCTCTATTCAATCTAAAAACGCCTGCACAAAAATCGCGGTAAAAATCGCGGTAAAAAACGCCGCAAAAATCGCGGTAAAAACGCTACGCTCAGGTGTGAATGTAGCCTAAGAGTTTGTTTTGGTTTGTTCGTTTGCGTATTTGTGTTAGTTCGCTATGACGTTAGAGTTTGTTTGGGTTTGTTCGGTGGAACTACAAGTGAACACATAACTAGTTCAGTATACAGCTCTAATCACATTACTAACAATAGGAACATATATAACTGTTAATTACCTATTTTTGGCCACTTGCTTCCATAAAACTGCTCTGTGGATCTGTGTGTCTGTTCAGCTCTCTTCTGTAGTGGAATGAGAAAGCTGTCTGAAAGCATGAGGCTTCAGACAAAAAATGGGTGTAAGGCTGGCTGTGATTGGCCAAGACTGTTGCTGAGTGTGAGATTGGCTGTGATTGGCCACAAACTCCTTATGGGTAATAAAGTTTAACTCTGTGCTTTCTGGTTTCTTTCTGGTTCTGTGTCTGAGCTTACCTTACAGGCATATAAATGAATCTTACAGGCATATTTCCTTTTTGCTTCTGTGAACACAACATACAACTGTTATATGACATCCAAACATGAAATCACAGTAAATAACTGCTTTTGTCTCTCACACATAAACATATGCGCTGTATTGAGGTTATAGCAGGTCTCGCTGTATATGCATGTAGGTCATATTAGCAACCTAGGACAGGTTATAGCTGGCCAGCTACACTGACTTTGACCCTAAGAACACCATCCCTACAGTAAAGCATGGAGGTGGAAACATGATGCTTTGGGGTTGTTTCTCTGCTAAAAGTACAGGCTGACTTTGCCGCATTGAAGGGCCAATGGATGAGGCCATGTATTGTAAAATGTTGGATGTGAACCTTCTTCCCTCAGCCAGAACACTGACGATGAGTCATGGATGGGTCTTTCAGCATGACAATGACCAAAAACATACTGCCAATGCAACAAAGGAGGGGCTCAAGAAGAAGCACATTAAGGTCATGGACTGGCCAGCCAGTCTCCAGACCTTAATCCTATAGAAAATGTACTGAGGGAGCTGAAACTTAAAGTTGCCAAGAGACAGCCAAGAAACCTTAAGGATTTAGAGAGGATCTGTAAAGAAGAGTGGACCAAAATCCCTCCTGAGATGTGTGCAAACCTGGTAACCTACTATGAGAAACGTCTTACCTATCTGCTTGCCAACAAAGGTTTCTCCACCAAGTAATAAGTCATGTTTTGTTTGGGAATCAAATATTTATGTTACTAACTAAACTGCAACTAAGTTTATAGCATTTGTTTTATGTTTTTTCTTGATTTTTGGTTGATATTATGTCTCTATCATTTAAAATACACGTATGCTAAAAAATTATGAACCCTTTTTAGGATTTTATAATTTCTTTTTAGGTGGGCAAACTTACAAAAACTGCAGGGGATCAAATATTTATTTGCCCCACTGTATGTCAACACCTGTTGCCTAAGCATTCGGTTAATTTCCTAGCCCCAGTCCATGTTTTTTTCTGTGTTTCTGTTTCTCTATTTACCAACCTCAACTTGTATTTGACTGTGTTTGTTCACTGACTACACTAACCTTTTGCCTGTTTCTGTTTGGGATATCGCCTGATGACTTTGTAATACGTCCTGGTTGTTCCTGTTCAGCTGCCACCTGCACAGGTGTGTCTGGGGGCTTCAACCTGGTTCACCCACCAATAGAGTGCTCTAGGGAAGATCTGGTGTGTGCTTACACTCTCTGCCTCAGCCATCTTATATGGCTGTGCATTTTTAACCTGCTACAGCTATGCCTTCAGTGCAGGGGATCTTTGCACCATCAGGAAATGCAGATCACATCAACATCAAAAACCCATCTCCTCCCTGTCAACACCTCAATCCTCCACCTTACCAGCCAACCCAACATTGCTCCTCACCACCAGCATCCCAATCCTTTTCTTCACTGCTACCACCTCAACTGTTGTCCTACTTATACTCTTCCTCTGCCTCCTTCCTTATGGAATGAATGGCTTTCTGTTCAAAGTAATGATGCCTGTAATATGGCCTTCTGTGCAAAATAATGGTGGTTAAGTACCTGACAATGTGGTGTAACTTTGGACACAAAAAAGCATAAACTTGATGCTTGCCAAAGCTCGAATGAAGACCATAGGCATGGGGATATATGGAGATTTTTTTTCTTTTGCTTCTGCAACAACACTGCAGAAGTCTCTAGACCTGTCCTGGGGATAATAGTAAAAAAATTCCACCAACTTCTCATAGCCAGATGACAGGTTAGGTTAAAAGAAGGAGAAGGAAACGGGAAAATGAGCAGCACTAGATAGGCAAGTGGCTGCTCAGCGCCCTTGAAGAAGAGGAGGAGGAGGGCATATAAACAGCACAGTAAAAAGAGGTGTCTGCTCTGCATCCTTGTGGAGTAGAAGGAAAATTAAATAAAGAAAATGAAAAGGAATGGTTTGTAAACCTCAGCAAAGGTTCCTGGTATATGAGGAGATTGAGGAGGAGTAAGAGGAAAGGGGTTCTTTAATTGCACTTTTAAAAAGTGGATGCTATGCCCCCTAAAGGAAGAGAAGGAGGAAAAGGTAAGGCCTCTAAACGCAGGCGTAGCCTAGGAGGAAGGCCTACATGACTGGGTTTGGCAAGATAGGCCGCAGTAGATAAGGAGTTAATATATTGGGTGGAATTAGGTCTTAGCTTATTGGTGTAGGGTTGGGTGGGGCAGGGAGTGGTCTCATTGCCTCTTTGGGGGGTAGGTGGTCCTTTTGGCTTGAGTTCCAGAAGGTCAGCGGAGAAGACGGATTCTCTGATCGTCCAGATCTTGAGTCCATGCCGGCCAGTGTCCACACTACAGTGGTTGCTAATGGCCCCCAGTGGCTGCGTGCCCAACTGCAAGGAATTCTGCAGGGGTCAGGGCAGGTATCTGCTCCGCCTGCCCCTGTACACAAACGTGCTAGAAGGTCTAGGCCTCCTGTGCGCCTGAGCCCCGAGGTGACCCGGAGGGGTGGCCGCCGCTTTAGAAGCCCCATCAGGGACCCTTCGGCCCCATCGGCCAAGAGACTGCCTCTCTTTTCACCTGGTGGGGCCGGGAGGAATCCTCATCATAGGCGGGCCCCGGGCGGGAGATCTGTGTCTGCCTCTCCCTCCTGCCTGTGACTGCTGAGATTCGGGACCCTGCGGCTGGCTCGGCGTGAAAGTGATCTTTCTGTAAGTGGCGGCCAAGGGTCCAGGGCAGCTGAGATTGCCAGGAGGAGAAGCAGAGGTTCTTGCCACTATACTGTTGCCGAGCCTGCCAGGGAACGGGACCGGAGTGCAGCTTCTGCCGTGTCATCCAAGCAGAGAGCACAGCGGGTAAGGAGTCATCAGGGGGTGATGGGCTCCGCTCTCCCTCCGCAGGGCGGGCAAGGGGTGGGGCCAGCTTCCAGTGGGGCCGTGTAGAAAAACCTGCGGTGGACCCTAAGAAGGCTGCAGGGGACACGGATGGGGTGCGCTTGGCGGATTCAGCGCGTTGCAAAGTTTATGTGTGCTTCGAGGGCCCCTTAGGAGCTCATCTCAAACAGGAGGTAAAAGACAAGATATGGAAAGGTGAGTACCTGGAGATATTTTCTCTGTTGCCCCTGGAGAAATTTAATTTAGATAAAGTTAAGCCGAATGAGGGTAAGAAGGTGGAGGAAGAAAAGGTGTTATCGCTTGATACCCGGTAACTGGCTGCAGGCGTTTAACATTTTGGCCAGTGTTATAGGGGAGAAGTTTCCGGAGCATTGTTCTGCGCTTTTTTGTTACTTGGATTCTATTAGTGAGGCTCAATGTGTGTATGGGGCATAGCGTGGTTGAGGTACAACGAACAGTTTAGGCAGCAGAAGGCGGTGCGGGCCTCTTTGAGGTGGGACCACAAGGATATTAGCTTGTGGATGAAGCTCATGACTCAGGTGCGGTCGCCCAGCGGGCCCTTTCAGGGGGGCCAGGGTGGGTCATCAGCCCCGTCATCTTTGGCCTCAAAGCGACCGGGGTACTGCTGGCAGTTTAACAAGGGGACTTGCAAATTCGGGGGGGGGGGGGGTCCTGTCGTTTCCGTCATGAATGCTCTGGATGCAGAGGTTCCCATTCATTGGCTAAGTGCTTCAAGCAGGGAAAAGGTAAGTTGTCTGAGCCTGGTAGGAGGGAGGTCTCCAGTAAAAGTGGAAAACCTAGCACCGTATCTAATTAGGTACCCTAACCGTGAGGCAGCGAGCCTTTTTTTGCTGGGTTTTTCGGAGGGTTTTGTGATTCCTAATACAATGTCCGGTGTTCCCCCGATCCCGCACAATTTGAAGTCTGTGATTGTACACCCTGATGTGGTATCTGAAAAACTGGCCAAGGAAGATTCCTTGGGTAGGATGGCAGGACCTTTCTCTTCCCCGCCAGTGTGGAATCTGGTGGTCTATCCTTTGGGTGTCGTTCTGAAGAAGTAGACCAACAACTTCCGCCTCATCTACCATCTCTCATACCCCAAGGGTGACTCGGTTAATGATGCAATAGACAGGGAACTCTGCGCCGTGTCCTACGCATCGTTTGATAGGGCGGTGAATTGGGTGCGCAAGTTTGGTTCCGGGGCTTTGCTGGCTAAGGCCGACATTGAGCCGCCATTACGTCTGTTGCCGGTTCATCTGCGAAGCTTTCATCTGCTGGGTTGCACCTGGGAAGGTCAATTCTTTGTAGACTTATGCTTGTCCATGGGGTGTTCCATTCCTTCTTGGAATGGGTGGTTAAGGACGTTGCATTCCATTATTCATTTATATGTGGTGTGGGGTGCGCTAAACAACAAATAAATAATGAATATATAACATATATCTATGTGTGAACCAAATCAACAAAAGTAAATATATATAACATATATCAATCTGTGAAGCCAATTAATAATGCAAATCAATTGGTGCATAAACATAAAAGTTCATAAGTGTCCATAAAATATTTTGCAGGTGAGTAGATTTGTATTCTATCCGAATAATACGTGTATCCACCACCGAGTGAAATTCATCCTTACCAAACGGAAATAAATAAGGTGCAACTATATTTTCTTGTGCTGAAAAAATATCCAATCTCCTTGTGAACAAACACCACGTGTAAATCACCAAGAATTAGCCTCTTACCAGATGGTAATAGGTATGCACTTGTTCAGTGAAACCACCGCCTTGCTTCCTCTTTAAAATCCTGAAGTGGGATGTAGAACCGCTCTACCTTTCTTTCTCCACTAGATGGCAACGAGTACCAGCAAGAAACACAGCCTCATCCTTCTTTACAAGCTCACAAAACCACCGTGTATTAAAGGAAAAAAGAGGGCTAATAGTGTATTACCCTTGAGATTTATTCAAAAAACAGTTGATAATGCACTTACAATTAGATGTCTTGTATTCAGCATAAACATAGGCATACGAATTCCTGCAAAGGCTTGCGGTCGGCTGCAGCACGGACCGCAAGTTGTGTGTGACGTGTGCGCCTCCTAATCTGACCGGTTTCTTCCCATAGGACTTCTACTGAGACAGGAGTACTGGCGCATCGTCACTTCCGCTTTATTTATACAGGTGGAAGCAGATTGTCTAACTTCCGGTGTCTGCAGAGCAGGTAGTATAAAACATCGATCCATAGCACATCCTGGTGACACAGGAAGTAAACACTTCACCTCCTGTCTGCACAGGAAGCAAACACTTTACTTCCTGTCTGCAGAGCAAGTGTCTGCAGAGCAGGTATGCTCTGGAACTTCTGGCTGATAGCAATTTAAGGCAAATTACTTAAATATGGGTAACTTTCCTTGTGTTAAAAGGAATGTATAAAAACATACTTTATTATTTGTTAAAAACAAATGTATAAAAACATCGATCTATGGCACATCCTGGTGACACCGGAAGTAAACACTTTCCTTCCTGTCCTACAACACACTGCTTTGGGAGCGTAGTGGGAAAGGGGTGACACCTCAAATATGTGTATAATAAAATGTATTGAACTATATTAAACCATATGCTCCAATACAAATTTAAAATAAATGTTAAAAGATAACTAAAATATAAAACCTGCCAAAATATATGTGGGGATCAACAGTTATTAATGTGTGCGTTTATGTCCCACTCTATGTTGAGTCCCCGGGGTCTGGAGCAGCCGAGCTCATATATCCAGAAGGTTTCCCTCCTGGATATGGACCTCCTCAGATTGCTCCCCCTCCAGTGTGGTGTATATTTCTCAATAACGATGATTTTTAACCTCTTGGGATTTTTTCTGTGACATTGGGCGAAGTGTTGGGATACACTATGCCCAGGAAAAGCTTTGTGTATGTTGGTCAGATGTTCTCCAATACGTATGGCGGCAGTACGTATGGTTCTTCCAACATACTGGTAATTGCACTCACACTGTAAAAGGTATACAACCCCTTTTGTATGGCAGGAAATAAAATTTCTAATGGGATACTCTTTACCTGTCACAGTTGAGCCAGAAGTTCCAGAGCATACCTGCTCTGCAGACACTTGCTCTGCAGACAGGAAGTAAAGTGTTTGCTTCCTGTGCAGACAGGAGGTGAAGTGTTTACTTCCTGTGTCACCAGGATGTGCTATGGATCGATGTTTTATACTACCTGCTCTGCAGACACCGGAAGTTAGACAATCTGCTTCCACCTGTATAAATAAAGCGGAAGTGACGATGCGCCAGTACTCCTGTCTCAGTAGAAGTCCTATGGGAAGAAACCGGTCAGATTAGGAGGCGCACACGTCACACACAACTTGCGGTCCGTGCTGCAGCCGACCGCAAGCCTTTGCAGGAATTCGTATGCCTATGTTTATGCTGAATACAAGACATCTAATTGTAAGTGCATTATCAACTGTTTTTTGAATAAATCTCAAGGGTAATACACTATTAGCCCTCTTTTTTCCTTTAATACACGGTGGTTTTGTGAGCTTGTAAAGAAGGATGAGGCTGTGTTTCTTGCTGGTACTCGTTGCCATCTAGTGGAGAAAGAAAGGTAGAGCGGTTCTACATCCCACTTCAGGATTTTAAAGAGGAAGCAAGGCGGTGGTTTCACTGAACAAGTGCATACCTATTACCATCTGGTAAGAGGCTAATTCTTGGTGATTTACACGTGGTGTTTGTTCACAAGGAGATTGGATATTTTTTCAGCACAAGAAAATATAGTTGCACCTTATTTATTTCCGTTTGGTAAGGATGAATTTCACTCGGTGGTGGATACACGTATTATTCGGATAGAATACAATTCTACTCACCTGCAAAATATTTATGGACACTTATGAACTTTTATGTTTATGCACCAATTGATTTGCATTATTAATTGGCTTCACAGATTGATATATGTTATATATATTTACTTTTGTTGATTTGGTTCACACATAGATATATGTTATATATTCATTATTTATTTGTTGTTTAGCGCACCCCACACCACATATACATTTATCTATATTCAAAAGCACTGAATACCGGGAGCAGCTTCAACACACTATCAGCGCACCCATCCCCCCTTACAACATTCCATTATTCATTATTCGGACGATTTTCTGGTGATGGGCCCTCCCGGTTCTAGAGTGTGTCAGACATTGTTGGCCACGTTGCATCATGTTTTTGAGTTGTTCGTAGTGCCTTTGGCCGCAGACAAGACAGAAGGTCCCACCACGGAGTTAACATTTTTGGGTGTTGTCCTGGATACGGTGAAAATGTAATGCTGCCTGCCAGTCGAGAAGGCTCAGGATCTTAGGGAGGTAGTCTCCCTTGCATTGGGTAGCAAAAAGATTACATTGCATTTGCTCCAGTCGCTTTTGGGTAAGTTCAATTTCACGTGCCGGATCGTGCCCATGGGCAGGTTAGACCACACCTGGTGCACTGATAGTGGCAGGTTTGTATGACCCTGGCTGCCAGGTTTGTCTGCATGGGAGCATTTTGTTTAGTCTGCGTTTATTGTGTTCCCTGTCTTCTGTGTGTTTTTTCTTTTGTGAGATGGGATTTGGGGTTATTTGTCATGCCTTTGTTCTGGTTTTCTTACACATTCTGAATATTTAGTGTGGATCCTGGGACATTCCTATGTTTTCTGGGGAGCAAAAAGGGCTGCTGTCAGATCAGAGGGCAGGCAGTTGGGTTTTCCCAGGGGGGAGGTCAGGGTATGGTGGTTAGGGGTCCCGGGTATGTTCTGGTCAAGGGTTTTACCAGAGGTACATCACTATGCTAGGCTGGATAGACCCCCTGACATTTTGCTGCTCCATGTGGGGGGCAATGACCTGGGGCTCTGTTCCATGCGCAATCTCATCAGGGACATGATCTTTTCCTGAGATGTTGGTAGTCTGGTCGGATATTGTGGCCAGGACTTCGTGGCGCATGGCGAGATCGGTGGAGAGGGTCAACGAGTCTAGAATTAAAGTGAACAAGGAGGTGGCCCGTTTTTTTTTCCGGAACGGAGGGTTGGCGATCCGCCATCTAGAGTTTGAAAAGGACTGTTGGCTGTTTCTACAGGGGGGGGGGGCGGTGTCCACCTAATTGCGGTGGGGATCGACCTTTGGTGCTTGGGCCGCCCAGGCATAAGGTGTCATGCTGGGCATCAGTGGCAGGGGTCAATGGGTTTTGCAGGCAGGGGAGAACGCTGGGTTGGGCCCATCTTTGGCATGGGTGTACCTGCCCTGTTAAGTGTGAGAAGTAATGTATTTTTGATTGGTTGGCTGTATCGGCTGGAGCATAGGGGAGACCTGAAGAGAGAGCCCCAAACGGCTATTAATAACCCCAAAAACCGTAGCCCTGTAACTGGCTATCACCGGGCAGTCCCAGAACGTATGGAAATACGTCCCCTGATGAACATGACAGCGAGGACACATAGGGTCCCGCTCAGGGTATATGCGATGTAGCCTCACTAGGGTATAGTAAACTCTGTGAAGGAACTTGACCTGCATCAGTTCCTCCCAAAAGGGAATCACTAGTTTGGGACCCGATTCCAAACATTCCTCCCAATCTTCTCGCTCCAAGAACGGAAGATCAGCCTGCCACATAGTCCACAACTGCTCAACCCTGGGAGAGTCCATTCCCAGAAGCGATGTATAGAGAGAGGACAATGGTTTCTGCGAATCCCCAGGGGCCATAAGCTTCTCAATAGGGTCAGATTGGAGGAGAGGGGGCTCAGGAAATAGAGCCCTAAGAGCGTGGCGCAACTGAAAGTACCTAAATCTCATCCACAAAGGCAACCGGTATTTACTCATAAATTGAGAGAATGGCAGGAGCTTACCCAAGAGCATAACATCAGCCAGCGTTTTCATCCCATATCTCACCCACACCTGAGGGTCCAGGAGTAGTCGCAATTGTGGCAAAGAGGGCTTCCCCCATAGGGGCTGGGCCGGAGTCCACTGAGCGGGCTGAAGAAACTTGCGACGAGCGGCTATCCACACCCGCCAGATAACACGGGAGGGGGCGGGTACAAACTTGTACGCCCACGGCCCTCTATAAACAAGGTTCCTCAGGTCCGCCAGAGATCCCAAAAAGGCAGCCTCCAAACAGGCTATTCATAGTAGAGCCCCGGAACCACCAATGGACCGTAACCAGAATTGCGGCCCAAAAATAAACACGAAAATTTGGTAGAGCCACACCCCCAGGGCGGTCGGAAGCCACAGTGTAGATTTTGCTAGGCGCGGGACCGAACCCCCCCCCCCCCCCCAGAGGAAGGACCCGACACACCCATCCACCTCCTGAAAGAACCGACCTGAATCCCAGCACGGTGTATTACGAAAGATATATGTAAATTTAGGCAGGAGCATCATTTTGAGCAGGTTAATTTTCCCCAAGAGATTCAGCGGCAAGCTGGCCCAAGAGGCGCACCTTGTCTTTATTTCTGCCAGCAGGGGCACCAGATTCTTGTCCAGAAAGGAGGAGAGAGGCTTAGCCACCCAAACCCCAGATAACGAAACTCCGACACCCAACGGAGGGTGTCTGTTGAGCCAACCACACCGCATCATCATCAATGGGGAAAAGCACCGATTTGTCTCCTGGAATGTCCCTGTGGGGCAAAGTCATGTGTTTCTTCATGCATGTGGTACCCAAATAGCTGATTGTTTTACTGAGGTTGATAGGCTACAGACCACAATGGTGCTGTCAGCAGCAGTTATGTTTTATTTGCTGTCTATTCAATTGCTTGATTACTGCCTCGATACTAGCTACATTTCTTCAGATTCTGCGCTGAGGTATAGGATGATGGGATCTCTAGTATGTGTTTCCTATATCTCCTAAACAAATCAAGGTGCACTGAAAGACTACAGGGAACCATACATCCATGTTTCCTGTGGCAGCTGGAGGAGTATTTTAGAAAGATCCATTCTGCTATACAGCGCTGTTTGACCTACTTACCATATTTAACAATAAGAGAACAAATAGTTCCAATGAGTGAGCACTTTAAAAGTAGTTGGAGGAGCACATGTGCAGTGTTGAAGAGCTGGATTGTTTTTGGCTCACATGAAGTGGGAATTTATGTTGTTGTGGACACTTTTTTATGTATTTTTATTGCGTTAATATGGGCACAGTACAATGTTGTCATTTGCATTTTTGCACAGGTTATTTGCATGGAGCATTTTAAATTAAAATTTGTGTGAGTTTAGTCACTTTGATCACTTACGCACATACTGTACATCTGTATTGGAGTTGTTTTAAGTGATTTAAGTATATATGTAAAACCTAAACATTGGTCACATCTTTAGTATACATTGGTCTATGGCGCTCAGAGGGGTGTGTTAGATACAGCAGTTAAGCAGATATTTTTACTTTTTGTAAACTTTCTTGTAAATTGTGTAACATTATATCACAATTTTCTTTTTTGTTTTTTTTAGTTTGAGTTTGTAAGTCACAGACATCAGCGCAGGTTTATTCTTTATTAAACATCATAGGCTAAATGCTGCCATTCTGTGTTGGAGCTTGCATGACTGGGAGGACAGGAACCACACTGGGAAAGAGCTTTCCTGACCAAGGATTAAAGGTGGATGCCCCTTTGCTTTCTTCAGCTAGGCAAGGTCGAGTGTGACAATGACAATAACATGCTGGTTGTCCATGGGCTTGTAAAATCACAAATGTACCTTGTGTGGAACAAGTCCTCCTCTTCCCCGCTCCACTCCTCTCCTCTCCTTCCTCCTCCCTCACCTCCTCTTACAATGTGATTATAGCATGAAAAAAGACTGGGGTTACTGACTGTACAATGCATTCCTGAACCTGCACTCTATACAATGAATTCCTGAACCTGCACTCTGCACAAAGCATTCCTGAACCTGCACTCTGTACAATGCATTCCTGAACCGTGTACTCTGTACAATGCATTCCTGAACCTGCACTCTGTACAATGCATTCCTGAACCTTGCACTCTGTACAACGCACTTCTGTACCTTGCCCTCTGTACGAAACATACTCCTGAACCTTGCACCCTGTACGAAACGCACTCCTGAACCTTGCACCCTGTACAAAACGCACTCCTGAACCTTGCACTCTGTACGAAACGCATTGCTGAACCTTGTACCCTGTATGAAATGCACCCCTGAACCTTGCACTATGTACGAAATGCACTCTTGAATCCTTTCACAATAAGCATACCACACTCGTCGGTTTTGCCTCTATATACACTTTGAGGTCTATATATAAAAAAATCCACTGTGAAATTTCATAGCAATTGAACAGCTGTAACGAAAAATAATGGCCTTAAAGGAGAAGTAGGGCGAAAGCTATTTTGGCCCTACTTCTCCTGTGGCTCACAGGAGTGCAGTTAATTAGTTCTGCACTTCTGTGACCCAGATTCAGCTGACAGTGGACTCCAGATTCTGGCGGGATCCCAACTTTTTTGTCAGGATCTGCCCAAATTCATGACCAGTAGCTGGCTCAGCCGGTCTGCGTGCTGGTGAGAACCTGAACCAGCTGCTCCTGCCCTCTCCACATCTTGATGCTTATATACATTTAGGAAAACATCCAGGGCTTTTTTTAAGCAATCTACTGAGCTGGACAGAACCACCTCTTGGGGGAGTCTATTCCACATGTTCACAGCTCTTACTGTGAAGAAACCTTTCCATATTTGGAGATTAAATCTCTTTTCCTCCACTATATGGACCCCTTATGTAGTTATACATGTTGATCATATCCCCCCGTAATCTCCTCTTTTCAAGAGAGAATAAATTCAGTTCCTCTAATCTTTTCTCATAGCTGAGCTCCTCTATGCCTCTTATCAGTTTGGTTGCCCTTCTCTGCCCTTTCTCCAGTTCCCTGATATCCTTTTTGTGAACTGGTGCTCAAAACTCAACTGCATATTCCTTATACTGGTGGTGGAATGCTTTTCAGAGGGCATTTGACAGGGTGTGAGGAGGTGTTATGTTGTCTGCTTTCCTCCTCTTTCAACCCCCTAAAGCCTGAACCAACGCGCAGCAACTGCATACATTACATGTGGAGGCAGCATGGCCCCACTCACTTAAATAGGTTGCGTTGGGGGATCATTTTGCCATGCTGCATTGCAAAGCATCACAGCTGTGACTTGTGTACATCCATCTATGGCTGCTTTTGAAGCTTTGGCGGGGATGGTAAAACATGGCTCAACCTTGCTCTTTTTATCACCCCTTAAAGCGATAGTAAATGTTTTTTTTTTTTTAAATAACAAAGAATAAAAAATAACTTACCTGCTCTGTGCAGTGGTTTTGCATAGAGCAGCCCGGATCCTCTTCTCCTCAGGTCCCTCCGTGGTGCTCCATACCCTGTCCAGCTGCCAGATGCCCCCACAGCAAGCAGCTTGCTGTGGGGGCACCTGAGCAGGCACGCTCCTGAACCACTGCTCTGTATGTCCATTCACACATAGCCATGGCTCTTCCCACCCCCCCTTCCCTCATTGGCTCACTGGCTGTGATTGACAGCAACGGGAGCCAATGGCTCCCGCTACTGCCTCAGCCAATGAGGATTGAGAGTCCCCGGAGAGCCAAGGCTGTACACATCGCTGGATCGCGATTGGGCTCAGGAAAGTATTAGGGGGGCTGGGGGCCTGCTGCACAGAGAGGGTTTTTTTTTACCTTTAAAAAAACCTTGAGCCTTTACAACCACTTTAACTGCTAGTATGGACAAGGACTTACTGTTCTCTCTGTATAAGAGGAAGTAAAGGCAAATCTCTTCAATAAACACAGACAGCAAAAAAGAAAACTGCCAGGGGTTATAATCCTTTATTACCCTAAAGACTAAAGCTACACATAAATACCTTAAAGGGGTTTTAATGCTTCCTTGCCCTATCCAAAACAAAAAAAACAAAAGTTTGCTTGAGCCCTGGCTCACTTTGATGTTACTTTGAAATCATGATATTTCACTTGAAAGTATCAAAGTAGCAGGTCAGCGTTACTTCAAGGTGCTACTTGAAAGACACCTGTCCGGCTTCATGCACAGACGTCTATTGAATTTGTATCTAAAATTGGCAAAAGTAGTGCAGGAACCACTTTTGCAAATCAGTGCGGCACCCCAAAGTCAATGTCACACCGATTGAAATGGTGCCATTGTCGGCAATAGGCTGTGATTTGTCCTGCGATTTGAGGTCAAATCACATGACAAATCGCTCCAATGTGAATGAGGGCTTAGTCTTTTAAAGGCCCTATTGAATTAGTGGAAATCCATCAGGTCACTGAGAGTGAGACTTTCTCAGAATCAGTTTGCATTTCAGTCACACATCTGGCCAATCAAGTGAGCGTTCAGCCAATGTAAACTCTTCAGTTTCTCACAGAATTTGCAGATGGAAGTGGTTCACTGGCCTTAGCATGTGACTAGACTGTTTTTCCTGGATAGATTGCTCCCTTGGTTCTAACCCCTCTTTGACTCTGCACACCCAGAATAGAATGTGACCTTGACCTCAGCTTTGCCTGCAATTTACTGCTATCCATCTGCATTGAGTTTAGCCCTCCACTTGAACAATCTCTGATTAAAAAAAAGATCCCACTAAAATACAAGTGTACTATATATATATTTTTTTTAAACAGAACTAGCATTTATAAATTATACTCATGAAAAAATATGTTATTATCTGTCATTTTCAGTAGGGTTCTAACACTACTCTACAGGTACTCTTAACTATTAAAAGGTATTTTTTTGCCAAGTCACTATTTGACTTTACTTCTTGTCATTGTGGGTGTATATCTACTGGAAAAGAATACACACAGAAATCTAAAAGTATATTTTTGGGAGATCTATTTTAAAGTGTCCATCTTTACAGAAAAAAAATGTAAGGGTGATGTAGTGCTACCATACCTCCCAACTGTCCCTGATTCGCCAGTACGGTCCCAGAAAATGGTCTGTGTCCCGGAGTCCCCACGTATCAGGGCTGAGTCCCGGAATGCCCGCGGCATCTCTCCCCGGCTGCCTTTGACACATAGTGCAGAGAGTGGAGTGCACCGAACCTGCCCCTCCTCCTTCCTGTGTTTTCCTGTACACAGAGGAGGAGGCGGGGAGCAGCACACCACTCTGCCACAATGCGGCTGATCTGAGGTCTGTGACTTTTAATACTACATTAACTTTCAGAGGAGGGAAGCATGGGGAAGAGGAGGAGGGGGGGGGAGTGGATGGAGCTTGGATAGGTGTTTGGGATGGATGGAGCTGGGGTGGGTGTTTGGGGAGGATGGAGCTGGGGTGGGTTTTGGGCTGGATGAAGCTGGGGTGTATGTTTGGGGTGGATAGAGCTGGGATGGGTGTTTGGGGTGGATGGAGCTGGGATGGGTGTGGGGGATGGAGCTGGGGTGGGTGGGGGGGTGGATGGAGCTGGGATGGACGGCTGGGATGGATGGAGCTGGGATGGGTGTGGGGGGTGGATGGAGCTGGGATGGGAGTGGGGGCATGGATGGAGCTGGGATGGGTGGGGGAGAGTGGATGGAGCTGGATGGAGATGTACCATGCATTCTGCAGATTACACACTACTGTCCCCTGCATTCTGTACATTACAAATTCCTGTCCCCTGCATTTTGTACATTACACACTCCTGTCCCCTGCATTCTGTACATGACATACTCCTATCCCCTGCATTCTATGCATTGCATACTCCTGTCCTCTGCATTCTGTACATTACACACTCCTGCTCCCTGCAAAAAAATGCAGCTTTGTCTTCAAGGTATAATTATCTTTTTCTAGCTTGTTATACATTTTATTATCCCAAGGAAATACTGTTTTCAGGTGAAAACAGATCTATTTAATAACTACATCTAATATCAACCATGAATGAGGCAAGGAGGAGGAGCCAAGAGTGCCGGAAATGAACACTAGAAGAGGAGGATTGGGTCTGCTTTCTGCAAAACCATTGCACAGAGCAGGAAAGTATAAGGCAGGCCCCTCTCATACTAAAGTGGATCTGCCTGCTTAGCAGAAGATCTCTCTATTGATCCCCGCTGGGTAGGCGGATGACAAGTCCTTGTCCGCTTTGCTGATGCAGAGTGGACATGAACACAGCCCGCCATCCTCTACTGTATGGGCTGTCAGATGGAAATAGACCACCTGTTTGTTTCCAACCGACTGTCATCCGATCCACCATCTGTCTTTTTTTAGCAGACAGGATCGGATCAGATGTCAGGGGGTGTCAACCGACACATGTCCATTGACATCGGTCACTCCATAAACAGCAATGGATAGTCTGATCAGTTCTGCATGAAAAAACTGACAGGCGGACCCAATCTGTCCATCAGTGTGATAGGAACTGAACATGTTTGTTACTTTAATGAAAACAAAAAACACAAAAAAAGCAAAGCTTTACAATCACTGACTGTCATTTTTTGTGGTTTTCTTCCCAAGACAAACATGGCATTTCCCTGTTCCTGCAATCTCCTGAGATATAACCCCATCACTGACATATCTCTGGAGATTGCAGGATCAGAGACACACAGTGGTGTGTCATTAGGTGCTGGCTGCTAAAAACTGAGACAAGAGACAGCTGGCTACTGATGACGTTGAAGATTCCAATGCAGGATCTGGCATGTGGCAGCGGAGTAGTCAATCTGGAATTGTTGGGTATCTATGTTAATTGTGGCTGAGCCAGCAAAGTATTTACAGGTTACCAGTTAGTTATCTGAGTTACCAGACAGGAGATCTAGTGCCAGAAATATTACTTTTGTTATGTTTTTTTTTTTTTTGTTCAACATTATTGCTAACACGGCAGATAAATAGCATCCCTTGTGATAGCTGGGGCAGTCACAGATCCTTTTTATGGATAAATCAGGGGGCTATCCCTCCCCTGCCCTCCAAGGCAACTGATCAAACACAGATCAGTTTGATTGGTTGCTTTCCTGCCCGGATTCTGCCAGATAAACAGAATTAAAACCTTAAGTGATGTAATCCTTGTAGTTTCCCGCTCCATTGGTCACAGAGGGGAGGGAGAAACTGATGTTCTTCCCTCTACTCTGTATGCTACCAACCCAACCACTTACAGTTGGACAACCCAAGAAAACAGAAGTGGGCTGTGGGTAAGTAAGACAGTGGCTGACCCCTTTGGAGCGGCAAATTTTAATGGACTTGTGTCTGTTTACACCCACCTACCTCCGATTGGTCCACTACAAAAAAAAAAAAAACAGAAGGGGATCCGTCCTCCTCTGTCTAGGTGGATCAGAGGGCAGTTGGGTGTAAATGGATAGTGTGTAAATGGACAGTGGAGTTTATTTACACCCGGCCGCCCATAGAGCAGAACAGGTTCTGTCCATGTCCACTCTGCATAAACTGAGTGGACACTGACGTGTTATCTGCCTGCTCTGCTCTGATCAGCGGGGGATCAGCAGAAAGTCCCCCTGCTGAGCAAAGCGGAGTCCATCCCATGTGATAGAAAAGAAAATCACAGTCAGTGTGGATGGGGGAATCACTCCTGCTTAGCCATTGTGTTCTCCCTGTGGGGAGTGATTACTGCTAGCGCCTATAGCAGATAAAATCCGACATGCTAGTTGCATCACTGTCCTTCCTTCTATGATCATCGTTATTATCATCTATGTAGCACTGCCCCCTTAAGGACTGCTGGATAACACACCTTCGGGTTCCCCTAGGTTACCATTAGCAACATCGGCATTCACAGATTAACACTTTACTTATTTGGCTCAGTCAATGATCAGTCCAGGGGTATGTAGTTGTTTTTGGTGTTTTATTTTAAATAGGGATGGGAGAAGGAAATAGTGGGATGCTCCAAATTGAACTATTCACAATGGATGAGGACTCCTATCTGGAGATGCAACCAGGCTGCAGATTCACCTTGCCACTAGATGAATTTAGGTCAATTCTCTGTTCAGACGACTAAGTTAGGTAGATTATGTTCGGGATACCTGCCTATTATCCACTTTAACTCCAAAGACTGACACCCATCCTCTGACTATCCTACACAGGGGTGGCCCCCCTCAGGTCAGGCCCCTAAGACACGATTCCCTGTACTCACGATACTGTTTTTCGAGTGCCTCCAGTGTCTCAACCCCTCCAGTCAGTTCTCCTGGACCTCTGGGTTCAGTTCCTTTCCTCTGGTCCCCAGGCTGACCACGTGCCACTGCTACAGAGGAGGAGGCAGCCGCCACCCTCCCTCCGTGACTCTGCTCACCAGCCTTTTATACAGTATCCCATAATGCACCCAAACAGCCAGTCTCTACCAATCACTGGGACTGTATCGAAGCCTCTGTACCCATTGGCCAGGTTTCCTCCCACTGTCCAACATGCTTCCCTATTGGACCAGTGTGAAACACTCTCTAGACCCAATGAATCATACACTGAGCACCCTGAGCAGACCTAACTCACAGCTCCTGCTCTCTGGTAGGCAGAAAGCAATATAGATTTCCCTGCTGCTCCCCTGATAGACAGACAGAGCCAAAAACTATACTCTCTCACTAGCACCTACCTAGGAGGGTTCTACATCTAGATAATCACACCAAAGCATCTGTACTGTGTGAGTGTGACTATCATCATGCTGCTATAGAACTGAAAATAGGCATGGGAAAATGTGTGTGCTGTCATGCAAGGAGATAATTGTACCTGTCCTGTAACTTCTGAAAGAGGCTGAGAGCTGGCGATCCCTCTGTGTCTGCACTGCTGGGTTGGCTGCTTAATGGAACTGCACACTGACCGCTTCCAGTTCCAGCCAGCTGCCCTCAGCCTGCCAATGCTCTTCTTCTGCCTGATTCCCTCAGCTCTTACTTGCTGAAGGAGTCAGGCAGTGTGAAAGGAAAGCAGAATCACTCCACCAGGCCAACAGCGGGGACTTACTCCGTCTCATCACAGCAGGCCTTGATCTACAGTGCCATGGCTCCAGTTTCCAGAGGTGAACAGATGGGGCTCCCCTCAGCCCTGCAGGGACAATGATTGACCAGGACCAGGAGGGGAAAAGTATGTTACGACTGAATGATTCTACACAGTGACATCCTACATGAAGCCTGAAGCTTCCGGCCAGGCCCCCCTACTAAGTGATAGGGCATGAGCCCCTTACAGGAGGCCTGGTGATACCCACTTATCAGAAGGCCTATGGGATACCCTGGAACTGAATAAATACACAACTTGAGGACTACTAGGCTTCGGGCTGCTGTGTACAAAAAGTAAGCTGCATCGCACAATCTCTTGCAGCACTGTACTCCCTTGGCAGTCTTTCACAACTCCTGACTGTTTTGCACAACTCCTGGCTGCACTGCATTAGCTTGGGAGAACAAACCTCTCCACTGTCAATTCTCTTTTGTAATAGCCGGAATTACTCACAATATCCCAGGATGTCTCTGGCCTGGCTCTGCTCAGTCTCTGGACAAACCTATCTTCAGTAGGCCCTCCAGCTTGGCCTAGCTGAGATCTTGATGCCTTCAAAGGCTCCTCTAGCTTCCTATTTGTCTCTCTCTCTGCCAGACTGCCAGGCCTTTATTTATGGGCTCTATGTGTTTCTAGGACAACACCCCCACCCCCCTGCCTGTGAGACACTGAAAAGTCCTAAGTAATCAACCCCTACTCCACTGTTACAGAGGAGCTAACTAAATTTACCTAGCAGCCTACCCTGAACTAGTGGGATGCTACAGTAAACTAACTGTGTATACCCTTCCCCTGATACCCGCTCAACTTATCTCCAGAGTTACCAAGGTGTCAGCAACCCCGAAGCCACACTAATGGTCTGGGATTTTAAACCCCCTCTCTTCTGCCTCTTCTCCATCAGTGATTCCAGGATGGACCAGATGGATTCAGGTTGACCAGCGCCATTACTGTGGATCAGAATTTATATGGTCCATCCTGGAAGAGCTGACAGAGAAGAGGGAGAAGAGCGAGGGTTTTAAGTCATACCACTGGACCTGCTGACAGCCTAGCAAAACCTGACATAAGCACAGCGATTATCAGTGGTGGGGGTGAACTATTCCTATAACTTACAAATCCACTATTCACTGCAGGCACAATTTATTTTCTAATAAAGACTAGGCATGGGAGTGGCAGCTCTAGTTCCTTAAAAGCTAAATCCATGCTTCTGACCATTTTATACCCATATTTAGGGGTACATAGCACCCCACCTGCAAACCGCTACTTGGGGGTTCTTCTCCCTGTCAATTTTGAATTTGGTGTGGCTGTGCATGGATCCCTGTGCATAGACATTTCATTTATTAACTATGGAAGAGCCATCATAAAAAAATTCAAAGATTTGTGAGTTTGAACATTTTTTTTTTTTTTTTTACAGAATTTTTAGTTTCAAAGTCAGAATTCTAAGATTAAAAGTCAGAATTCTGACTTTGCAAGTCAGAATTCTGAGATTACAAGTATGGACCATGCTAAAATTTATTAAACAAAATTCTGAGATTAAAAGTCAGAATTCTGAGTATATATACTGTGTGCTGTAACTAGGATAGATTTACAAATCTTACAGAGCAGAAGATATGTATGTCTGCAGAAAGATGGTCTGTGGGTGTTACTACATTAATTCTCATTGGTTCTAAAATCATCCTAATAGAGACTACTGTATTAATAAACTTTTGATGACATTTAATCTCAGAATTCTGACTTTTTAAACTCAGAATTCTGACTTTTTAAACTCAGAATTCTGACTTTTAATCTCAGAATTCTGACTTTTAAACTCAGAATTCTGACTTTTAGTCTCAGAATTGTGTTTAATAAATTTTAGCATGGTCCAAACTTGTAATCTCAGAATTCTG
Source organism: Pelophylax lessonae (assembly GCF_965119305.1). Lineage (NCBI taxonomy): Eukaryota > Metazoa > Chordata > Amphibia > Anura > Ranidae > Pelophylax > Pelophylax lessonae. The sequence goes on from NC_138772.1 coordinate 451,651,333, forward strand.
ACTTGCAATCTACAGAATTCTGTAGAATTCTGTATTTCAAGCTCAGAAATCTTTGACATTTTTTTAAGATGGCCCCAGGGCTCTTCCATAATTAACAAACATCTGTGAATAAAAAAAAAAAATAAAAAAAAAACACAAATCCCATCTAACACAACAGCAGAGGGGCTTTAGTTCTCAATGGAGCACAAGTGCGGTGACATCAGTACAGTATGGATTTGCTGCTATTGGAAGAGTTTGCAGGAACCAGGACATGTTATCCACAATCGGCTCAAATTAAAAAAAAAAAGTTGAATTTATACTTTTTTTTTTTTTTTTGTGCAAAAGATGGAATTCTCTTTGAAACCCATCCCATCTGTAATCATTATATTACTGTTCCCCAGCACAAGGTCCTCTGAAGAAGCTGACACTTGGAATAGCTGCTGGCTCTCAATCCCTAAACTTATCATGGAGAACTAATTAAGGAGCATCCTGTTCATGTGATCACTATGCTAGCTCTGGCATTGTAAATACTTGCAGGCTGGAGGCTTTATTGAAAGCCTTTAGCCTGTTGATAAACAATATATAAAAGTGTTGTAACAAATTTATTGGAGTTCAGAAACTCCTGTACAGTATTTACAAGGTGTAGGAACATTATGGACACAACTGTTGCTGAAGCTTTGTGACTACTATGAACTATAATGAGTCTTTGGTAGTATCCTCCTTTCATTTTTTTCTATAGGACATTGCAAAGTTCATTGATTGCCATCCTAAGATGAATTCCAAGTATGGATATTTTATACATAGTTACATTGGTCCAGCTTGGAACTGTGTAACTATGTATACTGTATACCACACCTGGTCGATGCCCCTGTAAGCTTGAAACCATTGTTGACACTGCTACTCCAATATTCACCATTCGCTTCCCATGCTGAGCGGTCGGCCTGCAGCATTCTGAACACAGGAAGTTCGTTGCTTGTTATGGGCACCATTCAGAAAATGTTTTGCTTTGTATTTTCTGAATGTATAGAAAGCATTCTCTAACTGGGTGAGGTGAGAAGGTGAGGCAGTGACGTGCTATGTTCAAAATGCAGCAGGCTAGCTGCTCAGCAGGGGACTTAAGGGGAAGCAAGTTGAGGTTACTGAACTAGTGATGTCTACTTTAGTGATTTTCAGCTTCGGGGGCATCGGCCATACATGGTATATTTATAGTTACATTGGTCCAAGCTGAACCAATGTAACTATGTATAAAATACCCATACCTGGAATTCCTCTTTAATGTATATAATTAGATACAGGAGTGCCTTTTTATTACGGAATATAGCTAAAATGATGAAATACAGAAACAGTTTAGTCACATACTATAATCTACATGTGCTTTATGTAAGAGTAAACATTTTCCCTGCTATGCAGATATACTGCTATCTGACTCACTGAGATCCTCATTTGCCTATAAGGGATTAGCTTCACCAGTAAAAGAATAGATTGAATTTTAAGGACAGTATGTGACATACTAAAAAACAGCTCCTGTCTTTAGAGTTAAAGTATAACTAAAGGCCTGTATGACAGTTCAAACAAGTTCCAAATCCAGTTACAATAGATGCACAAACCTTATACAGTAATACAAAGATTTATTTTATCTTCCCTGACTGTGCCAAATCTTCCTTTATTCGGGTCTCACATGCTCCCCTTACCAGGCACTGCAGCTCACAGTGGGGTGGTTTCAGCTGCAGAGGCAGTGCTGTCAATCCAGAAAACAGTGGTAGGATCTCTGATTGACAAGCTACAGGTTTGTGAATCAACAGTGACAATGCTTATAGGCATGCCCCCTGGCATATTAAGGACAAGTCCAGTTGAATGTAACGAACTACTACTAGATATACCATAACCTGGATAAAAAAGAACCCTAACAGGTATGACGTCAAGTTTTTCTCTACCTAATGATATTGCTCTGCTTAACTATACAAGAGAAAAAGTATTTTCATTTTATTCCTTTCCTGAAAATTTCTTTAGAATGCCAAGAGGGAGCTGTGGTTTATTTGTTTCCACCAATGGGACTGCTGCGCTCTGCCCCTTTTTTTTCTCATCTTTTGTTTCCTACCTGGATGCTCCCCTGTCTGTGTAGGCCTATTAATACTTATGGTCTTTGATAAAGACAAACTATAACATGTCACTTCTGGGTGCTTCTACCCTTGGACTCTCTGAAGCTCCTTTCACATGGGTGTTCCATCAGTCCATTTTGAACTATTATTTAATGATTGAAAAGGGATTGCAATGTACCCCTGCAGGTGGCTGGATGTAAAAGGATGTTTGACCATTTTTAGTACATCCGTGTCTGTTAAGGTTTGTTGGACCAAATGCAATAGGTTTGCTTTCAGGTGCAATTTTGCAGACCTGAATGGAAAGGAACAGGTGTCCATTAGTGATGTCGCGAACCTAAAATTCGCCGTTCGCGAACGGCGAACGCGAACATCGGCAAATGTTCGCGAACCGGGCGAACCGCCATAGACTTCAATAGGCAGGCGAATTTTAAAACACACAGGGACTCTTTCTGGCCACAATAGTGATGGAAAAGTTGTTTCAAGGGGACTAACACCTGGACTGTGGCATGCCGGAGAGGGATCACGCAAAAAAAAGTTCTTAAAAATTATAATTTTTTGATAGAGAGCCAATTATTGGAAAAATTAAAAAAAAATAAAAATAAAAAATTTCTTTGGATTTAGCATCTGGGGGGTCTAAAAAAAGTACCTGTGAAGTTTCAGCTCTGTAGCATGTCCAGAACCCCTAAAAAACAGCATTTGTCTTATATTTTCAGGAATATGGCTTCTCTGCGGCTGGCTTTTTCTCTTGCAGGCATTTATCGGGCATTTTTTTAGGCAGGCATGTCATTTTTTGTATTTAGTGTCTGGGGGGTCTAAAAAGTGTACCTGTCAAGTTTCAGCTCTGTAGCATGTCCAGAACCCCTAAAAAGCAGCATTTTTCTTATATTTTCAGGAATATGGCTTCTCTGCGGCTGGCTTTTTCTCTTGCAGGCATTTAGCGGGCATTTTTTTAGGCAGGCATGTAATTTTTTGTATTTAGTGTCTGGGGGGTCTAAAAAGTGTACCTGTCAAGTTTCAGCTCTGTAGCATGTCCAGAACCCCTAAAAAACAGCATTTTTATTATATTTTCAGTAATACGGCTTCTCTGCGGCTGGCTTTTTTTCTTGCAGGCATTTAGCGGGCATTTTTTTAGGCAGGCATGTCATTTTTTGTATTTAGTGTCTGGGGGGTCTAAAAAGTGTACCTGTCAAGTTTCAGCTCTGTAGCATGTCCAGAACCCCTAAAAAACAGCATTTTTCTTATATTTTCAGGAATATGGCTTCTCTGCGGCTGGCTTTTTCTCTTGCTGGCATTTAGCGGTTATTTTATTAGGCAGGCATGTAATTTTTTGTATTTAGTGTCTGGGGGGTCTAAAAAGTGTACCTGTCAAGTTTCAGCTCTGTAGCATGTCCAGAACCCCTAAAAAACAGCATTTTTCTTATATTTTCAGGAATACGGCTTCTCTGCGGCTGGCTTTTTTTCTTGCAGGCATTTAGCGGGCATTTTTTTAGGCAGGCATGTCATTTTTTGTATTTAGTGTCTGGGGGGTCTAAAAAGTGTACCTGTCAAGTTTCAGCTCTGTAGCATGTCCAGAACCCCTAAAAAACAGCATTTTTCTTATATTTTCAGGAATACGGCTTCTCTGCGGCTGGCTTTTTCTCTTGCAGGCATTTAGCGGGCATTTTTTTAGGCAGGCATGTCATTTTTTGTATTTAGTGTCTGGGGGGTCTAAAAAGTGTACCTGTCAAGTTTCAGCTCTGTAGCATGTCCAGAATCTCTGTGGACCTGACAGCAGTCACTGGCACCCAGGCAACTGCAATTTAAAAAATATATATATATTTTTTTACTTTGCAAGCTGCTGTGCCACTTTATATATCAGTGGTGGGTGGGCAGTGGCACAGTACACTCTCTGTGGACCTGACAGCAGTCACTGGCACCCAGGCAACTGCAATTTAAAAAATATATATATATTTTTTTACTTTGCAAGCTGCTGTGCCACTTTATATATCAGTGGTGGGTGGGCAGTGGCACAGTACACTCTCTGTGGACCTGACAGCAGTCACTGGCACCCAGGCAACTGCAATTTAAAAAATATATATATATTTTTTTACTTTGCAAGCTGCTGTGCCACTTTATATATCAGTGGTGGGTGGGCAGTGGCACAGTACACTCTCTGTGGACCTGACAGCAGTCACTGGCACCCAGGCAACTGCAATTTAAAAAAATATATTTTTTTTTTTACTTTGCAAGCTGCTGTGCCACCTTATATATCAGTGGTGGGTGGGCAGTGGCACAGTACACTCTCTGTGGACCTGACAGCAGTCACTGGCACCCAGGCAACTGCAATTTTAAAAAAATATATTTTATTTTACTTTGCAAGCTGCTGTGCCACCTTATATATCAGTGGTGGGTGGGCAGTGGCACAGTACACTCTCTGTGGACCTGACAGCAGTCACTGGCACCCAGGCAACTGCAATTAAAAAAAATATATATATTTTTTTACTTTGCAAGCTGCTGTGCCACCTTATATATCAGTGGTGGGTGGGCACACAGTGGCACTGCAGTAGGCACAGTACACTCTGTGGACCTGACAGTAACTGGCAGCCCAGGCAACTGCAATAATAAAAAATATTTTTTTTTTTTCAATTTATTGCAACAAGATGCTGTGCCACCGTATATATATCAGTGGTGGGCAGTGCACTGCAGTGGGTACAGTGCACTCTGTGGACCTGACACAGCACTCACTGCAATTATGACAGAGGAAAAAAAAAATATTTTTTAAAATGCAAGGTACTGTGCCTGTGCCACCCGAAATGAGTGTAGTGTGCACACAGTACAGTCTGTGGTAGGTCTGTGGCCTCTCACACACAGCGGGCAGGCAACTGCAGTGTACAATAGATATATATAGATATATATATAAAGAAAAAACTCTATTACCTTACCAGCCCTTAAAAGGGCTTTTGGGGACACTATATATATATATATATATATGTATATATATAAATAAAAAAAATCCTCAATTACCAGCCCTTAAAAGGGCTTTTGGGGACACTAGATAGATATAGATATATATATATATATATATATATATATATATAAGAAGAAACAACTCAATTACCAGCCCTTAAAAGGGCTTTTGGGGACGCTAGGTATATATATATATATATATATATATATATATATAAAAAAAAAAAAAAACACAAATACCAGCCCTTAGAAGGGCTTTTTGGGGTGCTGATATTACAGCAGTAGTGGACCAAGAACACTGCAAGACCAGGAACACTGACTAACTGTCCCTAGCTTAACAGCAGCAGCAGCAGCAGCAGCAGCAGCAGCTCTCTCCCTACTCTCACTACACACACTGCTTCAGAATGATCTAAGATGGATGCTGCCCTTGCTTATTTATAGGAGGTGGGAGGGTGTGGGAGGGAGGTATGCTGATTGGCTGGAAATGTGTCTGCTGACTGTAAAGTTCAGGGTCAAAGTTTGCCTCAATGATGTCTTATGGGGGGCGGACCGAACATCGCATATGTTCGCCGGCAGCGGCGAACGCGAACATGCTAAGTTCGCCGGGAACTGTTCGCCGGCGAACAGTTCTATACATCTCTAGTGTCCATGTGAAATCAAAAAGATGTAAGTTTACATCTGGCCATGGGTTACATGGGTTTATTTTATTCTCCATCTCAACATGGAGAAAAAAATAGTACGAATATCACATGTGGCATTCATCTATGTTCTGATACAATCCAGCAGGTGATCCATCAATGGATCTCCTTCTGAGAAGGAACAAAGGCACTCACGTGAAAGTGATATTAGGCAGGACTATGGCACAGTCTTCAGTTGATGTTTAAGCAGGAAACCGAATGGTCCACCACCGGTGGAACAGTCCACTTCTTAAGAAGGGACTCCTCATAGGGGTAACGCCTAGTAAAGCACTTAGGGATCCCATGGGAACGCTTTGGTCGTCCCCACTCTTAAGTAACAATTCTTGACAAAATAGGCAGGGAAAGGAAAAACCTTTGCTGCTTTGGTTGGCTTGTGAGTGCCAAAGGGAACTTGCGCCTCCATCACAGCTGCAGCTGCGTCCTCCATCTTTAGGGTCTCACGCACAGATACAATCAGTGCCTCCACCGGCGTCTTTTTGTGCTTGGTTGCAAATGTGGAGGAATCATCCTCACTATCAAAGGATTCCGGGCGTGAGGTTGAAGACCCAGCAGGGTGACCCATGTCCGCGGCGGCCGAAATCAGATTCAGCATCTGATGAGACAGATGAGGCAGGGGAGGTACAGCCACCAGGACAATCTGCACTACACACGTGGCTACAGCACTACTGGCTGCAGGAAGTGAAAGGATACAGGAGTAAGCACCAGGGGATGGGCTCCCACCACCTACAGGGCTCCACTGTCATTGCCACCGCTATTTTCAATGGCAAACTACAGCAAAACGGCCGCCAGACTACACAAACATGGCTGTCGTGTATAGAAACACACAGGCTACAACAAAATGGTGGCCCTGCGCAGCACCACGAGGCTTACAGGGATCCACGAGAGAACCCAGGCTCAAGGAGAGATCCAGGCAGGACAGGGGGCCCTGGCAGGTGCCCCACCAGGTACAATCCCCCCCCCACACAGTAGATCGTCTTTCGCCGACGGCACACCCCTGGCCTCCATCCCCAGCTAGGGCCCTGCCCCCACCCCAGGAGGTGGACCAGACCACCCAAACAGCCCCAGCATATGTGGAGGTCGGGTAGGATAAGATACACTGGAAAAGGGGGAGGGTGGACAGGAAGGAGGGCAACCTGGGGGGTCTGACCATCTCAAGGAGGGGCCCCCGTCCACCCCAAAATCCTCCAGGGGGAGAGGGGGGACAGCAACTCACCGTAACAGGAACCAGGTAGGCACCGCACCAGACAGTACCCCTCTCCATCAAAATGGGGGGCTGTCGGCCAGGAGGAATGCTGAGATTCGGGCCAAGACCTGGTTGTATGCGACCTCGTGTGGGGCTATGGTGCTGCCGAGCTGAGGTATGCACGCGCTCGCTTGCCAGACTGGGGTGACCACTGGATCTTGATTATGCAGGCCATCGTCCAGTCCAGCAGTTGATTGTAGATCTGACAGAAAAAATCCAGGAGAAAAAATTTCTATCTAAAAAGAAAAAAAATTGCCAGGACCAAAGATCTCAGCAAGGAACTAGGTTCTTACTCCTGACTAGGCAGAAAAAAGTGCCTATAGCAGAGAGAGGGGGTATACCCCCTGGGACTGCCCATTGGTGTAGCCAGACTTTTTTTTCTGCCTAGTGTCCTACTCCTGTAGGGGGCAGTATAACCCAATGGTTAAGAAGATCAGGAGCTGTGTCCGTCAATGAACGAAAGAGAAACATACCAGGTATATAAACAAAAAGAAAGCATAATTACATCATGCAACCCACAGATCATGGCTTTTACTATTGTGTGAAATCTCACAAATACAACAATGGATTTTCCATACAAGATTTTCCCATGTATACCAATTTTAAATCAGGACAGTGAGATACGAGTTATTATCATACCCCAGCATAGATTACAATCGGGCACATTAAGTACCCATTGGCAGTTACTGCCTTTAGCTGCCCAGGTCATCTCTCTGCGACTGAATGCTATGTGTAGATAAGGTAGAATCTAGCCATCGGGACCATATTTTTTTAAAACCTTTTGGGGCTTTTTCCGTGTTTATATATTATTTCCTCCCTCAGCATATTCAAATGAATAGCTTCTGCCCACTGAGTGCATGTTGGTGGAGTAGGTGATATCTATTTTTACAGAATGAGTTTGTCATCACATTTTTTTGTTAAGAGGGAGACCAAGTATATGCTGTAACTGACAGCTGAGCTTTTTAGTTGGTATCAATTTTATAAATGTGATTATGTTACTTAATACAGATGTAGCCATGCTGGAATTACTGTGTCATAGTACTGAGTTGCGGTTTAGGTCATGTTTGGCTGTTACTTTAAGAACTTTGTAAGGAAGATCCATTTCTCCCATGGAGTGTTGAACTGGATTATGGGGGATGTAGTTTGAAAGAAGGTGGAGGGATTGACTGGACCACATTCCCAGGGAGCTTTGAGGGATCCGCGGAGGATCTTTGGAGGAGAGATAAATTGGGGGCGGAGTCGGATGCACGCTCTCTTGCTTTGGGGAACTCGTGGAGTGCGGGTGTGCGGAGAAGAGCTGCGGAGAAAGATTGACCAGGAGAGAGGCCTGAGAGTGAGGCCTAGAGTGCGGAGGGCGCATCCTGACTGAGGAGGACAAAGAGAGTCACAGAGAGGTGATCGGTCCAGTGTGGGAAGGAAGAGTCAGTGAGCGGCGCTGAGAGAATGGCCTAATACAGAGTGTGCTGAGATCCTTGCCTGTGACGCAGCACCAGAAGGAGCGGTCTTGCAAGAAGACAAGAGGATCACTGCTGGACACTGACGCTGCAGTAAAGTGCCTGGTGATTTTTGGGAAACCGCAAGTATAAACATAACTGTACACAGTATACATCCGTCATTAGGATCCTGATAACACCTACCCCCTTTGTGGATTACAAATATCACTTAAATAAGTGATTAAGTGCTCCAACTGCCGGCGAAGAAACGCAAGGCATTGCTAGTGTGATGACTACATTTGTTAATCCTAAAGGGGGCTCTCAGTTCTAGTGTGTTTATGCCAGTTATCTAGACTAATTCTTTCAGCTAAAGAGGAAGTAGCAGTTTATAGCTGAGGATATCAAGTCTAAGTTGTTTCGTAGTGGATACCATAATATTACATTGCAGTCACTCTCATTTACTATAAACATACTGTATATATATATATATATATATATATATATATATATATATATATATATATATATGTGAACATATATTGCTAAGTGTTTGATCTGGATTGGTGTTTGTCCCTCAGGTCCCACGTGTGACATTGGGATTTGAGAGACTAACACCCTGTTTCTTGATTACATATTCTGGTGTGTTATTCTTGTACCTGTTGCATTTGATTTGTCCAGTAAACAGTTACACTGGTACTTAAGTGTCAAGAGTATTACTACACGGAAAAATGACCGAACCTGTGGTGTCAAGCAGGTCGGAGGTTCCTCAGGGTCCAGGGAGTGTAGAGGAGGTTCTATTACCCAGCAGCCCCCAAGGGGGATGTGCTACACAAAGTTTGTTTTCGTTTAGAAACTATTAAAGTGCTGTCTTTTTTTTTTTTTTTTTTCATTCTTTTGTTCTCATTACTTATTATTCTTGGTATTTGTTTTTCATTTTCTATTCCACTGTAGGAGACACCTGACTCTTGTACCAAAGGCCATACACCTGTTTTTTTTTTTTTTTTTTTTTATAGCAAGCAATAGGTTAAACAGTTGTGCTAATGTATCAGAACTTTAATTTTACTAAGCAAGAAAGTTTTACATTTTTTAATGGATACTACTGTTCAATTAACAGCTACATTGAATGCTGCATAAGGTTTATTTTGGCATTAAGGTGTATACATTTAATATTTTACTAATAATAAAATACCATTTAACTGGGATCATCAGAAGGACTTTTAAATCGTCAATGTAATGAAATACCTATAGAGAACTGTCTTGTGCTGCAAATGTAAGTCACTCTTATATTCCTTTTTCATTTTTTCACCTAAGCCTCGGTCAATATTTTTTCTGCATGACAAGTAGAAAAGCAAATATAGTCCAATGAATACGAGTATTGTGGTTGTGCCACTGTGGAACTGTGGTTGTAGTGGTGATTGCTGTATCATTTATCTGCCCAGTTTGCCTCTCTTACTACTTAAACAAATAGACTGATGTTGTGGTGGGGCCAGCCGCCAAAGGGTGCAAGTTTAACCCTACATTTAAAAAGTACTTCTGTTTCCTTGCGTATTAAGCTATAATTGGTTTGGAATAAAAAAAAAGGAAAAGAAGAGCGGAATTAACACAGATGACGCATTTCAGAGTATTACTGGCCATAGTAGATTTCCGTAATGTTTACCTTCTCTGCATTGTGATATTATTCCTCATTTCCTTCTTTCATTATTCTATTATTCAATGGAATGCTAATGAAAGTTGCGTGTACTAAAAAAAATGTAAATGCTTTATTTTTATAGTATTATTATATATGGTAGTAATCCTCACTCGTATATAAATATATATACTCTATGTGTGTGTTTTTAATTCTTGTCCTTTTTTATTCATTCCATGTATTTATCCTAAAATCACCTAGGTACTTGGATTTAGACTGCACAGTTCATAGGAAAGTTACAGTGACCCAGATAATGTTTAATGGGTCAGCTCAAATAAACCGGTCTAATGGTAGAAGTTGGAGTGGTATATCATTTTTTAATGGTTGCTATTATAGGCTACATTCACATGGGTGAAAACATTTTACTGATTTTATTATGTATGTTTCTTTCTAGCACAAAAGTTTCTATGTAAGGATCAGTAAATACTTGCATACAATTGGCCTTTGTCTTTCTTTTACTAATTCCATGTAAACATATGTCTTTAGAAGCAGATTGTTGGAGTTCGATTTTACCAATTTGAACCCAGTGCATGTGCAGCTGGGTGCCTGCTAGCTTTTGAAGTCCATGTCTGCTTCCACCCCCCCCCCCCCCCCACCAATGTGGTGGGTGTACTACAGCCAGCTTCTCTCCTTATGAACCTGTTGCATGCCAGGATTGGTAAGTGAAGCTACAGAGTTTAACCCCTTGTTGCCCACAATTACTGCTTACTGAGGCTGGCTCTATTTAACAGCCCATCAGCCATCCCTTGTGTACAGTCTTAAAGGGACAGTTACATGTGCACCACCAACAGTACGGCCCCAACGAAAGCCAGCCAACATTGATGATTAGGCACCAGGTACTTTACAGTCATCACCAGGGGTACCCCTTTACCATTAACGCATGCACTCATCCGCTATTAGGGCTGTATGTTTATAGTGAGCTTGGGTTTACTTTATTTCCTATGGGGGAATTCCCTTTGATATAAGAGTGCTTTGGATTACAAGCATGTTTTCAGGAACAAAGTATGCTTGCAATTCAAGGTTTTAATGTAGTCTGTTCACTTTACAAGGGAAGTTGGACTTTGCAAGGAAATGTGTCTCAGAGCTTAGGGAACGAGGTGAAGCTCTGCTGACTTCCTTCATTCAATCATGTGTAAACAAAAATGCTGTTTTTTATTTTCCTTGCATATGGTTGGGTGCTCTTTGCAAAGTGAATTTTCACCATATCGATTAAGCTAAGGGAACCCCCATGCAACTCAACCTAAGTGAGTTAATATACCAGTGGAGTCACTGCTCCAATGTGCTAACTGCAAAAGTCCCTATGTGCAGAAAAACTTTGTCTTTTAGCTCACAGTGGGTACAGAAGATTCCAGCTCTTTTTGGCTTAGATTGAATGAGTCAATGATCCAAGCAGGGAAGATATTACAGCTCCTTAAAGTGGTTGCAAACATCAGACATGAAAAGTGAACAAAGCATATCCCTCTATAGTTTGTACTTACCTGAATACAAAGCACCGAGCGTGGTTCCTCTCTGATCCCTCTGCTATCTGCACGAGTCACTAACAGAACTATAAGCCAACACCTCAGCTGCACCTCAGTGCATGTCCTGCACCCCCCCCCCCCGCCATCCAGCACACAGCAGGTGACTCATACATTCAGCCCTGTGTTTTGCTCTATGAGCCTGTTCGAGGGGGTGTCTCTTCCACCTAATCAGCTTTCAGAATAGATTTCAGATCAGGCAGTGTGTGATTTCAGATCCTTACTGCCTGCTTTCTGTTGCTGAGAGATGCTGTGTAAAATGTGTGTGTTTTGGAATAAGGTAGAGGAGAGAGAGATGCAGATAAAGATGTACAACTTAGGTAGGAAGATTTGTTTAATCTCTGTGTATCATCTAAGGCCAGTCACTTCACTGGGTATTTGTAGGAATTTACAACCACTTTAGAGTAGCACCCTCCAGTGGGTTACTACAGGTCAGGCTGGATGGCTCTACAATGCAGGTCTCTGGTACCTCCCCCTGGGTCTAAAGACTTGGAGAAGCTTCTGGAGGTTATTGGGCGGAGGCCAGGAGGTTCTGATCTGTATACTTGAGGGAATATGGCCAATCTACAGGCAGAGGGCCTGGCAGGGTGGCTGGATCAGCCCTTAAATATGGGAGAGCTGTGCTAGCTGAGGAGTCGGGTGAAAGATGGAGTGCTTAGGAGGCTTCCAGTAGCCTAGGAGGGGACCCTGGGTCTGCGGAGATCTTGAGAAGGAATCTTGCCAAAGACCAGCAAGGAGGACAGAGTGAGTGCATCAGCACACCCAGGTATTCACAAGGGGAAAGACTGCCACATGTAGCAAGCTTTCAAATGACAGCTCTGTGCTTAACCCTTTATCCCTTGTCGTTGGAGGTCTTCAGAGCAGTCAGGTGGGCTGGGGCACAAGCAGCCTGGAGAGCTAGTAGTTCCTGTAGGCAGTGGAGCTGGAAGAAGTTCTACAGAGGTGAGGAGATACTCCTGCATGCAGTTTTGCAGCATTTTTGTGCTATTTTCCAAAGGAGGGCTAAGAGCTGGTACTTTGAGTAAGAGTAAGGTACTTTGCCACTGATCCAAGAGACTGGGTGTTTCTAGCAAGGAGAGCAGCCCAGGATCTTTTCTCTGTACATAGAAAGGAAATTGTCTCCATCTGTTGTTCTTCAAGTCAAGTTGGGCATCCCATAATCCCTACATCCTATGCAAGTTGTTTTCCCCAATAAAACAACAAAAACCAGCCCATGGACTGAATTCTTGTGTCAGTATGCAAGTTGGAAATGTGTGTTGCCTGGCTGAGGAATAGGGGAGCCAGTTACCAGCAGCCCCTGCGGGGGTAGTGCATCATTTGGTTTAGTGCGGAGAGGAATTAGAACAAGTCCTTGTTAGGGAAAGCCACTCTTACCATTTGTCCTATTACCATTATCACTGAAAGTGAAAGGAAATCCTACATTTTGGGCTGTGATCAGAACAGGAACAGAATAGAATATTTCCAATGGGGACACATTCTGGTGACCCTGGTGACAACCAGCGATTCACTCACTTTGGAGGGATTTCCTCTTACTTCCTATGTAGGCTATGGAACAGGAAGCAAATAAAGGTCTCCCTGATAGGACACAGATGGAAAAAAAATGGACAGGGGTTTTAACCCTCCCTTACTCTATCCAAAAGAAAAAAAAAAGTTGTTTTAATTTAACAAATAGGGTTCCTAGTTAATGAAAAAAAGCATTCTGTTGGGGTGCATTAGCATTTTATGAAAACCTATTAATTGTTTGTTTTTAATTATTTATAATCATTATTTATAAATAAAGTCATTATGACAAAAATAAATAATTTTCATTTTTTTATAGGTCAAGAAGGAATCTGAATAGGTTGTTACTTGAGTATACATTTTGAACCATCTCAAACTACGGTAAATGGCTAAAATACATAAAAATCCAGATTCCCATGAAAAAATATTTATTTTGTACTAAAGAATGCAAAGTAATGTCTTCTTAGGATACATTGGAGCCAGCAATATTCGAATACTTTAGATATTCAGTCCAGAACATATCACCCCACCCAGCTTCTCCCCAGCAGTTACCTCACCCTGCGTGACTTTATTGCGTTTCCATTGCAGGCCAGAAGGTAACATGACGTAGGAACCAATAACCCACAAACTTCACAGGTAACACCTTACAGTGGAATTTCTTAAAGCTTTTAAAAACAAAGTTTTTATATTTTTAAGGAGGAAACTAATGTTTTCTTTTCCCGAAGTATTCACTTTATTCATTTGCAGCTCCTACAAAACAATATTTCATTATATAGTATCTGTGTACAGTTCCTTTTTTCGGCCTGTGGTTTATTAATTGCACTTTTGAGTATGACGTCAGTTGGTTAGTTAAAAAAATAATGTTTTACACTTCTGCAGAAGACAAAACAATGATGCACAAAAATGGGTTACCGGATGGTCATGCTTAGAAATCAGAATATATTTATAATTTCTTAAACGTCTCTAGGCAAATGCAATAAATGTATTACAGTATATTTGACTTTCCCATTACATTTTACATCCTTTGTAATTCATCTTATGTAATTAGCTGAAACCTGTGTTTATTTTTTGTTGATATTAAAAAATAACTAAGCTTTTTAAAAAAAAAAAAAAAAAACAGACACCAGTGAAAAACCGAGAAGATACACTAGTAGAAAATGGCTGGTCTATACATCATTTGCTATCTTATATCTACTTCTAACAATGACCAATCAGCACATGCATGCCTAGCCGCTACATAGCGGTATCGCATGAGCCGACAGCCTGCTGCATCTCTTATCCGCATTGTACATGCTGTTTATTTGCTGTATCAAGGTAATTGCCACTGTTTAAAATGAATACTTTGAATCCTTGATGGGTTTCACTTTGGAAGTTTTTTCTCCCAAAAACTTTTCGAGACACTTTATGGGATCAAGAATGCAATCTCCCCCTTGAATGTTTGACTGCTTTTGCCTGTTTGACCATTATAGTCTATGGTCCTGCAAATCGGTAAGAGGCTTGCCTAGGAGGGTGTTGCTTGTGACGGATCCGTTTACCTGCCTATGCATGCATAGTTTACTTTCTGGATGGATTGATTGATTTCACTTATGGACTTTTCACTCATTATGGACTGTTTATTGCTCTTTTGTTATTGATTATTGATATTATCACTGTATTGCATAATCAGTATTTGCACATGTTCACGTTTGCTTTTTATTGCCCACCTGGTTGTTTAATGCAGTACATGACGTCGTTTTAGGTGGTGTCTTTTGCACTTTATAAGACTTTTTGAGAGCTGCTTACATATTCTTTTTCATCATTTTGGCTGGTATCACAGTTAAAAAAGTGGCTGCCAACAGTTTCCACTTTTTCTTCTTTCCAATATAAGGCTGAGCGTGGATTTTTCTTTTTTTTTTTTTTTTTTAAATCAACACAATGTGTTCAATCAATGTAATATTCAATATTCAGTGCTTACCTATTTTTTTCCTATAGATAATCAGATTGGCTATCCAAGTACATGCATAAGTACCTTACACTAAATCAGTAGAAATGATGAATTGGGGGAATTGATGATCATTTTTTAATTCACCTTCGTGTACATTCATCTAATTTACAAATTATGTAATTTGGAAGCAAAGCAATCTTTCATGATTCCTGGATTGAATTACTGTATGCAGATTGGAGAAATCTGCATGGGTTTGCTTAGAACGCCAAAACATTTGCAATGTGAAGATTTGCCCTCTTTACCTGGTCTTCAGAATGATTCCCTTATCACTACTAATCTGCAAATGAAACTTTTCATGTGCAAAATGGATTAAATTCCATCACTGATTAAGGACCAAGCAACACTAACTGTCTAGGGAATAATTCACTAGTGAAAGGGTCTTTTTTACCATTTCCTATGGCATTGCTTCCTTTCTGGCTGACATTATTTCTTTGGTGCTCCCTTGCTAGTAAGAGAATAGTAATGGGCACATCTGTCCAGGTTTGATTCACCAAGGGATCAGGGAATCTTGCCTAAAATTCAGCAAACCCACACTTAGAGGGAAAACCCTTTGAAGTCTATGGGGTGGGGCACATCTTGTTAAATTCTGGTGATATTTAGGGCTGAACTGCTGCAAAAAAAAGGCATGGTAGGCAGACCACTGCCATGGAGGAACATGTTCCAATGCAAAAGGAAAAAAATACCATACAACAATGAGAAGGGGAAGGCACATTGAAAATCCTTTAAATAACATGACTGGGGGTGGCTTAAAAATGTACCTGGTGTTACGGAACAGTATGACTTTCACAGCCACTCTCGGTGACCTCATACTCTGACAGCGCATTATTGGCTGTAGATTGACTGATGATCTCTTTCATACTTAGTGGGTTGGGGCAACAGGATTTTATCGGTACAGTCATAGGACATTACAAAGAAGTTTTTATACTATAATCAATTTTATTGTATACGAGTAGTTTGTACCACAATACAAAAAGGACCATAAAATGTTATAGTATACAGAAATGTCCTTCTTGACGGCTACCACACCCTTAGTATTGGGGTTGCTTCTACCTGGGAAGCTACTCCAGAGAAGATAACTATGTGTAGGCCGTCTAACTCGGCATGTTTTGCAGTTTTACGCTTCTTCAGGAGAAGGACACAGGGAATAAAGCACTAGAAATAAAATGTGAAAAATATAAACATATATACAGCTTCAAATTGACACAAATATTCTGTGTAGACCGTAAGGTTCATACAGACTATACTAATTACAAGGAGTGTTATGGAGAACACTTACCCCGAGGTCAGGCCAGGTTTAGCCAACTGTCATCATTGCGGCATCAAGGCATGTACTGCCGGGTGAGCATGGGAGCAGACAAAATAGATCCACTGAAATGACTGTGTATGTATGGAAAAATATAGAGCATATTAGAGATAAAATCTTCTATCATACTAAAACCTATAAAGGTGACAGAGTTCATTTATGGTTCTTTTGTATTGTGTTATAAACCACTTGTAAACAATAAAATTGATTATTTTATAAAAACTTCTTTTTAATGTCCTACCGATAAAAGCCTGTTGCCCCAACCCACCTACGTTTCTTCCATTGCTATTTAGGATGTGGGTGCCTGTGCATAAGGGAAGTTTTCTCTGAGCAATTCTCTAAACTCTTTCATAGTTAGCTTGGCCTAAATATAGTAGCAGCAGCCCAGTTTGAATCATTACAGTTTGAAATATGGTTTTAGTTCCAGCTTTAGCAGCAACACATGTTTTGTAGCACCCTCCTAGTTAGGTTGCTAGGGAAATTTAGTTTTTGACTCACTCTGATGCTCTAGAGGGCTGCTGGTTCTTGGAGCCCTCTGAGACTGGCTGCTGGACTACTCTGGACTGGACTACTCTGTGCTATGGAAAGAGCCCACAAACAGGATCTGCCTCCCAGGTCTGTGGGTAGAGCCTGAACACTGTACTGGAGTTATCCATGGTCCCCAGCTGTGAATGTGTGACTCATAGGTGTGCACAGTCTAATGCATTTGGGTGTGCACCCTAAAGCTCAAACACACATGCATGTGTGTATATATTGTGTATTTATTTTTATATATATATATATACACATACATACACACACAGACGCACACACCCTTATGGCAGAGCCGGTACAGGGAAAGAGAAGTATGGTAGCACTTCAATAATAGCAGAACTGGTCAGAGGTAGATATTTCCCATGTCCCTGCCGACACACAAAGCGAAAATGTTAATGCACACGGGGTGATTAGAGTGTGCCCAGGCACACCCGGCACACCCTCTGCGCACAAATATGGTGTGAGTGTTCCAGCTAGCCCTGATTGACCAAACTACCAAACTGTCTTGTGGTCATCAGCTGCAAAAAGTTCAGTCTTTTGGTGTTCAGAGCCATTATTTGTCTTGTGCTTGGCAGGACAGGATGGTTATCCTGGGCGATGAGCCCAGGTAAAAGCAATTCATATTTGGGGTCCTATTAGAAGCATGGTTCAAGTACCTGACAAAAATCCTTCACATGAAGCTGGGCATGGCGCCTTTGATGGTAGCTACCCCTACAGTAAGCTAGCCATCCTAAATAAAAAGGAGACTATTGCCTAAGGTTGGTGGCAACTCAGCTTCCAATTAAGGGTCGGCCACATGGTGCTATCACTTGGATTTAGAGGAGGAGTACTTCCCCCACCATTTACAGTTTGCTGCATGTTTGACTTTTTTGACGGTTGTGGGATATGTTTCTTTTTTTTGGGTGATGTTAATTTGTTTTTTTTTGCACTTTCAGCCAGTTGGACTTTGGGTTTCACAGAGCTAGGCTCTAGGGCAGTGATGGCAAACGTTGGCACCCCAGATGTTTTGGAACTACATTTCCCATGATGCTCATGCACTCTGCGGTGTAGCTGAGCATCATGGGAAATGTAGTTCCAAAACATCTGGGGTGCCAAGGTTCGCCATCACTGCTCTAGGGTATATGGAGACTTTATGTAGTTGCTGTTATGTAACATCCACAAATCCTTAATTAGAGAACTGTATTGCAGGATGTATTGCTGTATTGCAGGATGAAAAGTACTGTATGTTTAGTTAGGATTAGTTAGATAGGAAGTATCACTATCTACTTCTTTCCAGGGATCTGAAGAATTGATGGCGAGGCAAGATTGTCAACTGAGTTTCAGTGATTGGATTGTCTTAATAAATTATTTTCTAAGAGAGCCTAGGGATCATTTATGGACTTTTTGGCATTACTTAGGCCATATATGTTTCAGCAGGAACTGGATGGGATTGGAACCGTGTATGGGCAGGCTGAATGTACCAAATTGATCAATCAATCAACTTGGGTACAACCAGCATGGCGGGTTTTTCCTGCAATAATTGCTAGCAGCTGCTATAGCCACTAGCAATAATTGCGGTCTTGGCTCGGCAGGAGGGAATCCTACAGCAACACTGATTGTGTTGATGGGAGAATCAAGCAAATTTCCTTTCTGCAACCACTGGTTCACTTCCGTGTTTGGCTGGCCTTAGAGTAGGACATGTAGTATGGATGTGGAGGATCATTCTCCCGAGGATGATATTTTATTCTTTGACACTGTGTTTGCTAGCCATTTGATTAACTATTTGTTTACAGAATGATTTGACTTGGAGTGTCTACAATCAAGATTCTACAAGATTACAATAATATATTCTATTGCACTGACCCTGTTTATATACTTTAGTTAGGAATAGGGCTTATTAGGTAGGAAAGGGTTCATGTGAGTTGCCTATGTGTAGATGTTCAGTTGCATGTACAACAGGTGTTTTATTGCAAGAATTAAGATACCACAGATGACACAGGAGTCTAAAATTGGCCAACAACAGGACAATTTTTATTCAAGCCTGTGCCAAAATTTATAAAGACAAAGAGCGTAGGCTGAGGATGTACTACAAGAATTAAAATACTAAAGAGGATACAGCAATGTAAAATTTGTCAAATTAAAATTGGTCAGCAGCAGAAGGACGGTTTTGATGAATAGGTGATTCTGTGGATGTGGCTGCCCTGCAGAAATGCGTACTTTCTATGAGAATCCATTGATAAGTAGACTGTTGCATGTGTGCATGTCCAGGCTTAATGTTTCATTTTTTAATGGACTTTCTTTCATTAAAGACTTGCAAAAAAGGCCTAGTGCTGTATATTTCAACAATTCTAATTTAAAAACTACAGCTTTCTGCATAACCTTATGCATCTGCTAGGTGGCAGTATTTTCAAGAGAACCCATCCTAAAGCAAGAATACTTTATTTTTCTTAGGTTCTCACTGTATTAACAATCCAAAACACACACGCTTTCTCTATATCCCAAGTCCTTTTATTTTATACTGTAAGTGCTGAATATGTACACTAAGCATGTGTTCTTTACTGAACATTGTAAGTGCTGACTTTTGGTATTTAAAGCTGGATTCCAGGCTCTCCAAATATAACATGTGAACTAGGAATTCTGAACTAGGAGCGAACAAACCTAAAGATTTGATTCGACATAACTAATTCTCTGTATGAACACTCCTTCTAATGTCTTTTGCATCTTTCGTCCATGGGATTGTACAGGTGACCAATTCCCCACCAGGTAAAAATAATATACCTTAACACAATTTAATTATATAAATTTAACAATTTAAAACACAAGCCCTATCACTGTGCCATCAGTAGAATCCATACAACATATTGAGCTTGATTTAATAAAGAAGTTGAGAATCCTAACTTAAATAATTCACTTATCTAGACATTCGAAAAACAATTTCCCATTGTTGGAAGAAAGATGAGGGGGTGTTGTTCTGTAGTATTAACTTGTTTCCTGTCCTAGAGTGACAATGTTGATCTTCCATAGATACACTGCAGTGAGTGAGACTTGTCCCTGTAAGACTGGAAGTGTATTCCTGGCAGGATCACTAGGGCAAAATAACAGAGAGAAAAATTAAAATGAATGCAGACCCCACAACTAAGGTCTAGTAAACTGCATTGTATTATATGTTTTTCCCTTAGACACTTTAAAGGTACCCTAACCAATAATAGGGTAGGGGCCCACATGGGCCACAACAGTAAACAGTGTAGCCCTTCTAGGATATTCTAATATGGCTTTCATAGGACAGAAAAAGAACAGAAAATGTATATGAAAATATATGCAAACCTGACATGGATACTTTCATAGGCTTTTAAAAAATTAAAATAGTAAATGGCTGCAAAATTGGAGCTGGCACCTATATTGACCAATCAGATTCCTAGTTAGAGATGTCCCGAACTATTCGCCGGCGAACAGTTCCCGGCGAACATCACTTGTTCGCGTCCGCCGCTGCGGGCGAACATATGCGATGTTCGGTCCGCCCCCTATACTTCATCATTGAGGCAAATTTTGACCCTGTACCTCACAGTCAGCAGACACATTCCAGCCAATCAGCATACCCTCCCTCCCACACCCTCCCACCTCCTATAAAAAAGCAAGGGCAGCATCCATCTTAGATCATTCTGAAGCAGTGTGTTAGTGAGAGCAGGGAGAGCTGCTGCTGCTGCTGTTAATAGGGACAGTTGTTAGAT
The DNA here is from genome assembly GCF_965119305.1 of Pelophylax lessonae. Taxonomy (NCBI): domain Eukaryota; kingdom Metazoa; phylum Chordata; class Amphibia; order Anura; family Ranidae; genus Pelophylax; species Pelophylax lessonae. Next base: position 451,671,963 of record NC_138772.1, read on the forward strand.
AGTGTTCTCGGTCCACTCCTGATGTAAGGACAGCATCCTGACAGCACCTCAAAAAGCCCTTTTTAGGGCTGGTATTTCAGTAAATTTTTTTGATATATATATATATATATATATATAGTGCAGTTGCCTGCCAGCCGTGTGTGAGAGGCCACAGACCCACCACAGACTGTACTGTGTGCACACCACACTCATATCGGGTGGCACAGTACCTTGCAGTTTAAAAAAATATTATTTTTTTCCTCTGTCATAATTGCAGTTGCCTGCCAGCTGCCAGTGAGTGTCAGGTCCACAGAGTGTACTGTGCCCACTGCAGTGCCCACCACTGATTTATACGGTGGCACAGCACCTTGCACATTAAAAAAAATATATTTTTTTTATAATTGCAGTTGCCTGGCCTGCCAGTGAGTGTCAGGTCCACAGAGTGTACTGTGCCCACTGCAGTGCCCACCACTCATATATATACGGTGGCACAGCACCTTGCAAATTAAAAAAATATATATTTTTATAATTGCAGTTGCCTGGCCTGCCAGTGAGTGTCAGGTCCACAGAGTGTACTGTGCCCACTGCAGTGCCCACCACTCATATATACGGTGGCACAGCACCTTGCAAATTAGAAAAATATATATTTTTTATAATTGCAGTTGCCTGGCCTGCCAGTGAGTGTTAGGTCCACAGAGTGTACTGTGCCCACTGCAGTGCCCACCACTCATATATATACGGTGGCACAGCACCTTGCAAATTAAAAAAATATATATTTTTTATAATTGCAGTTGCCTGGCCTGCCAGTGAGTGTCAGGTCCACAGAGTGTACTGTGCCCACTGCAGTGCCCACCACTCATATATACAGTGGCACAGCACCTTGCAAATTAAAAAAATATATATTTTTTATAGTTGCCTGCCAGTGAGTGTCAGGTCCACAGACTGTACTATACCCACTGCAAATGGACTGTTTGCGGGTTGTTTGCGGTGTGCGTTAAACGGGGAGTTTGGTCTGTCAGAGTTTGGTCTGTCACTGTGAAGCGGGCGTAACCCTTACACTACCTGATTGATACAACATCATACCTGATCGTATACACACACTGGATGTTTTAAAGCACGTTATTCCAAACAATTTAGGAATGTTAGGTGATTTATGCCCTTTATGGATTAAAACCCGACTCTGCGTCAACTACGTCATTTTCCATGGGAGTTTTGCCATGGATCCCCCTCCGGCATGCCACAGTCCAGGTGTTAGTCCCCTTGAAACAACTTTTACATCACTATTGTGGCCAGAAAGAGTCCCTGTGGGTTTTAAAATTCGCCTGCCTATTGAAGTCTATGGCAGTTCGCCCGGTTCGCCCGTTCGCGAACATTTGCGGAGGTTCGCGTTCGCCGTTTGCAAACGGCAAATTTTAGGTTCGCGACATCTCTATTCCTAGTTTCATTTTTCAGAGATAAAAAGATGGAACTTTGTTGGTCACAATAGGCAGACGCCTCTATGTTTACTTATGGTTTATTTTAGTTCAGTTTGTATAAATAGACCTAATTATTTTCTTGAGACCAGGGTTAACACTATTGAAGGTGTGGGAGTGCATGTAAATAGCATGCATTCTCAAACCTACAGGCACCAAAGCGAAAACATGCTGCTCTTCAGCAGAGGTGCGGGCGTGCCATTATTCTCAATGGCACCCCCATGCATCTGAAAATGCAGCATGCTTTTTTTTTCCCACAGCACCATGCAGTTCCGTGTGGCTCCCCTGTGGGTAGTTTTTTTGGAAAAAGGACTGTGGAACTTTCTTCTACATTTCCCACAGACACAGCAGCCCATTCAAATGAATAGGCTACACAATAACTGCATCAGTGTGAACCTAGACTAGGGACCTTTCACATGGGCTTTGCAATCAGGTACTCTTGTTAGTTTTCCAGGTCCTGTTTGTAAGCTTTATTCAAGTCAATAGGCAGGTCAATGTAAACAAATGTGCATCCATTTATGTCCACCTACCTCCAGGTCCAGGTCCAAGAAAAAAAATGGAAAATGACTGCATTCTTTTATGTTTTGTTTTTTTTTTTTTTTTTTTTGGACCTAAACCAGACAAATCAGAAGTAGGCTAATGTAAACTGGCACAAGACTGTTTTCATCCAGCTGCCCATATATACAACATCGGTCCGATGTCAAACTACAGATGAAAACTGAAGAGGCATGGATGCCACAAAAGTGTCATCAGTCCTGTTCAGCTCAAAGCTTAATTTCCTTCACACAGGATCAGTCTGCTCTATTTGGCAGGGGATCTGTGAACAAATCCCCTGCTGAATGAAGCAGACCGAGCTTGTGTGAAGGGACACTTAGTGCTCTTATCAGTATATCCAAAGTGGGTATGAGCAAATCTTTTCTGACACTCTCTTGGTACAGGATTTCTGAAGATAAACTTTGTGGAAATAATTAGAATGTGTTTGCAATAGGGAAGAATGTAGTGATTTTGAAATAATTTTTCAGTAAGATTACTAATTTTTACTGGCAAAATTTTCCCTCTCTCAGTTTCTCATTGAGCAGCTTTACCTCAAGCTGGCTTTACCTCCACGTAACGCATATACACGGTAGCAAGAAAGGTGGACATTAACACCTCAGCCGCCACACATATGCATCGATGGCAGCAAGAGGTTGTGTGCTGAAAGAAAACTCAGTTAGCACTCCATGCACACTTATTGAGTTGTTACCATCAACTCTGTCAAGGCTTCTGATCAGGACCCAATGGTATGGACTCTAATCATGTGACCACTGTGAGAGCCAATTACAATAGCCACACTGCCCACTTAAAGGACTGCCAGGAGGCTGTGTTAAGGGGTCAAGAAAAGAAATATACCATCTTTATTTACTAAGAGGCTGTATTTGATTTAGAAATTAATTTAGTGTTCTTTGTATTTGCATTTTTTTCTGTAGCACCCTCCTAAGTAGGTGCTAGAAGAGAGCATAGTTTTTGGGTCTTTTTGTTTACCAGGAAGATTGCCAGGTAAATGTATAGTGCTCTCTGCCTACCAGGGGGGTGGATCTATTGGTAGGGTCTGCTTATTGTGCTCAGGTGCAGCTCAGCTTGTCTGAATATTTCACACCAGACCAATAGGGAGGCATATTGGACGGTTGGAGGAAAGCCTCCTCTGTAGGAGCTGCCATGGGGCCTTGGGTGGTGGACCGGAGGGCTTGAAGTTAGAGAGGAGCTGAACCAAGAGGTCCTGCAGAGCTGACTAGAAGAGAGACACAAGAAAGGATCTGATTCTGCCTAAAGTGAGTGCAGATCTGTGTCATGGGGCCTGTCCTGTGAGGGCCACCCCTTCAAGTAGAAGAGTCAGTGGATGGGTGTCAGTCAAGGGGATGCTAGAGAGTGTCCTGAAGATAAAGTAATTGCATCAAATTGTCTGCTAGAGAGAGCAAGAAGACTTCATTCTTCCATACAAGTGGCAGTATGGTCAAAGAAGTGTGTCTGCTTCCACAAGAATTCAGGTGAGGCCAAGTGAGAGTTGTCCTTATCTACTGTGAAAAGTTCATTTGGAGTATCCCACTATTCCCTTCTTCCATCCAAGTTACACAAAAAATAAAAAAAATACCCTGGACTGTTTATTGATAAACGAACAAACAGCAGTAAGGAGGGATACTTGAAAGAAACCCCCAGCAACTGTCTGCAGGTAATCAGAGGGAGGCCTAAGAAGTCAACACACAACAAGCCCTACGGGGACATTGCTACATTTCCTTTCCTGTTTTTTTCCTTCTGTTGTAGAACCATCTAGTGTGTGCTAGAAGTGAGTGTAGGCAAACCCTACTCTGACTCACATTTAAGCTGGGGAGTCTTAATTGAGTCAGGGTTTATTAGAGGTCAGGGCTGGATGACTAATTCTTGCAGCTCTCTGGTGCCTCCCCCTGGTCTAGACAGCTGGAGAATCTTCTAGAACTAGAGAGCGGGGGGGTTAGGAGGAGCTGCCTTAAATATTTATGAGGCCTCAGCCAACTCCCAGTAATGGGCTGGCAGGGGACTGAGTTCACCTGATAAATAGACAAGGGCCATACAAGCAGGGCAGTCGGGGTGGAAGATGGAGATGCACTGTTGATGAGGCTGTCGATGGCCCTTGAGGCAAACATCCCCTAGTCTGTGGGGAGGTGTCCTGCCTCGGGGCAGGGCTCGGGTACTGGAAGGATCCTGTTAATAACACAAAGGTAGGAGGCTTTCCTGGAGGCACTGGAGCAAGAGAGGACAGAGTGAGTAGTGAAACTCTGTGGGGGCTAACAAAGGGGGGAGACTGTCACATGTAGCCAGTCTTACATAAAGACAGTGATGTTCTTAAGTCTTCAGACCTTTCTCTGAGAGTTCTCCTGAGAGTAAGCTGGGTGGGCTATTGAAGAGTCAGCTGGGTGGGCTGGTTAAAGGGGCAGATGCAGCCAGGAGGGCTGGTGGGGCTTGAAGAGGTGGTGCTGGGATCAGTGACCACATAGGAAGTGGAGGAGAAAGTTACAAGCTGTGTCACTCCATTTGTGCTACTATTAAGGGACTGTGAGCTCCTACCTGTAATGGGCCATTCCTGAACTGACAAGGAGACTGTCAACTTCCCCCAGGAATGGACCAGCAGAGCTGTTGTGCTGTTCCACTTACAGTATCTCACAAAAGTGAGTACACCCCTCAAATTTTTGTAAATATTTTAATATAGCTTTTCATGTAACCACTCTGAAGAAATGACACTTTGCTACAATGTGAAGTAGTGAGCGTACAGCTTGTATAACGGTGTACATTTGCTTTCCCCTCAAAATAACTCAACACACAGCCATTAATGTCAAAACCGCTGGCAACAAAAATGAGTACACCCTTAAATGAAAATGTCATAATTGGGCCCATTTAGCCATTTTCCCTCCCCGGTGTCATGTGACTCGTTAGTGTTACAAGGTCTCAGGTGTGAATGGGGAGCAGGTCTGTTAAATTTGGTGTTATTACTCTCACTCTTTAATACTGGTCACTGGAAGTTCAACATGGCACCTCATGGCAAAGAACTCTCTGAGGATCTGAAAAAAAGAATGGTTGCTCTTCATAAAGATGGCCTAGGCTATAAGAAGATTGCCAAGACTCTGAAACTGAGCTATAGCATGGTGACAAAGACCATACAGCGGTTGAACAGGACAGGTTCCACTCAGAACAGACCTTGCCATGGTCAACCAAAGAGGTTGAGTGCACGTGCTCAGCGTCATATCCAGAGGTTGTCTTTGGGAAATAGGCGTATGAGTGCTGCCAGCATTCCTGCAGAGGTTGAAGGGGTGGGGGGGTCAGCCTGTCAGTGCTCAGACCATATGCCGCATATGCCCATATGTACAATCATGACTTTAGATTGTAGCAAAGTGTCATTTCTTCAGTGTTGTAACATGAAAAGATATTATAAAATCTTTACAAAAATGTGAGATACTGTATATTTAAGATATAATGCAATGCATAGTTATGGTAATAGCTATATAATTGGGTATTATACTGTCATCTTGTGGTTGTTTTGGTTATAGCACCATTGTTTTTTGTTATATACTTTCTGTCCCTCCCATCTTGTGATGTATTTCCTGTTCCTGCTTCTGTGTCTTGATGGGATAAGAGATGGCCACATCTGCCTAGGCCTTATGCAATCTGCTTGCATCCGGGGACACATTACCACATTTTGACTGGCAAATTATCGTCTTTTAATCATCTGCCACATCTTGTTGTCTGCCATACGTGCTGTTTGCAATAAAGAGCCACACTGATGAAACCGTGTTTTGGTGAGTTCAGCTATCTGATAATGGCTGTCCGCGGTGATTATATCTGCTTATATAGGGCAAGCATAGGTCTTAGCAAGGGATAAGTCACTGTTACAACAGTTGGAGTCAGAATAGTCAAAACGTGGTAGAATTCCTTCAGCCTGCTGTGTAGATGTGTATATTAAATCTGCAATCAAGCTCAGTGCAATCTGCCATCTTGTGAAAGCACATGGTCGCACAAGCTTACTGCAAGTTATCTGTGAATGTTGAATACTGTTCCTCTGCATTGGACTGTGTTATCCCACCTGTCTAAGCTGCGGTTTGTCTTCTCAAAGAGACAAGAACAATTTTTTGCAAAACTTGAAAAAATGTCTAGACAAGGCTCTGAGCACGCCTTTATCGTTGAATCAACACAGATACATCATACCTCTGACCACACAGATGTACAGGGAGAAGATTCTGCAGATATCACAGAACAAAGTGTAAGACTCAAATGCACAGTAATACCAGCACAGAAACTTAGAGACAAATACGAAACCACTAGAGATGAGTTCTCCAGCCATCTATCAGATTTATGGGACAAAACTATACACTGCATGTCAATCTTGCCATGCTTTAATCAACCAGCTGAATTAAGAAACTCTACAGATCGCTAAACAGCTTTCTGAAAGAACTCTAATATCTAGGGCTCTTTAGCAGAACTGACTAAGACAGATGAACTAAACCAACAAAGAGATCTCTTAGTGAAAGATGCTACGGATAAGGTAGAACTCTGCATCGCTCAACTGCAAGAGACTAGATCTCATAAATCCACATCTACTATGCTCACAGCACGTTCTTCTAGATCTTACCACTCTAGAAGCTCAACATTAGGCGATAGGTTAATAGAGGCCAGTGCAAGTCTGGAAGCAAATAAAGTGTGAAGCTCATTTGCCAGAATGGAATCTGAGATAGCAGCTCACCAAGCAGAGATGACAGCTCGCCAAACAGAGATAGAAGCTCAGAGCAAAACTCTTTAAGCAGAGATGGCATCCTGCCAAGCAAAGGCGAAATCCGAAATAAAGATTCTGAAAATGGAAAGAGAGGAAGCAGCTGCCCTAGCAATGCTATAGGGTCCTTGAACAGGCAATGGGACTGTTCTATTCCAGCAGAACTGGGAGATCCAGTAAAATGCACCAGTGAATAAATGCTAAGGCATAGTGTCTGCAATGATACAGAATCCTCTCCTGTACCACCTACTAACATTACTGTTTGGACTCTCAACACAGAGACCTCCAACTTGCACAAGCCTGAGCCTCTTCAAGTCAACATAGCAAGTGCATCTACACAGCAAACCACATCACCTCCTGTCAATGACAATGTGACTCCCACGACAGGCCACAATTTAAGCAATAGCCAGCAGAAGCCTTAGAGACTAAGCTTAATGCTCTTGCAACATAATTTTATCCTGGTAAACCTCACCCTTATTCACCATAGAACTTTCATGGCCAAGAGGTCCCACAAGTTACTTTGGCACCAAAGAGTGAGAAATTGGACCTGTCTAACTTTGCCAGGTATATGATTAACCGTGAGCTCATTAACATTAGTCTCTCAAAGTTCAATGACTGTCCAGAGAATTACAGGGCTTGGAGATCAACCTTCAAAGCTGCTATTGTTGATCTCAATCTTACTGCCAAGGAGGAACTTGATTTGCTCATAAAGTGGCTTGGGCCAGAATCTGCAGATCATGTTAAAAGACTAACAGCATTATATGTTGACTACCCAGATGGAGGTCTTGCTGCATAGGCAAGACTTGAGCAAACCTATGGTAGTTCTGAAGCCATAGAAAGCGCTCTATTCAAGAGACTGCAAAACTTTCCAAAAATAGGTAGTAAAGATCTTTGTAAGCTTCAAGAACTAAGTAACCTCCTTATGGAGCTAGAGTTGGCAAAGGCAGACCCTTGTCTACCCGGGCTAAGCTATCTTGACACTGCTCATGGTGTGAATCCAGTGGTGTCTAAACTGCCACACAACCCGCAGGAGAAATGAGCGAAACAGGGCTCAAGATATAAAAAAGACTATAATGTATTTTTTCCCCCATTCTAATATTTTTGCAGGTTCATCAGTGAACAAACCTGGATGAGAAATGATCCCAGCTTCAGTGAATCTACCCTGCTGGCTTCATCATCATCATCATCATAAAGGTATGCTAACAAAGCAGCTAAACATAAAGACTTTGTAGCACCCTACAAGGTAGGTGCTAGGTAAAGTGTAGTAGGCCTTGCCTGCTTATCAGCTGGGCTGCCATGGTTCCCAGGTGTGGCTGTTGAGACTGGGGAGTCTCCCCACTGTTCTCAATGAGAGGGCTCTCATTGGGCAATGGAAGAAACCCGGCCAATGGCTCTCCCAGGGTTGTATCTACCCCAGAAAGGCAGATTCTGCTGCACAGCATACTGGGAGTGGGTATAAACTTGAGGGGAGCACATGACGCAGCATCTTTGGCGGGAAGCAGAGTCCCAGGAGGGAGGGTATGGCTGTCTCTCCTCCTGTCAAGAGGAATCGGGTGTCCTAGGCAGCTTGCCTGAGGGGACAGAGGGCTAAGCTGGGCTGCAGAGAGGATCCGGTGTGCCGAGGACCAGCGGAGCTGAGAGGGGTCTAGTTTCAGAAAAGCATTCCCAGTCATGAGTACTGCAAACTGCTCCTGGGGGTCTGCCTAGTGAGAGAGGGGACCACTCCAGAGAAGGTCAGAGGGATCCAAGAGCTAGCTAGCCGGTGCAGGAGCAAAGTAAAGGGGGGTGCCAGTGTTGACCCTGAAGAGTAAAGGGGGTGCCAGTGAGTGGGCCCTGAAGTATTCAGTGTACAGTGGAAGTGTACAGCGTGCAGTGTACAATGTTGAGAGTTGCAGCAGCAGCAGTGTTAAAAAGGCTACCTCAGTCAGGAAGGACTGGAGAGAGCAGTGTCAGGGACTTTTGAGCTAACCAGAGCATCAGAAGTCAGTCTTCAGTACAGTCAAGGACTTTTGAGCTAACCAGAGTGTCAGAAGTCAAGTTTCAATACAGTGCAGCAAGTCAGTGATTTCAAGCATCAGCAAGCGTTGGTCGGCATCCAGCCGGCATCAAGTCAGCGCTGAAAGGCATTTTTCCTGAAGTTGTCCCAATTTGTACCTAGTTGAGCCAGAGGAGTATCCCATTCATTCCCTTCTCCCATCCCCATATAAAATAAACAAAACAAACCAAAGATGCCGGCCTGTTTTCTGACTCAAATCTCAAACTTGGGCATTCAGCTTAAATGTGCTGTTGGTGTTACCGGTGACCATGGCAGACCCAAATCAGGCCCAATGCCTGAAAATATTGCTACAACTTAAATAGAGCTGTATCTTTTAAAAAGAAAGACATCTCACCTCCCGTATCCTCTCCTGCTCACCAGAGTGGTACAGGTGATAGAGATAAAGATGCTAATTGTCAGTGCCCTATTCACAACAAACCTCACACTCTTAAGAAATGTTGTGGGCTTAGGGCAAAGACTGTCCAAGAATGCAGGGAGTTTCTCCAAAAACTTGGAATGTTCTATAAGTGCTGTGCTTGCTATGACCATTTTTCTAAGGGTTTAATGTAAATGGCTGCTGTGGATTGTCTGCACTTTCAGACAATCCACAGCAGCCATTTACATTAAACCCTGCTTCAAATCATGGCGGGGAGCAACAAAGCCATGCTCAAGCCACTACAAACATTTCTTCTTCGTGTACAGAAGTCTGTGGTGAAGGATTAAGCCACAAATGCTATGCCAAGATATGTCTAATCAAAGTTTATCCAAAGGATCAACCTGAGAAAGCTACCAGGATGTATGCCATAATACATGAGCAAAGCAACAGATTCCTGCTTAAATAAAAACTGCTTACAAGCACACCGTATCCAAACTAATTGTAAGCAACCAAGCGCTTGGTGAGGAGATAACTCACACTATAGTCTGGTAAATGAAGAAAAGAAGAAAGATCCGCGCTTAGGATAAGCTATCTATAAAATAGTGCGTAAAATTTCTATAAATAAAACACTAATGGCTGCTGCCCACTCCAAAAGATGCACCCCCAATGGGGGAACGTCAGGTGTAAATGTCAAAAAGGGAAGTGATTGGCGCTGCCAGGAAAGTAGGTTAATGGGAAATCTGGGTTAGGCTCCTATAGTTCAAGACCAAGTTCAACACATGCAAATGCACATAGAATGTATGTGGGAATGAGAACTATATAAGTAATAGGATATAAAAACACAATGGGTGTGTAATATGTGTGTAAAATTAACACTATGTGCTGATACCAAATCAATAAATAAATAAATAAATGTGTTCAATACCTAATAGGGTTATTGAGACTCAACATAAATATGCAAATATATGTAAATGTAGGTATAAAAATATAAAAGCATATAAAGATAGTATTAATAAATTATGGTGATATAGAGAGTTAGTGTGCAAAGGTGCTAAAAAATAAATATAGTGCACTAATCAAACTAAATAAGGTGCATTCCGAATAGTCATAACCATCTATTCAATAAAGTGCAACTGCATACTCATAAGCAATGAAAATAAATAAGTGGGTGAACTATGTGCATCCCACACTGGTGACAATATAAAAACTAGTAAATAAATAAGTGCAGCCGTGCAAATAACTATATAAATTATGAAAGTGAGAACCATATAAATTCAAAGGCTCAAAAAGCAGGTTCTGTGTATTTTAAAATTGTCCAAAAATAGTGCAATCAGAGCTGGTACAGAAATCATAAAGTTCTATAGTCCATATAAGGATGGAGTAAGGTGCTCTTTTTTTCTATGAAGCCGGGAGTGCAGTGAGTGGTTGGAAGATAGGGTGCTCCCCCTCTTCTGGGGTCCTGTGCTTACCGGATGTCCGTACCCCTACAGGGGTAAATGGCGGGTCGATAACAGGGATCGCTCCCATACACTGGCAATCTGGTTCCGTCCTATCCTTCCTATTACCACTCGTATCCACTCCTTGCTCAGGTACACATAGAGGTTAAAGCATCAGGGAGAGAGCTCCAGTACAATTCCCGGGTATATGAAAAAGGGGAAAAACAGAAGCCTCCGATAGTGCAGGATTGCCTTTAAAACTTTTATTTAGATTCCAAAACAAGACATGTACTCACATAAAATCAACATGCAGCGCATCCGTATGGCATAGGGTCCGCAACTACCTCGTTCGCGGTGCTCGCCTGGGATCAGCATGCGTCCCAACCGCCGGATATGCGTTCCTAGCCTCGGGATCGTTCAGACGGAAGTGATGTGGTCACGTTCTCGACGCGTTTCGTCACACTAAAACACCAATGCAGTATAGTTCATCAATGATATGCAGCAATAGTCCATGAAATATCCATTATGGAGAAGTAAATTGTGGTTGCAGATGTATGGGGTCACCAACCATCACCACTGTGCTCTGAAGGGGGAGATGCAATGCCCACTCACCGACTTCATAGGCCCAGCCACTCTCATGACAGAGCAAACAGACCAGTAATAACAATTTCCTCCAGACCTCCAAGACCGGAACCACTAACTCAGGACCAATCACGTATCAGACATGCAGGGGGAGAGAAAATACTCCACTAGTGTAATAACGTTTAACTCCGCTTTATTGCACACAAAGTAAAATATATTGCACTCACATGTCCTTACTAAGAATACAGCATATCAGATCAGGAGGTGATCACCCATCGGGACCGAGACCCAGGCTCCACGCCGTAGGTAGCGCGCCTTCCGGGTTTGCAGACTCCTTGTTTACACGAATGAGGTTACGCCGCCTGGCCACGCCCCGGCGCGTTTCGTACTTCCGACTTCCTCACGGGGGCGTGGCCACGGCGGGTACGGCACCAAAATAAATACCTCATCTTCCCCGCCCAATCGGGCGGGTCCACACTGTGCATGACACATAATTGGGCATGCGCCTCCTAATGGTCAAAAAAATTCTCTGTTAACCCTTACGGGTGTCAAGCCTTCCCGACTCCCATCCACTAATAGCCCTTTCTGGCCACACACCCGCTCCCTATCGGGAAGAGGATATGTTAATGCCACGGACTCAAATACTTTCAAAGCACTCTGAGCTGGGCAGTTTTGTCCCCATAATCAATCGAATGGGTACTTAACTTAGGAATTTGGCGCATGCACAACGTTATACATTAATATTAAACAAACATCAATTACATTTGTTAAAATCAGGTAGCATGCATAAAGTATACAATAACGGGGAGTATATAAAACCTACAATCCTATTGCATACATGAATCAAATCAAAGAGTACTACAGCACCTCAAGCTTATGAGGTGTTGTCATAGATGAATAAATAAATACATAAATAGTTCAATAAATCCAGGAATAGTCATCTGTATACAATAATCAGGGGTGTTAGGAACCAACTCAATCCCAATTATAAACATACATACAGAGACACAGCAGAGACCCTTCATAACAGAATAGGTGAATATAATAGTCTGAAGTTTAAAATATCAAAAATATTAAAAATATTATCAATATTAAAATATTACAATATTAGAAATATTCAAAATTATCAAAAAATTAAAAATCACTAATAAAACAGTTTAAGTCCAGTTCAATATTAAGGCCAATGGGGCTCAGAGATTGGGTCAGGAATATCCACTTAGTTTCGCATTTGGACAATTCCCTGACCCAATTAGCCCCCCTCCAAGATGGTGTGACACGTTCAATTCCCCAAAACTGCAAGCAGCTAGGATCACGTTGGTGATGTGATCTGAAGTGGGCCGGTACACTGTGTTCTGTCTTGCCTTTAATGGCGACATGTTCACCCACTCTAATGCTTAGCGTACGTTTGGTCCTACCAATATAGATTAATTTACAGGGACACATCAAAGCATATACTACATGCGTAGTATCGCACGTGATTTGATGTTGAATCTCGAATTCCTTATCAATAGCTTGCACATAGAACGAGTCACGTCTCCTCATATTGGCAGTAGTAAAAGAGCATGTCTTACATCTTCCACATTTGTGAAAGCCACGCCGGCCTGGAAAGAAAGATGTATTGGGTGCATCCAACACCTTTTTAACTACCCTGTCACCAAAACTGGGAGCTTTCCGGTAGATAAACTTCGGCACTTCCGGTAACACCGGACCCAGAGTGGAGTCCATACGTAGGACATGCCAATGTGACTTGAAGATGGCCTCTACCTTTTTGTGATCCTCCGAATAATCGGATAAAAAACACCACTGTCTCTCATCCGATTCATTTCGAGGTTGGTTTGCATTTTGTAAACATACGGATCTTGGAATATCCAGAATACTCTTGATTTCATTTTCCAAAATCTCCTCTTTATAGCCTTTCTCGACAAAACATTTCTTTAATATTTCTACTTGTGACACAAAATCCTCGTCAAACGTGCAATTGCGTCTCACTCGCATAAATTGCCCACGCGGGATATTGTGTAACCAGTTCGGATGGTGACCACTCTGTATGGACAAATAACTGTTCCTGTCTGTGGGTTTGAAATAGACAGTGGTGGTCAGTTTCCCCATCAATTTTCTAATATTCACATCCAGGAAGTGGATTTCGTCTTGACTCCACTGAAAATCCAATCGAATGTTGTTAATGTTGTCGTTTAGATGACCCATAAATTCAATTAAAGTATCCTCAGTATCATTCCAAATAAAGAAAATGTCATCTATAAACCTGCGGTAAAAAAGTAACGCAGGCCTCTCTCTACTAAAAATGTACTTGTCCTCCCATTCAGCCATGAAGAGGTTGGCGAGGCTGGGAGCGAACTTCGCTCCCATCGCCACGCCCCCTCTTCTGGCTATAAAATTTCTGTTGATACCAGAAATAATTGTGCCCTAGACAAAAGGCAATAAAGCGGAGTTAAACGTTATTACACTAGTGGAGTATTTTCTCTCCCCCTGCATGTCTGATACGTGATTGGTCCTGAGTTAGTGGTTCTGGTCTTGGAGGTCTGGAGGAAATTGTTATTACTGGTCTGTTTGCTCTGTCATGAGAGTGGCTGAGCCTATGAAGTCGGTGAGTGGGCATTGCATCTCCCCCTTCAGAGCACAGTGGTGATGGTTGGTGACCCCATACATCTGCACCCACAATTTACTTCTCCGTAACGGATATTTCATGGACTATTGCTGCATATCATTGATGAGCTATACTGCATTGGTGTCTTATTTTTATTTTTGTTTTTATGGTTGTCAGTGTTAGCTGACGCTTTTGGTAGGGGTTGCGATTGTGCTCTTCCCCCTTGCGCTACAGGAATATTGACCATCTGTGTGTTTTTAGTATTCTTTTATTTATATGTTTTTTATTAAGTAGCAGCATTTACCAGACTATAGTGTGAGTTATCTCCTCACCAAGCGCTTGGTTGCTTACAATTAGTTTGGATACTGTGTGCTTGTAAGCAGTTTTTATTTATATTTACCTTGTTACCCAGCAGCTATGGAGGCTATAAAATTTCTGGGATCCCGGCAACTGGATCTCAAGAATATTTTTAGCTCCACTCAGGTGGCAACACCTGATGAGGATATAACATCAACTTTGAAAACTTTATCATATACTTTAGAAAAGCAGGTGAGAACCTGGTGGGACATCAACACCATTGAATTTTATCTCTCTGAGGGTTTAATTAATAGAGGTTTAAGGTGGGATGTTGCCCCCCAGGATGGTCTCACAGATTCGGAGTCCATCAATGAATGGTACTCTTTCTTTCACCAGGCAGGGATGGAACTACAAGCGTTAATCCTGAAAAGGAAAAAACGCAAAATGGAACTTATTAATGACAAAATCAAAGAGTTACAAAAAAAGATTGAAAAGGTCCAGGAAACAACAGAGATCAAAGATTTTAATGAAAAAACCAAGTCCAAGTTGGATAAAATTGACAAAGAGACAATAGAACGCCCGCGAGGGATTCATCCGTGGGCCCACCTGTGGAATCATCGCAATCATCACAATCTATGGAACCCACTACCCCAGTGGTTGTGAATAGGAGGCCTGTCCAATCAGGGACCCCTCTTGGAGACCAGCGATGGACTGGGCCTCCAAGGAGGGAACAGAATAAGGATAGAGGCAGACCGCGTGGTAACAACAGGTGGAATATGAGGGGACAATCCCAGTCCAATTTTGTGCATACCCGCAACTATTATCAGCCTCTAGCTGAGAATGTGGTGGAGACCCCCGTAATCAACCTTTTTTAGGGAGGGGCAGGGGGAGGGGGAGAGGACATCATCGGCCCCACCCCCGAGGTTATCAAGGAGAATATCATGGAAATGTAAATCAAAATCCAAACCACAACGAGGAGTTAGAGCGGGAAGACGAATCCAATTCAAGAAAAAGAAGAAGGGAACGTTAGGCCAAGGAATATATAACATCAGCTCAGTTAGTCTATCAGAGAAGGAGCTATATGTTTTGGATCAAGGTCTAAAGTGCGCCCCCAAACGTACGCTTAATAAATTCAATACGTATATCGATACGCATAAGTATATACGTAAATTGAATATAAAAAAGTACCTTATTAATAATCCTATTGTATCCATCAGCAATGTCAACTCGAATGGAGTGACCAATAGTGGCTTATGCAATAAGTCTATCTGGAACCCCCCTGTACGAAACAATCAGTCGGTGGAGGTCTTTAAGGGCCTAGTGTTGAGGGATCTCCAAACTTTGCCCATTGACCATTCTGTAAAAAGGAAAAATATACACATACAAGAAGGCCTTGAGGCCTTGGAACAACGGAAGGATATCATTATCCGACCAGCGGACAAGGGGGGCGGAGTGGTCATAATGGATCAGGAGCTTTATCATAGGCAACTTCGGGAGATGTTGGATGATAAGGACACATATGGGTTACTGCCTAGGGATCCAACAGGTGATTTTGAAAAGGATCTGCAAGTCTTGTTTAACCAGGGGTATAACAACTATGTATTAACCAAAAAAGAGAAAGACTACCTGGTACCAAGTGCATGCCGCATACCCATAGTGTACACCCTCCCGAAGATCCATAAGGATCCAGCTTGCCCTCCCCCTCGCCCAATCGTTAATGGGATTGGGTCGGTATGTGCAAGATTGGGCCAATATCTGGATACCTTTTTGCAGCCAAGTGTGCGAAGTACTAGAGCATACTTGAAGGACACAAAAGATCTGCTCATGTCTTTGGATGATGTGACTTTGGGGGACTACTCACCCGCCTTTCTTGTGACGGCGGACGTGTCGTCCCTCTATACCATCATCCAACATGATGATGCTTTGTTAGCATTAAATTGGGCAATGAGCAAGTGTGATGATTTGCCACTGAACCAGAAGGTCTTTATCCGGAATGCCCTAGACTTTTGTCTAGGGCACAATTATTTCTGGTATCAACAGAAATTTTATAGCCAGAAGAGGGGCGTGGCGATGGGAGCGAAGTTAGCTCCCAGCCTCGCCAACCTCTTCATGGCTGAATGGGAGGACAAGTAAATTTTTAGTAGAGAGAGGCCTGCGTTACTTTTTTACCGCAGGTTTATAGATGACATTTTCTTTATTTGGAATGATACTGAGGAAACTTTAATTGAATTTATGGGTCATCTAAACGACAACATTAACAACATTCGATTGGATTTTCAGTGGAGTCAAGACGAAATCCACTTCCTGGATGTGAATATTAGAAAATTTATGGGGAAACTGACCACCACTGTCTATTTCAAACCCACGGACAGGAACAGTTATTTGTCCATACAGAGTGGTCACCATCCGAACTGGTTACACAATATCCCGCGTGGGCAATTTATGCGAGTGAGACGCAATTGCACGTTTGACGAGGATTTTGTGTCACAAGTAGAAATATTAAAGAAACGTTTTGTCGAGAAAGGCTATAAAGAGGAGATTTTGGAAAATGAAATCAAGAGTATTCTGGATATTCCAAGATCCGTATGTTTACAAAATGCAAACCAACCTCGAAATGAATCGGATGAGAGACAGTGGTGTTTTTTATCCGATTATTTGGAGGATCACAAAAAGGTAGAGGCCATCTTCAAGTCACATTGGCATGTCCTACGTATGGACTCCACTCTGGGTCCGGTGTTACCGGAAGTGCCGAAGTTTACCTACCGGAAAGCTCCCAGTTTTGGTGACAGGGTAGTTAAAAAGGTGTTGGATGCACTCAATACATCTTTCTTTCCGGGCCGGCGTGGCTTTCACAAATGTGGAAGATGTAAGACGTGCTCTTTTACTACTGCCAATATGAGGAGACGTGACTCGTTCTATGTGCAAGCTATTGATAAGGAATTTGAGATTCAACATCAAATCACGTGCGATACTACGCATGTAGTATATGCTTTGATGTGTCCCTGTAAATTAATCTATATTGGTAGGACCAAACGTACGCTAAGCATTAGAGTGGGTGAACATGTCGCCAATATTATTAAAGGCAAGACAGAACACAGTGTACCGGCCCACTTCAGATCACATCACCAACGTGATCCCAGCTGCTTGCAGTTTTGGGGAATTGAACGTGTCACACCATCTTGGAGGGGGGCTAATTGGGTCAGGGAATTGTCCAAATGCGAAACTAAGTGGATATTCCTGACCCAATCTCTGAGCCCCATTGGCCTTAATATTGAACTGGACTTAAACTGTTTTATTAGTGATTTTTAATTTTTTGATAATTTTGAATATTTCTAATATTGTAATATTTTAATATTGATAATATTTTTAATATTTTTGATATTTTAAACTTCAGACTATTATATTCACCTATTCTGTTATGAAGGGTCTCTGCTGTGTCTCTGTATGTATGTTTATAATTGGGATTGAGTTGGTTCCTAACACCCCTGATTATTGTATACAGATGACTATTCCTGGATTTATTGAACTATTTATGTATTTATTTATTCATCTATGACAACACCTCATAAGCTTGAGGTGCTGTAGTACTCTTTGATTTGATTCATGTATGCAATAGGATTGTAGGCTATATATACCCCCCGTTATTGTATACTTTATGCATGCTACCTGATTTTAACAAATGTAATTGATGTTTGTTTAATATTAATGTATAACGTTGTGCATGTGCCAGATTCCTAAGTTAAGTACCCATTCGACTGATTATGGGGACGAAATTGCCCAGCTCAGAGTGCTTTGAAAGTATTTGAGTCCGTGGCATTAACATATCCTGTTCCCGATAGGGAGCGGGTGTGTGGCCAGAAAGGGCTATTAGTGGATGGGAGTCGGGAAGGCTTGACACCCGTAAGGGTTAACAGAGAGTTTGTTTGACCATTAGGAGGCGCATGCCCAATTATGTGTCATGCACAGTGTGGACCCGCCCGATTGGAAGATGAGGTATTTATTTTGTTGCCGTACCCGCCGTGGCCACGCCCCCGCGAGGAAGTCGGAAGTACGAAACGCGTCGGGGCGTGGCCAGGCGGCGTAACCTCATTCGTGTAAACAAGGAGTCTGCAAACCCGGAAGGCGCGCTACCTACGGCGTGGAGCCTGGGTCTCGGTCCCGATGGGTGATCACCTCCTGATCTGATATGTTGTATTCTTATTAAGGACATGTGAGTGCAATATATTTTACTTTGTGTGCAATAAAGCGGAGTTAAACGTTATTACACTAGTGGAGTATTTTCTCTCCCCCTGCATGTCTGATACGTGATTGGTCCTGAGTTAGTGGTTCCGGTCTTGGAGGTCTGGAGGAAATTGTTATTACTGGTCTGTTTGCTCTGTCATGAGAGTGGCTGAGCCTATGAAGTCGGTGAGTGGGCATTGCATCTCCCCCTTCAGAGCACAGTGGTGATGGTTGGTGACCCCATACATCTGCACCCACAATTTACTTCTCCATAACGGATATTTCATGGACTATTGCTGCATATCATTGATGAACTATACTGCATTGGTGTTTTATTTTTATTTTTGTTTTTATGGTTGTCAGTGTTAGCTGACGCTTTTGGTAGGGGTTGCGATTGTGCTCTTCCCCCTTGCTCTACAGGAATATTGACCATCTGTGTGTTTTTAGTATTCTTTTATTTATAGATTCCTGCTTAAACCTAAATTCTTTGAGATCTTTGGCATAAAGGGACTTCATGGTCTCCCATATTAAGGCAAAGAAGGGCATACCCTTGCCAACATTAGTTAAGTGTGACCAAATACCAGACAAATACCAGACAACAGGGAAGAAATTCCTACTCTAGAATCTGCATATCACCATCCTGACCTAAGGCATCTGGTTACTGAGATTCCTCCAATGGACATGGATGCTGAAATCCTAGTCTGGCTGGGTAAAGACATTCTCAGTACACCAGCAGTGCAATGGATCTGACAACGCCCCATATTTACAAAGACTTGATCTAGGCTGGGTAATAGTCGGTGATGTATGCTTGAACAGGATGCGCACGCCATCTGAGATCAACTCCTTTAGACTCATGTGCTAAGAAACAGGAGTGCATCTCACTTCAGGCAATGCTCTCATCATTATGAAGTAAAGGAGAAGCCTCTTGACTAGTGTTGAGCGAACACGGACTGTATTATTCGTGTTCGTACCGAATAATTGGATTTTTTGTACCCGAACACGGACACGGACACTTTACTGTATGTTCGGGTAAAAATCCGTGTTCGGTCGTTTTATTTCCGGGTTTTGCATGCTTTGGCGCTCTTTTCATGGCGGGCTTTCAACAGCCAATCAACAATCGTTTAACTGGTGTGCCTTAAGCCATCCCAGCCATGCCTGCAAATGTCTCAGTAGCTGTGATTGGCCGTCTGAAGCATGTGACCAAGTCTTTATAAGTTCGAGGCAGCCGCAGCGGCGTCATTATGCTGCTTAGATTCAGGGACAGAGCACACATCAACGTGCTGGCTGCTGATTAGGGAAAGATAGGCAGGAAAAAACCATTTGTGTCCGGATAGAATTGAGGGACAGGTCGGAGTGTTTAGGCAGGGCGAGTTGTAGGCATTTTAGGGATAGAGTCTGCTGAATTATAGGGTCAGTGTCTTCTACAAACTACAATCGATATTGCTGTGTGGGGGGTGGGGTCTGCACTCAATCCTGATCTACGATCTCTTCTCAATCCTGTTAGGGACAGAGTCTGCTGAATTTTAGGGAAACTGTGTTCTACAAACTACAATCGATATTGCTGTGTGGTGTGGGATTGGAGATAGGCAGGTGTCAGTGATCCACATCCATTTTTCTGTGTGTGAGCTGCAGTGAACACAATCTTTTTGGGCTGCAGTGAACACAATCTTTTTGGGCTGCAGTGAACACAATCTTTTTGGGCTGCAGTGAACACAATCTTTTTGGGCTGCAGTGAACACAATCTTTTTGGGGTGCAGTGAACAAAATCTTTTTGGGGTGCAGTGAACACAATCCTTTTTGGTGTGCAGTGAACACAATCTTTGTGGGGTGCAGTGAACAAAATCCTTTGTGGGGTGCAGTGAACACAATCTTTTTGGGGTGCAGTGAACAAAATCCTTTTTGGGGTGCAGTGAACAACATCCTTTTTGGGGTGCAGTGAACACAATCTTTTTGGGGTGCAGTGAACAAAATCCTTTGTGGGGTGCAGTGAACACAATCTTTTTGGGGTGCAGTGAACACAATCTTTTTGGGGTGGAGTGAACAACATCCTTTTTGGGGTGCAGTGAACAAAATCCTTTTTGGGGTGCAGTGAACAAAATCATTTTTGGGGTGCAGTGAACACAATCTTTTTGGGGTGCAGTGAACACAATCTTTGTGGGGTGCAGTGAACACAATCTTTTTGGGGTGGAGTGAACAACATCCTTTTTGGGGTGCAGTGAACAACATCCTTTTTGGGGTGCAGTGAACACAATCTTTTTGGGGTGCAGTGAACACAATCTTTGTGGGGTACAGTGAACAGAATCTTTGTGGGGTGCAGTGAACACAATCTTTGGGGGGTACAGTGAACACAATCTTTGTGAGGTGCAGTGAACACAATCTTTGTGGGGTGCAGTGAACACAATCATTGTGGGGTGCAGTGAACTCAATCTTTGTGGGGTACAGTGAACACAATCTCATACTTCTGAAGGTTTGAGGGTGCTGCCTGTTCCATACTCCCCCTACTCCTCATCTAGCCTTTTAGGGGTACAAACAATAGTAATTGGGGCCTAGTGTGGTTGTGTACGTGTGATATACATACACTTTTTTGGGATCATATTTTCTATTCCGCTATTTAATCAAAAACCTTTGGGGATCAGTTAAATTGGGGGATAGTCTGTGTTGGTACGTGTGAGAGAGATCCACCTTTCCAAGTTGTTGGGGTTCATCTCATACTTCTGAAGGTTTGAGGGTGCTGCCTGTTCCATACTCCCCCTACTCCTAGCCTTTTAGGGGTACAAACAATAGTAATTGGGGCCTAGTGTGGTTGTGTACGTGTGATATACATACACTTTTTTGGGATCATATTTTCTATTCCGCTATTTAATCAAAAACCTTTGGGGATCAGTTAAATTGGGGGATAGTCTGTGTTGGTACGTGTGAGAGAGATCCACCTTTCCAAGTTGTTGGGGTTCATCTCATACTTCTGAAGGTTTGAGGGTGCTGCCTGTTCCATACTCCCCCTACTCCTAGCCTTTTAGGGGTACAAACAATAGTAATTGGGGCCTAGTGTGGTTGTGTACGTGTGATATACATACACTTTTTTGGGATCATATTTTCTATTCCGCTATTTAATCAAAAACCTTTGGGGATCAGTTAAATTGGGGGATAGTCTGTGTTGGTACGTGTGAGAGAGATCCACCTTTCCAAGTTGTTGGGGTTCATCTCATACTTCTGAAGGTTTGAGGGTGCTGCCTGTTCCATACTCCCCCCTACTCCTAGCCTTTTAGGGGTACAAACAATAGTAATTGGGGCCTAGTGTGGTTGTGTACGTGTGATATACATACACTTTTTTGGGATCATATTTTCTATTCCGCTATTTAATCAAAAACCTTTGGGGATCAGTTAAATTGGGGGATAGTCTGTGTTGGTACGTGTGAGAGAGATCCACCTTTCCAAGTTGTTGGGGTTCATCTCATACTTCTGAAGGTTTGAGGGTGCTGCCTGTTCCATACTCCCCCTACTCCTAGCCTTTTAGGGGTACAAACAATAGTAATTGGGGCCTAGTGTGGTTGTGTACGTGTGATATACATACACTTTTTTGGGATCATATTTTCTATTCCGCTATTTAATCAAAAACCTTTGGGGATCAGTTAAATTGGGGGATAGTCTGTGTTGGTACGTGTGAGAGAGATCCACCTTTCCAAGTTGTTGGGGTTCATCTCATACTTCTGAAGGTTTGAGGGTGCTGCCTGTTCCATACTCCCCCTACTCCTAGCCTTTTAGGGGTACAAACAATAGTAATTGGGGCCTAGTGTGGTTGTGTACGTGTGATATACATACACTTTTTTGGGATCATATTTTCTATTCCGCTATTTAATCAAAAACCTTTGGGGATCAGTTAAATTGGGGGATAGTCTGTGTTGGTACGTGTGAGAGAGATCCACCTTTCCAAGTTGTTGGGGTTCATCTCATACTTCTGAAGGTTTGAGGGTGCTGCCTGTTCCATACTCCCCCTACTCCTAGCCTTTTAGGGGTACAAACAATAGTAATTGGGGCCTAGTGTGGTTGTGTACGTGTGATATACATACACTTTTTTTGGATCATATTTTCTATTCCGCTATTTAATCAAAAACCTTTGGGGATCAGTTAAATTGGGGGATAGTCTGTGTTGGTACGTGTGAGAGAGATCCACCTTTCCAAGTTGTTGGGGTTCATCTCATACTTCTGAAGGTTTGAGGGTGCTGCCTGTTCCATACTCCCCCTACTCCTCATCTAGCCTTTTAGGGGTACAAACAATAGTAATTGGGGCCCAGTGTGGTTGTGTACGTGTGATATACATACACTTTTTTGGGATCATATTTTCTATTCCGCTATTTAATCAAAAACCTTTGGGGATCAGTTAAATTGGGGGATAGTCTGTGTCGGTACGTGTGAGAGAGATCCACCTTTCCAAGTTGTTGGGGTTCATCTCATACTTCTGAAGGTTTGAGGGTGCTGCCTGTTCCATACCCCCCCTACTCCTCATCTAGCCTTTTAGGGGTACAAACAATAGTAATTGGGGCCTAGTGTGGTTGTGTACGTGCGAGATACATACACTTTTTTTGATCATATTTCCTATTCCGCTATTCAATAAAAACCTTTGAGGATCAATTGAATTGCGGGATAGTCTGTGTCGGTACGTGTGAGAGAGATCCACCTTTCCAAGTTGTTGGGGTTCATCTCATACTTCTGAAGGTTTGAGGGTGCTGCTTGTTCCATACTCCCCCTACTCCTCATCTAGCCTTTTAGGGGTACAAACAATAGTAATTGGGGCCTAGTGTGGTTGTGTACGTGCGAGATACATACACTTTTTTTGATCATATTTCCTATTCCGCTATTCAATAAAAACCTTTGAGGATCAATTGAATTGGGGGATAGTCTGTGTCGGTACGTGTGAGAGAGATCCACCTTTCCAAGTTGTTGGGGTTCATCTCATACTTCTGAAGGTTTGAGGGTGCTGCCTGTTCCATACCCCCCCTACTCCTCATCTAGCCTTTTAGGGGTACAAACAATAGTAATTGGGGCCTAGTGTGGTTGTGTACGTGCGAGATACATACACTTTTTTTGATCATATTTCCTATTCCGCTATTCAATAAAAACCTTTGAGGATCAATTGAATTGCGGGATAGTCTGTGTCGGTACGTGTGAGAGAGATCCACCTTTCCAAGTTGTTGGGGTTCATCTCATACTTCTGAAGGTTTGAGGGTGCTGCCTGTTCCATACTCCCCCTACTCCTCATCTAGCCTTTTAGGGGTACAAACAATAGTAATTGGGGCCCAGTGTGGTTGTGTACGTGTGATATACATACACTTTTTTTGGATCATATTTTCTATTCCGCTATTTAATTTAACTGGGCCTCCATGCGAGACCTGTGTGCCTTGTTGCGCTGTTTTGAGTACTCCACCAACATGGCCAGTGGCAATGACGCCGTTCTCAGCTTAACTATCCCACTTCTATGCCTCCTTGAAAAAACAATTCGGGCGATGATGGAAGAGGATGTGGCACAGGATGAGGAGGAGGAGGAGGATGAAGAGGTAACATTTCCAAGGCTTTCATGGCAGTCATTCGCAAGGGGCTCCGAGGGTGGGTTCCTGCACACGCAAACGCCAGGGACGCAATTGTCCAGCAGGGGCACAGTTCTGGAGGATGAGGAGGATGAGGAGGAGGAGGAGCTGGAGGAGGAGATGGAACCATGTTCACAGCAGGGTGGCACCCAGGCCAGCTCATGGCCATCACTGGTGCGTGGCTGGGGGGATACAGAGGACACGGACGATACACCTCCCACAGAGGACAGCCTTTCGTTGCCTCTGGGCAGCCTGGCACACATGAGCGATTACATGCTGCAGTGTCTCCACAACGACCGCCGAGTTGCCCACATTCTAACTTGTGCTGATTACTGGGTGGCCACGCTGCTGGATCCCCGTTACAAGGACAACGTACCGTCCTTAATTCACTCACTGGAGCGCGATCGCAAGATGCGCGAGTACAAGCGCACGCTGGTAGACGCCATGCTGCTGGCATTCCCATCTGACAGCGGGGCCACAGTGGAAGCACAAGGCAGAGGAGGAGGAGGAGGAGGTCGCCAACGCAACCAGGGCACCGCCAGCACCTCAGAAGGCAGGGTTAGCATGGCCGAAATGTGGAAAAGCTTTGTCAGCACGCCACAACAAACAGCAGCACCAGCAGCTCAGATGGAACGTCTTAGCAGGAGGCAGCATTTTACCAACATGGTGGAGCAGTATGTGTGCACACGCCTACATGTAGTGAATGACGGGTCTGCCCCCTTCAACTTCTGGGTCTCCAAATTGGGCACATGGCTTGAGCTTGCCCTTTACGCCTTGGAGGTGCTGGCGTGCCCTGCAGCCAGTGTATTATCTGAACGGGTATTTAGCACGGCTGGGGGCGTTATAACAGACAAGCGCAGCCGCCTGTCCAGAGACAATGTGGACAAGCTCACGTTCATTAAAATGAACCAGGCATGGATCCCACGGGACTTTTCCGTACCTTATGCAGAATAGCAATGGATACCGACCTTACCCACCCATTGTTCCATTTTTGCTCTTTCTCACTCTTTTGGGGTGTACCCTCATTTAACATTTTTGAAAAGAAGCAGTGTTGGCTACCTCGTCCTCCTCCTCAGGGCCAGATTAATGTAGGGGCTATTGGAGCTGCAGCTCCAGGCCCCTACCTTTTATATAGGCCCCGGGTTGGCCATATTCACTGTTACCGCTCTTCTGTCACTTGTAAACACAGAAGTCTGGCTTCTATGCTCGCTTCCCCAGGCAGCACCCTCAGAACCTCCCCACACAGCGTGAAGGCCGGACAAGGAGGGACAGTTGGCGATGCATGGATGTGTTTATGGGCTTCAGAGACAGCATCCCATGTTGAATTAGGCATGCATGGCTGCACCCTTCCTCCTCTGGGTGCATGGCAAGGCACGGCCCTTAAGGCCCTTCAAAATCCTCAGCACCAAGCCCATGATGCTGTTAATCCGGCCCTGGTCCTCCTCCACCGCCGCTTCCACCTACACCGCCCATAGGTGTGCGCAGCCTATTGCATTAAGGTGTGCACCCCAAAGTTGAAATACACATGCATGTGTTTGCCAGCAGGGAGAGTAATGTATCGGGGCCATGTACCTGTAGGCAAGGAGAAATAGAGCAGAGCAGGTCCCAGGGAGATCTTTCCCATCTCCTCACTGGCAATGCTATGTGCCCTAGGTGATTAGGGTGTGCCCAGGCACACCCAGCACACCCTGTGCGCACGCCTATGTCACCGCTAGGCTTGTGACGGTATCAGATTTTCATGCTGCGATTAATTGATTAAGGTTTTGCCACGGTATACGGTATTATCACGGTATTCTATTATTAAATTTAAATTATTAAATTTCCACCTCACTTCAATTTCATTGCTGAATTTAGGGGCTTTGGTTCACTTATGCACATTATTATATAGTCAGTCAGTACAGACTCTGTGAACCAGGCCTAAAATAGGTCATCAAGCAGTGTCTGGCCTAACTGGTGATAACTGGTTCTGGCGCTCGGCTCCGATCCGATGGCCTGGTCATTAAGAGGGCAAATCCTTGTGGTCAAGAAGTGGTTAAACCTGAAGGAGGTGTTGTTTATAAATTACTTTACTATTGCTTTAGGCCTGGTTCACATGTATGCGGGTTGGTGGTTCACATTTGCACAGGCATAGCAGCCCATTGATTTGAATGGGCTGCTATGCCCTCATTTTCCGCAGAAAAAAGGTGCATGCAGCATTTTTTTAAAATTCAGTGGCCTTGAAATCCATCCTGCTTTTGCACCATGCGACTAACCTGCAGTTCCTGCTCTGGCAAGCTTTCTGCATTTTTTGTATACGTGGGCACGGCATTTAAAAATAAACAGTTTGCGTGTGCAGCAACGGCAGGTAAGTCGCATGGTGCAAAAGAAGGATGGATTTCATGGCCACTGCATTTTTTTAAATTCTGCATGCACCTTTTTTCAGCTGAAAAAGCAGGCATAGCAGCTCAAGCCCATTCACATCAATGGGCTGCTATGCCTGTGCAAATGTGGGCCCCCAACCCGCATACATGTGAACCAGGCCTAAAGCAATAGTAAAGTCATTAATTGGTTAAACCTGCAGGAGGACCGGTGTTTTTATCTATTAATGACTTTACTATTGCTTTAGGCCTGGTTCACATGTATGCGGGTTGGGGGCCCACATTTGCACAGGCATAGCAGCCCATTGATGTGAATGGGCTTGAGCTGCTATGCCTGCGTTTTCAGCTGAAAAAAGGTGCATGCAGAATTTAAAAAAATGCAGTGGCCATGAAATCCATCCTTCTTTTGCACCATGCGACTTACCTGCCGTTGCTGCACACGCAAACTGTTTATTTTTAAATGCCGTGCCCACGTATACAAAAAATGCAGAAAGCTTGCCAGAGCAGGAACTGCAGGTTAGTCGCATGGTGCAAAAGCAGGATGGATTTCAAGGCCACTGAATTTAAAAAAAATGCTGCATGCACCTTTTTTCTGCGGAAAATGAGGGCATAGCAGCCCGTTCAAATCAATGGGCTGCTATGCCTGTGCAAATGTGGGCCGCCAACCCGCATACATGTGAACCGCCAACCCGCATACATGTGAACCACCAACCCGCATACATGTGAACCAGGCCTAAAGCAATAGTAAAGTCATTAATAGATAAAAACACCGGTCCTCCTGCAGGTTTAACCACTTCTGGATCGCAAGGATTTGCCCCTTTAAAGACCAGGCCATCGGATCAGAGCGCCAGGACCAGTCATCACCAGGTAGGCCAGACACTGCTTGATGGCTATATAATAATGTAATGTGGGCTGCTAGGCGTGTGTGTGTGTATATATATATTTATTAGAGCTGCACGATTCTGGCCAAAATGAGAATCACGATTTTTTAGCTTGGAATAAAGATCACGATTCTCTCACGATTCTCTGTGTAACAAAAAAAAAAAAAATTGGGATAACTTTACTGTTACGTTTTTTTTTTTTTTTTTTATTCATTAAAGTCTAATCATTGCGTTTGAAAGACTGCTGCGCAAATACAGTGTGACATAAAATATTACAACAATCGCCATTTTATTCTGTAGGGTCTCTGCTAAAAAAATATATAAAATGTTTGGGGGTTCTAAGTACTTTTCTAGCAAAAAAAAAACTGATTTTAACTTGCAAGCAGCAAGTGTCAGAAAAAGATCCAGTCTTTAAGAGGTTAAACTTCCTTTCTCCCTGGCAGAGGGAAGGAAAAGATACAAATGTAATCATTTTTGTTTATAGTTAGGAGACTTAATGCTGAAAGGTGTTAGCTGAGTGAGTGAATGAGTCATCCAGCTCACTGAAATGTATCAATTCACAAGTCAGGCAGACTTGACAGAGAAACTCGGTATTTTAAAAATGCCACAATAACAATACCGTGGCTATGCAATACCGCGATATATCGAATTACCGAAAACCGGCATATGTCTAGTCACCGCCACATCCACCACCACCTCAACCTCCCTCCTACTCCATATGGGCCTCGTCCTTCAGAGATGAAGAAGAACATTGTTTTATTTTTCTGTTTTTTTTTGTTGTTTTAAGTTATTTCCCTATCCACATTTGTTTGCAGAGCACTTGCCATGCTCTTAATTACGTTTTGCTGCCATTTGCAGCACTCTAGCCCTTTCCTTTGGTGTTTTAGAGCCATTTTAGTGCCTTAAAGTTCGGGTCCCCATTGACTTCAATGGGGTTCGGTGTCCGGGAAAAGTTCGGTAAAAGTCCGGGACACGGACCCGGACTTTTTTTTAAAGTTCGGCCGAACCCGTCGAACACGGACATCTAGGTGTTCGCTCAACCCTACTCTTGACATCATTCAGTCATCTGATGTTATTCTCATTCCCTATGATGACAACTTAGGTAGCACAGTGTTTTGTCCTACACATGAGGACAGCAGAATAGCCTTGTCAATTTAAGATAGGTAGTTCATCACAATAATTGACAATAATATCTTCAAAGATGAATATAATAGCTGTGTTGCACCATTACCACTTCGTGCTACAAGAGTGAGACGTCCAAACAATCGTGAACAAGCTTTATCCAGATTCAACTGACTTCAGCGAACACTAAGGAACAGGCCTGAAATGAAGGACCATTTCATTGCCTTTATAAAAAGGATCTTTGACAATGTTTTACCTCTTCTAGAACAGGACTAGTGCTGGTATCTGACTTTTTTGGAGTGTATCATCCACGTTAACCAAAGCAAATCAGGGTAGCGTTTGACTCCAGTGCCAAGCATCAAGGCGTATCCCTGAATGATGTTCTTCTCACTGGTCCTAACCTAACCAACAACCTTGTAGGAGTACTTATGAGGTTCACAAGAGAGCCAGTTGTCATAACTGCTGACACTGAACAAATGTTCCATTGCTTCACAGTAAGACAAGACCATAAGTACTTCCTAAGGTTTCTGTGGCACCGTGACAACAGCATAAACAATGAAGTGATTCAATACCGCATGAAAGTACATGTTTTTGAAAACAGTCCCTTGCCTGCTGTTGCAACATATGGTCTATGAAGGACTGCTCTTGATGGCGAAAGGGAGTATGGCACAGATGCTCGACACTTTGTTGAGAGAGACTTCTATGATTGGCACAGACTGTTGTCTCGGTGCATTGTGGGGTGTGGTATAAAAGCCAGGAGCACATGTGCTCGGGGTCTTTGGCTGGTGAGCAGAGTCACGGAAGGAGGTTGGCGGCTGCCTCCTCTTCTGCAGCAGTTGGTGTTTGGTTACAGGCAGTCGGCCAGGTGAGCCAGAAGTGAGGAACTGAACCCAGAGGTCCAGAAGAGCTGACTAGGAGGAGTTGACACACTGGAGAACAGGGGATCATGTCTAAAGGCCTGACCAGTCTAAGGGCCTGACCAGAAAGGGGGCCACTCCAGAGTAGAGGATAGCTGTCAGCTGGTGGAGTGAAAGGGGGTGCTAGGCGAGTACCCTTAAGATAAGTGCTAAGCAAGTGTTTATTCAGTACCTTTACCTCAGATTCATCTAGTGGCAAGGTGAAACTGCAGTCTAGCCGCATCCTCAGATAGAATTCCTCAACATTGTAAAAAGTTTAAGTTCTGGAGTATTCTACTCTATCCCTTCTCCCATCCTAATTTAAAATAAAACAACAAAAACAACAACCCCTAGACTGTTCATTGACTGAGCCGGAGAGTAAGGTTCCTTTCACCCAGCAGTCCGTCAAACGGACTCCGCTTTTCTCAGCGGGGGATCGAGCCGCCGATCCCCCGCTGAGCAGGAGGATGACAGCTATGTCTCCGCGCTGTGTGCGGAGACACAGCTGTCAGTTCCCCATGCATCTCTATGGGGGAAATCGGATGGGAATGGACCGTCAGTCCGTTCTCATCCGATCCGCTGGATGGATGGAAAATAGGGTTTCCATCCGTCCATATTTGACAGATCGGATCGGATCAGGTGTCAGCGGACATGTCTCCGCTGACAGCCGATCCCCCATAGAGATGCATGGGGGGACCGTTCAGATCTGCCAAAAAAACGGTCCGCCTGTGTGAAAGGGGCCTTAAGTGTTAAGATTCTACATGCAGTTGCTACCAGTAACCCAGAGGGACCCGAAAAGGTGAGAAATCCAGCAGCCCTCAAGGGGGCAGTGCTACATATACAATCGGACAAAGAGCTTCTATGTCTATGTCAGCAGCCATGTAGAAATAATCAGAAAATCATCAAGGCCTTAGAAATGGCATTACATTCCATTAGAGTATAATCCTGCAGATCATGCCACCAGACCAATGTCTGCAAGTGTTTTTGCAAATTATTCTTGGTGAACAGGACCTAAATTCCTGCTGGATCATACAGAAGAAGCTACAGCTGGGATCTTCACTCTTCTAGATCCTGACAAAGATCCAGAGTCTTCAACCATCCTTATTTCAGCTACTCTTCTTACCCAGAAGCTTGGGTCTGTTCCTGTTCCATGTGGAGACTTTAAAGTGGGGAACGTATACTACTGTGAGCAATGGAAGTGAGTACAACACCTTGCCAACTGCTTCTGGAATCGTTGGAAGATGGAGTATCTTTCTCTTTTGCAAGGATGGAGAAAATGGTAACATCTGGAAGTTGGACCAGAATGGCTCCAATCATCTCTATGGCCTAAGATACCAGAAGCTACAAACATTTCATGACTTTGGTTTCGCCAGATATAAACAGTGCCATTGGGAAATTGGGAAAGCATCTTATCACACCAATCAAAGGCAGAGGAGAGATCTAGAGTCTAATTGCCCCCAATGTTTTGAAAAAAGAGTACCTGTCACTACTTAGGGGATCATAGGGGATATTTAAACTCCCTGTGATAACAATGGAAATCAAAAAAATGAAAGGGAAGGTGTCAAAATAAAATAAAAAAGCAAAATAAATAATAATAAAAAAAACAAAT
Organism: Pelophylax lessonae; assembly: GCF_965119305.1. Lineage (NCBI taxonomy): Eukaryota > Metazoa > Chordata > Amphibia > Anura > Ranidae > Pelophylax > Pelophylax lessonae. Next base: position 451,702,685 of record NC_138772.1, read on the forward strand.
GCCCCCTGTGTTTTGAACACAAGCATCGGTCTGGTGTCATATGTAAACAGCAATTGCAGCATGCATGTGAGGCATCTCCGCGAATGTCATATCGAGGGCAGTAATTCTTGCAGTAGACCTCCTCTGTGAATCTAAAGTTGTAACCTGTAAAGGCTTTTAAAAATGCACGTAGTTTGTCGCCGCTGCACGGGCATGCACAATTTTTAAGCATGTCATGTTTGGTAACTGTGTACTCGGCATAAGATCATCTTTTATACTTTATCAAACAATTGGGCAATATATAGTGTATTTGTGCATTAAATGTAATTTTCCCCAAAAAATTGCAGTTGGAAAATCTCTGCGCAAATACCGTGTGACAAAAATAAAAATTGCAACACCCACCATTTTGTTCCGTAGGGCCTCTGCTTTAAAAAAAATATATAATGTATGGGGGTTCAAAGTAATTGTCTAGTAAACAAAAAAAATAATTCTTTCATGTAAAAAATAAATGTCAGAAAAGGCTTGGTGTTCAAGTGGTTAGAAGAGTAGGTGATGTGTGGCATTAGCTTCTAATATTGGGCATAAAATGCCAGGACAGTTGAAACACACCCCAAATGACCCCTTTTTGGAAAGTAGACACTGCAATCTATTTGCTGAGAGGCATGTTAAGCTGATGGAATATTTTATATTTTGCCACAAGTTTCGGAAATATTCCAACTTTTTTTTTTTTTACACAAAGTTGTCACTAAATTATATATTGCTTACACATGCCATGGGTATATGTGGAATTACATCCCAAAATACATTCTGCTCCTTATACTGAGTAAAGGGATTCCACGTGTGTGAGACTTTTTGGGAGCCTAGCTGTGTACGGGACCCCGAAAACCAATCACCGCCTTTAGGTTTTCTAAGGGCGTAAATTGCTCATTTTACTTCCTCACTACCTATTACAGTTTCGGAGGCCCTGAAATGTCAAGATAGCACAAACCCCTCCCCCCAAATGACCCCATTTTGGAAAGTAAACAATCCAAGCTATTTGCTGAGAGGCATGTTGAGTTCATGGAATATTTTTTTTTTTTTTTTTACACAATATATATGCAGTATTTGTTTATCATTTTTCAAACACCTGTGACAAAAAAAATTAAATATTTAATGGGCTCAACATGCCTCCTAGGAAATTCCTTGGGGTGTCTACTTTCCAAAAAGGAGTAATTTGAGGAAGGGGGGGGGGGAGTTTGTACTGCTCTGCCATTTTAGCACTTCAAGAAATGAGATAGGCAGTCAGAAAATAAAAACTGCGTAAATTCCAGTATATACACCATAGTTTGTAGACGCTAAAACTTTTGCGCAAACCGATAAATATACGCTTATTAACATCTTTTTTAACAAAGACATGTAGCTTAATACAGTTTGGCCTAAATGTATGACAAAAATTGAGTTTTTTTGATATTTTGTGTAAGAAAAAGTAGAAAATTTAATTGTTTCTCAAAACTTTCGGCCTTTTTTCATTTATATCGCAAAAAATAAAAACCGCAGAGGTGCTCAAATACTACCAAAAGAAAGCCCAATTTGTGAGGAAAAAAAGGACATACATTTTGTTTGGGTATAGCATTGCATGACTGCGCAATTACCAGTTAAAATTACGCAGTGCCAAATTGCAAAAAATGGCCTGGTCATTAAGGGGGTAAAACCTTCTGGTCCTTAAGTAGTTAATGTGGACCATTTTCGTATATTTTTCGTACAAGAAAAATGAGAAACAAAAGACGCATGATCAGAAATAATAAGCAACAAAAAAAAAATGCCTTTGTCAAGAATCTTCCTACATTATTTCCTATCTTGGTTCCAAATTTCTGTGAAACAACTAGTAAATCGGACAACTGTTCGCCCGTTTTTCTTATAGTGTGTACCCCACTTTAAGCTACCATAGAGGAGCGTTTAGAGGCAGAAGAAAAAAAAAGCTCAGTCCTGTAAATCACGTGTTTTTGAGCTGTAATGTGCATGAGCCATTAAAGTTAAATCTTAACTTATAGCCACACAATGAGGTCATGTTATCTATCTTTTTGGACTCAAATAGAACCTCACAGAGTTCTCCTTTAACATTTGAATTCTGTGATGTCATCTATTTTAGCTTATCTAGTAAAGTTCCATAAGTTTTCTTCTAGACTATTTTGCATAAAATTACATGTCTGAGGCATATAGTTTGTTTAATTTTTTTAGAATGTTTTACAAGGTGGTCATGAGTTGGTTGTGACATCATCCACAAGTACAGTATGGTAAGAAAATTTGTGGCTAGCCCTAAAAGTAAAAACAGATGGATAAACATCAGTTTTGGTCACCTAGAGATTACAGTAAATGTTGAACGTCTGTTCATTCATTCCTACTTTAAACATTGACTGCTGATGTCACTACCTCACCAACGCAATTTCCTTTATTTGTAAAAAAAAAAAAAAAAAAAAGTCCAAAAGTATTATAAAAATGTGGTAAAACCAAGTCTAAGGAACAACATAACTCAGCTTTTATTCATGAATATTTAAAGTGTGATATACCTTAAGTTTTCAAATAATTTATGGATGAAAGATGGAACCATTCTATCCTATAAAGTATGCATAGTAATGCATAAGAAATATATACATTTACTTGAATGTTTGTGCTGATCGGGTGCAATTAAACACACCATAGCTCTAAATCAGTAAAGGAATTTAACTTACAACTGATATACAGCATAGTACACATTAAAAATGTTTAACATTGGCACAAAACATTTTAAATCTGAACTCCAAGCAGATATAAAAGCCACAAATTAATGCAGCTTTGCAATCATTACTACATCATTAAAGTTGAAGTTTAGCTATGAATTTAATTGTATAGCTACTGCGCATTGATTTAACTTGGGCCAATATAGGTATGCATATTTCATACCTAAGCAATCCCTATAGAACAGTGATGGCGAAAATTGGCACCCCCATATGTTTTGGAACTACATTTCCGATGATGCTCAACCACACTGCAGAGTGCATGAGCATAATGGGAAATGTAGTTCCAAAACATCTGGGGTGCTAAAGTTCGCCATCACTGCTATAGAAGCTGCAAATCACTGTCATAGTCTAGACTGCTATTAGAAATCATGAGGCCCCAAAACAACCTACCTGAAGGCCCCCCACCCCAAAAATATCAAATAATATTTTTAATAAAAAATACACTAAAATCCTTCATAGTTGATACAAACACAACAAAATTCCTGCTCAATCTAAAGGATAAAACTGAATTGAGTTAAAATAGACAGTGGAATCAGTGGCTCATTTATGTGTCTGGAGCCACCTGGAGCTGTGTGCAGGCAGCCTATGTTATGCTAAGGGGACAAAGCAGCTGTATAAACATAGAAAAAGAGAAGACAGAGGCGCTTCTAAGTGTAGACCATCCAGAAATGTATTAAAACATATGGGTGCTTAAAAAACTTTTCTTTGTTATGCAACATTTCGATGCATAATCTCAAGCTGTGGTGACCAACGATGTTGTAGGAGTGTCTTGGCTGCTCAGAAATCCCCTCCTCCTTGGCTGAGACAGCAGCACAACGCCAATGGCTCCCACTGCTGTCAAAGTTAGTTAGCCAATGAGGATAGAAAGGGGACAGGGACACAACTCTGTGTCTGAATAAACACAGGGAGCTGTGGCTCGACTCGGGTGCCCCCATAACAAGCTGCTTGCTGTGGGGGCACGCAACAGGAGGGAGGGGCCAAAAGCACCTAAGCGGGACCCGAGAAGAGGAGGATCTGAGCTGTTCTGTACAAAATCATTACAAAGCAAGTAAGTCTAACCTGTTTGTTATTTTTAACAAAAAAAAAGGAGACTTTAGTATCACTTTAACCATTGTTTAATGGATGTCAGATGACGTCCTTCAGAACAATCTGCTCTTGAGCACCCCCGGGGGCGCACAGCACTGTGATCCGTGGTGTGTTCTCTGCTCGTGGTAAAGAGCATATGACGTAGGCTCTTTATTAAGTGATCAGCTGTATCCATCCAATTACAGCTGATTACAGTGTAAATAGTAAGTGCTGATTATCAGCATTCCTCTTCTTAGGCTGACAGCACATGAGGAGAGGAGAGGAGAGGAGAGCCAATAATCGGCTTTACTCAGTGGGAACATCTGCACTGATAATCAGTGCAATAATTATCAGTGCAGCCCCATCAGTGCCCACAAGTGATGCCAACCAGTGATGCCAATCAGTGCCCATCATTGCTGCCTTTCAGTGCCCATCAGTATTGCCTTTCAGCGCCAATCAGTGATACCTGCTAGTGCCCATCAGTGATGCCTGTCAGTGCCCATCAATGTCGCCTAGGACAGAGCTCCCAAAGCTCTGTCCTAGGACCCCCTCTAGTCTCTATTTACACCTCCTCCGTTGCTCAGTTGATAAACTCCCATGACTTTCAATACCATCTCTGAACTAATGACACATAAATGTGTATTTCTACTCCTCAGTAGGGATGATCGAACGGTTCGGGTCGACCATCGGTTCGGCCCGAATATTGGGTGTTCGAGGTTCGGCCGAATTTAGAACTTTTTGCCCAAAAAGTTCGGAATTCGGCAACCAGAACCGCCCAAAATGCAATGCTTCAGGAAATGGGCTTTAAAAGCCCGTGATTGGACCAGAACCATTAGCAAAAGCCAATTGAGGGGACAGGAGAGTGCTAGGAATGTGATTGGAGTGACTAGGGGGTCTCTAGACCAATCATTAGTGAATACGCCCCCCAGTATATAAGATCGCCCCCGCCATATTCCTAGCATTGTTATACTGGACATGGAAGAGAGTGGAAGCAGTTCTGTTAATTTTACTTTAAAAGTGTCATTTAGCTATTTTTAGTGTGAGGAAAGGGATATCTAGTGTAGTTAGAGTGCTCCTTTACACTTAAGTTAGCTTCAAAAATTCAGTTTCTGTAGGGAAAGTGTTAAGTGTAAGGGGACCGTAGTGTAGTGTATGGTTAACTGGCAGTGACTGCTATGGCAGGGTGACAAAACCCTTCCATAGCAGGGTGACCGCTATAGAGAAATGATCATTTCTCTGAATTGCTTCGGCACACCCATATGGCTTCTCACCAGCCAAGCATTTTTTATGCTGCAGGGGCTGCCACTGCCAGTGCTTTTTTGAGGACATGTTTGATGTCAGACATGACATCTGAACATGTGTATAGGGGGTATATATACACATATATGTCTGAATATATACCCCTAGACATATATAGGTGTGATAGTAGCAGAAATAAATGCTTGCGCTAATGAAATCATTTACAGTAATATATTTCTGCTACTATCACACCTATATATGTCTAGGGGTATATATTCAGACATATATGTGTATATATACCCCCTATACACATGTTCAGATGTTTTGCCTGCCTCAAAAGAACCCAAAAAAATGCCAAAAAAACGCTAGCGTAACAAAAAAAAAATTCCCAGGTGTGTTTTTGCTGGCATTTTTTGGGGGTTTTTGGAGGCAGGCAAAACATCAGAACTTGTGCACAGTACCACTATACACAAGTTCAGATGTTTTTCCTGACTGCAAAGAACCCAAAAAAATGCCTTCTATTAAACCGGCAAGGTGTTACAGCAGCGAAGCCAACCCCCTGAGCTGAAAGTTTTCTAATACAAACAATCTTTTTTTTTTTATGGTTCTGGACATGCTACAGAGCTGAAACTTCACATGTACACTTTTTAGACCCCCCCCCCCCCCAGATACTAAATCCAAAGTAAAAATCAAAAAATCTCTTTTTTTTTTTTTTTTTTCAATAATTGGCTTTTTTATCAAAAATTACAATTTTTAAGAACTTTTGTGTGATTTTGTGTCTGGGGGGTCTAAAAGGTGTACCTGTGAAGTTTCAGCTCTGTAGCATGTCCAGAACCAGAAAAAAAGATCATATAGGTGTTAAAGTAGGGTCCCACATCCCTGTTCTACTGAAAAATTATCTTTTTTTTTCATGGTTCTGGACATCCTACAGAGCTGAAACTTTACAGGTATACATTTTAGACCCCCCAGATACTAAACCCAAAGTCAAAATAAAAAAAATCTCTTTTTTTTTTTTTTTCAATAATTGGCTTTTTTTATCAAAAATGACAATTTTTAAGAACTTTTTTTTGTGTGATTAATAGTTAATGGGGCATGACCCAGAACCCTATGCACTTTTTAGGGGCATTTATTAGGTTTTAGGGCTTAAAAATTGTGTTTTTTGATTACCGAAGTTCGGGTCCCATTGATTTCAATGGGGTTCTGAAATCCGAACCGAACTTTTGGAAAATTCGGGTGTTCTGGTCGAACCGAACTTTTCAAAAGTTCGATCATCCCTACTCCTCAGCTCACCCCTTTCAGTTTCCTTGCACAACAATAATTTGCTAATTGACATACCAATCTGAACATCACACCACGTCTTAAAAACTGTAATCTTTCAAAACTGAGCTCATAATATTTATTTTTCCCCCTTGTTCTCGCTACCATGATTTTTCCATGGAGATTAATAACACAAGCATCAGTCCCTTCTCTCATGCCATGGTGCTAGGTGTAATCCTGAAATCTGAATTGTCATTTTAGCCCCGCATCTAATTACTGTCCAAATCTTACCGCCTTTACCTCCATTACATCTCCAAAACATGCCCCTTCCTTACAACTGACACCAACAAGCTACTCATTTACTCACTTGCTATCTCTTGCCTCAACTATTGCAACTTCTCCCTTTTTGGCCTACCTCTACACAGACTTTCCCCCCTTCAGTCAACAATGAATGCTGCTGCCAGAATCATTCACCTTACCAATCGCTCAGTGTCTGCCACCCCCTAGGCCCGTGATGGCGGACCTTGGCACCCCAGATGTTTTGGAACTACATTTCCCATCATGCTCATGCACTCTAGCATCATGGGAAATATAGTTCCAAAACATCTGGGGTGCCAAGGTTCGCCATCACTGCCCTAGGCCAATTTCTCTACTGGCTTCCACTTGCCCAATAAGTATAATTCTAAATACTGACAACAAATACAAAACCATCTAAAACTCTGCCCTAAGCTACATCACTAAATAAAATATCACCCTTACCATCTTTTTCATTCCTTCCAAGATCTCCTGTTCTCTAGCTTCTTCGTGCTCTCCTCTCCGGGATTTCTCCAGAATCTTGTCTACCCTCTGGAACTCTCTACCTCAATCTGTCTTGCTATCTCCTACTCTGTTCTCCTTTAGCCAATCTATGAAAACTCTTTTAAGGGAAGCCTATCCTGCCTCAACCAAAAATCTGCAATTACTTTGCCAATTTTCCTTTTTGTATCACTCGCCCTTTGGGATTGTTTGCTCTCATGAGCAGGGCCCACCTAACCCTCCTTCTCTGATTTCTATTGTAACTTTACTTTCTCCCTTTATATTTGAATGCACTGGGCAAACTGTTGGCACTATATAAATCCTGTATAATAACAAAAATAATACTAATTATAAATGTTTTATTTAATTTAAGGAGAAATGTAGTTATTGCCCTGGTAGAGATAAGGTGCTGGATTCAAATTATTAGGCGATAGATGGTCAGACTTTAATAAAGTACAGTGGTCCTGATAAGCAGCTCTCAACAAAAACGGAGTGTCCCTCAAACAAGGGGCCCGGATTTGAAGAACTGCATGTACAAAATTCTTTTGGAGGGCCAAACAAACAGTATGACAGTCCAATAAAGTTTATTATTAATATTGATTCACAAAGGACAACACAGAACCTCCCACTTCTTCAGGGCTACAGCACAAACATTACACATATGAATTTCTAAATCGATTAATTTAAAATTAGAGTGTATCAAATTCTCTAAAATAGGCGATTATTAGTTAAAATGGAAATAAAATGTTTATTGAACAAAATTTGTTCAAGTTTAACCATGATAATATCATAATAAAATGTTTTTTGAATGGATAAAAAGCGAAAATGAATAAAAAATTGCCATGATACAACAGTTGGGCGCTGAGCAAAAACTGCAATAGACTAGGCTGTGAGGTATAAAAGTAACCAACACTAAAACATAAATAACCCTTTAAAATGGATAATACGAAATCATAGAAAACGGAACCAGAACACCCCGTGTCATTGATACATGATACTTGATACATGATACATGGCATTTTATATATGATCTCAATTTGACATGTGGGCTGCATGTCTCTTGGGAACAAAAAAATGTTTTAACTTCTCTATGATCCACCAGACTGTTTTTTATAGAATCTAAAAATGAGATGGAGAGAGGCTGTATGGTACAGTGTACTTATAATGAGCAAAGTGCAGTGATCCTTAGCAAACAGAAACCCTATGTTAGCTGAAGTTAGTAAGCTGAAAAGTATTCTCAAGTCAAAAGTGAAAATCAAACCTTGAAATGCATACCGGGAGCATAGAATTTTCCTAAGAACTTTAATCTCTCACCCAAATATTGTTGTAATGCACCTGCAACCTACCTATCTTACTCTGTTTTGTCTATATTTTAATGATTTTGGAGCACAATTTACTGCCTCTCACATATTTCTCACAAAAATATGCCACTACTAAAATGTTTCTCACAGCCACCAATTAGATAAAAAGAAAGCATGGTCTGGAATTATACTACAAGAACTAAGATACTGTAGAGTAAGCAGCAATGCAAAAATTGACCTGCTGGAGGACACTAATAATCAGATATATTATGCCTAATCTACACTGTTCTTTAGACTTACGTGCACGGTGTTCCTACACTATTTTTTTTTTCTTTCAAACAAAGCTTCAAACAAAGGTAGCTCCAAGAACAGATGGTCAGTAACATTTTAAACTTCCCACTATCAACATAAAATACAAAAAAAAAAAACAAGAAATAAAAGCCTTAATACAAAAATCCACAATGTTTTAAGGGAAAAAATGGTTTAACCTAAACTAAAGGACCCTTCTAACATAAAATTATAACAAATATAATCCCAACATAAAGAGAGCCCACAAAACACCACCTATTGAAACAAAAAAAGTAAGGAAGGAAGCTTTGTAGCAAAAAAAAAAAAAAGTTTGCTATAGACAGAACTAGAGTTATAGATGACCGATGACTTTAAATCAACCACAAAATAAAATAAAATACAGAAAAGCTCCTGATAATAAGAAAAAATAATAATAAAATAAAAAAACAGCTAAGGGGTTGATTGTTCAAACAACTAATAATCAGAATTAAAAAACACAGTACCCTAACTGACTAATCTCTCCCTATGCAGTTTTTCAGGTTTAGGTTCCCCATGCTTTCCCTACCGTAGCTTTTAATACGCGGTCACTATGGCTTCTCAGTGCTCCCCCTTTTTATAGTGAGTGTGCTGGCTTAGGCTAGGTTCACTTTTATGTATGCAAATGTGGGAATGTGCATAAATCTGACGCATTCCTGCACCCACAGGCACTTACGGAGTGCTTTTGAGTGCAGGAAATCTCATAGTGCAAAAGTACCATGTGATTTCCATGTGACTGTGACTTTAAAAAAGTGCAGGGACTTTTTCCCTGCATTTCCGCAGGTAAAACAGCCCATTTAAATGAATGGGCTGCTGTGCCTGCGCAAACGCAATCTGTATGACTTACATAGGTGTGAACCTAGCCTTATCAAAAAGCCCCCTTATTGGCCTCTTTGATCCTCCTGGCCATAGTTAAAAGGCCATGCAGTGTATTGGGGTTGAAAAAAAAAATACCTCTCCTGGAGAAATCTTCACATAAACGTGTCAAGAGTGCAAATCTCTGCAGGATTCTCCTCTAACCCATTGTAGCAACAAACCTGAAATTCATTCCAAATAATTTTTAATAGTTGTAATAAGCATAAATGATACAGTCATAAAGTCATACCTTAACCACTTTACCGCTGAGTACCGTAGTACTACTGCGGCAAAGTGGCTCGTTATCGTCTGACGACGTAGTACTACGTCGTCAGACACTCCCCTTGTGGGCGGCGCTCGCGCGCCGCCGGAGGCTCGCTCCCGCTGTTTTCAGTCACAGCGGGAGTCGGGCCAGGGGAGGAGCAGCGGCGATCGCCTCTGCTCTTCCCCGATCGTCGGGGATCTAGTGTGGAGATCCGCCTGCTTGTGTAAACACAAGCGGGCGGATCTCCCAAGTGACAGGCAGGGTCAGATTGCAGGGTTCAGCATAGCTGAACCCTGGATCTGTCCTTGTGTCACACAGTCACCTCCCCCCCACACACGTCAGTAAGCACCAGGCATACATTAACCCCTCCCTCTCCAATAAAATGAACCCCTTCCCTGCCAGTGTCATTTTTACAGTAACAGTGCATATATATAGCACTGATTACTGCAGTAATGTCACTGGTACCCCCAAAAGTGTCAAAAATGTCAGTCAAGGGTCCGATATGTCCGCCGCAATGTCGCAATCCCGCAAAAAAAACGCAGATCGCCGCCATTACGCGTTAAAAAAAAAACACCAAAAATGACAGAAATCTTTCCCTTTGTTAGTAAATGCAATAACTTTTGTGCAAACCAATCAAAATACGCTTATTGTGAATTTTTTTACCAAACATAGGTAGCAGAAAACAAATTGGCCAAAAATGTAAAAAAAATTTGATTTTTACATTTTTTTGGGGGGAATTTCATATAAAAAAATGTGAAAAATATTGTTGTTTTTTCAAAATTTACGCTCTTTTTTTGTTTATAGCGCAAAAAGTAAAAATCGCACAGGTGATCAAATACCACCAAAAGAAAGCTCTGTTTGTGGGAAAAAAGGACGTAAATTTCGTTTGGGTATGGCGTCGCACGACCGCGCAATTGTCAGTTAAAGTCGCACAGCGCCGAATCGCAAAAAGTGGCCCAGACGTAAGACAGCAAAATGCTCTAGTGGTAAAGTGGTTAATATATTTAGCTACACTACAGTGTTATTTTAATAGCAGTTATTGTTTTGTGTGTTTCTCTTGCATGATATTTAAGAAACTGCAAAGGTCATGTCAATGGTAAACAACAGCGCTATAGTATAAAATATTTTATAAAACTGTGAACTAAGCTGTAGTGACAGGTAAAATTTAAAGCAGAACTATAGGCAAATATATTTTCTCGTTTTGAATACAGTAAGGGAGGGTTATAAACACTGTCAGTTTATTTGTTGCCATTGGGGAGATTTCACTTCGATTCCCGTCCCATAACCAAAACAGGAAGTGAGAGGAAATCCTTGCAAATTAAGGGAATTCTTTGGGGACCCCCAGGTCACCAGAACTAGTGTCTCCATTGGAAGATTTCCCATCCATTACTTTTCTGGGGACAACCCAAAATTCGGGATTTTCTATAACTTTCACATTCAATAACAGTAAGAAGGACAAATAACAAGGGTGAATCTCCCTAACGGCGGTACAGACAGCAATAAAAACTGACGGTGTTCTAATCCCTCTCCATTCTATCCAAAACTGAAAAAAAATGTTTGCCTTTAGTTATATGTTAAAGAAAAATAATGAGAGCTAGGCTATGTTCATACCACTGTCAAAATAATTTACTGTATATCACCTTTGATTTTGAAAAGGTTTGGTCACTAAAAATTTTGGTAAACTGTGACAAAAACATGGATTTAGGACAGCACCAGGACTACAGGGGTGTATGGAGAAAATAATAAATATAGTCAGCAACACAAAATGCATACAATATAATGCATACAAATTACTATATACATACAAAGGTTATTAACAGGAAGTCTATCAGAATAGAGGTACTCACCGAGGCCGAGATGCCGAGAGCGGTTCGCTGTTGCGACTAAGCGCACTCCGCCCCTCTGGAGGTGATACAGAGGGTGGATGGCACAAAGAGGCACAAGCTACCAGCAGGCAGGGTAGAGCTTGCGTGGAGGTCCTGTAGAGCTGGAGCAGAGACTGATCAGGATCCAGCAGTAAAAGTCCGGAGCAGGCTGAGGGTCAAACACAGGTAAGCAGACAATCCAGGTCACAGGCTGAGGGTCAAGGCACTGGAGATAGGAGACAAGACTTGGTCACAAGCAGAGGGTCAAGGCACAGGAGACTGAAGGTAAATCCGGGTCGCAGGCAGAGGGTCAAACACAGGTAAGCAAAAGCAAAGTCCGTAAAACAAGCCAAGGTCGGGTCCAGGAGAAGAGCAGAGCAGGTCAGGGTCAATCCGGGTCACAGCAGGTAAACGATCACACAGGAAACAGGAACTCAGGTACAGGAAGCTGAAAGACAAACCAGCAATTCCTCTGAGCACTTGCTCAGCTTTTATAGGCAGCCAGGAAGTCATGTGGAAGTCATGTGGTGCTTGTCATGTGATGACCAGTCTGCAGCTGAAGGTTTCTCTGACAGTGCCCCCCCCCGAGGGGCGGCCTCTGGACGCCCAAACTGGACATCAATTCCGGGTGATTCACATGAAAAGCTCGGATCAAGCGAGGGGCGTGTATGTTTCTTGAGGGTTCCCAAGAGTTGTTTTCAGGTGGGTACCCCTTCCACTTGATTAGGTATTGGAGAAGTCTACCCCTCTTCCTGCAGTTCAGTATGGCTTCAACCTCAAATTCATTTTCTCCATCCACCTGGACCGGTGGAGGAGGCGGCTCCTCTCTTCCTGGGAAGGGGCTAGGAATCACTGGTTTTAGTAAGGATGCATGAAAGACAGAATGAATCCTGTAAGAGCTGGGTAAGGCCAATTCAAAGGCCACAGGGTTAACCATCCTCTTGATTTTGAACGGCCCTATGAACTTTGGGCCCAACTTCCGTGAGGGAAAAGGTAATTTGAGGTTAGCTGAAGATAACCAAACTTCCTCACCGACCTTGAAAACCGGGTTCTCCTTCCTTCCCCTGTTGTAGTACTTCTTATAGTCATCCTGGGCCTTTTGCATGGTTTCCTGAATCCTTTGAAAGTTCTGTTGGATGGAGGCTATGCGATCTTGGACAGCAGGAACAGATAATTCAGGGGTAGCGTTTGGAAGGAAAGAAGGGTGAAACCCAAAGTTAGACCAGAAGGGCGTTTGGTTGGTGGCTGAATGAACTGAATTATTATACGCAAACTCCGCGTAGGGTAGCAGAGAGGACCAGTCATCCTGAGAGCCAGAAGAGAAACAGCGGAGATACTGCTCCAGAGTTTGGTTCGTTCTCTCTGTCTGGCCATTGCTTTGAGGGTGATACGCAGAGGAGAGACAGACCTTTATTTGTAATGCTTTACAAAGTTCTTTCCAAAATTTGGAGGTGAACTGAACCCCTCTGTCAGAAACAACACTGTCGGGTACTCCATGTAGCCTTATTATTTCTTTGATAAAAATGTTAGCTGTCTCCAAAGCAGAGGGGGTGCCCACCATGGGCAAGAAGTGTGCCATTTTGGAAAGGCGGTCGACAACAACCAGAATGGAGGTGAAACCTTCCGAGGGAGGAAGATCAACAATGAAGTCCATAGAAACTTCAGCCCATGGGCGTTCTGGAATGGGTAAAGGTCTAAGTAATCCCCAAGATTTGGTGTTAGCCACTTTACTGCGCTGGCAAGAAATACAAGAGAGGACATACTCTTTACAGTCCTGCCTCCAACCAGGCCACCAAAAAGAACGGGCAACCAATTCCAAAGTCTTTTGAGTCCCAAAGTGACCAGCCAGTTTATGGTCATGAAGCAACTTTAACGTCATGGGTCTAGCCTCCGGTGGGACGAAAATTCTTCCTTGGGACCAGAACAAGTCATCTCGTTTCTCCAAGGAGGATATTTCTGGGTCAGTACAATGGCTGGATGCCAACTTGATGGTGGTCATAAGATCAGTGTCTGTGAGCAGAAGGAAGTTTTGTGGAGATAAGATGGTGCTAGGTTCCGTTGACTGGGGAGATTCAGGGAACATCCGGGAGAGTGCGTCTGCTTTCCCATTTTTGAGGCCAGGTCTATAAGAGATATGAAAGTTGAACCTAGAAAAGAAGAGGGCCCACCGGGCTTGCCTGGGTCTTAAGCGTTTGGCTGTCCTGAGGTATTCTAGGTTTTTATGATCGGTGAAGATCATGATGGAATGGGAAGCACCCTCCAACAGATATCTCCACTCCTCCAGAGCGAACTTGATGGCCAACAGCTCCCGGTCTCCCACATCATAATTCCTTTCCGGGGAACTTAGTTTCCGAGATGCGAAAGCTACAGGATGGAGGAGAGCCTTGGGGCCCTGTCTCTGGGAGAGGATGGCTCCAGTGGCGGTTTCCGAGGCATCTACCTCCAACACAAATGGCAGGGCTGGATCCGGATGCCGTAGGATTGGTGCAGAGGTGAACAGGGCTTTGAGCTTGGTAAAAGCTTCCTGGGCCTCTTGGGACCACTGAAAACGACTATGTTGGCGGGTTAGTTGGGTGATGGGTGCAACAATGGATGAGAAGCCAACGATAAACCTCCGGTAAAAATTAGCGAATCCGATAAACCGCTGTACCCCCTTTTTGTCTACTGGAGCCGGCCACTCCTGAATTGCCTTGACCTTCTGTGGATCCATTGCGACCCCGTTGGTAGAAATGATAAAGCCTAGGAATTGCACAACAGATTTTTCGAATTCGCATTTCTCTGCTTTAAGGTACAATTTGTGTCTCCTGAGAATTGCAAGGACTGTCTTTACATGAACCCGGTGTAGCTCAATGGTGGCAGAAAAAATAAGAATGTCGTCCAGGTAAACAACTAGGAAATTGTCCAGATATTCTCGAAAGATGTCGTTTACCAGGTGCTGAAATGTGGCCGGGGCGTTACACAACCCAAAGGGCATTACCAAATATTCATAATGTCCAAACCTGGACCTGAAGGCAGTCTTCCATTCGTCTCCAGGCCTGATTCGGATGAGGTTATAGGCACCTCGCAGATCCAACTTGGAGAAGATTCGGGCAGAACGGAAACGCTGAAACAACTCTGGGATAAGTGGAAGAGGATAGCGATTTTTTATCGTTATTTTGTTCAGTTCTCTATAGTCTATGCATGGTCTTAGGGAACCATCTTTCTTTTCCACAAAGAAGATGCCGGCTCCGGCCGGTGAAGATGATGGACGAATGAAACCCTTATCCAAGTTCTCATCAATATACGTTTTAAGAGCCGCTAGTTCAGTCTCTGATAGTGGAAAGATACGGCCAAAGGGTATTTCAGAACCAGGTAGCAAATCAATGGGGCAGTCGTAAGACCGATGAGGTGGTAGGCAATCAGCTTTTTGTTTATCGAAGACATCTCTAAATTCAAGATATACCAGAGGGACGTGCTGGAGATTGTCAGGTGTAGGTGCTACGGTTAAACAGGCGGCTGGAGCTGGAGGAAGGCAATGCTGGGAACAGTAGGGAGAGGAAAAGGAGACTTTCTTCTTGTTCCAATTGATGTCAGGTTCATGTGCCTGTAGCCAGGGGAGCCCCAAAATGATGGGGAACATGGGGGAGAAGATGATGTCAAAGCTTAGAAGCTCCTGGTGGCCGGAGTCCGTGGTGACAAGGATGGGCCTTGTCTGTTGTGTGACAAATCCAGAGCGAGGGAGAGACCCATCAGCCAGGTAGACTTGGAGGCCTTGTTCTTTGGTTTGCAGTGGAATGTGCAGTTTTTGGGCCAGTGAAGTGTCTAGAAAACAACTACAGGCTCCGGAATCAATAATTGCTGGTAGATGAACTTCCTTTTCCATTAGCTGTAAGGAGACAGAGAGGGTGACATAAGTCTGGGATAAACCAGGGTTCTGAAAGTTCATAAAAAACTGCGAGCGTGACTTACTGGGTCTCACGGGGCAGGTACGCAGAAAATGTCCAGTTCCCCCACAGTACAGACAGAGATTGGCCTGTCGCCGTCGTTGCTTCTCTTCAGGGGTAAGAGGAGCACGGACCAATCCAAGCTGCATGGGCTCAGCCTCTGGAGCAGAGGTGACAGGAGTCACTGGAAAGGATGGGTGAACGGGAGAAGGTTTAGGGAGCATCCAACTAGGTCGGGGACCCTGGGAGCGCTCAGAGCGCCGCTCGCGCATGCGCCTGTCTAGCTTGGTAGCGGATTGGATTAAATCCTCCAAAGTGGCAGGGGTTTCAATCCTGGCCAACTCATCTTTCAAAGCTTCTGACAGCCCCTGGCGGTACTGGTATTTAAGAGCGGGTTCGTTCCACCCTGTGTCAGCTGACCATTTTCGAAATTCAGCAGTGTAGTCCTCCACTGGTCTCTTTCCTTGGGACAGGGAGTGTAGCACGGCTTCTGCAGTAGCGGTGCGTTGGGGGTCATCATATAGTTGAGACATACTTTCAAAGAAAAGGTCCAAAGAGTTCAGAAGAGAGCTCCTCTGTTCCATCAGGCTGTGGGCCCAGGCCTGCGGCTCTTCGGTCAACAGGGAGATGACAAATCCCACCTTAACTACTTCGGACGAAAAAGTCCTGGGCTGAAGGGCTAAGTACAAGGAGCATGCATTTTTGAAGGCCCGGAACTTTTTGCGATCGCCTGAAAAACGCTCCGGTGTGGGAACCCTGGGCTCAGGGGTAGCCATGATCACTGTGGGGCTTGATGCAACTTGAGAAGAGGAGGCTCCGCTGGTGGGCGCAGGGGCTGCGGCTGTTGATGCAGATGACCCTGAAAGTTGCTGGAGACGACCGTCAATCTGGGCATAGCCTTCCTGCAGTTTCTGGACTGCATCAGTGAGGGTTGTGACCTGCTGGCACAGGATCTCAAGAGGAGAACGCGCTCTGTCGGCCTCTGACATGGCTGGTTTGTACTATCAGAATAGAGGTACTCACCGAGGCCGAGATGCCGAGAGCGGTTCGCTGTTGCGACTAAGCGCACTCCGCCCCTCTGGAGGTGATACAGAGGGTGGATGGCACAAAGAGGCACAAGCTACCAGCAGGCAGGGTAGAGCTTGCGTGGAGGTCCTGTAGAGCTGGAGCAGAGACTGATCAGGATCCAGCAGTAAAAGTCCGGAGCAGGCTGAGGGTCAAACACAGGTAAGCAGACAATCCAGGTCACAGGCTGAGGGTCAAGGCACTGGAGATAGGAGACAAGACTTGGTCACAAGCAGAGGGTCAAGGCACAGGAGACTGAAGGTAAATCCGGGTCGCAGGCAGAGGGTCAAACACAGGTAAGCAAAAGCAAAGTCCGTAAAACAAGCCAAGGTCGGGTCCAGGAGAAGAGCAGAGCAGGTCAGGGTCAATCCGGGTCACAGCAGGTAAACGATCACACAGGAAACAGGAACTCAGGTACAGGAAGCTGAAAGACAAACCAGCAATTCCTCTGAGCACTTGCTCAGCTTTTATAGGCAGCCAGGAAGTCATGTGGAAGTCATGTGGTGCTTGTCATGTGATGACCAGTCTGCAGCTGAAGGTTTCTCTGACAAAGTCTTATATCAAATGAAACAGTTAGTGCTAATGTTAAAGTGATTGTAAAGTTATTTTTTTTTTTTTTTGAAGAACAAACATGTTATACTTAACCTCCCTGGCGGTATGATTATGTCTGGAAGTTTATACCAAAAGCGGTACAATTATTTTCATGGAAATTTGGTGTTATGTATTATAGGCCTACAATTCTTAGTAATTACTGACTTAAACCTGAGCAAAACAAGACTCTAGTAGACATCCCAGATGTGATAAATTTTGAAACACAAAATCATGAATTATAATCTCATAAATAATCTAATTTTATTCAATAATGCAGTAAATAAGGAAATTTGTCAAAGAAAGAAAATTCAATACAAATGCTGCGTGTGATAAATCTTGAAACAAGGAACTACACAAAGTCCAACGTCACAGTCAGGACAATGGAACCTGGTTTCCTTTCGGACTTTCTTTCCATTTCTATCGCCTTTTCGAGCAGCAAACAACACACATCCTGGTTGGTGCTGCCTTTTTTGCAGTTGGCGGAATATAGTCTGCAAAGTGACGGCCGGTCAGACGCTCTGGGTTGACCACATCAACAGCGCGACGTCCAGGTCTATTTTCAACTCCTGATGGTGTCTGGTACTTTGCAAAAATCTGCTCAGCCACCTTCCAGACAAACTCGGAATGAGCAAGAGGGTTGTCACTGTTGGCTTTGTGCAGGATGTAAGCGTTCCATAGACATTGTTCCAGAAGATGTCTAAATATTTTTTTATAGTATTTTTTTTGCTGTTTTCGTACAGCGGGATAGAAGGTCATGGCCTGATCGGCTCTGTCCACACCTCCCATTGTTTTGTTATAGTCAATTACGACCTGTGGTTTCAGCACATCTTTCCCATGTTTTGTATGGACCGTGGCAGTGGAGGTAGTGTGAACAGTGCTCATAAGACACACATCCTTCTTGTCTCGCCATCTCATTGCCATCATCTTTCCCTTCTGCCAGGCAACCATTTCTCCGGTTTTTAGTTTTTTTTTGACAAAAAAAGATGGCATGTCTCGACGGTTAGGCCGAACGGTACCATATGCGTCAGTTCTATTTTGTAGCAAAACATCATATAGTTCCGGGGAGGTATAGAAGTTGTCCGTGGTCAAACAATATCCCTGGTTCAGCAATGGCTCCAGAAGTGTAAGGACGGATGATGTGGCCATCCCATAGCCGCTGTACCTGGGGTTGAATTTAGTGCCTTTGCCGGTGTAAATTACGGAATTTCATATGTACCCCGTGGATGACTCGCAGAGCATATATGATTTGATGCCAAACCGCGCTCTTTTTGATGCGATGTACTGAATCCAACTTAGGCGACCCTTGTAGGCCATCAAACTCTCATCCACGCTGACGTCCCTTTCTGGCATGTAGGTCCGCTGGAAATTGCCCACAATAAGTTGCCATACCTCCCAGATCTTTTTCAGTTTGGGCGCAGGATGCGTGGCCTCATCAAATTCCTCATTGTTTGTGAAGTGGAAATACTTCATAATCAGGGAGAAGCGATACTCAGACATCACGGTGCCAAAGAACGGAGTGGCCAGTAACCTCTTGGTGGTCCAGTACCATTTTTGGAACGGTTTCCCCACCAACCCCTGAAGAAAGAGGAGTCCCATAAACAGCCACATGTCCTCTTTCGTTACCGGTTCCCACTTTCTGCTTCGGGAAAGCCTGGCATGCAGCGTAGCGGATTGCTGCTGTTGGTAGCGATTCGTCTCCGTGACAATTTTTTCCATTACCTCCTCAGTGAGGAATAATTGCAGGTAGGCCAGAGGATTGTCACGCTCGAATCTACCTTCATCCCAGTTGATCTGGTGAAGGGGAATCTTGGGGGCGCTACCTGGTCCGCATCGCAATCAATAGCGCACCAAGTGCGCACATCGCTCAGGTCAGGGTCATCGCCGTTGTCACTTGCCAGATCCGTGTCAGTGTCAGTTTCAGACGACAAATCACTGCATGACTCGCTATCGCTCACTTCCGCAAGCACCTCCAGGTCGCTGTCGCTCAGCTGGTCCAAAAGCGCTTTAGACTGGCGCTTTTTTGATGCCATAATATATATATTTTTTTGGGCACAAATCACAAGTTTACTGTAAAAAGGGGCACTGTACTGTCAGATGTGTAATTATCTGTGGTGATACAGTGTAATCCTCTCAGATTACAGTGTATCACCTCTTTTATTTTGTTTCACTTTCAAATTTCCTGCCCAGTTCCGCTCCCATGCGCCGCCTCTGCTCGCAGGGAACGGAACCAGGAAGTCAGACGCCGGTCACCCGGCGATCGGAGCGAAGGACATCGCTGGATCGCCGGGACAAGGTAAGTGAATTGCCTCTGGGAGCCAAGGGGGGCTCCGCTGGCACTCTGCAACTCTACCCCGAGCGTGACTCGGGGTTACCGCTCCTGATATGAAAAATCAACCCCGAGTCACGCTCGGGATTACCGCCTAGGTGGTTAACTCCTCTGTGCAGTGGTTTTGCATGGGGCAGCCCAATCCTCCTTTTCTCGGGTCTCTCGCTGGCACTCCTGGCTCCTCCTCTTCTCCATGTGCTGCTTCCTTTGGTTACACAGGTGCGGGTTCGATTCTGAGCTTCGCTTAATGAGTCCATTGACATACACAGTGCGGTTCAGTGCCACCCCTTGCCCCCTTTTGAAGAGGGAGTGAGAGAGAGCAGAGCCACTGCTCTCAGGCACAGCACTAGATTGAGATCAGGCTCAGGTAAGTATTTGGGGGGGGGGGGGGTAGCTGACAATAGAAGGTTTTTTACCTTAAAGTGATTGTAAAGTCTCATTTTATTTATTTTTTCAAATTTTCTTTTAATAACAAACATGCTTCACTTACCTGCTCTGTGCAGTGGTTTTGCATAGAGCAGCCTGGATCTTCCTCTTCTCAGGTCCCTCTTGGGTGCTCCTGGCCCCTTCCTCCCTGTGTCCATTCAGACACGGAACTGTGTCCCGTCCCCTCTCCCTCCTGACTGGCTGACAGACTTTGATTGAGAGCAGCAGGAGCCAATCGCACTGCACTGCTGTCTCAGTCAATGAAGAGGGGAGTCTGTGTTAAAGGAGGAAATGCAGCTTACCCCCCCTTTTTTTTTTATATACCACTGTTTACCTGGTGGTGTAGTAGGCACAATGTGGATACCCACCCAGCCACCAGATTCAGCGTTGTCCTGCTGACAACCTTCTGTGACCAGACACAGCTCAGTTCTGCGCTGACATCTTATTTGTGACAGCATCGAGAGGCTCTTCTGGGTTTTATCGGTGGGCCTCTCGATGACGCACCCCCCCTCCTTCTAGCTGAATGAAAGACTCGAGGCCTCCTGGGATATGTAACGTGCATATCCCAAGTGGCCCAGTGAGCACTATGCACAACATTTGTCTAGGCGAATGACGCGTACGAAGGATTGACCGCACTTTTATGAAGAAAAAAAAAAACAAAGAAAAGGAAAAAAAAAAAACACTGCCCTATTTGTATAATGTTGGAGAGGAGGGTCGGTAGGGGGGAACTTCACAAGGAGGGTGAAGGTCTGCTTTAAGTCAGAATGTCCAATAATTGCTTAAATATCAGTTCCGTGTGTAGCACCCTTCTAAGTAGGTGCTAGAAGAGAGAGTATAGTTTTGGCTCTTTGTGCTTACCAGAGAGATTGCTAGGTACATTTATATTGCTCTCTGCCTACCAGAGAGCAGGATCCATTGGTAGGTTCTGCTCATGGTGCTCTGGTGCAGCTCAGCTTGTCTGAAATGTTTCACACTGGTCCACTAGGAAGGTATATTGGACAGTGGGAGAAAACCTGACAAGTGAGGGCACAGCCATTGTTACAGCCCTGGTGATAGGCAGAGGAAAGTGCCTTGGTGCATGCTAGGTGACTGTATAAATGCCAAGTGCTCAAGGTCTTCGGCAAGAGAGCTGGGTCCAAGAGGGAGGGGGCGGCTGCACCTCCTCTGTAGAAGCTGCCATGAGGCATCAGGTGGTCGACCTGAGGGCCTGAAAGTCAGATAGGAGCTGAACCCAGAGGTCATGCAGAGCTGACTGGTAGGGAGACACTGGAAAGGATCGGATTCTGCCTACAGTGCGTACAGATGTGTCATGGAGCCTGTCATGTGAGGGCCATTCCTTCAGTGGAAAAGTCAGTGGACGGGTGTCATTCAAGGGGATGTGTCCTGAAGATAAAGTAGTTGCATCAAGTCTGCTGCTAGAGAGGAGGACTTAAATTCTTCTATACAAGTGGCAGTATGGTTAAAGCAGTGTTTCTGATTCCACAAATAACCTGGTGAGGCCAAGTTAAAGTTGTCCTTATCTACTGTGAATAGTTCAGTTGGAGTATCCCACTATTCCCTTCTCCCATCCCAGTTCCACAATAAATACAAAACCAAATACTCTGGACTGTTTATTGAGTAAGGAGCAAACAAGAGTAAGGAGGGATGTGTGAAGAATCCCCTAGTGCAGGGGTCTTCAAACTACGGCCCTCCAGTTGTTCAGGAACTACAATTCCCATCATGCCTAGTCAAGTCTGTGAATGTCATAGTTTTACAATGTCTCATGGGATGTGTAGTTCCGCAGCAGCTGGAGGGCCGTAGTTTGAGGATCCCTACCCTAGTGACTGTCTGCAGGTACCCAAGAAGTTATCACACAGCAAGCCCTACGGGGACAGTGCTACACATGTGATCTGCTGCAACCAGATCCTGGTAAACTCTTCACATGTAGGGTGGGTGGGTCTAAGGCTCATGATTTTTTTAAATGTCTTTTTCCTGAACTCCCATTAAAGTGGTTGCAGTAAGGGGAAAAAAAACCTTCTGCAAGCAGCTCCCCCCCCCTTCAACAGCCCCCTATATACTTACCTGAGTCCGATGCTGATTCAGTGATGTGCCAAAGCTTTCTTGCTCCTCATTGGATCCAGATACAGCCATTGGCTCCTGCTGCTGTCAATCCAAGCTAGTGACGAGGAAACGGGGTTGGGGGCTGAGCCCCGCTCTGTGTGTCTAATGGACAGAGAGCAGGGCTCAGGAGTAAACATGCACAAGTGCCCCTATAGCAAGAGGTTTGCTGTGGGGACACTCAGCAGAGGGAGGAGCCAGGAGTGCCAGCAGAGGACCAGAGAAGAGGATTGGGGCTACTATATGCAAAACCATAGCACAGGGCAGGTACTGTAAGCATAACATGTTTGTTTTTTTAAGAAAAAAAATGAAACTTTACAATCACTTTAAAGCTTATGAGGCCAAAAATGCACTTTGTTGCACCAAAATAAGCATCTGCACCTTTTCCCACAGAATGTGCTGCATGAGCATGAAGAAGCCTGTAGAAAAAAAGGGCTTCTCATTTTTGTGCATTATCATGCAACAATTTACACTGGTGAGATTAGGGACTGTACCTATGTTATGTTACTTTCTCTCACTAGTTGACTTATCATTAATTAAATTCAACCTAAGCAGTGTTGAATTTTCCAGGCAGCCAGAATGAAGCAGCAAGGAGCCTACAATGTATATTCCTAGGAATACCTTTCCTGCATTGGAAGCAGGTATGCACAAGGAATTAACAGGGCATTAGAATATTGACTTAAAGTAGTGGGGTTTAAGGGTGCTTTATAGCAGTGCTTCTCAACCTTACTGAGACCAGGGCCCAGTACATTTTTTCAAAACTTTCAATACCTGAAAGTAAAAAAGTTAATATTCGTACAATAAAAGTATGGGAGTACAAAATATGTTTTGAAATGCTGGAAGGCTCTGGGTGGGGTTGAGTGTCATTATGGGGTATGGGGATTCTGGAGGGAGTTTGGGGACTCTGCAGAAGACTTGGTGGCCCTGTAGGGAATGAGGTTTCTAGAGGGAGCTGGGGGAAGAAACTGTGGAGGATGGGATCTCTCAAAGAGGCTGGGGGTTTTGCAGGCACACAGTGGAGACTGTACTGCCATGTTGGGACGTTGTTGGAGGTTGGGATCACTATGCAGTTGTCTGGAGGATCTGCAGCAAGCTAGGGGAAAAGTTCAGGATGCTGGGTGTAACAGTAGGAGGTTAAGGGCCACTATGGCTTCTCAGGGGTTCTGGGGCACTGTAGGAGGTTAAAAAGCACAGCAGGTCGCTATGGGAGGTTGAGGGGCAGTGTTACCGGTCCTGCAGCTGCTTCTATAACCATGCATTTGTGAATAACTGAAATCCTGAGCACATAGATTGTGTTCTCCTTCAGCATCTCATGATCTAATTTTAAGTTTTGAATGGAATGCACATTTAAAACTAACAGCAAACACATATAGAAAGAATTAGGAGGGGTGATTTTTTTTAAATTTTTTACCTCTCATGGGAAGGTTTTCACTTACTTCTATAGTCGTACTCCATGATTTCCAATGAGTACCGCTCATATCTGTGCGACTTCAAGTTGCAACAACTTTAAAGCAGTCCCTGCACTACTTTGGTCCAAATTTGATGCATTTTGAGGTCCATTGACATAGGCATTGCTTCAAGTCCAGTCAAAATCGCGTCAAAAAACGTGGCACAACTTTTCAGTCGCACAAGTGTGAAAGGGTCCTAAACCTTATTTCTTGTCCTGACAGAAAGTGATGGGAAGTCTTTGCAGAAAGGGTGCAGGCAGCAATAAAAAATTGACAGTGACTCCAACCCTCTCATGCTCTATCTAAAACAAAATTTTAAGTTTTGAATGGAGTTAGGTGTCAAAGCGGAACTAAAAGGAGGATACTCTGGCCTGCCAGGTATCTTCATTGGTCGCCTTGGAATGACGTCACTCCTGTGTATCCGCAAGAGCTACTTATCCAGACACAAAACAACTTTTATTAATTTCTATTGAACTGCACCACAAATGTGTTGTTAGTGTGCCTATGGCATTTACAGTGTGTTTAAAGCGGTTGTAAACCCAAAAACACACAAAAAAAAACCTGCAAGACAAAGGCATAATGAGCTAGTATGCATCGCATACTAGCTCATTATGTATTACTTACCTCAGAACGAAGCCCCGACACGGACTCCCGGACATCGCTGCGGGCGCTGCCATGATCCCTCGCCGTCTCTTCCGGGTTCGGCGGCTCCGGAGCTGTGATTGGCCGGAGCCGCGATGACGTCACTCCCGCGCATGCGCAGGAGTGATTTTCCGGCAAGCTCCCGGCAAGGGAAGCTGAAGGTCCGCCGGACCTTCAGAGCGCATGCGCCGCTCTCGTGAGCGGCTGCATGCACTGCAAATATCTCCTAAACCGTGCCGGTTTAGGAGATATTAATTGTACCTACAGGTAAGCCTTATTATATGCTTACCTGTAGGTAAAAGTAAAAAAAAGCGGTATACTACCGCTTTAAGGTTCAGTTAGAAAGTGACTATTTAATAATTTAGCCTTGTAAAAAAAAAAAAAATAACACATCTTACAGGGCCAAAGAGGAGCATGACGTGACCTAAAAGCCCAAGAAACAAGCCCAAAATGCTCATTAGTGTTATTGGTGTTAAAAGCTGCTTTGGAATTCAACACTCGTGTGAAATACTACTTGAGACTTGTTCACACTAGTAGCTATGGGGATAGTAAAATCTTGACGCAATCCATTCAAGTGAATGGGGCCGCTCTCCAAGCACCCTGCAACCCTGCACAGGATTGTAAGAGTTAAAGCAAATGTCAAATGCTCTCTGAAGATCAAACGCTGATCACTCGTCAGAGACCATCACCAGTGTGAACAAGACTTTACTGTCTTTAAATATATCCTTAAAAAAAAAAAACCTCAAACTTTTTTGTACATTTTTTTGTGTTTTTAGTTTCATCACAGTATGCCTGTTAATGATCACTAATCATGATCTCATGATTATGATACAATTAAAGAAACTATTGTCATAAAAATACATCCCAACATAAAAATAGGGTATTTATTCAAGAGATGAAACCCTACCTCTACCGCTTTACAAAAGCCTGGTTCAGCTACATATTGAGTATGCCATCCAGTCCTGGTCTCTAGTCCTCAGGAAGGATGTGCTGGAACTGGAGAGAGTACAGAGAAGGGCAACAAAGCTAATAAAGGGACTGGAGGACCTCAGTTATGAGGAGTGATTACAAACATTAAACTTATTTTCCCTGGAGAAAATACACTTGATTGGATACATGGTTGCAATATACAAATATATAAATGGTGATTCGAGCATAGGGAGAAATCTGTTCAATCATAGATTCCTTAAGAAGACACGTGGCCTCTCAATGAAGTCGAATGAAAAGTGTTTTAACCTTACACTTTGTAGGGGGTTCTTTACTGTTAGAGTGGTAAGGATATGGAACTACTGTTCAAATGTGTCTCAATTGCTCCTCCATCTAGAATGGAGACATCATTTGATAGCAAGTGGGTTACTGGCTGGATCAGTGGGTTAAAAAAAAGGAAAAAAAAAAACGAACGTAGCCACCAAGAATTGCTTTCCAGACTGCGCTGCAGTCAGTGCAAAACTGCTAGAAAAACTAGACAGTGGATTGGAGTCAGAGCCAGTGGACTACTGCTGCAGTAGAGCGCCACTCACTGCTGCAATAATTTTAAATCACTACTGCAGTAGTGCAGTAGTGATATAAAATTATTGCAGTGAGTGAGTGCCCTACTGCAGCGGTAGTCCACTGACTCCAGTCCAATCCACTGTGTAGCTGTTGCCTTGCTTTTTTTCTAGCAGTTTTGCACTGACTGCAGTAGTTGCAGTGAGTGCCATACTGCAGAGGTAGTTCTCCACTGACTCCAGTCCAATCCACTGTGTATGTGTAGCTGTTGTTGCCTAGCTTTTTTTTTCTAGAAGTTTTGCACTGACTGCTGTAGTTGCAGTGAGTGCCTTACTGCAGCGGTAGTCCACTGACTCCAATCCAATCCACTGTCTAGCTGTTACCTAGCTTTTTTTCCTAGCAGCATTATGCATTAATGCACAATCAGATGATGTGAAATGCAAAGCAAATGTCCCTGCAATTGAAGTTTTCCTATCAGTTTTTATGCAGTTAAGCTGTGAAGATGTTAATGTTAAAAATGTTAATAAATAAAGATTTACATGTTCAGTAACAGATTTGTGTTGAAATTTTAGCATCATTTTACATGTGTGAAAATATTGGCCAATAGCGATATAACGAAAAACCGATATCGGCCAATCACTTATTTCTATGGGATTAAGGTTTGGGCTCTGACTGGGTCACTCCATTTTCTTTTTCTGAAGCCAGTCTTCGGTGGATTTACTTTGTTGCTTAGGGTCATTGTCCTCCTGAATCACTCAACTTCTACTAAGCTTCAGCTGGTAGACAGCCACCCTGACATTATCCTGTAGGATATTTTGGTAAACTTGGGAATTAATTTTCCTCTCAATGATAGCAAGTGGTTCAGGCCCTGAGGCAGCACAGCAAACCCAAATCAGGATCTTCCCTTCACCATACTTTACAATTAGCATGATGATTCGATGTTGGTAAGCTGGGCCCTTTTCTCTTTCGTTCATTAATGGACACATCTCCTGATCTTCTTAACCAGTGGGTTATACTGCCCCCTACAAGAGTAGGACACTAGGCAGAAAAAAAGTCTGACTATGCCCATGGGCAGTCCCAGGCGGTATACTCCCTCTCTCTGCTATAGGTAGTTCCTTGCTGGAATCTCCGGTCCTGGCAATTTTTTTGTTTTTAGATAGAAAATTTTCTCCTGTTTTTCTCTGGATAAATGGCTGGCTGGATAATCTTGATCCAGTGGGCACTCCAGTCTGGCCAGCAAAAGCGCGCAGACATCAGCTCCAGGCTAGGTCGGCCGCGACATAGCCCCACCGGATGGGGTGCTGGCCTGCGAGTTAATTGCCTCACAAGGTCGGATACGACCGAGTCTCGGCCTGAGTCGCAGCATTCCTCCTGGCCGACAGCCCCCCATTTCAATGGAGAGGAAGATCTGTCTGGAGCGGTGCCTGGTATAGTGAGTTGTTGTCCCCCCTCTCCCCCTTGAGAATTTGTGGGTGGACGTGGGCCCCTCCTTGGGACAGTCAGACACCCGTGTTCCCCTCATTCCTATCATATCTAACCATATTGTGGTTGAAGAGTCCCCAGCCTTTCAGGGTCCGACTGACAGGAAGGCGGAGGCTGTGGCCCGCAATATGCACACTCTGGCTGGTTCGGCACTAAGGCTGGTATTCACCATTGCCCTTGTGTCACAAACTCTGACTGAGTTGGCTAAGCATTCACGCTTTGACATGGAAAGAGAACAGCTCCCCCCTGTCTTTGCGGAGCTGGTGGACCTGCTGGTCCAGGGGCTGCAGTTTATCTGTGATGCCTCTTTGGATGCAACTTCCCTAGTGGCTCGGCTCTCTGTTTCGGCAGTGGTCCTTTAGCGTGTCTTTTGGCTCAAATGCTGGTCTGTGGACCAGACTTCTAAAAAAGGCCTTGACTGCTCCCCCCTTTCAAGGAGATCACCTGTTTGGAGCTACCCTGGATGACATCATTAAAAGGTCTCACAGGGGGTAAGAGCACCTTTCTTCCGCAGGCTACTAAGGCAAAGACCCTTGTCGTAGACGTGGGCCCTCCTTCTCAGATCAGACGTTTTTTTCATCCCTCAGGGTCGACTGACAAGGGCTAGAGCCTTTCAGGACCTCCTCTGGAGAATCCAAACAAACCTGATCTGGCAAGCTGAGAGCGGGCTTCTCCAGACCCGAGGACAAGGCTCTCATCCATATCGAGTCCAGGCTACAAGATCGAGTTTCACTCTTGTCCCTAGCAAGATTCTTTCCTTCCAACTTGCACCTGTTCCTGGACAGCTAACAGGGCCTGTTTGGGGTGGTACAAGACCTATTACTTCAAGGGGTGATTAACTCGGTTCCGACTTCAGAAAGTTTTCAGGGTTTTTACTCAAACCTGATTACAGTCCCCAGGAAGGAAGGCAAGGTGCACACCTCCTATCTAAGTGGATGCCCTATCGGGAGAAACGCGTCAGTGAGGAGGCGCCGCGTCATCACATCTAGACCAGGCAGCGGTCCGCACTGCAGGCGGACCCCGCCATACAGCTCCTCCGTGAGGGAACTCGCTATTATTGTCTTCACAACTGTAAGTGCAACCATTTGTTTTTAATAAATATCTACTGTTGGTAATGCACTATTGCGGTCCCCTCTGTTGTGTCCCCTATTATTGAGGTCAACCAGACTAAGGAGTTACAGCAGCCAATCAGAGTCTAGTCACCTTTGGCAGGATCTTCTTTCGTCAGGCTTTCTGACTGGGTCTGTTCCTCTTGGACACAAGCAACTACATCAGCCATCCTAGAGTCCAGTAACCCCCGGCAGGACCACTCATCACCATAGAACCAGGCTTCTTGTTTGGCTTTTGTCCGGTAAGAGTCTAGGGAGCACGAGTGTGTCAGAGTGCCTTCTGTATTTCTGGGAACTTTTCTACCTGGCTGCATGACCTTTGGAGCGGTCATATTCATATATGCCCTTAACGTTTAACTTCTGGTAAGAGGCCAAGCTGGTGGTGGGACTTTGCACCTTCCAATCACAGTTCACCTTTCCCCAAGCTGGAAGTTTATGTCACCATTTTTTGCACTTTATTTATGGACTTATAACATGGACGTTTATTGCACATTGGTGTATCACTAGTCACCTTCTGGACATTTTTTGTTTTACACAAATTGCATACGTTTTCATTTTTTTGCATTATTATTGCATTTTTGGTTTATTTGTTTGCATCATTTTGTATGTTGCACATATGCACTAGGGCAGCGCACCTGATTTCTTTACATATTCTACAACATACACTCTAAGGTAGCAGCACACCCTATATTGAATCAGCGCACTTTTCTACCCACCATATTCATTTTTAATTTTTTCAAAGTGCAGCAGATTCCACTACCATGGACATCTTTGAATATCATAGCACCAGAAAATTAACGGTGGAGGATGTGTTTGTGAAAACCATCACTGACCCCACTGATCTCAGAGGCATTTTTATGCGCCTCAAAAACATCATGGTATCTGAACTTCATGCATCCTGGGACATCGTCTTCCTGGAGAAATACGTCCAGGAGAAGATGGTCCCAAGGAGCTTGAGGTGGAACATCAATCCTGACCAGGGAGAACCTGAGATCCAAGAATGGTTCCAATTTTTCAACGGAGCTGGGATGAGTCTTTTAAATTTTTTAATTGACAAGAGGAGGAAAAAAGTTATTAGGCTAAATAAAGAGATTCTAGAGATCAAAGAGAAACTAACTCCCTTTATGCAAGAGGAAGCATATAAGGTTTACAATCAAGAGTTAAGAGAAATTCTCGCTATGACCTCCTATCTAAGTGGATGCCCTATCGGGAGAAACGCGTCAGTGAGGAGGCGCCGCGTCATCACATCTAGACCAGGCAGCGGTCCGCACTGCAGGCGGACCCCGCCATACAGCTCCTCCGTGAGGGAACTCGCTATTATTGTCTTCACAACTGTAAGTGCAACCATTTGTTTTTAATAAATATCTACTGTTGGTAATGCACTATTGCGGTCCCCTCTGTTGTGTCCCCTATTATTGAGGTCAACCAGACTAAGGAGTTACAGCAGCCAATCAGAGTCTAGTCACCTTTGGCAGGATCTTCTTTCGTCAGGCTTTCTGACTGGGTCTGTTCCTCTTGGACACAAGCAACTACATCAGCCATCCTAGAGTCCAGTAACCCCCGGCAGGACCACTCATCACCATAGAACCAGGCTTCTTGTTTGGCTTTTGTCCGGTAAGAGTCTAGGGAGCACGAGTGTGTCAGAGTGCCTTCTGTATTTCTGGGAACTTTTCTACCTGGCTGCATGACCTTTGGAGCGGTCATATTCATATATGCCCTTAACGTTTAACTTCTGGTAAGAGGCCAAGCTGGTGGTGGGACTTTGCACCTTCCAATCACAGTTCACCTTTCCCCAAGCTGGAAGTTTATGTCACCATTTTTTGCACTTTATTTATGGACTTATAACATGGACGTTTATTGCACATTGGTGTATCACTAGTCACCTTCTGGACATTTTTTGTTTTACACAAATTGCATACGTTTTCATTTTTTTGCATTATTATTGCATTTTTGGTTTATTTGTTTGCATCATTTTGTATGTTGCACATATGCACTAGGGCAGCGCACCTGATTTCTTTACATATTCTACAACATACACTCTAAGGTAGCAGCACACCCTATATTGAATCAGCGCACTTTTCTACCCACCATATTCATTTTTAATTTTTTCAAAGTGCAGCAGATTCCACTACCATGGACATCTTTGAATATCATAGCACCAGAAAATTAACGGTGGAGGATGTGTTTGTGAAAACCATCACTGACCCCACTGATCTCAGAGGCATTTTTATGCGCCTCAAAAACATCATGGTATCTGAACTTCATGCATCCTGGGACATCGTCTTCCTGGAGAAATACGTCCAGGAGAAGATGGTCCCAAGGAGCTTGAGGTGGAACATCAATCCTGACCAGGGAGAACCTGAGATCCAAGAATGGTTCCAATTTTTCAACGGAGCTGGGATGAGTCTTTTAAATTTTTTAATTGACAAGAGGAGGAAAAAAGTTATTAGGCTAAATAAAGAGATTCTAGAGATCAAAGAGAAACTAACTCCCTTTATGCAAGAGGAAGCATATAAGGTTTACAATCAAGAGTTAAGAGAAATTCTCGCTATGACCTCCTATCTAAGTGGATGCCCTATCGGGAGAAACGCGTCAGTGAGGAGGCGCCGCGTCATCACATCTAGACCAGGCAGCGGTCCGCACTGCAGGCGGACCCCACCATACAGCTCCTCCGTGAGGGAACTCGCTATTATTGTCTTCACAACTGTAAGTGCAACCATTTGTTTTTAATAAATATCTACTGTTGGTAATGCACTATTGCGGTCCCCTCTGTTGTGTCCCCTATTATTGAGGTCAACCAGACTAAGGAGT
Organism: Pelophylax lessonae; assembly: GCF_965119305.1. NCBI lineage: Eukaryota > Metazoa > Chordata > Amphibia > Anura > Ranidae > Pelophylax > Pelophylax lessonae. The sequence goes on from NC_138772.1 coordinate 451,733,794, forward strand.
TACAGCAGCCAATCAGAGTCTAGTCACCTTTGGCAGGATCTTCTTTCGTCAGGCTTTCTGACTGGGTCTGTTCCTCTTGGACACAAGCAACTACATCAGCCATCCTAGAGTCCAGTAACCCCCGGCAGGACCACTCATCACCATAGAACCAGGCTTCTTGTTTGGCTTTTGTCCGGTAAGAGTCTAGGGAGCACGAGTGTGTCAGAGTGCCTTCTGTATTTCTGGGAACTTTTCTACCTGGCTGCATGACCTTTGGAGCGGTCATATTCATATATGCCCTTAACGTTTAACTTCTGGTAAGAGGCCAAGCTGGTGGTGGGACTTTGCACCTTCCAATCACAGTTCACCTTTCCCCAAGCTGGAAGTTTATGTCACCATTTTTTGCACTTTATTTATGGACTTATAACATGGACGTTTATTGCACATTGGTGTATCACTAGTCACCTTCTGGACATTTTTTGTTTTACACGAATTGCATACGTTTTCATTTTTTTGCATTATTATTGCATTTTTGGTTTATTTGTTTGCATCATTTTGTATGTTGCACATATGCACTAGGGCAGCGCACCTGATTTCTTTACATATTCTACAACATACACTCTAAGGTAGCAGCACACCCTATATTGAATCAGCGCACTTTCCTACCCACCATATTCAAGGTGCATCCAATCCCGGACCTCAAGGTGCTGAACTGCTTTTTTCAGAAGTTCAGAATGGAGTCCATTTGCATGGTGGTGGCATCCCTGCATTAGGGGGATTGTCTTGCCTCTATCGACATCAAGAATGCTTACCTTCACATTCCGATATGTGACGGTCACCAGTGCTTGCTCCGCTTTGACGTGGGAGAGGAGTATCAGTTTGTGGCGTTACCCTTTGGTCTCATCTCTCCTCCTCGGGTCTTCACAAAAGTGTTAGCTCAGGTGCTGGCATTGTTAGGCCAACGGGGGATCGTGGTACTGGGCTACTTGGATGACCTCCTTCTGCGAGCGGAGTCTCCTACTGCTCTTGTGGAAAACCTGGAAATCACCATACGAACTCTGAGGGAGTTCGGCTGGATTCTGAATTTTCAGAAGTCTGCTCTGGTTCCATCCCCAAAGCTGGACTATCTGGGTCTGACTCTGGACTCGGCCTTAACCAGAGTGTTCCTTCCTCTGGACAAACTCCAGAAATTGCAGGCTGCAATTCGTCTACTGCTGTCCAGCAAATAGCCAACCCTCCAGACTTGCAATGCGGGTTCTGGGCCTGAAGGTGTCTACCTTTGAGGCGGTTCTGTTTGTACAGTTCCATACAAGGTCCCTGCAAAGTGAGATTCTAGACAAATGGGACAATCGGATCCGGCTAATCCGTAGGAAAGAGGGAGTCCCTGATATAGTGGCTTCGTTCTCTGGGCGCTTTGACTGGGCAAATCCTTCCTTCCATTGTATTGGACAGTGGTCACCATGGATGCCAGCCTGTCCGGCTTGGGAGGCGTCCTCGGCAAAAAGTCTTCTCAGGGGGGCTCTGGACACAGGTGATCAATGTCTTGGAACTCCGAGGGATCAGACTGTGCCTGGACCATTGGACAAATGGGCCTCAGGGATGTAAACAGTGCGCCTTCAAATCGGACAATGCCACGGCCGTGGCTTATGTCAATCACCAGGGGGGCACAAGAAGTGTCCTGGCGGCTCTGGAGGTAGACGGCATTCTAAGGTGGGCAGAATGGTTTGTTCCAGCCCTCTCCGCTGTACACATTCCCAGGTTTGAAAACTGGGAGGCGGATTACCTCAGTCGGCAGACGTTAGAGCAAGGGGAGTGGTCACTTCATCTAGAAGGTGTTTCCTAAATTGTGTCTCCGGTGGGGCATCCCTGAGATTAATCTGTTGGCGCCTCGACTCAACAGAAAGGTGCAGAGGTTTGTGGCTCGGTCAAGGGATCCTCTGGCGGACACCCCAGACGCGTTGGTGGCCCTGTGGAGTCAGTATCATCTGATTCATACCTCCCCTCCTCTCCAGCTTCTGCCAAGAGTTCTACACAGGATTGAGGCAGAAGGGATTGCAGTCATCATAGTGGCTCCAAACTGGCCTGGCTTGGTACGCTGATCTGGTGCGGCTGGTTACCGACATTCCTTGGAAACTTCCTCTCAGGGAGGATCTGCTGTCCCAAGGACCAATCTTCCATCCTGCTTTACAGTTGCTGGCTTTGGGGGCTTAGCTGTTAAATGCCAGGAGCTGATGGATAGAGGTTTGTCTGAGTCAGTGATTCCAACGCTGTTAAAAGCTAGGAAATCTACTATTGTACGTGGAAGTCGTACATTGCGTGGCGTGAGTCTCTTGGAGTTCATCCTCGCTTTTTCTCGGTGGCTTGGATCTTGACCTTCCTTGAGCAGAATCTGGCCTTGAGTACTATCAACGGTCAGGTGTCGGCCTTAGCGCTCTTCTTTCAATGTGCTTTGGACTTTTACTACTTGGTACGTACCTTTCTTCAGGGAGTTAAGCACTTGGCCCCTTCAGTGCGGTCTCCGTTGCCACCTTGGGATCTCAATTTGGTGCTCTCAGTCCTCCCGATGCCTCCTTTTGAGAATCTTCGAGAGATTCCCCTGCTTATGCCATCCCAGAAGGTGGCCTGCATGCAGGGTGTCAGAATTGGTGGCGTTATCCTGCTATTCACCTTACTTGGTGGTTCACATAGTTAAGGTGGTTCATCGCCCCTGTCCATCGTTCCTTCCAAAGGTTGTCTCTGATTTTCATTTGAATGGAGACATTGTGTTGCCTTCCCTGTGCCCAAGGCCAAAACATCCAAAGGAAATTGCTTTGCATGCCTTGTATGCGGCCTGGGCAATCAGGGTGTACCTGGCAGTTACAGAGTCTTTTAGAAAATCAGACTCTCTATTTGTACTTACGGATGGGCCTCGGAAAGGGTTGTCCGCTTCCTCTGCGACCATTTCCAGATGCATCAAACAGACAGTGATTGAGGCCTATTCTATCAAGGGTCAAATTCCTCCTTTTCCTGTCAAGGCGCACTCTACTCAGGCTCTTAGTGCCTCCTGGGCCTTCCTTCACCAGGCGTCAGTGATGCAGGTTTGCAAGTCAGCCACCTGGTCGTCAGTGCACACTTTCACAAAGTTCTATAAAGTGGATGTGTTGGCATCTGTGGATGCTTCTTTTGGCTGCAAGGTTTTGCAGGCTGCTGTTTAGAGGACCTGGCCCTCTTTGAGGGTGTATTGTTTTTTTCAGGTGAGCTCCATTTGTTTTGGTTGAGCTCCTGTTTACCTGGTTGGCTATAGTTAAATTTGGGAATTTATTTTTCGCTGTTCCCACCCCTCATGTTTAACACTGCTTTGGGACGTCCCAATTTTTAAGAAGATCATAAGCTGTGTCCATCAATGAACGAAAGAGAAAATGGGATTTTTGACTTACCGTAAAATCCATTTCTCTGATTTTTATTGACCCAATGGTTAAGAAGATCATGAGCTGTGTCCGTCAATGAACATCAGGGAAAAGGATTTTACGCTAAGTCGAAAATTTCATTTTTGCGCAATACATAGTGCTGAGCATTCTTCCTGAGCAATTCAACTTTTGTTTCATCAGTTTTCTGCCATAGACACCCTGCCTGTTAAAAGACTTACATATGCTAGGCTCATGAACTTAGATGTCTGCCAGTTCCAGTGATATTTTCAAGCCTTTAGCTGTTACTTGTGGGTTCTTCTTTACCTCATTGAAGACTCTGTGCTGTGCCCTTGGAGTCATCTTAGTTGGGTGCACACTTCTAGGAAGAGTAGCCACAGTAGTAAACTGTCTCCAGTTATAGACAATTTTTCGAAGGCCCCTTTCAAATGGGGCGGACTCCAAATACAGTAGATTAGCAGGGGATCTGTCCACTGTTACCCTGATTACCCTGATCAGAGCAGAGTGGGCAGATAACAGGTCTGTGTCAAATCAGTTTATGCAGAGGAGACATGGACAAAGCACACCCTGCATTATGGGCTGTCCGTTTACACCCGATTGCCCTCTGACCTGCCTAGATGGAAGGGGATGGACTCCTAATGTGAAACGGCCTGTGGACTGATGGATGCCTCAACACTTAGAGATTGTTTTGTATCCCTTTCCAGCCTTATGCAGATCAGCTACTCTTGATTGTGGGGTTGATTTACTTCAACTGGAGACTGAAAAATCTGGTGCAGCTGTGCATTCTAGCAAATCAGCTTCTAACATCAGCTTGTTTAATTAGGCTTTGACAAAAAAAACTAGAAACTGCTTGGTTTCTATTCAGACCTGCACCAAAGTTTGCATTCTCCAGTTTTAGTAAATCAACCCCTGTATGTCTTCAGAAAGACCCTTTTTGCGAGGCATGGTTCATATCAACTGATGCTTCTTATGAACAGCAAACTTAAACTATTTGAGTATATTTTATCAATCAAAGTAGCTCTAAACCACAGCTCCAAATTAATTTCATTAATTGAACTACTGACTCCAACTAACTTTTGTTGAAGGAATTTGTCTATATGTTCACATACTTTTCCCTCCTGCACTGTGAATGTTTAATGGATGTTCATGGGCATCCGCAGGTAGGGACCCCCCCTCCCCCTGGAATCTCAACTTCCCCTTTAAAGTGGTTGTTAAGCCACTTTATACCATCCTATCTGGTCTGTTTAATAATCCTGTGTGCCCCTGTGTCTGTGTATGTGTTTTAAAAAAATAAGGCGTTCTTTACCAGATTTCAGAGCGCCCAGCACGGCTCACGTGATCCGTTGGCTCTCTCCTCTCCCCGCCTGACAGCTACCTGCATCGGGTCTGGCCAAGGATTCCTCACTGTCGTCAGTCGGGAGGGGAGGAGGAGGGGAAGGGGAGAGGAGAAGAGAGGCGGCAGGTCACATGAGTGGCGATTGGCGCTCTGAAAACTTGTAATGAATGGCTTATTTTTATAAAACACAGACACAGGGGCACACAGGATTATTAAACAGACTGTAGACAGGATATGAAACTTTAAATTAAATTACAGCAGCAGGAGGGGCACTGACACAGGAGCAGAAAGGCAGGGAGGGAGGGGGGAGAGAGGATAGAGGAGGACAGGTGAGCTGCGGATGACGGAGGCACGTAAACTGACCGCGGTGTCAGGGCTCAGCAGCCAGGTATACCGTGGTCAGTTTACAGAGGGGAGGACATATCCAGGCAGGATCAGCCAGGTATTTTAGTTGGTTGAAGGGGCCAAATTACACAGCACAAGCACTGTGCTGTATACCATGCTTTAAGGGAACAGGATCACATTTTTTTTTTTAAGTTAACAAATGCTTTAAAAATAAATGCTGCCGTTTTCCCTTTAAAAATAAATACTCAAAATAAGTATTTTAATATAAATATAATATAATGGCTAAGCCCCTCCCCTTCATTACAATGTTAAAAAGGGGTGGAGCATGGGTGACCTTAAAATGATGCCCCCCCCCCCCTGAAAAAGGTTCTGCGGGCGCCCATGTGGGTGTGTTCAATAAATCAAAATGCTAATGCAGAGTGGAAAATCAGCTTCTAACTTCCACTTTTTCAGTTAAAGTGGAACTTCACCCAAAAGGGGAATTTCTGCTTTAGTCCTCCTCCTCCTCCCATATTTGGCATGTTATTTTTTGTAGGGGGGGTGGGGGTCTAGTTTTGAGAGGTGCCCGCTCCCACTTTCGCTCGGATTGCAAAAGTGATCCAAGCAGAAGCTCTCCTTCCCCACAGACCTCTGGGACATAGAAGACACAGGTCCCAGAAGACTAGGGGACCATTCACAAAGCGCAGCGCAGCTCATGCATGTGCAGTGGGCATCCGCTCTAAAGCCAAAAGCTGCACAGCTGGGTGTCCACAGTTAGGATACCGATGCCGGGAACTCGAAGGTCACTAAAGAACTAGACCGGAAGAGGATGGCGCTGGATACCTGGACAGATAATAGTTTTTGTATTAAAAGTCAGCAGCTACAGTATCTGTAGCTGCTGATTTTTATTAATTTATTTTTTTGCCCAGACGGAACCTCCTCTTTAAAGAGGAGCTTCAGGCTCCTTTTGATAAAAAAATTAAAAGCCAGCAGCTACAAATTCTGTATTGAGTTTTGAAATTAGGGCACCTACCTGTCCAGGGATCCAGTGGTGTTCTCACCCAAGGTGATTCTTCAATTGGCTATTGGGTTCTGGTACCGCCATCTTGACTAAGGGAAACCGGCAGTGAAGCCTTGCAGCTTCATAGCTAGTTTCCTACTGTGCTTGTGCCGCCCTTTGTGAATGGACCACAGTCTTTTGGGAACTGTGAAGTATCCCAGAAGGCTGTGGGCAGGGCCGGTGTTACCACTAGGTGAACTAGGCAGCCGCCTAGGGCGTACTGCCACCTAGGGCGCAGCCATGGCCAGTGCCATATTTTTCTCCTGTCACCTTCTTATCCCCGGTGGATGTCACCTCTAGAGAGGGGGGCAGTGTGTACAGGAAGGGGGGTGTAGGGGTTAAAGGGGGGCAGCGTGTATAGGAAGGGGGGTGTAGGGTTAAAAGGGGTGTAGCAATAAAGGGGGGCAGTGTGGGCAGGAAGTGGGTGTAGCATTAAAGGAGGGCAGTGTGTGCAGGAAGGGAGATGTAGGGTTAAAGGAGGGCAGTGTGTACAGGAAGAGGGGTGTAGGATTCAAGAGGGCAGTGTATACAGGAAGGGGAGTGTAGGGTTAAAGGGGGGGGGGCATTATGTGTAGGAAAGGGGGCAATATGTACAGTTTTTTTTGGGGGGGGCGCAATTAGCTGGTCTTGCCTAGGGCGCAAAATAGTCTAGCACCGGCCCTGGCTGTGGGAGATAAAAAAATGGTACCCGCTCTCCCAAAAGGTGCCAAATGTGGCAGCGGAAGGGGGGGTGGGGGGGAGGCAGACAAGCGGAGCTTCCCTTTTTGGGTGGAGCTCTGCTTTTAGTTTTGACAAAATTTGGTTTCTATACAGAGCTCCCCACCAGATTTTGCACTCTCCAGTTTTAGTAAATCTACCCCTAAGTGTTTGTCTATTGTGGCTTAGGCGAAGATCAGATCACATTTAACTGCAGAAAACCTCCAAGGGGTCCAAGGGGTTCACATAATTTTCCTGCCACTGCAAATGAGCAGAGGGCTGTTAGGTTTCTTGGAGTTGAACATTAATATGAGCAAATGTATCTTATGCTATACACACACATATATAATATAGGGCAGCACAGTGGCTATGTGGTTCGCATTTCCACCTAGCAGCACTAGGGTCATCGGTTGAAATCCCAACTATCACACTATCGGCCTGGAGTTTGTATGTTCTCCCTGTGCCTGCATGGATTTCCCCCCCACCCTCCAAGGACATGCTGGTAGGTTTACTGGCCTTAAAGCGGAGTTCCACCCATTTTTGGTAGTCACTATCTATCTTCTCCCCTTTGAGCATGCTTTTCCCAATGTAATTTTTTTTTTTCTTTTTGGTATGTAAATACCTTTTTTCTTCCCTTTTCAGCCTGAGTTCAGAAGCGGCTGCCTAGGCGATTACGTCACTAGGCGTTTCGCAAGGGCTTCTGGGATAGCGGCTTCATGTATCCCAATAGTCTTTGCGAATCGCCTACTGGCGAAATCTCGTGTTAACAGACTTCCATTATCTTCGTCTCCTGTGCTCAGATTGGCAGGTTGTTATAGCAATGGGATGGGAACTTCAGCCGACGCCGAAATTGCTATAGCGACCTGTCAGGAAAATGAAGAGCCGCACAGTGACATTACTGCGCAGAATCGAGATTGGGAGGTGCATGCTGGGTAGCCAGCTGCACGGAAATCCTAAAAATGAAGACAGGAGGGCTTCAGATGCCCACAGCTAACATGAAACCTGCCTGCTTCCGAGATCTGGTTAGTAATAAAATATTTTTCCATAAACTAAACCAACCACACATATGACTTGTTGCAAATGTTAATGTACTTCTTTACACAAATAGTGAGGAGTCTTTGAAAAAAAAAGTGTTTAGGGGACTGGAGCTCCGCTTTAACCACTTGCCGACCGCTGCAAGTACATATACTGCGGCGGTCAGCCCCTCCTGGGCAAAGTGACGTAGCGGTACGTCGCTCAACCTCGAGCCAATAGGGGGCGGGAACGCGCCACCGGAGGCGCGCTCCCGCCCCCGCTCGTTCACAGGGATCCCCGCGCGAGTGACTGGTGGCTCCGATGTCCACCGGTCACTCGTGATCTCCCGCTGGAGGGGGAGAAAGGCAGGCGGCTGATGTAAACAAAGCCGCCTGTCATTCTCCCCTGTGTAACTGCAGAGATCATACGATCCTGCTATGTAGGATCATATGTCTCTGTGGTTACATTAAAAGCAACGCCCCTTTACAGTTAGAAGCACGCCCCTAGGGACACACTTAACCCCTGGATCTCTAATAAAGTTAACCCCTTCCCTGCCAGTGTCATTTTTACAGTAACAGTGCATATTTTTAGCACTGATTACTGTAGTAATGTCACTGGTACCCCCAAAAGTGTCAAAAATGTTAGTCAGGGGTCCGATCTGTCCGCCGCAATGTCGCAGTCCCGCAAAAAAAATCGCAGATCGCCGCCATTACTAGTTAAAAAAAAACAAACAATAAAAATGACAAAAAATCTTTCCCTTAGTTAGTAAACGCAATAACTTTTGCGCAAACCAATCAAAATACGCTTACTGCGATTTGTTTTACCAAAAATATGTAGCAGAAAACAAATTGGCCAAAAATGGTAAAAAAAATAGATTTTTATATTTTGGGGGGGGGGGGGGGGATGTGTAAAATGTTATTTTTTCAAAATTGACGCTCTTTTTTTGTTTATAGCACAAAAAATAAAAATCGCACAGGTGATCAAAAAACACCAAAAGAAAGCTCTGTTTTTGGGAAAAAAAGGACGCCAATTTCATTTGGGTACAGCGTCGTACGACCGCGCAATTGTCTGCTAAAGTCACGCAGTGCCAAATCGCAAAATAGACCCTGGTCTTTGAGCAGCCAAATCCTCCGGGGCTAAAGTGGTTAAGAGTTCCCTTTACTGGAACTAAGGGGCGAAGCCCAACCCCACACCAAAAAATACATTTAAAGTCCCATCAATGTCATTTATTCCAATGTATACAAAACTTTCACAACTTTTTTACATGCAAAACTTTTTTACACATTGGAATAAATAAAATTGATGGTGATCCTTTTTAAATGAATGCATTTTTGCTAGTAAAAAATGGCACACAATTGGCTGTGGTTTCTGTAATTGAAGTAGTGTACAGAGGATTTCCCACATCTTCATACAAAGGGCTCCTCTCTGTACACAGCCGGCCACCCACCTGAGCACTCTGTCCCATTGATGTGAATGGAGCGGAGCGGACCCCTCCCTCCCGCAGGCTCTGCACTTTACTCTCCGCCGGCCCCGCCCACACCCAGCCGGAGATTGGCTTTGAAAGCTGCGCTGTGTGAGCCGGTGTGATCACTGAGTGACAGGCTGCCTGTGCTCCGCTCTGATCCGAGGAGAGCCCCGGACTCCATACACCCGGCTCCGCCACCGCCACCGCCACCGCCACTGCAGTAAGTAATGGGGGCTGGGAGAGCGATCTGTGTTCTGCATCAGAAGATCCTGTGTGCACTTCTATACAAGTCATAGATTACAATGTACACAGCTAGAGAACAGTGCTCTGCCATCCCATACAGAACAGTGCTGGGGTGCAATGTGTACAATCCATAGACAGTGCTGGGGGTGCAATGTATGCAATCCATAGACAGTACAGTGCTGGGGGTGCAATGTATACAATCCATAGACAGTACAGTGCTGGGGGGGGGGGGGCAATGTATACAATCCATAGACAGTACAGTGCTGGGGGTGCAATGTATACAATCCATAGACCGTACAGTGCTGGGGGTGCAATGTATACAATCCATAGACAGTACAGTGCTGGGGGGGGGGGGGGGGCAATGTATACAATCCATAGACAGTACAGTGCTGGGGGTGCAATGTATGCAATCCATAGACAGTACAGTGCTGGGGGGGGGGGGGCAATGTATACAATCCATAGACAGTACAGTGCTGGGGGTGCAATGTATACAATCCATAGACAGTACAGTGCTGGGGGGGGGGGGGGCAATGTATACAATCCATAGACAGTACAGTGCTGGGGGTGCAATTTATACAATCCATAGACAGTACAGTGCTGGGGGGGGGGGGCAATGTATACAATCCATAGACAGTACAGTGCTGGGGGTGCAATTTATACAATCCATAGACAGTACAGTGCTGGGGGGGGGCAATGTATACAATCCATAGACAGAATAGTGCTGGGGGTGCAATGTATGCAATCCATAGACAGTATAGTGCTGGGGGTGCAATTTATACAATCCATAGACAGTATAGTGCTGGGGGTGCAATGTATGCAATCCATAGACAGTACAGTGCTGGGGGTGCAATGTATGCAATCCATACACAGTACAGTGCTGGGGGTGCAATGTATACAATCCATACACAGTACAGTGCTGGGGGTGCAATGTATACAATCCATAGACAGTACAGTGCTGGGAGTGCAATATATCCATCCTATAGACAGAATAGTGCTGGGGTGCAATATATCCATCCTATAGACAGAATAGTGCTGGGGTGCAATGTAGCTATTCTATAGACAGTATAGTGCTGGGAGTGCAATGTATGCAATCCATAGAAAGTATAGTGATGGGGTGCAATGTATACAATCCATAGACAGTATAGTGCTGGGGGTGCAATGTATACAATCCATAGACAGTACAGTGCTGGGGGTGCAATGTATGCAATCCATAGACAGTACAGTGCTGGGGGGGGGGGCAATGTATACAATCCATAGACAGTACAGTGCTGGGGGTGCAATGTATACAATCCATAGACAGTACAGTGCTGGGGGGGGGGGGGCAATGTATACAATCCATAGACAGTACAGTGCTGGGGGTGCAATTTATACAATCCATAGACAGTACAGTGCTGGGGGGGGGGGCAATGTATACAATCCATAGACAGTACAGTGCTGGGGGTGCAATTTATACAATCCATAGACAGTACAGTGCTGGGGGGGGGCAATGTATACAATCCATAGACAGAATAGTGCTGGGGGTGCAATGTATGCAATCCATAGACAGTATAGTGCTGGGGGTGCAATTTATACAATCCATAGACAGTATAGTGCTGGGGGTGCAATGTATGCAATCCATAGACAGTACAGTGCTGGGGGTGCAATGTATGCAATCCATACACAGTACAGTGCTGGGGGTGCAATGTATACAATCCATACACAGTACAGTGCTGGGGGTGCAATGTATACAATCCATAGACAGTACAGTGCTGGGAGTGCAATATATCCATCCTATAGACAGAATAGTGCTGGGGTGCAATATATCCATCCTATAGACAGAATAGTGCTGGGGTGCAATGTAGCTATTCTATAGACAGTATAGTGCTGGGAGTGCAATGTATGCAATCCATAGAAAGTATAGTGATGGGGTGCAATGTATACAATCCATAGACAGTATAGTGCTGGGGGTGCAATGTATGCAATCCATAGACAGTATAGTGCTGGGGGTGCAATGTATGCAATCCATAGACAGTATAGTGCTGGGGGTGCAATGTATGCAATCCATAGACAGTATAGTGCTGGGGGTGCAATGTATACAATCCATAGACAGTATAGTGCTGGGGGTGCAATGTATACAATCCATAGACAGTATAGTGCTGGGGGTGCAATGTATACAATCCATAGACAGAATAGTGCTGGGGTGCAATGTAGCTATTCTATAGACAGTATAGTGCTGGGAGTGCAATGTATGCAATCCATAGACAGAATAGTGCTGGGGTGCAATGTAGCTATTCTATAGACAGTACAGTGCTGGGGGTGCAATGTATACAATCCATAGACAGAATAGTGCTGGGGTGCAATGTAGCTATTCTATAGACAGTATAGTGCTGGGAGTGCAATGTATGCAATCCATAGAAAGTATAGTGATGGGGGTGCAATATATGCAGACGTATTGAACATTTTCTCTGGATTCTGCATAGTTGAATTTTGCTGGATCTGGAGACACTTGAGCAGTGAGCGTTCTAAAGAAGGGATTAGCAGAACAATGCACTCTAGTGGCTGCATTCACTGAAATCAGGCTTCTACTGTATATCCAATATACTGTGTGTGTGTTTTTTTATATTATATATATCTCTCTCTCTCTGACTATCCTCTCCTTCACACAGAGTTAACCCAGCAATCAAGAGCCAGCAGCCCCTCAGACCTCTGATCATGAATGGTAGAAGACAAGCATGGCTCAGAGTAACTGTCTTGCTATTCATAGCTCCAACAGTTGCTGCGATGCTCATTCCTAATGGCACACAATTAGAAGGGCTCCTGGAAAAGTACATGGACGAGGATGGAGAGTGGTGGGTCGCCAAGCAGAGAGGAAAAAGAGCTATCACTGAGAGTGACATGAAGCTCATTCTGGATCTGCATAATAAACTAAGAGGAGAAGTGTATCCACCTGCCTCGAATATGGAGTATATGGTAAGAGCTGTTCTATCTTTTCTTAGATATCTGAAGAAGTTCCCCCATTCATTTACTGTAATGTTGATCATACACTGATCGTTCTATCATTCAGCCTACAGCTATACAGTGCAGATGAATGAATCTCCTACTGCGGCTATTGTATTTTGCACCCAGCCCCATCGACTGTCAAAATACCCAACTTGTTGGATGAAGCCGCTGTTCGAGAAAAATTTCTGCAGGCAGCATCTTAGACAAAAATCATTTGACTTTTGCCTAACAGAGCACCCACCCACCGCAGTCTGTCCTGTTGATGTGAATTGAGCAGAGCGGACCCCTTCCTCCCTCCCGCAGGCAGTGACATTAAAGGTTCAGATTTTTTTTTTCTTTAAATCCCAAACATTTTATACTTATCTGCTCTATGCAATGGTTTTGCACAGAGAAGCCCTGATCATCTTCTTGGGTCCCCTGCTGGTGCTCCTGACTCCTCCTTGACCAGTGCCCCCAGTAGCAAACCGATTTCTATTGGGGGCACTGGTGCGTGTTCACTCCTGAGCCCGGCTCTAGGCGTCCATAAGACGCGTAGAGCCCCGGCTCGCTCCCGCTCTTTCCTAATTGTCCCACTGGCTGTGATTGACAGCAGTGAGAGCTAATGGCGCCTGCTGTTGTCTCAGCCAATGAGGAGAGGGAGTCCTGGGACAGCCAAGTCTCTTATGCACATCACTGGATCGAGAGGGGGCTCAGGTGGAATACTGGGTGGCTGTGGGGGGAGCACACAGAAGGTTTTTTACCTTCATGTATACAATGCATAAAGCTGAAACACCTTCAGCCTTTACAAAACCTTTAAGCGGAACTAAACCCTTCTATCTTTTACAGCCCGGAAAGCTGCCATCTTAGCCTCTGTTTGATCTGCAGATGCCATGGTGCTGCACATTTGATTAGTTATGACACCAGACATTTGATGGCTTGACAGTTCAGTTGAGAGCACAAGCAACTGTGACGGTTCTTATTCACAGCATATCTTGAAATGTAACTGTTTGGGAAACCATTAAATCAGTGTGTTGAGTACAGATTTAACCACTTGCCACACAGTCACGGCTGAATCACTAATGAAAGTGGCAGGAGTGGTTCCCCCCCCCCCCCCCCAGCTCCAGCCACTCTCCACTGCTTTTCTTCCATCCTACTAGAGCGCCTAGGATCTGATCCAGTATTTGACAATAGAGGTGCTTTGGGACCGGAACATCCCCGATCATCTCTATGTTCTAGGAGACCGGAAGCGATGACCATACATTTTCCCTAACCGGAAGTGACAAAAAGAAAGTGTTCGTACCACACTTGTGAGGTATCTCCGAGAATGTTAAAGCGGGAGCAATAATTCTAGTGGTAGACCTCCTTTGTAACTCTAGACTGGAAACCTGTAAACATTTTTAAAGCATCACCTATAGAAATTTTTAATATCATAGTTTGTGCATTTTTAAAGCTTGACATGTTTCGGTATCTATTTGTTTGGCGTAACTTCATCTTTTATAGTTTACCAAAAATTACATATTGTGTTTTCTTGCATTAAAACTCATTAAAGTGTATTTTTTTCACAAAAAAATGTGTTTAAAAAAAAAAAAAAGTTCCACAAATCACATGTGACATAAAAATTTGCAGTGACCACCATTTTATTCTCTAGGGCCTCTGCTACAAAAAAAAAAAAAAAAAAATATATATATATATATATATATTATATAATTTGGGGGGTACTACTGATTTTTAAATGTAGGAGAGAAGTGTCAGAATAGGCCTGTTCTTCAAGTGGGTAAGATCTGCACTGGATCAGTTATTATGTGGATATCATTTTCCAAAGTATTGTAAATCCTACCGAACAATCAGATTTCTTTGACCATTGATCTAAATATGCAGAAATTTGGTTGGAGAGGTTTCAAATCATTGGTGTTTGAACTGTTCAAAAATGTCAAGGGCTAAGGGCCAGATCTGATCAGCGAATTCTTTATTAGTTTAAATCCTGGAAATCCAGCATAGCAACAAAATTCTAACGCATTCCATCTTTACAAAGATATTAGGTAGTTGTAAACCCTTACATATACCCAGTGAAGTTACTGGTCTCAGGTGATACACAGAGATGAAAAAATATATATATATATTGCATAAGTTGTAACTTTATCTACAGTATTCTCTTCTCTACATCTGTCCAGTTTAAAGCTTGTCCGAGCTGTCAGAAAAAAAGGGAGAGGAAAGCTAAAATTACACTCTGCAGAGCTCATTGAGGAGATCTCTGACAGCTGAGTGGAGGAAAGGCACACAACCTCCCTTCACACAGCACAGAGAAGGAGAGCTGCGGCTTTCAATTACAGGCTGTGTGCTGGAGCACCCTTCCCTGTCACCTTTTTCAGGTTGGTGTCAGGAGAACTTAGCAGAAGTAACTCATTCTGATTGTTGTGGGCTGATTGGAGCCTTGCTGTGAGACAAACATCCCAGCTTGCTGTAATAGCTGAGAGGTATGCCATTTGCTCTTGTGGACTGTTTGAACTGTCCTTCTGATTTAGCTGCCTTTGATTGTTTAATTTCTATTGTACTGACAAATATATGTAGAGGACAGAGCATAGATCTTCACTGGGAGCCTCTCCTCTACATGCTCCCAGGGTGATCTCCTTTGTTGAGTCCTGATTTCCACAATGATCTATATGTGAGTTTTGGTAGATGGATGGAAAAATGTGGAACTAAGGCTGCAATCGCCATGCATTTATATGTAGATCTATACTACAGTGCAATGTACATGACCTGTGTCTTGGACCCACATAGTAGCTCAGAATGAATGGTTGGGACACTGAGGATTAATATAACTTTAGTAGGAGGCACCACTTTTTAGATTCTAGAAGTAAGAATGACTCTTGGGGTCCCAGAGGACAGGCATACCACTTTTAGTTGGAGTAATATACGTGATAATTTTGTCTCCGTAAATATCATTTTTAAAGGAGGTTTCTCACTTACTGCTACAGTAACACATAGCTAAACACAATGAGGTTGATTTACTAAAGGGAAATACACTGTGCACTTTGAGAGACCAGTTGCTCCAGGGCTTAATAAATGAGCAGAAGTTTTGCTGACTTCCATCATCGAATAACGTGCAAGCAAAATTGCATTTTTTTTTACCTTGCACATGGTTGGGTACTTTTTTGCAAAGTGAAGCTTTACCTCATTTACTAAGCTCTGGAGCAACTGTACTTGCAAAGTGCACAGTCTATTTGCCTTTATTAAATCAACCCCAATGTTCAAACACATTATTAAAATGTACATCAACACACAGGTATACAGTTTGTGTTCTATGATACCATTCATGAGATGGTACACTTGAATCAATTTTAATAGTCTTAAATGGCCATAGAGTTTACTTAAAGCGGAGTTCCGGCCACAAAATCATGCCTGTAGATTTTATGGCATCCGCTTCCTTATCCTTACCTGAGCAAGAATTGGATATTCCCGGCTTTTTTTTTGCTTACTTACCTTATTAGAGAGGATAATATACTCCCCTTACCATCCACTTCCTCCTTCCGCAGCCCGCGCCGTCATTTCCACTTTGCAATGATTCCTGGGAGCTGAACGTCATCGCTCCCAGGAATCAATGCGCCTGCACCGGCCCTGACGTCAGTTACGGTGTAGGTGCATCATACCTTGCTAACAGCTTCTGGGCATGCCCAGAAGCTGTGCAGGGATGACGCTGCAGCCCCGGAAATTACAGCGGGGCCGGTGCAGTGCATCGTGGTCCCGAAGAGGACACAGAAGAGGATCGCTCTGGCTTCAAGCTGCCCACACCTGAGATGGCAGCGCTGGAGAAGAAATTTTAAAAGTAAGTTTCTTCTAAAAGGTAAGTGCGAACCGGGACAGATCAGAGGCTATCCATTGTGGAATGTACTAGCCCTGACTATCCCGGGGGTATGTTCATTGAAATTTTTTTTTCTGTGGCCGGAACTCCGCTTTAAAGTGGATGTAAACCCCATTCATGAAATTTGACCTGGGCAGGTATATCTGTAGTGTTTACTTCTCTCGCTCCAAAGCCCTAAGACCCGTGTCTTTCTGCTGTTTCATTCCTGTTATCAACATGATGACTTCTGACAAGTTCTCCAACACAGGAGATAAAAGAAGCTTGAAATTTGTGTCGGTGTGGGTGCATAGAGATAGGTTAGCAGGGAACTTGTCTATTCACAGTACAGCTCTGTATGTTTCTTCCTTCCTCTGTAAGGGGGGGGGGGGTGCCTTTCCTCCAATCAGCTGTTACACAGTGACACAGTGTATGCCAAGACTCCACACCCAGTGCTGGAGCAGGAAGAAACCATTCTAGCACAATGTTCACATTCTAAACAGTATTGAAAGCTGAAGACCGCAGATATATAAATAAAACTTTGTAGGCAGATTTGTTTAATCTCTGTGTATCATCTGAGGCTGTTCACTTCACTGGGTATATGGGAGGGTTTACATCCACTTTAAAGAATTATTAAATCCTATGTGGCTGCCAAAAGTACCGGAACACTGAAAAAAGTGCATGCACTACTTTTTCAGAACCCACCACACCAAACCGCCTGGTTCTGCAGTTTGGGATGTCATTAACAAATAATTGGCACCCGAGTGCATCTTTCATGTTCAATGTGGGAAACGTGCATGGAACGCAACATTTCTGCACCACATTCTGGTGTGGAAAAGCACTTGAAGCTTGTACTTGCTTTGCATTTCATTTAAAAAAAAAAAAGGACTCTTCACCAGTTCCTGTTTTAAGATGGCTTCATCTCCCTGCAAGGTCCCATAAAGCCACCTCTGAGGGAGTTCTCCTGGTTGGGACTGAAGCTGAGCATCCCTATGCTACATGCTTTCACACATTTAGATAGTACCAGAAGCCTACAGTGGTAAACAATTCCCCTGCTCCTCACTCTTAACAGCTTGATTGACAGCAGCTTGAGCCTGCGCAGTCTAAGAGACTAGTACCCTGGGACATGCTCAGTGTATTCATTTTTCTACCTAGAAGTTTGGGTAAGCAGCGCAGAAGGCTCTGGATCCGGCACAAGTGATCAGTTAAAGTAAGTGTTGGGCAAAATAAATACAGTATACTGCGGAATGTTTCCTTCCTTAATCAGAATGGATTAAAAAAAATAAAAAATCAGCAGTTAAAGCTTCTTTAAGGGTTGACCCTAAAATTTAAAATAACCATTACACAATCTCACAATATTATAGGCCTAGTGTTAAAGGTGCAGACCCAAACATAAATCCTTTTCAGATAATTATATCCTCTTCTATCTAGGAATAGACCCGATTACTGACTAAAGCCCCATACACATGAGTAGAAATTCAGCCGGGAAATTTCGTCCGACGACGATCTGCCGATTTTCGGCTTGTTAGTATGGTGCTTCCGACAACCGACTCCGATTTTCGGCTGAAAAAATCCTGGTGTGCAGGCTATATCATTTTTGTCGACAGTCAAAACATGTCCGATTTTCATCTAATTAGTACAGATTTCAATGGGGAAAAATCTCATGAGCAAGACTGGGCATGCTCAGAGATGAAAGAACACAAAGAAAGCAATCCAACACATGACATCACTTCTGAAGTAGAATTCTGTCGTGCGGGAAAATTTGTGTGCAGTCTAGAGCACATTCCAACCAACAGACGCCACTCTGGACAAAAGACGGACAACCGGTTGGTGGAAATTCGTTGCGTGTGTACGAGGCTTTACTCTCACCCAAAATGGAAGTAAACTCTCCATTTTCAGCCAAGGAAGCTGCCATCTTGGCCTCTGTTTAATCTGCAACTGTCATGATGCTGCACATGTGATCCATTATGACACCAGCCATTGGATGGTTTGACAGTTTGGTTGAGAGCGCATCCAATGTGACAGCTGGCATTTCCGGCATGCCGGGAATAACTGTTTTTGAAACTATCAAATCAATGGGTTTACTCCTGCTTTAAAAACACTGTAACAAAACCTGAAACAACAGAAAAAGGATAGGGAGAATGGGAGCCTTGGTCTGGTTCTCCCCAGAGGGTCTGATGAGAAGGAATGGAAAGCTATTTATAGGCTGCAGGCGTGAGAACAAACAGCCCACCAAAAATAAGAGCCAGGGGGTGCCTTGTTACTGAGCAACTCTGGGCAGAAATCTACAATCTCCATCTGCCAAACAGTAAGGGAAGGGGAGAGAGTAGCATAGTACCTACTGCACTATCCCACAGGGTTCCCGCTAGGCACTAAGGACCTGGTCATGGGTTAGTACAAAAGAGCACCAAATGGCACAGACTCAACCATAAACCATTTCTTGATAATTCTATCACGTTGTCCATCCAGGGTTAGACTGGATGACCACCCCCCCACCAGCTGAAGCCAAGCGGGAATCAAGCAGCTGAGGTCCCTCCCAAACACAGTATTTTATTCTGCAATATTCTAGAAGTCTAAACCAATGCTGGAGTAATTGACAGAATCAGAGAGTGTTCCGACAGAAGAATCAGCGTGTCCCTAAAGCCCCGTACATACGCGTCGAAAATTGGCAGGGAATTTTTGGCCAACGTCCGATCTGCCGATTTTCGGCTTGTTAGTATGATGCTTCCTACAACCAACTCCAACTTTTCGGCCGAAAAAAATCTGGTGTGGACTATAACATTTTTGCAGTCAGTACAGATTTTAAGGCTCTGTTCACACCTGAGTGTATTTCAGCTCGTAAAACGCTCATCTCTGAAGTCTCGGAACGCCCAACAAGAAAAATCCCATTCATTTCAATAGCCCCTGTTTACATCTGAGCATTTTGTCTCCAGAAGAAAAACGCATGAAGCTCAAAGTGCATGAGCTTATTTTTTGGCTGATTACAAGCATTTTTGTTAGATGTCAATGCCTTCCTCCAAACACCAGCAAAAAACGTCTAAAAAAAGTCACGAAAAACACCTCAAAAGCCCGAAAAAAAACGCCTGTAAAAATCCCAAAAAAACGCCTAAAAATGATATGCTCAGGTGTGGATGGAGCCTAAGATTTCTCCATTTCAGACCTCTCACTACCTGCTATAAACCTCAGAATTGACTATCATCCAAGTAGAACTCCTGGTTGGTTCTAGCTTCTGGCCTAAAAAGTTAGTGGACAACTAGGTTGTTATTTCGGCTGAACCTACTGTAGAAAAGCAAAATATTAATATAATCAGGACAAACATCTATTTGATATCTTCTGCTGTCCCATTGCAAATCATTTTAAGCTCATAAGGGGAAAATCCAATGGAGCTAGCTTTTGTAGCGACACCAATTTGAAAAGAATGAGAAGAAAATTAAATTTTTTTTTTTTTTTTTCTAAATTTGCCTGGTTCAGCAGGGGCTGGCTGAATTTCGATCAATCTATGGCTTTTCCTATTCATGAGAAATTATTCTAACGATTGAATGTAAATCATAGGTACAGGCCTGTTTAGCAGTGTATTCTGATTGTGGGGAAACTCAATGTCAGAATACAATGACGCAACAGATTCCCGCATCCACTTCGAATGTGTGGAAGGAGGGAATCAGTTTAGTTTTAAAACTAAACCATGTATGACTAGCTTGAGATAAGAAAGAACAATGGGAAATGTAAACCTTGTTAGTGGTAACAAATGAAATAAACTAAAGTAAGGGGCCTCTGGAAACAGTGCAAAAGCAAGGTTAGGCGCTTTATGAAATGTAATCAATGACCTCTATGCAACTGATCAGTTTTTTGCCTACATATGAATATTCTTAATGAATCCTCATCTATGGAAAATATAAAATAATATAAATTATAATGGACTTCTTTTGTGCCATAAACTCTAGCGATGCACTGACATTTCGGCGGTTGAAACATATCGGATGAAAATGGTGTTTTTTGGCATTTTGCTGATAGAGAAAAAGGTGCCCATAATGGCGCCAAAAACGAATGTGATTTTGTAACACGAGTGCGTTTATTAATGCATTCCTGCTGTGTTTTCAATGCATTTTACTGGGAAGGTGTGTTTTTGGTGGGGGTTTTCTCTTTTTTTTTAATTTTTTTTTTATTTACTGACCAAAAATGCAGATTTTAAACACCACAATGGAAACGCAACAGGCCAGTGTGAAGACATACATCAAATTTAAGAGGATGAATTTTTCTTGCGCTTTTCTTGCGATCATGCAATGTCAAGCTGCAGCTGTCAAAGCCGGCAGAATATTGGCATGCATAAGGAAGGGGAGATATTCCAGAGATAAAGCAATAATCCAACCACTTTATAAAACCCTGGTCCGGCCACACCCGGAGTATCCTGTCCAGTTCTGGTCGCCAATCCTCAGAAAGGATGTGTTGGAACTGGAGAGACTCAAAACAAGGGCAACTAAACGAATTAGGGGATTGGAGGACCTTAATTATGAGGAGCGATTACAAGCGCTTAATTTATTCTCCTTGGAGAGGAGACGCCTAAGAGGGGACATGATAGCGAGTTACAAATACCTCAATGGCGACCCCAGCATAGGTAAAAAAACGACTTAGTCTCAAGGAGTTTAAGAGAACATGTGGCCACACAATAAGATTAGAGGAGAGGCGGTTTAACCTTAAGGTGTGTAAGGGGTTCTTCACTGTAAGGGCGGTGAGAATGTGTTACTTTCTTCCACAATTGGTGGTAGCTGCGGGGAGTATGGCTACTTTTTAAAGACTCTTGGATGTGCATCTCACAGATCACAACATTCAGGGATATGCAAAATGATTAGGTCACTGACACACACACACACACACACACACACACCTGTACAGGTTGAACTGGATGGATGAACTGGATATTATGTAACTATGTAACCATGGAAGTGTATTTGTTTAATTAAACTTCACTAAGGCCCCTTTCACATGTATGCGACTTTTACTGTGACTTGGGACTGCAAAGTCACATGACAAGTTGTACCCCATGATTTCCAATGAGTACCATTTTTATCTGTGCGACTTCAAAGTAGTCCCTGCACTACTTTGGTCTGACTTTGTCCATAGACTTTAAGATTAGCCAAGTGATCTGGTCATCCTACTACCTAGCTGGATTTTTTTCAATATCAATATGGTTTCATTGTATTCATTCTTACCTTTATCAGTCTTGATTCTTAGCTGATACTGGAAGCTGCCATTGTCTTACTATTAGGTCGGTTCTAGTTGCAGAGCAATATGCAGTACAGTTATGCAAATGCTATGAGTCCTAAAGTTATATTCAAATATTAAAGCGGAGTTCCGGGCACAGAAACATTTTTTCAATAAACATACCCCCGGGAAAGTCAGGGATAGTACATTCCACAATGGCTAGCCTCTGATCTGTCCCGGTTCGGACTTACCTGCAAGAAGAAATACTCACTTATAAAATTTCTTCTCCAGCGTTGCCATCTCTGTTGTGGGCAGCTGAAGCCAGCGCGATTCTCTTCTGCGTCCTCTTCCGCGTCTTCTTCTCCCAGAATGCGCCTTCACCGGCCCCTCTCGTCACTTCCGGTGCGGCGCCGCATTCCTCCACAGCTTCTGGGCATGCCCAGAAGCTGTTTAGCTGGGAATGCGGCGTCGCCCCGGAAGTGACGAGCGGGGCCGATGCCGTCGCATTGATTCCTGGGAGCGATGACGTTCAGCTCCCAGGAATCATTGCAAACCGGAAGTGACGGCGCGGGCCGCGGCCACAGAGGGAGGAAGTGAAAAAAGGTGAGTATTTCTTTCTACAATTACGAGGTAAGTAAAAAAAATAAAATAATCCTAACTATCCAATTCCTTTTCAGGTGAAGCAAAGCAAGCGGATGGGCACAAAATCGATTAGGTCGATTTTGTGCCCGGAACTCCGCTTTAAAGTCCAAGACCAAACTTTTTTTTTTTTTTTTTGTTTTGTTAAAGCGGTGCTCCAGCTCCCCCATGGAAAAATGAAACGTCAGCAGCTACACATACTGTAGCTGCTGACTTTTAATATTCGGACACTTGCCTGTCCTGGAATACAGTGATGTCAGCACCCCAGCTGATGTTTCCATTGGCTCTCGGGTGCTGCCGCCTCCATAGCCTGTAAGGGGAACCGGCAGTGAAGCCTTGCGGCTTCACAGCTGGTTCCCTACTGCACATGCGTGAAGTGCGCTGCACTTTCTGAGTGGCCTAGCAGCGAGGTCCGACTAAAGTGGGGACAAGTACCTGTCCAAAATAGGTACCTGCTCCCCCCCCCCTCCCTGAAAGGTGCCAAATGTGGCATTGGAGGGGGGAGGAAACAGATAAGCAGGTTTTCACTTTTAGGTGGAACTCCGCTGTAAGAAAGATTGAAAACCTTGTCAGATTTCTATTATTGCCTGTGACCCTGTTTGAGAGATTCTGCCTCTCTGTTTATCCTGGTGAGCATTAATAACAGAAAGTAATGGCAAATCCATACCTTTTACATTTGTCTTTGGAGCAGGAGGTGAAGGGAAATCGTGCAATGGAGACACCTGTTCCAGTGACAAGTGTTACTAAACCTAGGAGCCTGCATTCACTATATCTGGTCTCCCACAGTACACAGAACATGGAAATGCAATTATTTTAGTAAATATAAACTGCTGAATACCTTTTCTCATCAGCAGTATATAGCCGTCTTGTGACTATCAGTGTCTGTTTAAAGGAGAAGTACAGCCAAAGCTGTCACTCCTGTGACCCGTTTTCAGCAGAGAGCAGGCTGAAGTCCGCTGTCTGCTGATGTCAGTCGGTCCAGGCTCAGGCGTCGTCATGACCACAGAGTAGGGATCTGCCCACATGCCTGGACTGGCACCCAGCTCAGCCTCTCAGCCAGACTCTCAGCGAACCCTCTCCTCCGAGGCAGCTTCTGCGTACAGTTAGTTGGAAGCCACTGTGGCCGTGCCCCTGACTCGACTCCCTTCCTCCCCAGCAAAAAAATTTAAAATTGTCAGGGGGCAGTGGGCCGCATTGCCTGCAGTTCCGGGCCGCAGGTTTGACATGCCTAGTCTAGATTACTTGTATACCCCAAATGGCTGGGCCAGCATACTTGCACCTTATGGCAGAAAGCACCCCACTTCAGCGCTGTAATGTCTGCAGTGTCCTTTAATGTGCCGTCGCTGCCACTGAAATGTTCAGTGTCTTCAGCCATCTTAATTGATCAACCAGAGGTGATGTAACTCCTGCACATAGGGGGGGCGGGGGGGGGGGGTTTATTTCATTCCCCACAATCTCATTTGCTGTGAAAACCCGCCTTCCAGCATAATTTTGAGAACCGGAGTTACGCTTTGAAAACACAATTTAGAAAAACTCTTCTGATAGTGGCAACCTGTAAATGTTCTCAGCCAACCAGACTTGTATTTACCTCTTGCATCATGACATCACATTAAAAGACTTAGATCCTTGTGAGAACCCTGTGAGGACTCTGTGGTAGACTCTTTTGGGCCAATGGGCAGCCACTACCTCACCATGAAGCAATATGAGCACTGCAGCTCAGAGGCTACCACATTACCAGACTAGAAGTAAGAATATGTAGGAACTGTCTTTTTTTTAGTAGTTTAGTAATTTATTTCCAGTAGAACATGTAAAGGTAGATTTAGGTACAGTGGGTTAGATTGGGAAAGAGAGTGCTTATTTTTTTGGAAATCAGTCTTTGTTTTCTAAACTGTCCTAAAATGCATTTTCTTGAAAGCTACCTTGAGAACCCTCCACCTTCCCCCGCCATACTGAATTTCTCCTGAAAACTAGCAGTGCACTCTGGGTGCAGACGTCTACTGACTGCTTTGCAAACCGCTTCATAGCTACATATCTGTATTGTGAGATTGAAGGCACTGCTGCCGCTGATTCGTACCAGATTTGGAGTGAGAATTATGCTAGGTACACAAGTCATTATTATTTTTTTTATTAATGTTAAACCTGGGATGAACAAAAAAAATCCACAGATCGCCATACTAACTAAACGATGTTAGTACGGCAATCTCCCCCGCTGTGCCTTTGACTACCCCTTCTGCCAGAACATATTGATCAGCGTTAAAAGCCATTGGCTGCAAGCGCTGATCGCATTCTGGTTTTCCAGCATGTCTCTTCGACAAAAGCTGGCCTTGTGTCGGACTATAAGCGGTACACTCTGACCGAATGTTGGCCAGTTTGAGTGGAACTGGTAAATACCTGCTGATATTCGGCCTGTGTGTACTTCATGTTAGTGATGCCATTACTGCCTATGCCGCTCATTGTTTTCCTTGCTGGGAACTCTGACCTGAGAAAGCAATTTCCTACTTTTACTAAAACCACCTACACACAAAGACACACTGCAGAAAAAAGTGGTAAGATGGTAGGCTCGGTTCACACGAGTGCGTTTTTTTTTTTTTTTTCATGCTTTTTGCAGAAACGCAGGACATTATTTTTAACATGGGTTCCTATGGCACACGTTCACATCCATGCATTTTTTGTGCCTCTGCACTTTTGGAAAGGATCAGACTTTTTTTTAGCTTTCAATATGTTTATTACTTTTGTAAGAAAAATGGATACAAAGAGGCTTACAGTTAACAACCATAGTATAAGATAACACTAAACAAAAAGAACTAAACTTAAGAAAAAACACATATAGTTACATAGTTACATAGTTTGTGAGGTTGAAAAAAGACATCAGTCCATCCAGTTCAACATATGATGTGTGTGTGTGTGTGTGTTTGCTGTTAACCGTACATTGTATACCCCTGTATGTTGTGGTCTTTAGGGTGCCCATCTAATAGTTTTTTGAAACTATCGATGCTCCCTGCTGATACGACTGCTTGTGGAAGAGAATTCCACATCCTTACTGCTCTGACAGTGAAGAACCCCTTACGTATTTTAAGGTTAAACCGTTTTTCCTCTAGTTTTAGTCAGTGGCCACATGTCTTATTGTATTCCCTTTCTCGAAAAAGTTTTTTCCTTATGCTAGGGTCGCCAGTACAGTATTTGTACATTGATATCCTATCCCCCCTCAATCGTCTCTTCTCCAGAGAGAATAGGTTCAGTGCTTGTAGTCTTTCCTCATAGCCGATGCCCTCCATTCCCCTAATTCTTTTTGTTGCCCTTCTCTGGACTCTCTCCAGTTCCAGCACATCCTTCCTGAGGACCGGTGCCCAGAACTGGACAGCATACTCCAGATGTGGCCGGACCAGAGTCTTGTAGATTGGGAGAATAATCTCTTTATTTCTGGAGTGAATCCCCTTTTTTTATACATGCCAGTATTCTGTTGGCTTTGCTTGCCGCGGCTTGGCATTGCATGCCACTGCCAAGCCTGTTGTCCACCAGTACCCCCAGGTACCCCCTTTTCCATCCTAGACTCACCCAGAGGTTTTCCCCCCCAGTGAGTAGCTTGCTTTCGTGTTTCTGACGCCCAAGTGCATTACTTTACATTTTTCAACATTAAACCTCATCTGCCATGTAGTTGCCCACCAGATTATTTTGTTCAGGTCCGCTTGTAAGGTTTCCACATCCTGCATAGAAGATATTGGCATGCTTAGTTTAGTATCATCCGCAAATACTGAGATTGTACTAGATATCCCCTCTAGATCATTTATGAATAAATTAAACAGGATTGGTCCAAGGACAGAACCTTGCGGGACCCCACTTTCCACACCCGCCCAATCCGAGTACTCCCCATTTATCACCACCCTATGGACTCTCCCCTGGAGCCAGTTCTCTATCCAGGTACTCACCCTATGGTTCATACCTACATTCCTTAGTTTGTACAGTAAGCGTTTGTGGGGAACGGTGTCAAAGGCCTTTGCAAAGTCCAGATACACCACATCCACAGGCTTACCTTTATTTAGGTGGCAACTCACTTTATTGTAGAAGGTTAATAGATTGGTTTGGCAAGAACGATGTTTCATGAATCAATGCTGATTACTACTAATAATACTGTTTTCATTACTAAAGTCTTGTATGTGGTCCCTTAACATCTCCTCAAAAATTTTGCAGACTACTGATGTTAGGCTGACCGGTCTATAGTTACCCAGGATATATCTCGGCCCTTTTTTAAATATTGGTACCACGTTGGCTTTTTTCCAATCAGCTAGCACCATACCCGTCTGTAGACTATCCTTAAAGATCAAGAATAATGGTCTGGCAATCACCTGGCTGAGCTCTTTAGGAACCCTCGGGTGCAAGCCATCCGGTCCCGGTGATTTATTTATGTTAAGTTTCTCTAGTTTAGTTCTAAGTCTATCTTCTGGTAGCCATGGCGGTACTTCCTGAGGTGTGTTATTTAGTTTAGCATTACAAGCTGGGTTAGTGTAGCCCCCCGATTTATTGTGAAGACTGAAGCGAAGAAATTATTTAACACTTTCGCCTTTTCTCTGTCCTCTGTGGCCAAATTTCCTTCATCGTCTTTTATGGGGCCAATGTGTTCTGGCCTCGCTTTCTTACTGTTTATATACTTAAAGAATTTATTGGGGTTCTTTATACACTCTTCCGCTATATGTCTCTCGTGTTCTATTTTAGCCGCCTTGATTTCGTCTTTACATTTCTTATTACACTCTTTGTAATGCTTGAATGCTGCCAATGACCTCTCAGCCTTGTATTTTTTGAAGGCCTTTTCTTTAGTATTAATATGCATTTTTATGTTGGAGTTTAGCCACCCAGGGTTTAGTTTTGCTCTTTTAAAATGTATTTCCCTTTGGAATGCAGTGGTCAATCCCTTTGTTAAGTATGCTCTTGAAGCACTCACATTTTTTCTCTGTGTTCTTTGTTCCCTGGGTTCTATCCCATTTGATATTTTCAAGCAGAGAGCGCAGTTTTGGGAAATTGGCTCTTTTGAAATTCAGTGTGGTGCAGTTGTGCACAGATACCAATCTGCTTCCAGGTTTTATTGTCAAAGCCTAATTCAACAAGCTGAAGTTAGAAGATGATTGGCTACCATGCACAGCTGCACCAGATTTTGCACTCTCCAGTTTTAGTAAATCAACCCCATGTGTTCATAATGCAGCAGGGCAACTACTGAGCACGGGACCTGGAAGCTAGAGGAGAACACTGGGTTAGTGGTGTCATTACAACAACTTACAAAGCCATCCACAATTTAGCCCCCAGTTACATCACTAACCTGGTCTCATACCAACCTAATCGCTCTCTTCATTCCTCTCAATACCTCCTGCTCTCTAGCTCCCTCATCACCACCTCCCATGCTCGCCTCCAGGACTTTTCCAGAGCCTCTTCAATCCTATGGAACTCCTTACCCCAATCAGTTTGATTATCTTCTACTCTATTAGCTTTTAGACGATCTCTGAAGACCCTCATCTTCAGAGAAGCCTATCCTACCTGCACCTAACACTCTACTCCCCTTTTCTCCATCAGCTCATCCCCCCACAGTTATTGCCTTTTGTTTCCCTTGACCCTCCCTTCTAGATTGTAAGCTCTAACGAGCAGGGCCTTCTAAGTCCTCATGTATTGAATTGTCTTGTAACTGTATTATCTTCCCTCATATTGTAAAGCGCTGTGCAAACTGTTGATGCTATATAAATCCTGTATTATACTACAGTGATATTGTAAAGCACTGGGTAAAGTGTTGGCACTATATAAATCCTGTATTATAATAATAATAATAATAATAATAATAATAATAATAATAATAATAACCATCTTCTAGAGGGATCCCACAGGTTTGGTATATACATATTTCAGGCCTCGACAAAACCCAGGGGCCAGGTCGCAGTGGCGACAGGAAATTGCATCCTAGCACCTGGGTTACACTGCAGCAGTGGTCGGTCTCCTCCCATGTGGCCCACACGCGGGTGCACGGACTAGCCTTTGGGCTGGCCCATAATTGAGGCCGCGGCTTTGTGGCCTGCTGGAGGGGGATACACACACATATGTGCAAACCGGCGCCCTCTGGTGGATGGTGCTGTGAATAGCGCCGGTCCACCTCCAACATCTTCCCAGATTGACAGCTGGGCTTGATTGGGAGTGCATCTATCAGTACCACATCATTAGTGCTTATCAGTGCCCATCAGGGCTGCCTGGCAGCCCCCATCAGTGCCGCCTCGCAGCGCTTATCAGCGCAGCCTCATCAGTGCCATCTTTTATTTATTTATATATTTTTTTTCAATTTTTTTTTTTATCACTTGGCACCAGGCGTGAGCGATTCTTATTGCCTGACGCCCCAGACATTAATGGGCGATGGGGAGCGGATTTAAAAAAACTGGCTCCTAACTTTTTTAGCTGGCTCCTAGATTCTAAGCAAATTTGTCAAACCCTGACGTAGTTGCATTGGTCAATGCTGGATCATTGTAACTATGTAAAAAGTGCCATACCTGGAATTCTCCTTTACAGGCCAGACATATGATTGATATGCAGAAAAAGTCAAAATTTGCAACTGATCTCAGCTGCCTGCATCTCTCAAACTACCAATCGTTTTAATTTGCAGTTTTCAATTAATATCCATGTGTTTTTTTTTTTTTTTCCTTTTTTTTTTATTGTATTCTTGGTTTGCATTGCTAGATTGGTGACAGATTTAATTTAAATATATTTTCATCAATCTTTATGACAAAAAAAATTAGACCAAACCTAACAATGTGGTATTTGACGTGTTTGACAGTAATGAGGTTGGGAACTGATTTAAACAGACTCTAGACAGTGCTTGAATTACAGGGAATTTGGATGACTCGCTGGTAAGGTGATCTCCCCTTCTGTCGTCTTTTGCATTCAAGCAGCTGATACTTTCCAACTTGAGTATGTTTACTTTTTACAGATTGACTATGGCAGGAATCTGATTCATTATGAAGCCAAAATTGGACCGGAAATATTTATCAATTGGATTGACTTAAATTTTGTTTGTTAGTTTGAATACAATTATTAAAGGATCCATATGAAATCAAGGCAGATGTAAATTTTTAAAAAAAGAAGTCTCCCAGATGCACAAAAAAGCGCAGAAAACCTGACTGGGATTTTTAATCTTTCCGTTTACACTCAATACTGACAAATGTTTTGACTGGCATTTTTCTTTAAATTAAACTAGTTTAGCCATATGCAAAGTAGAACCTACTGGGAGTGGAGGGGATCAGCAGTGTCGCCAATGAGAGCTCTATTGCTTTACACAGTGCTGTCAGTCTAAAGGCCTGTACACATGATAAGAAAATCGGAAGAAAAATTTAGTTCTGTCTATTTTCGGATCATTGGTATAGTGCTTAAGTCAGCCATTTCAAAATGTTCGTACGACAAAAGCTAAATGGAAGGCTATAAATTTTTTATCGTACGCGAATACAACGTCCAATTTTTGTTTAATTAGTACAGTTTTCATCTGAAAAAAATCGGAAGAGCTAGACTACGCATGCTCAAAAACAAAAGAACACATACAAAATAACTCAACACATTACATCACTTCTGAAGTTGAATTCTGTCGTACGAGAATTTCTTCACTTTCGATATGAGACAAGCATGCAACAAAAAACGGATTAAAATGTGTCCTATAATCTGATCGTGTGTACGAGGCTTAACACTGTGAAGATTTTTAAAGGAGGTAGGAGTCCAAAGTGCTCCTAAGCCGTCATTGTTCAATCACAGACATTGGCAGCTTACATGTGTCGCTAATGCTGTTACATCTTTCTTTTTTTTAAATGACCTATTTGAGTATGTACTTACACTTTCCTTGCTTCTGATGTCATGTGCACATGGCTTATCTCTAGTTTATGGTTGCTGTGAGCTGTTCTGTGTTGCACTAAACATGACTGGGAGTACCATTAAGGCACCTTTCATATAATTGGACCGATAGAGTCCACCTATCCGTTTTTCAGGCAGACCCGATTGGCCCACCCATTGTACTCTATGGGGAGATGGATGTCAGCAGACATGTGTCTGCTGACATCCAATCGGACAAAATCCGCTGAAAACAGACGTTCGCCATCCGTTCAGCGGGTCGGTTTAGATTAAATCTGACAGGTGGTCCATTTTCATCTGATCTCCGCCAAGAGGAGAGTGGGAATCTGACAGGTCCATCTCTGCACAGTGAGTGGAGACAGACCTGAGCAAGCCAAGTCTGTCAAAACAGATCCGCCCCGTGTGAAAGTGGCCTTCAGGTAAAGCGACTCTTTACTTTGTCGACCCAAGGCGACGGGTTCACTTTAACTTAAAATGATTGTAAACCCTCTTTTCTGTTAAAGTAGAGAAATAGGCAAAACTTTTTTTTTTTTTTTTGGGGGGGGGGGGGGATTGAGTAAGGGAGTATTATAGCCCCTGCAAAGTTTATTTTCGCCATTTTTGTTTTATTGGGGAGATTTGCTTTCACTTCCTGTCCCATAGCCAAAGAGGAAGTGACAGGAAATTCCTGCAAGTTGAGGGAATCTTCAGGGGACCCCCAGGTCACCAGAACTAGTATTCCCATTGGAAGATTTCCCCTCTTACTTTTCTGCGGACAATCCAATTTGTTTTTTTCTTTTACTTTCAGCTTTAATGATAATGGCAAACAGGACAAATAGAGAATTCATTTACCTAACCGAGACACAGACGGCAATAAAAACTGACACGTCTTCTAATCCATATCCACTCTGTCCAAAACTAAAAAAAAAGTTTTGCCTTTAGTTATACTTTAATAATAATACTACTACTAATAATAATAATAATGATACATTTGTCATAGTTACCTGCTTTGTGCAATGGTTTTACAAAGAGTAGCCCCGAAGCTCTGCTTCTCGGCTCCCCTGCTAAGTTCCCACTATAGAAAGCTGCACAGAGCGTGGCTTGGCCTCGCCACCACTGCCTCCTCACTGGCTGTGATTGACAGCAGTGGGAGCACCAGGAAAATCAGAGTGTATATGTGTGTATGTATATACAAATGTTGCCTTGCATTTCTAATTTAAACTGAATGGGTTACTTTACATGGTAAGGGTTCACATATACTTAAGGCTAGGTTCACACATGTCCACCCGTGCCAAAGGCTTCCACCATGTGACAGTTCTTAAATAGCTTAGGCTTGGAGCCACCCGGTGACATCACCTGGTGGCACCACCCCTTGTGACGATGCATGCTGGGTCAGGGATGTCACAAGGGGGGGCTGTGACCACGAAACCGACCCACACTATGCTTGAGTGCTTCCGTCAGTATACTGCTTCCTCAAGTCTTGAACATGGATATCCAATATTATAGCCGCACTACATACAAGATTAGCTGACAAAAAGCTTATATGGGATCTGGAACTCTTTATTGAACACTCACACAGAATATATATATATATATATATATATATATATATATATATATATATATATATATATATATATATATATATATATATAATCTCCCACAGGAGGACAGTCCCCTCCTGATTATATTACCCTAACAATACAAACTGTAACAGGAAACCTAATGAACATGCGCTAAATAACTAGTCACTTAACACAGCCTGGATGACTAGACTATTCGGCCCCTACAACAGTGAATACAAAGGACACATTATTGCAAGTATAAACACATCCCACAAGGGTATGCTAGCAAAGACAATAGGCGTTCCAATGAATAATTAACCATGACATCCACATCTAAGCAATGCTTTGATTAATCAGGAATGTCAATGGTCTACAACAGGCAATATGATAAAGCTCGTACAATGTTCCATCATTCTGATACAATGGAATTAATGTATCATAGATTTCTTAGGGATATTGTTGATAAATGTTACTGTCCCACTTGAAGTAATCCAAACCATAGTCTCAGTGTCCATTAAGTAGTTGTCCATCATTTTCTCAGTCACCCTGTGCTCCTAATGGACAAAGGGTGACTTACACATAAGAGGGACCTAGGGAGTGGAGACAGGGATTTTCCAACCTCTCTAAGGTAAGCTGGGTTCCACGGACCCCCCCCCCCAATCAAAGTGACTCCCATCACAGGAGCAGTGCCACTAGGTGACGTCGCTGGGTGGCCCCACGCCTTAGCTATATAACGACTTTAGCTCCGGAAAGTTTACCCCCCCCTTCATGACCAGGCCATTTTTTGTGATACGGCACTGCGTTATTTTAACTGACAGTTGCGCTCTCGTGCAACCCTGGACCCAAATAAAATTGATGTCCTTTTTTCCCCCACAAATAGAGCTTTCTTTTGGTGGTATTTAATCACCTCCTGCAGTTTTTCATTTATGCGTTAAGAACAAAAAAATACCAACAATTTGGAAAAAAAACAATATTTTTTACATTTTGCTATAAAACTTTTAAAAAAAAATTAAAAACCCAAATGTTTTCATCAATTTAGGCCAAAATGTATCCTGCTACATGTTTTTGGTAAAGAAAATGTCCGATTAGAGTATATTGATTGGTTTGCGCAAAAGTTATTGCGTATACAACTACGGAATAGATTTATGGAATTATTTTGTTTATTTATTTTTTACTAGTAATGGTGGTGGTCAGCAATTTTTAGCAGGATTGTGACAGTGCAGCAGACAAATCTGACACTAAATGACACTTTTTGGGGACCAGTAACACTGATACAGTGATCACTGCTAAAACATATGCACTGTCACTTTACTAATGACATTGGCAGGGAAGGGGTTAACATCAGGGGCTATCAAAGAGTTAAATGTGTTCCCTGGGAGTGCTTTCTAACTGGGGGAGAGGTGCTTTGACTGGGGGAAGACAGGGATCCGTGTTTCTCCTTAGCAAGAACACAAGATCTCCATCCTCCCCTCTCACAGAATGGTGGTCTGCCTTATTTATATAGGCAGACCGCCGTTCTGCCTCTCACGAACGATTGCCGGATCCTCTGATTGGCTCCCACTGTGTCCAATCACAGCAGGAGTGGGTCCCCTGCATACACATCCCAGACCACAAAATAGCATACAGGTACGTCATTTCATGCAGGAGGGCCGCCCTGCCGCAGTGGTTAAGAACTGTCACACAACGGCACAGGCAGAAGGCAGAGCTTTTTATTATTTTTATTTTCTACCTTTTGGCATGAGGTTCCCCTTAAAATCCATACCAGACCAAAAAGGGCCTGGTAAGGATTGGGGGGGGAGACCCCCACGCTGTTTTTTGTTTTTTCTTCTAATCAAATTTGTGTTCAAATCGAATAACATGTGCGATTCAGATGCATTGCCATAGAAAGTAATTTTTACGCAGTGCTCAGAAAACGTACAGGACTCTCTTTCAATTTTCAGCGAATTCGCACTGCTGCTGCACTCATATGTGAACTGGCTCCATTGATAAGGCTGCCGGTTCACATGTCATGCAAATAAAATGCGGTTTAAAATGCATCCAATTTGCATATATATATAAACTGAGCTTAAAGTGGAGTTCCACCCTAAAATTAAACTTCCGTCCATCTTCTTGCTCCGGGTCACATGAAAAACAAATGGATAATCGCAATTTTTTTTTTTTTACTTACCTTGTTTTAGAAGATAGTATACTTACCTTACTTCCTTTTCCTCCCTCGGCGACCATGGCCCGTCGTCACTTCCTGGCTTGCAATGATTCCTGGGAGCTGAACGTCATCGCTCCCAGGAATCAATGCGCCTGCACCGGCCCCGACATCAGTTCCGGTGCAGGCGCCGTCATACCTTGCTAAACAGCTTCTGGGCATGTCCAGAAGCTGTGCAGGGATGACGCTGCTGCATCGGAAGTGACGGCGGGGCTGGTGCAGTGCATTGTGGGACAGAAGAGGATCGCGCTGGCTTCAAGCTGCCCACACCTCAGATGGCAGCGCTGGACAATACATTTTCAAGGTAAGTATTTCTTCTTGCAGGTAAGTGCAACCTGGGACAGTTCAGAGGCTATCCATTGTGGAATGCACTAGCCCTGACTGTCCCGGGGGGGGGGGGGGGGGGTATTTTTTTGGGTTTTAGGTGGAACTCCGCTTTAAATGGATTGTAGTGCATTTCTGTAAAAAGCATTAAAAAGCGCGTGTGATCCGAACCTTAATGTGAATATGGTAAATGCTCTTTGTACTACTGGACTAAAGCACTAGAAATCGTAGTTCTAAACCTGATAGCGTTATTGATGATGCATATAATGTAAAGAGGTAGCTCCTTATATCCATCTACTTCACTCTATCCATGTGCATTTCATTTTCAAGAAAAGCTGGGCAGAGAGGAAATAATACTCTCTTCCTTTCCACTTGTACTATATAAGGAAATCCTGCTGATTACTTTTGGATTTTGTCCAATCGACATGTTCGTGACTAGAAACTCCTAAGTCCTAACATTTACAGCATTGCAGTTCCTTCTTCAACCTGCTGAAAGTGAGAATGAGAGGGGAAAAATACTAATTAGCCTTGTCACGTTTACCAGCTAAAATCCATTTCAGTCATATTTCTTAAAAGGCAAAACTTTCCAATAATTACATGTGTGGGACATATGTTTAGCATTTTAAATGTTGTTTATAGCGATACTGGAAAAAAAAAATCCCACTGCTACTAACTTGTTTAAAGTTGGCTAAAATAGCACAAATATTCTGCACAGGGAGGATAGAATTCTGTTTCCCTTAAAAAAAAAAAAAAAATGGTTTGAAGAACTTTCAGCCTTGGAGTCATGTAATTCTATCTTCATTTTTTTTTTCTTACTGGTCTTGACTTTGTAATAAATTGAAGTAAAAATATTTTGGTGGTATTTCCATGAACTAAGCCGAGAACAGAACAAAATGCTGCGGGTATGTTTCTATGAACGGAGTCAAGAATCTAATGTTGCCTTAGATATTTGCACCCAGTGGCTGTCCAGTATCCATAATACATATAGTCAGCTGTATTATGGCTTTCTAATTATGACCATTTAATATAAAAGGATAAAATCAACACCTTCCTCACCTTCCTGTTCTGAAAACAAAAAGCTTAGATCAGATGACCAGCCATTGTGGCGTTTTTATTCTCCTGGGAGGCGGAGGGTTACATGCATGTGTGCTAGCATATAGCTAAAGATCACCCTGTCTGAAGGGAGACCCACAGGTAAATTAGTCTGTTCTATCCTCTGACAAGGCAGGTTTGTGTTTAGGTATACAGTATCTCACAAAAGTGAGTACACACCTCACATTTTTTTGCAAATATTTTATTATATCTTTTCATGTGACAACACTGAAGAAATGACACTTTAATACAATGTAAAGTAGTGAGTATACAGCTTGTATAACAGTGTAAATTTGCTGTCCCCTCAAAATAACTCAACACACACCCATTAATGTCTAAACCTCTGTCAACAAAAGTGAGTACACCCCTAAGTGAAAATGTCTAAATTGGGCCCAATTAGCCATTTTTCCTCTCTGGTGTCATGCGATTCGTTAGTGTTACAAGGTCTCAGGTGTGAATGGGGAGCAGGTGTGTTAAATTTGGTGTTATCACTCTCTCATACTGGTCACTGGAAGTTCAACATGGCAACTCATGGCAAAGAACTCTCTGAGGATCTGAGAAATAAAAAAGTATTGTTGCTCTACATGAAGATGGCTTAGGCTATAAGAAGATTGCCAAGACCCTGAAACTGAGCTGCAGCACGGTGGCCAAGACGATACAGCGGTTTACCAGGACAAGTTCTACTCAGAACAGGCCTCCCCATGGTCGACCAAAGAAATTGAGTGCACATGCTTCAAGTCATATCCAGAGGTTGTCTTTGCTAAATTGACATATGAGTGCTGCTAGCATTGCTGCAGAGGTTGAAGGGGTTAGCCTGTCAGTGCTTAGACCATACGCCGCACACTGCATCCAATTGATCTGCATGACTGTCGTGCCAGAAGGAAGCCCCTTCTAAAGATGATGCACAAGAAGACGAGCAGACTAAGGACATGGATTACTAGAACCATATCCTGTGGTCTGATGAGACCAAGATAAACTTATGAGGAGTAAAAAGACAAGTGTGTCTTGCCTACAGTCAAGCATGGTGGTCGGAGTGTCATGGTCTAGGGCTGCATGAGTGCTGCTGGCACTGGGGTGCAACAGTTTGTTGAGGGAACAATGAATGACAACATGTACTGTGAGAAACTGAAGCAGAGCATGATCCCCTCCCTTAGAATACTGCCCTGTGGCCCAGTCTCCGAACATAATGACCCAAAACACACCTCCAAGATGACCACTGCCTTGCTAAAGAAGCTGAGAGGAAAGGTGATGGACTGGCCAAGCATGTCTCCAGACCTAAACCCTATTGAGCATCTGTAGGGCATCCTCAAATGGAATGGGGAGGAGCGCAAGGTCTCTAACATCCACCAGCATCATGGAGGAGTGGAAGAGGACTCCAGTGGCAACTTGTAAAGTGCTGGTAAACGCCATACCCAAGAGGGCTAAGGCAGTGCTGGAAAATAATGGTGGCCACACAAAATATTGACACTTTGGGCCCAATTTGGATGTTTTTTTTTAGGGGTGTACTCACTTTTGTTGCCAGAGGTTTAGACATTATTGGCTGTGTGTTGTTATTTTGAGGGGACAGCAAATTTAAACTGTTTATACAAGCTGTACACTCACTACTTTACATTGTAGCAAAGTGTAATTTCTTCAGTGTTGTCGCATGACAAGATATAATAAAATATCTACAAAAATGTAAGGCATGTACTCCCTTTTATGAGATACTGTATATAAACCCAGGCATTAGGGGTACAGGAATTAAGATGGGAGAAATGTCAACAACCTGAGATCTCTTGATGAAGGTAAAGGAGGAGAGTGTAAAAGCTGGCCTGAAATTGAAGAAAACTAAGATCATGGCAACCAACCCCATCGGTCCTTGGCAAATAGGAGAAGAAAAGGAAACAGTGACAGATTTTATCTTCCTGGGCTCCAAGATCATGGCAGACGGTGACTGTAGCCATGAAATGTAGACGCTTGCTTCTTGCGAGGAAAGCAATGGCAAATATAGACAACATTCTAAAAAGTGGGGACATCACCCTACTGACAAAGTGCCGTATAGTCAAAGTTATGGTATTCCCAGTAGTAACCTATGGCTGTGAAAGTTGGACCATAAGGAAGGCTGAACACCAAAGAATTGATGCTTTTTTGAACTATGGTGTTGGAGAAGACTCTTGAAAGTCCATTGGATGGCAAGAAGATCAAACCAGTCAATTTAGAAGGAAATCCATCCTGAATATTTACTGGAAGTACAGATCCTGGAGCTGAAGCTCAAATACTTTGGCCACCTAATGAGAAGAGAGGACCTAATGCTGGGAAACATGGAAGGAAAAAGGAGAGGATGACTGAAAACAGGATGGATAGATCGCATCATCAAAACAATGACCATGAAGTTAAGCAAGCCCTGAGGGGCAGTTGAGGACAGAAAAGCCTAGCGTGCTATGGTCCATGAGGTCACGAAGAGTCGGACACAACTAAACGACTGAACAACAAACCCAGGCAAAGGACTACATGGGTGATTTTTAGTAACTCAGTCGTGCTACAAAAATCTCTGATCCCTTTATTTGTTTGCATTATATTACCTTTTAATATGAGTTGCTTTACAAAAGTTCAGTTGCGTATTTATTTGAACAGTTGATCTCCCACCGTTGCACAATGCTGCAGTGAAATGGCATGACTAAAACTATTGGTAGTTGATTACCTCCATAAATTTAACCACTTCAATACTGGCCATTTTTTAACTTTCAGCACTGTTGCACTTTGAATGACAATTGCACAGTCATGCAACGCTGTACTCAAATGAAATCTTTATAATTTTTTGAGATGGATTGAGTTTTCTTTTGGTGGTATTTAATCACCACTGGTTTTTTTTATTTTTTGCTAAGGAAAAAAAAAAAAAAAATTAAAGCGGGCTAAAAGTTTTTGAGTTAGCACTCAAGTACTTTAAGCAGATGGAATCATTCCTCAAAGCTTTTGTATGGGGACCTAACAGACACTAAATTTCTTGGCGCAAACTTAAGTACCCTTCTAACCTGGGGGGTGGCCTTGCTGGACTTCAACTTATATTATTTAGCGTCGCAGTTGTCCCAGTTCTTCCACATCGACAAGACGGACAGGGAGCGGTTCCTGACCCTGTTGTGCCCTGGGTGGGCCCAATTTTCCGGGGATCCACTGTCTTAGAGGGGTCTGGGGCTCGAAGGAGTCTCTGTGCCCTTGATCCCTCTTGTACGACTATATTCGAATTTGGGAAGTGGTAGGGGACAAGCTTCAGAGCTCTCCGCTCCATGACCTCACTCCCCTGTGGCACAGCAGGGTCCTACAGGAGTTTCTCTCCATCCCTGATCCCTCCGTGTGGAGTGGGCGGGGTGTTTTTTTTACTGAGTCACATTTTCACAGGCACTGGACTGCAATCTTTTGAAGCCCTGCGGGAGCAATTCTCTCATTCCGACCTCATGCAATATAGGTATTTACAGCTTGCACACGCATACAGATCACAATTCCCAGACGGACCACCTGGACTTGAACCACTTACAGTATTGGAAGTTGTTAAATGTACAGAAGCCAAACACCTCATTTCCATATTCTATTCTGAGCTCCACACACCCTCTTCTACCACGATAGCATATGCACTGAAAGCTCGCTGGGAACGGGATGTGGGTGCTATGGAGGACGAAGAATGGGAGGACGCTCTAGAGACGTGTCAACGTGTCTCACCGAAGTTATCAGACCGACTCACTCAGACCTTTATACTTCATCAGGTGTACCTTACTCCCCTTAAATTGGCAAGATATAAACCTGACTTGGCCCCCTCTTGTCCAATGTGTGGAGACCCGGAGGCCTCCTTTTTCCATTTGCTCTGGAGCTGCCCCCAACTGCAGGGTCTGTGGCGACAGGTTGTCACTTTCCTGCATGATAAAATGGGATCCCCTTTACAGCTCTCCCCCAAGGAATGTCTCCTGGGTGTATATAAAGACGCAGACATGGATAAATTCACTACAGCATTCTTACAGGAAATGTTGTTTCTAGTTCGAAGACTAATAGCTAGAAAATGGATGAGGAATGATCCCCCCCACCTTTGGGCTTTGGCTCAAGGAGATAAACAATACCCTTCCTTTTCATAAACTTCTATATAAACATAGAGGCTGTCCTCATAGGTTCAACAAGATTTGGGATAGATGGGTGCAATGTCCTGATATGTGTCAATAGTGTTATAAACTCCCACCTATTGATGGCTATATCTACTACTGTCCGTGTAAACTATTGCATGCTGCATGACTGTTTTCTTTCTATATATACTTGTACAGTTCCTGAATGACTTCTCTCTAAGTTTTTTTGTACGCTTGACGAATTTGCTATATTTTTGTATTGTACCAAAACTTTAATAAAACTCACTGTTTAAAAAAAAAAAAAAAAAGTTTGAGTTAGAAAATTTTGCAAATAAGTAAATTTTCTCCTTCACTGTTGGGGGGGCTGATGATATGGCACTGAAGGGCACTGATGAGGTGGCACTGAGGCAGCATTGATAGGTGGCACTGAGTTGATAGGTGGCACTGATGGGTGGCATGGATGAGCAGGCACTGATGGGCACCGATAGGTGGCACTGATGGATGGCATGGATTAGCAGGCACAGATAGGATGCACTGGTGGGCGGCATGGATGAGCAGGCAGTGATGGGTGGCAATGATGGGCAGCATGGATGAGCAGGCACTGATAGGTGGCACTGATGGGCGGTATGGACGAGCAGGCTCTGATGGGCACAAATAGGTGGCACTGATGGGCAGCATGGATGAGCAGGCACTGATAGGTGGCACTGGTGGGTAGCATGGATGAGCAGTCACTGATAGATGGCAGTGATGGGCACTGAGTGGCGGCATGGATGAGTAGGCACTGAGTGGCGGCACTGCTTGGCACTGAGTGGCGGCACTGCTTGGCAATGAGTGGTGACACTGCTGGGCACTGAGTGGCGGCACTGCTTGGCACTGAGTGGCATCACTGCTGGGCACTAAGTGGCATCACTACTGTGCTCTGTTGGGGCTGTACTGATGATCAGTGCCTTGTTTATCTGTGCAGGTCTCCCCTGTGATGAAATGCCGTTTATCGTCTCTTCTTTCCTGAGAGTCCTGTAAGTGTGAGGAGAGGGAAGCCTAAAATCGGTATTTCCTTGTTTACATGTGATCAGCTGTGATTGGACACAGCTGATCACATGGGTAAAGAGAGGCATCGCCAGCTCATTATCAAGATTGGGGATGCGCCATGTCCCGGGGACACAGTCTGCCACCGATTGGTGCGCCCCCGGAGGCGCGTAAGCAAAGTGAGAGTGGGGCGACGTCCAGTGATTTCGTCCCAGAACAAAAGAGCCCCCCGCCAGGAGGGAGGTGGTTAAACAGGATATGTTACAGATTGCAGCTTGTTAATACAAGCTTATCATTGTATGCATGGGTGCTAGTGTTAAAGAAGTACAGCCAAAGCTCCTTTGGCTGTACTTCTCCTGTGGATCACAGGAGTGCAGTTCGTTCCGCTGCTGGCTGATGTCAAACAGAGCCGGTCCAGGCTGAGGAAGGATCATGACAATGAAGTCTGGATCGGCCTACATGCCTGGACTGGCACCTGGTTCAACCTCTCAGTAAGCCACTGAAAGCCTAAGCCAGCCGCTCCCACTCCCTCCACAGCCCAGCCCTCCAGTGAGCGCGGGGGGCGGCAGAGCAAAGAGTAGATGACTGACAGTCACCAGCTCTCTGCTCACGGAGCTCTGAAAACCGAGTGATCAGTGGTCTCTGATCCCTCAGGTCTTAGTCTTAGAGCCAGCGGGGAACAGATGCAGCATTGGAGCATCCACCTAGGTAAGTATGATTTTAGAAAAATAAAAAAACAACCCATATTTCTCTTTTAAATTATGTCTCATCTGATATGCTGGAGAGCTTGTTCTTTTGAAAAATTTACTGGCTAATCACCAGGTGAAAATAAAGAAAAGAAGCCTAAAAAAGAAAAGCAATACAAACACCACAGCTAAAAATTGGTAAGTTGCAATATAGTAAA
Source organism: Pelophylax lessonae (assembly GCF_965119305.1). Taxonomy (NCBI): domain Eukaryota; kingdom Metazoa; phylum Chordata; class Amphibia; order Anura; family Ranidae; genus Pelophylax; species Pelophylax lessonae. The sequence continues at coordinate 451,774,978 of NC_138772.1, forward strand.
TGTTTGCTTTTGGATTTATTATTGCTTTAATTACCTAACAACAATCACCCAACAGTCTCCCGCGGTTGCAATAAAGCGACACTGAAGTTCTACTCTCAGAAACAGCCCTTAGCTGCCTGCACAACCCAGCTTACAGTGGCAGGCTGGTCTCTGAGTGCTGGGATGACCTCATCCCCTGCCGGCCAATGAAGAGGCTCGAAGACCTGTAGTTAGAAGAGAATGCTGGTGCTGGCGAGGCATCTTTGAACAGGTAAGTATTTACCCTTTAGTTCTGTTTTAAGGAACAATTTTTTTCCCTCAAGAGTTTTCCATTCTCAAAAATCACTATAGGTATCATCAACAGGAGGAAGACAATCCTGATTCTCCTGTATAGATCTTTAGTTGGACCGCATTTTAGAATACTTTGAGGGTAGTTTACGAAGTCTGGAGCAGCTGTTTATGGCAACCAATCAGAGCCTAGCTTTCATTTTCAAATCTTAACAACAAACTAAAGCTGTTCGGTTAGGCTTCTTTCACACGGTCCGCCTCCGCAGGCGGATCCGTGTTGCTCAGCGGGGATCGATCCGCGATCCCCGCTGAGCCGGGCAGATGACAGCTTCGTCTCCGCTTGCAGAGCGGAGAGGGAGGTGTCTCAGCACCCGCTGCCCTCTATGGGGGATCGGAGGAGAGCGGACCTCTTGTCCGCTCTCATCAGATCCGCTCCGATTACTGAACGGATGGAAAAATAGGGTTTCCATCCGTCCAGATTTCAGCACAGGATCGGATGCGGATGGCAGCGGGTGTCAGCGGAGGTGACCTGCGCTGACACCCGCTGCCCCATAGAGCTGCATGGAGGATGCGATCAGATCCGCCTAAAAAACTGACAGGCGGATCTGATCGGACCGCCCGTGTGAAAGAGCCCTTAGGGCTCTTTCACACGGGCGTTCCGTATGTCCGTTTTTCATCCCATCCGTTTGCGGATGAAAAATGGACATAATGTATCTCTATGTTAATACGGATGTCATCGGATGATCATCCTCTGACATCCGTTTTTTGTCAGTTCAGTTCAGTTTTTTTGAACGGAGGAGAACCCTATTTTTTCTTCCTTTCAAAAAACGGAACGGAAGCAAAAACGGATGTCAGTGGTGTCATCCGCAGACATCCGTATTTACATAGACATGCATTATGTCAGTTTTTCATCCGCAAACGGATGGGATGAAAAACGGACATACGGACCGGATGACACAAGTGTCATCCGTGTCCGTTACAAAAAAAAAAAAAAAGGACCCGATCGGGCAAAAAAAAAGGAAAAAAAGGAATTTAAAGATGCACAAAAGATGACCATTAAAATAAACGGCAAGCAGCCGAAAAACAATACAATTAACAGAGTAATAACCTTCATTGTGAAAACCAAAGTCTATTAGTACCTGCAAATAGAACTGGAAAGGGTTGGCATGTAAGGTCAATGGAGATTACGAAACGTCTGACAAAATAGAGTCTAGCATAGGCTGAATATAATGATCAGTACCAAGCTGTGACAATGTGCATCAATTTTTGTTCTTAAAAAATATTGTAAAAAAAGAGGAGAGGGGTGGAAAGGGGGGGGGGGGTTGTATTGTATGGGATGAAGAAAGGCAAGAGTAGTGGGAGAAAGGGGGGGGGGGGTAGAGAGAGAGAGGGAGAGAAAAGGGGGAAGAGGTTGCAGGTAGATTCCAGATAGCCAGATAGCCACACACCCTTCGATCTAAAATAGGCATAAGTTGGTTCATAAATATTAAGAATATTCATCAGAGAAACTAAACTGATCCCAGTAAAACCATCTGGTTTGTCCTTCAGAGCAGAGGTTAGGTACTCCATGCTTTCTATATCATTCACTGTGGCAAATCAATGGGCAAGGGTAGGAGGAGATTGTTGTTTCCACATGGCTGGGATACATGCTGTAGCTGTGCTAAGTAAATGTTTAGACAATGATTTATGATACTTGTTTCTGGTAAAGAGGGGTCTGGTTGAGAAGAACCACTGCAGGGTCGTCTGACAATGAGATATCCGTGAATTTGTAAATAAATTGGAGGACTTACTGCCAGAATGGACGGATTCCAGGACACTCCCAAAAAATGTGCAACAGTGTGCCCTTATGAGAATCACATCTCCAGCAACGATGATCCAGTTGTGGAAATAGTTTGGTCAGCACAGATGGGGTCCTAAAACAGCGTGTCACCATTTTGTAGGCTGTTTCCTGGTACTTACTACATAACGATGATTTTTGGGCAAAAAAAAAGAATCCTATCTTTTTTTGTTCTGTAAAAGTGACCTGGAGGTCTTTTTCCCATTTGGTGAGAAAAGGGGGGTTTTGATTGCGCATGAAGATCTAGTAAAGATTTGTATGAAAGTGACAAAGATTTCCATATCGGACCGTCCCCCAGACAGAGCTCCTCAAACGAGCCGAGGGTCCTCCAGAATAGATGTGGCTTGAGTAGTGTGCTTAGGAAATGTGGCAGTTTGAAAGCTTGCCAGTGGTCCAGGAACTGGAACCCTGAGCCCATAAGCAGGGCCCTGCTCGGGATGCAGCTGTTTGTGCAAAAAAAATATGATGCACGTAAGCGCTTCATGGGCGAGTGCATAGTAAATGATGGGTCGGATAGTCTCAAACTGAATGTGGGATGACCTATTATCGGTGTCATAGGAGAGAGAAAACTGTTGAGAAAAGATTGTTTATAAAACCTTTGAGATTGAGTCAAAATGGGTCCAATTAAGGGGTGGTGTGAGAAGTATAGGATTTGCCTGCCCAAGGAAGGCCTGAGATGGGTGCCTGTGCAGTGTCCTGTTCTAGAGAGACCCATAATTTATTGGCGCTATGCCTACACCAGTCAACCACTCTATTCACGTAGACTGCGGTATAATAATAATCCGGTTCTTGGAACCCTCTGCCTCCCTTGAGTGTCAGAAGTGCTCCGGCAAGTCGGGGAGGTTTACCCCACCTAAGTTAACAAAGGCGGATCTTACTGAATGAAAATATTTGAAGCACATTGCAGCTACCGAACCATGATAAGGCAAGATTGTTCCATCTTTCCAAATCTGTAGACAAGGAGGACAAAAGGGGCTGGAAAGTAAGTTTATATATGGAGTTCGGATTCGCTGGAATTTTTGTCCCTAAGTATTGTATACAGTGAGTGGCCCATCTAAAGGGGAATTTAGGAGGGCAGTATTTTCAATATAGAAAAGTGATGACAGAGAAGACCAGAGTAGTCCATTGGTCCTGCCTTTGTTTGTTTTTTTCCTTAACTTTTTTTTGTTTGGCTATACATCTAGGTTTGTCCTTTGCATGCTTGAAGCCATTACCTATTGACTATCTCACTACATTTGCTAGAAGTCTATTCCAAGCATCAACTACCTACTTTCTAAGATTAGTTTTGAACTTTCTTCCAGTTAGGTCATGTCCCTGTGTTCTTGATTTTGGTTTCATATTGAAAAAACTGCCCTCCTGAACCTTACTTACACCCGTGATGTTATTCATTTATCTCCCTTGATGTATTAAGTAGTTGATGCTTCAAATGGGCTCCCAGTAGAGGTATTTCAAGTATAGGAGGTTTAAAATCTTTATTTAGAAGAATCAGCATGACAGTACAGAAGTCAAAACATTTAGCCATAACCTAGATAAGAAGCGAGAAACTGCATTACTTTGCCAAGATTTATACATAGGACAAGGATCTATGAACTCTCTAAACCCAAAAAGGTGGTGGCCTGACAGCCTATCTCGCCTACATGACAGGTCATACCGATCCTCCCAGTTTTCATTATATTTTCTACAGGGGGGGAGGGTAAATTTGAACACTCTTATGACAAACGGCTCTATACTCTATACTTGGGCAAACTCAATGGAGCACTTGGTCTTTTTCTGCCATCTCTTTTATTTTCTGTTTCTATGTTAACAGTTTTAAATTTCCAGCAACATCCAAGCCTTACTTGCCAATATTGGATATATAAGAGCTTGTGAGACCATTTCCGCAAACCCTTATTGAGACTGGGACAGATGCTTCATGAGAGTGTAATATTTAGAGGTCAGTAGAAAAGCATTGAAGGCTAAAGCACCAGCTTCCAAGCTCAAGTAGGAATTTGCACAATAGAGAAACCTGACTTTGAAGGTTCTCAGGGTGCTTTATAAGACTACTGAAAATGTGTGCAGGCAGTGAGTGATTTAAAATCCAACATTTTTTTATTAATATGAACGTCACCCGCTTTAAAGCACAGGGCCTGATATTCTTGAATTTATTGAGTACAGCCTTCCTCCCAGGTACTGAATTACGGTGCTGATAATCCCCACCAACTGCTTTCAAGTTCCTGGGTAAGAGTTTTTATGTAATTACCTTAAAAAAAAAAAAAAAACTCAGGAGACTGTACTTTATGTACAATTTTTTTATGTTTGGCAGTGCTTTCACATAGTGCTGGTCAGGTATAGAGCATACTATGTGTGGGTTCGTTTTGACATCCACTTTAAGTAGGAAGAAAATATAAAAGCTCCTGCTTTTAACATTGGATTCATCCATGAAGCAGAACAAGATTCGTAGACAGGCTCTAAGATTGATATGCCAGGCATCTTCCAAATTTCCTGGTAAATTATATGATGCATATATCTATTTTAAAACCTATTTCCTGTGGGGCTGTGAATGTACATATATTTCAGAATTATAGTTTACTATAATTCCCTTACTGTGTCACACAAACAGGATGAGTGCCAATATTCTGGTTTCCTCCTCAGCTAGAGATCAGAGCACAGCGTGCAAAGTGGCAGTTGCGTTGTAAAGCAGCGTAGTGTTGGGTTTAATTCTTTTGGGCAGTGATTATTGAACTGTAAATGGTCACAGAGCACATCTGGAGGCACAAGTGGATCAGAGGAGAAAAAGCAGACTAAGAACAAAGGCAGGCGGCAAACACGTCATAAGTGGCAAGCCAAGGTGAGAGATACGTAGCTGGAAAATTAAGGTCACAGACGTGTGCTGGTTCATTAGCAGTAGGCAGACGGTGCTTGTTTGAGAACAAAGTAAAAGATTGGAAGAGTGACAAACTTTTAGGTTATTAAAGTGGAGTTTAACTGAATGCCCAGTAACATGTAGAGAAATTAAAAATATACTTTTGCTAGTTTGTTATTCAGTAGAAAAGTATTCCATGGTTTGACATGTAAATAAATACCTATTTGGGTGGTCCAGGAAGCTGATTGACAGTTCCTTTTTCCCCAGGCCCATTTTCAGACAGTTTCACTGCTTGAAGTACTTGCCAAGCAGTGTACTATCATACTCTGTTCTTGATTCTCTATAGGATTTAGTGATAAATGCAGCCCATGCTGTAAGCTGGCATTTTCTTCTTGTCTGAGCTAGGCTGTTGTGAGGGCTTAACTGGCATTATGGGAAGGGGAGGCAGTTGAATTAATCAAAATAAAGTAAAGTGAAACTTTATTTTTCCTTACTATTGTAAGGCTTTTATTATTGGCTGTATCTCTATTGGTGAGCTTTTCCATTACCTTCTGTCCGTAATCCCTGATTACCTTCTGTCCATGTCCCACCCTAGTTGTTACCATTTAGGATTTTAGGCTACACACCCACACACACGCTCTTGCTCTTAGACTTCCCCCTCAGGTCAACAGAGCAGAAAGGTGAGTTTTTTTAGTTTTTTTGTTTTTGTCACTAAAAACTTGACCAAGGTTCTAACTAATCATTATGCCACTCAAAACTAAAAAAAAAAGTTATGGGTGGAGTACTGCTTTAAAGTGTAAGCTTGCCTTTTCACCCTCAACACCCAAACCCCCTCTCCCTCGTAAATGCTGTACAGCTCCATGTGTGATGAACTGTCAGTGCCCATGCAGCTAGTGTAATGGTCCAGGGATTTGGTATCCCTGATCCTGATGGAATCACCCATGGAGGTATGTTAACCACTTAAGCCCCGGAGGATTTTCCTGCTAAACGACCAGGGGGTATTTTGCGATTCGGCACTGCGTGACTTTAACAGACAATTGCGCGGTCGTGCGACGCTGTATCTAAACAAATTTGGCGTCCTTTTTTTCCCACAAACAGAGCTTTCTTTTGGTGGTATTTGATCACCCGTGCGATTTTTACTTTTTGCGCTATAAACAAAAAAAGAGCGTACATTTTGCAAAAATAACAATATTTTTCACATTTTTTTATATGAAATTCCCCCAAAAAAAATGTAAAAATCAAAATTTTTTTAAATTTTTGGCCAATTTGTTTTATGCTACCTATGTTTGGTAAAAAAAATCGCAAAAAGCGTATTTTGATTGGTTTGCGCAAAAGTTATCGCGTTTACTAACAAAGGGAAAGATTTCTGTCATTTTTGGTGTTTTTTTTTTTTAACGTGTAATGGCGGCGATCTGCGATTTTTTTTTTTTTTTGCGGGACTGCGACATTGGGGCGGACAGATTGGACGCTTGACTGACATTTTTGACACTTTTGGGGTTACCAGTGACATTTCTACAGTAATCAGTGCTATATATATGCACTGTTACTGTAAAAATACACTGGTAGTGAAGGGGTTAACTTTATTTGGGAGGGAGGGGCTGTGTGTGTCCCTAGGGGCGTGCTTTCTACTGTGATTGGCTGTGGCTTGAGCTGTAAGGACACTGATCAACGGATCTACATACTAGATCCGAGTGATCAGTGTCTTTACAGCGAGGAGAATAACAGGTGGCTTGTTTACACAAGCTGCCTGACATTCTCCCTCTCCCCCGCCGATCGCCGAGTGACCGGCGGACATCGGGTCCGCTGGTCACACGTGCGGGGGGGTCCGTGACCGCGTCTCCGCGGGCGCGCGCTCGCTCCCCAGAGCCTCACAGGCGAGCGACGTAGACCTACGTCACTCTGCCTGTGAGGGGGCGACTGCCGCAGTAAATATACTGTGAGCAGTCGGCAAGCGGTTAAGCAGCAACCAGTTGGGGTAAGGAGGGTGTTGGATGTTCACTTTTTTTATTTTTTCTGAAAAGATAAATTGACATTTTAAGGCCAATTCAATTGAACCCCCCCCCCCAAAAAAAAAAATAAATAAATAATAATAATAGATAGACAGATCTCTCTCTCTCTCTCTCTCTCTCACTCTCACTCTCACTCTCACTCTATCTTTCCCAGCATTGAGAGTAAATATTTAATAATATTCACATTGTGACATGTATGCACAGTTCTGTCTGCCTGTTAATAAAACTGTAGAAAATTTCTGATTTTTAACTTGCACCTACAGGTAAGCTTATAATAAGTTCTACCGGTAGGTAACATTGAGCACCTGAAGTAAGGGCTAAAACTTGTCTGTCAGTAACACGAAAATAAATGAAACACCACAAACTGTCATTTTGTCTTGCAAGAATGGTCTTTTTCTGGCAAGAACCATCTTTTATAAATCCATGTTGGTTATTACTAAAGATCATAATCAAATCAGCAAATTCTTGAATAAGGTTCCTTCTCATTCCTTCCCATAGTTTACATACTAACGATGTTAGGCTGACAGCCTCAGGTCTGTAGTATCTAGGTACTGTATATATCTTGGCCCTTTTTTTTTTTGAATATTGGGACCAAGTTTGCTTTTCCACAAACTGCTGGTACCATTCCAGATTGTAAGCCATCCCTAAAATTTAGAAATAATGGTTTAACTATAGCACAGCTAAAGGCTAACACACGCTGCTGGCTTCTGTCAGACTGGCTGACATACACATGGGCCGAATGTTGACCAGTTTTTATTGAACTGACTGATGTCTCTCCTGACATTCGGCCCTTTGTGTACTAGGCATCAGTTTTGTGAGCACTCTGGTGTAAGCCATCTGGTGCTGGTGATGTATTCACATTTTATAAATCTAGCTTGAACACCGCTTTCTGTCAGCCACAATTGTGCATTCAATACAATGTTATTAACCTTACTGTCTTGTTTATTATACCCCTCCTTTATATCTATATACACTGAGAAGAACTTCCCCCGGTCATCTCCTGTGGGGCCAATATGTTCTGAACTCCTCTTTTTACTATTTAATATATTTGAAGACAAAAATGTACTCTCCTGAGCAATGTGTCTCCTGTAATCTTTGAGAAGAAAACCTTATTTGTAGCAAGAAAAGCAATATTTCATCTGGATGCAACTTGTTTCAATTAGTATTGCAATAACAATACTGTGCATACATTGCATTATGTTCTTATTCTTTCTTTGATTCGTTTGATGTGTATCACTGATATAGCACACACAGAACATGCAGAAAGCCAAGAACAGAATGCTTATTTTAGAGTTTTTGCTTGGTTTGTCAGATAACAGTCCTGCTTTCAGCAACCAAAGCTGATCCTGTGTCCTTCAAGTGAAACTAGAGCCAGTTCTTCCTGTCTTTAATGGATTTTCAGTTGTATAAAGCACAGTTCTGTCACTAAAACACCAGTGAGCAAATTGGACAGTAGGCCTTTGTTATGTGAAACCAGGCTGGATTTATTGGAATTGATAGGGAGGGAGGGATATTTTAGTGTAATACCATTTGTATGTTATTTAGAACGGAAGGCTAAACCTTTATTTAAATCTAGTTAGGGTGAAAGGGGATTAGAACATCTGTCTGGTTTTTATTGGTATCAAACAGTGGGAAAATATTCCCAGGACAGAAGGTATAAAGTACCCCCCAACGTTTATTCAGTAACAAAATTGAAACCGTTTATTGGACTCATAACATAAAAGAAAACGAACATTAAAAAATGTATCAAACCTCCACCTGTCACCAAATAACAACATTGGTATTGGCTAAAAGAAAAAAGCACACAACTAGCGATGAGCGCCTCTATTTGATTATGGGAATTAGCTAACTTCATTCCTGATTGGGATATAAATCATGTAGCCAGCTCACAGCAATAACTGAATTTATCATACAGATTAGTAGCATGATTGCATCCCATCTGGGTCATGACAGTTCCATAAACACAGGTACTTGTTTAGGGAGGTGATGGAACGATAATTTGTAAGACAGGAAGTGCAGTAAAAGAAGTTGATTAAATTCAATGTTTGTAGTAAGGTATTAATAGCCTTCTCTAGGGATGTAAAAGATTCTGCAGGGAGTGGATGGGATATCTGTGAAAAGGGGTAATTAGTTCAAGAAGAAATAGCTCTGTATATGGTTTCACTGAGCTCTGTGAGAGCTGCAAAGTTCTGAGTGTGTCTCCAGATTGAGCAAACATTGATAGTGACCGTGCTGAATATGGTGGGTGTTTTGGCAAGGAGTCCGTAGGTGGTGCACTTATTCCTCGTTTCCACTGAGCGAATTGGTTTGAGTCGGTTCGGTACGGTAAGCTATTTAGTGCTTCCATTATGAAAGTGGCCCATACAACCGAACCAAACCGCACCATTCCTGGTCCTCCTTCAGATGTAGGGCCAAAGGAAATGGTACGGTACTGCTAGGACAGAGCTACTGGCATCACACGATACATTCCACTGATTGGCGGACAGGAAAACCTCAATGCTCACGTCAAAAGGCATTTGGTGTAAACCCCACATGGCCCCTGGCAGTCCGACTTGCAGTGGAAACGCTAACCTAAATAGGCCGGACCATTCTAACCCTTCCAAACTGTACCGACCCGAACCGTTCCACCAAGTGGAAACGAGGCATTGGTTATCTGGGCATCCACAGATGAAAGTAAAATCATGATTATCTTCCTGTACTCCTCTCAGCTGTGTGCACAAGCAGTTTCTACCTGTCAGCATCGTGTTTCCTGGTCAGTGGATTCCTCAGTGGATTCCTCTGCTATCCTCGCTGACCTGTTGTGTTCCTTGGCGATCTTCTGCCTCTATGATCCATAACGCAAATTCCCCCCCCCCCGAACAGCAGGCGAAACGTGTCAGCCATGGGATGCAGCACCCACAGCCTGTGACAATGCTCCGATCACAGGGGGGAGGACAGATGGAACTGGCAGCTCTTGGAATCCAGAGAGTGGATCATAGAGCTGGAAGATCGCCAATTAACACAGCAGGTCAGCGAGGATAGTCAAGAAATCCAGTGACTAGGAATCACAAGGCTGACATATAGAGACTGCTTGTGCACATAGCTGAGAGGAGTACAGAAAGCTATGTGAAAATCAGCGCAACTCCAACCTAAACTGAAAATGCTACATAAGGCTGCAATCACTACGTAATGCTTTCACTGCATACAATATCCAAATGCCACTTAACATCAGCGCTGCACCAAAATATTCTATAAGTGTCTATAGTTGATTTATAAGTGTATATAACTCCTCAACAAAGGTTCTAGAAGGTCAACAATGATGAGTTGAATGAAAATATAATAAATTATTAAATCAAGTTAAATAAAAATATATAAATTCATGTATCTACATGTGATAAGTCAAGAAGTCCATAATGTGCAAAATGGCAAAAATGTGCATAAAACGTGCAATATAAAAGTGCTAGTGATGTTGAACTTCTTCCAAAGAAAAGTGCTTGTGCTTTCCGCCACCTCCACTGAAAAAAAGATGGCCACTCCTGCTCTGACCCCTGTATTACCAGCGGGTCAGAACCAGCAGTTCCCCTCTAGGGATAAAAGGCAATCTTGATACCAGTAGACTTGAAAGCAACCAAGGAAAAACTATCCTCTCCCTCTATCTGTATACCTCTTGGTTATTGTCTATATAGATGTGGGAAAGATAAAGGACAGAATCTAGTGCTCTCCGTTTAAAAGTGTATTAAGAAAAACACAGGGATGTCACACTTACATACAAGGCATATACCGCTGTGCAAGCTGGAAATGCAGGATGTCCTTAACAGGGATGGCCGTGAAGTACATCGGATAGAAGGCTCCACCCCCCCCCCTGTACGCGTTGCATCACACGTTGACTTCTTCAGTGGGAGTTGAGTCAGCCTTGTCATTCCGACTTTTAAATGGACCGCGGCATCCATCCTGGGACCTTTTTTGTTGAGGTTTTATATACACTTTTATAGATCAACTATAGACACTTCTAGTATATTTTGGTGCAGCACTAATGTTAAGTGGAGTACAGGAAGATAATCATGATTTTTACTTTCATGTGTGGATGCCCAGATAACAAAGTGGGCACCACCTATACTCTATTACACAGCTGTCACTGCACCACCTACGGTCTCCTTTCCAACACACCCACCATACACAGTACGGTCACTATCAGCGTTCGCTCAATCTAGAGACACACCCAGAACTTTGCAGCTTTCACAGAGCTCAGTGAGGCCATATACAGAGCTAATTACACCTTTTCACGGATATCTACTACATCTGAGACCCTGTGGAATCTTTAACATCCCTAGAGAAGGCTATTAATACCTTACTACAAACATTGAATTTAATCAACTTATTTTACCGCACTTCCTGTCTCTTACAAGTAATCATTCCATCACCTCCTTAAACAAGTACCTGTGTTTGTGGAACTGTCATGACCCAGATGGGATGCAATCATGCTACTAATCTGTATGATGAATTTCAGTTATTGCTGTGAGCTGGCTACATGATTTATATCCCAATCAGGAATGAAGATAGCTAATTCCCATAATCAAATCAAGGAGCTCATGGGCTAGGTGTGCTTTTTTTCTTTTAGCTAATAATGTTGTTATTTGGTGACAGGTGGAGATTTGATACATTTATAATGTTTGTTTTCTATTATATTCTGAAGAGCCGGTTCACACTACCACGACCAGAAAGTCGCCCCGTGACTTGAAGAGACTTGTTTAGAGACTTGGAAGAGACTTGTGCACTACTTTGTAGAGACAGGCGACTTTGTCTGTGGGGAATGCCTGGCTAATCTCTTTCTTCTTCCTGGAAAGTCTGATAACAAGTCGCTTCAATTAAGATAAGGAGGCGACTCCCATTGAAGTATATGGGACAGTCGGATCACAGGTCGCCTCAAAGTAGTACAGGACCCTTTTCTGAAGTCGGAGCGACTTCAGTAGTGCCAATTAAGACGACACTGATTGATTAACATTGCTTTTGTTATGTCAAGCGACCTGGGGCAACACAAGTCGCCTCACAAGTCGTGCTAGTGTGAATGGGCTCTTAGTCCAATAAACTGTTTCAATTTTTACTGGATAAACGTCTGGGGTCACTCTCTATACCTTCTGTCCTGGGAATATTTTCCCACTGTTTTGATACAGTTTATTTTCTGGTATGTAGACCCACCCCCGCAGTAAGGGGAATGACGGGTGCTGAAAAAGTTCCACAGGGATTCCCCTTTACAAGGGTAAGTCACCTCTTTGCTGCTATAGTATATTGCAGGTTTTTATTGGTATATTAAATTTATAACCGTGCTAATGTGCAAACAGGCTGCAGCTTATAGTGAGACAATGCCAAAAAATATACAACAATAAAGAAGCTGCACTCAGAATTTCTAGATACATTTATTTGTATTTTGTCACACTATGTGAAAAATGTGTAAATCCAACTGAATTAATATTACAAAAAACAATAATAATCAATGAATAGTTTAATAATACTGGTCCCAAAAACTTGTGACAAAGAATAAGGAATAAAAAAATTAATAAAAAATTGCTGAAGAATAAAGTGCAAAAAATGAATCGTCCTCCACCACGGTGCAACAGTCACCAAAGCATGCCAATGCCCTTACCAGATACCGGTAAGTAATGTGCCCATCAAGCAGACATTACAAAGGGTCCAGGAAGCAATTCGTGCAGAGGGTCCAGGCAGCAAAGAGACACCAAAGGGACAAACACTGTACTAGAGAGCAGTTGACACACTCATGCCTCACTCAGATCACCGGTCCAGGATGTCACCATAAAAAACAAAGGTATCTCCATAGTGCAAATTGTATAAAAAACGTTATTGTATTAAAAGAATATCACTCACATGTACGCAGAATAAGATCGCTAAAACACAAGCAAAGCCGGCCGACTTCCATATCGGCCCATCCTTCCAGGTTTGCGTCGTGACGTCCGCACGCCGGTCCCGACGTGTTTCGTCACAGCTGTTGTCTTCCTGGGTCAGGAACAGTAGAAGGGCAGTAGGAGTGTGCATCCTGAGACAGTAACTTAATTTCTCTTTCTGAAGAGGAAATTAAATATTGCTAAATAAGAAATTGCGCTCAACTAAAACACTTGTGCAAAAATAAAGACCTTATATATAAAGGCAGGAAAAAAGTGCAAATTATAGTGCAATAATAAGCATAAAGCATGAACAATAATATTTAAACTTATGCAATCATAAGTCCATTAAACATATAAAGCAAATAACTTAATTAAATATATAGTCCATAGTGATGGCAATGAATGTCCAAAATATAAGGAAATTGATGGTGATAATAGTGACAGAACTTGATAAATTGTATACACCTCCACCAAAAATGCAGGAACACCTGGTGTGCAATCAAGGCTTACCGGATGGAATGGACCCCTTAAGTTACAGGGGGTCAATGAAAGCAGATATAGGACACCAGAGATATGGACACCCGATACCAGGACATGCACCAATTCCAATATACTTCCAATGAGCTTCAAGTAAATCTTCCTTAAGTTTCACTAGACCTCCAAGCAGTGGCCCCACAACAGAGCCTCAAATGTCTGTAATTATGTCCCTCTGAATCTCACTGGGATGGCCTTCCTCTGGATGTACTTGGACCCAAATGGACTCCTCTGCAGATATCTATTAATCCTGTATAACCTCAGCAACTGGCTGTCTGGCACCCTGTGGTGGGTGGCTGGCACCCTGTGGTGGGTGGGTGGCTGGTACAGGGCCTGTGGGTGGCTGGCTGGTACAGTGCCTGTGGCTGGCTGGTACAGGGCCTGTGGGTGGCTGGCTGGCTTACTGGTACAGTGCCTGTGGCTGGCTGGCTGGTACAGGGCCTGTGGGTGGCTGGCTGGCACCAAGCTTCTGTGAGTGGGTGGGTGTATGGCTGTGATACACTCCCGCGAGACTAGTCCTGACTCCAGACGAGTCTGTCCAAGGCGAGGGAGGTGGCCTAAGAAGGCAGAATGACGTCACGAAAATATCGGTAATACATATATATATTGGGAAAAGTTGACATCGGCCCTCCGATAATCGGCTTTGCCGATAATTGGTCGATCCCTACTACAGAGGAGAGTTTTTGTTTTTCCCATAGGATACCACGGCCCATGTTGAGATATATCCCTAGTGCTGTCGACCCTTGTGGTCTTTATTTCTGGTAAGCCGGTTATATGAGCCGTGGTGGAATCTTCACGTTTCTACGCTTTCAGTCCATTAGTCAATTATATGGTCGGAAATTCACCTAGTCACTATTTATTGTACTATTACTGATGTTTACTTTAAACAAGAGCTTTGGTCTCCTGGCTCTATGGTGTTATATTTACTTTTCAATTTTTTTTCTGCTACTATGCATTGATAATATATATGTAAATGTTTATATTATCTCACAATTAGCCCAACTTAGTTTTTTGCTTATGTTTGTTTAGTGTATATATCACTTTTAATTTGCTGCTTCGTATTCCTTATTTAGCGCAGTTTATTTTAAGTGATTATTCTCAAATTAGCACGTTAGTTGACATCAGGCTTTCTGTATTTGTGATGCAGGAATGGGTTGTTCCATTATAACTAGCAGGTGTGATTCAAAATCACCATATTACTGACAAAATTAATCAGGTAAACTGATACACTACAGCAGTGCCTAGATGAAAACCTGTGCTAAGGCAGGCTGCAATCCCTGTTTTGCATCTCTTTTTTTGGGCCCAGAATACCTTGAGCGTAGATATACATTTTCACATGCTTGCTCTGTAATTGTTATATCATTACCTTATACATATACTGTATATATAGGTGTGCCCTCTAGTGGCTTGTAACATGCTGCAGTTAACATCTCTGCTGAACAACTGATAGCAGTAATAGTTTTCTGTACTGTGTGAACTGATGTGGAAAAAGCGTTTCCCCGAGATTAGGCATCTTTAGGCTAAATACCTAATAGGTTTTTTCTAATGGTAGGAGTAGAAAAAAATTGGACTTAAACCGGATGCTTGGTGTACAAAGGTAATAGCAGGTTACAAACAATATGATTGAAAATCAAATTTAAAACAAGACTTTTAAAACATTAGACTGGATTTCATGCAAGGACTGTAAACTCCATGGAAACTCCCAAGAGGAATTGTAGAAGGATGCACACTGATGACCTCGGTCCCACCAGACTAAATGCATCAGGTTGAAATATGTTATAGATGAAAGATTCTCTGGTGGGGACTTGCAGCGTTTTTTGGTTGTTTGATTAAAATTTGGTGTGATATGTGTGCGTCCTTCTTGTTTCCTGACAATTTTGAATTGGTTTATTAGCAAAAGGAAAGCGTTTTTCCTCTTACAAGATTTAGGTTTTCGTGTAAAATGCCTTATAATGAGCCCCTCTTTCACTGTTTTACCATGTAAGGTTGGGCAGGCACAGAGTAATGTTGCATCTTTGTTCTTTCCTAGGAGTTCATCTGCACCAATATTTCACTGATCACGATGAAATTTATGATCACACAAGTAGTAATAAAACATGATAGTTTGCATCATATG
Organism: Pelophylax lessonae; assembly: GCF_965119305.1. Lineage (NCBI taxonomy): Eukaryota > Metazoa > Chordata > Amphibia > Anura > Ranidae > Pelophylax > Pelophylax lessonae. The sequence goes on from NC_138772.1 coordinate 451,790,459, forward strand.
TTACTTAAGTGACATAGCATACGTTTAATCTATCCTATAACACCATATTCTAACATAAATCCTCATAATTACTTCTCTTGCTAAAATGGTTTTGTAGGCAGCCTCAATTTAAATATACCTACAGAAAGATAGCAAAATGCCAAAAACATACACACCGTACCATAAATGGTATGTAATCTTGGTATGCCAACTACACTCAACATTTCTTGTGTGGGTGTCATGCAGTCAGTAAATGAAAGAAAAACCGTCCATCACACCTATATGAATGAATGTCCTATTCCAAGACCAATGCCATTAATACAGAGTTGCCTCTATTACCATTTGTGGTTATGGGCACCCCCACACTTCTTAGGAAGGCTTTTCACAAAACCATGAACTGTCTCTGGGAATTTATGTTCATTCAGCAATTTGTGAGAACAGGTACTGATGTTGGATGAGGGGACCTGACTTGGAATCTGCATTCCAATTTATCCCAAAGGTATTCAGTGAGGGTAAAATCGAGACTCTGTGCTGGCCACTTGAGTTCCCCCACATCAAACTGGTCAAACCATGTCTTTATAGATCTCACTTTTTGTGTACATAGGTAGTCCTGCTAGAACAGAAAAGTATGTTCCCTATTGCCATAATGTTGGAAATGCACTATTGTCTGAAAGGTCTTAGTATTGCATACTGTAGCATTAACTATATCTTCACTGGAAACACCTTAACTCAATAATTTAGAGGACAAGAACCCTCAATGATGAAAGGGGGGATGGCCTCTGTGGTCATACAGGGGGTGCTACACTGACACTGGGGCAGCTCTTCTGGAGAGTAGAAGCAACTCCAACTAATAGGACAAGAAAGGGAGAAAGCGCCTCTAAGTGCAGCATAGACTACCTGTATTGGCACACGAAGATGTAAAGCTTACAGAATAGACGTGTATGGCAGGCACATAACAGCATCACTCGGGGTCCATTCCTGATCTGTGGCTTCATCTCCCTTGTCTGTCCAGCAGGGGGGTGGTGGAATATGAGAGCCCAAACAGGGAAAGTACTTCTGTCAGAGGCCACGGGGGAATGCACGCCTCACTCGTGGCACGGGGCGTAGTGATGTCAGGGGGTTAGAAATGTGTGATGGTCAGGTGCTCATAAAACATGCTTCAATGTGGCTTTGCTGCTGATACCTCTGTTTTTAATGAAAGCTGTCCTTTTTAGTTTGATTGCATATTTGTGGTAGACGTAGTTTTGAACTTTCTGCTTCTTTAATAAATAAACTCTATTAAAACTGTTTTACTTTACTCGCAGTCAGATATCTCCTGGTTTCTTACTGTGCAGCCATGGTCGTTGCTATATCTATATTATTTGGTTATGCACAGCCTGTTCAGAACAAGTGCATGAAATCATTAGAAAAGGCCCACCTGATTTTTTTTCCTTTGACCTCAAACGCACTTTAAAAAATTGAATGTAGAGATTATGATCAGACTTCTATTACACTCACACACAACTTTCTGAAATTGCTCTTATTAGAACAAATAGGTTGGTTTTATAGGAATTTTGATGATCTAGGTAAATACTGATTACAAGGCTTAAACAAATTGCTAACATAAATTTAACAAGATAGCTAGATATTTTCATGGCTTTTTTTAAAGGTATTTTAAGGTCTATATAAAATGCTCAGTGTTTTGTGCATTAGAACTAAACTGTATTTTATTTTCTTTAATCACGAGTTCAGTAATTATTTGATCAAAGTTACTTCGCTGATTCTCCTGACAGCTGTTCCCTCCCTTGGGAGATTTTCTGAGTTGATATTTGCAGGCAGACTTCCCTGTTCTACAGACCGCCTCTCTTGTAGCTCTCCTTCGCCCAGTCCTGTTGTGTTCTTGTCCAATATATTTAATTATGGTGGTTCACTTGTAAAGTACACATAAATTGGGAATATAAAACTATCACATTATTTTAAAACTTGAATTTAGCCTGTTGCCTCCGGCGTAACACATATGTACGGCAGCATAGGAATGGGCTTTTAATGCCCACATGCCACACATATGCATCACTAGGTGGCTGATGTTTCTGTGCTCTGAGATCTTGGTCTCCACTAATGATCAGTAACTGGCGGGAATGATTCCTGATCATTTGACGATCCTTCCTGCCCCGGGCGTTTTATAAGAACCAAGGGGTGGGCAGGAAGGGGTTACAACTAGGGTTGCCACCTCATCCCTTTAAACCAGGACACAAATTAATTACACAGGTTCTGTGGCTGATTAAGGTGGTAATTATACTCACTTGGTGCCTTATGTGCATTATATCAGCCTCAGAACCTGAGTAATTAATATGTGTCCTGGATTAAAGGGATGAGGTGGCAACCCTAGTTACAACCCCAGTGGACCAAGTGTATAGCACTTGGTCCGGTTCTGTTTGGTGGCCCTGTTGCAGAGTAAATTCACTTCCTTTATTTCTGTTAATGCTGGCTGAAGCTCCACCTCAGTCTATGGGCTCAGTTTATGGGTGTTCCTGTGGGAGTAGATATGGCCGGTATGGAACCCCTGCTTCTCTCTAAGCTGATTTGTTCTTTTACAGCTATGCATTGATTGCCCAAACAGCGCTGATTGTTTATTCATAATAAAAGATCAGTCAGTGCTGTGGCTCTCTATGATCTTTCTGCATGTACCCTGAATGTTTAGAAGCAGCTGCAGATTGATCACACAACCCCATTGTGCTGAGTGATTTTTCACTTTTAGAAATGAACATTCAGTGCTGTCAGGGCTGGCACCATAGTATGACACAGCCCAGCAGCCCTAATCATTCACTTTTAAAAGATAAAGATCACTTGGCACTGCAGGGATCTGTGATCTATCAGCAGAGGCTGTGTATGTGCTAACTGTATCAAAGCAGTGCACTGAACGGTTTTCCTTTTTTTTTTTTTTATCTTGAGTTTGTCCTAAAAAAGTAGCAGTGTGGTCAGTAGTCACAGCTTTTCTTGGGTTGTCTCTAGGTTTTCCAAATATTTGTAACCCCATTAGTTGTCTCCTGGGTATCTTGGAAGACCTTCACATAGAGTTCCATGCCAAATGCTTTCTACAAATCTCTTTTTATATGCTAGGAAATCTATCATCTTGGTATGGAAGTCAGTAATGCGAAAAGATCAGCTGTAGGGAGACCACATGCAATACGTTGTATTTTCATTTGTCGATTTTTATTTTTTATTTTTCAGTAAAATGTATATATTTTTAATGAGTTGCTATTCCTTTGAGATTTTTGGGCACATTAAAATCCCCATCTTCCTCGTCTGCAGGGTTTTTTCCTTGTCAGACTTGGTTATTTGTAGAGAGACCACATGCAATACTTGCAACCATTCCATTGACATCTACCTGCCATAATTTGAGCACAATTTACAAAGTTCAGATCCTGAAATGTAATTTGGCTGGTCAGTTTTACTTTTGGAATCTGGGGATTGGGTGAAATAGGACCTGGCAAGCTGGAAGGACATGTATGAGTAGATTTGGGTTCTGGCATAAATATATCAGAATTTGCTTGCAGGCTCTGTCCTGAGCTACATCGCCAACCTCGTCTAAAAATACCAACCACACTGTTCACTTTGCTCCTGCTCCCTAACTTCTTTGTCACCTCCTCCCATGCTCGCCTCCAGGACATACCCCAACACCTACCTCAGTCTGTTCAACTATCTCCTACTTTGTCTACTGAGGACCCATTTCTTCAAGGAGACCTATCCTACATCTAAAAAATAAACTGTACTTTTACTTTTTTCATTAGCTCATCCCTAACAGTTATTACCTTTTTTGTATCACTGGACCATCCTTTTTAAATTGTAAGCTTTGGGGAGCAAGACCTTCTGATCCCTATTGAATTGTATTGCAACTGTACTGTGTCCCTCCGGTTTTTAAAAGCACTGTTCAAACTTATAATAATGCTCTTGGGAAGTAAATACAGTGTTGAGGTGTGTGTATTTTGATGTTGGATGAACTCTGCTCTCATAGAGGAGTGGAAATAATGAATGCATGTCTAAAAGTCATGAAAGGCCTTCCATTTATACTGAAACTGAAGGGTTTATACTCAGTATTGTGGTTATAGTGCCATTTATCGCATTTCAGTATATGTTTTATATAAGGTTCTATAAACACTAAATTGGAAAAAAGTATCAGTGCTAAATTCTAGTTAATTTTTTTTACGGAATTTTATAGTGCGTTTTTAGACCTTTGCGGTTTGGTCAATGTGCTTTCTATAGAACAGGGATGTCCAAACTTTTGACCTTCCTAGGCCACATTGGAAGAAGAGGAAATGTTGGGACACACATAAAATACACTAACAATAAGTATAGCTGATGAGCAGAAAAAGTTGGGCAGATCACAAGTTTAACGATCGTGTAAAAGATAATGTTCCTGTCTGAGTAAGGCCCCTTTCACACCGGCTTTCCGCTATCCGATCCGCCTGTCAGTTTTTCAGGCGGACTGGATCAGATGCTCCATGTAGCCCTATGGAGCAGCGGATGTCAGTGGAGACCTCTCCGCTGACACCCGCTGCTATCCGATTTGATCCTGTCCGTGAAATCCAGACGGATGGAAACCCTATTTTCCATCCCTCTGGAAGATCAGATAGGATCGGATGAAAATGGACAGGCGGTCCGTTCTCATCCGATCTCCCCATAGAGGAGAGCGGGGCTCTGACTGCTTCATCTCTACACAGTGAGCGGAGACAGAGCTATCATCTGCCTGCTCAGCGGGGATCGATGGATCAATCCCCTGCTGAGCAGAACGGACTCCGTTGGGTGCACCGCCCGTGTGAAAGGAGCCTAACCAAACTTAATTTTTAAAAAATATTTTTTATTATAAAAAGTAAGATGGCAACATAAAAAGGAATGTGATATTTGACATTTGTTTTTTTTATAAACGAACGCATCAATATCTGGTTTGATGGATGTATTAGCAATTCTCAATGAATTCTCAAGGTGTTCCTCAGATATTTTGGGTTCTAATTTTGCCCTTTGTGTGCTTCATCCTTGAATATAGTTTCTCTCAAATATAGGTGCTGCTGAAAACTGATGACATGAATAAGGCGTGATTGTAAAAAGTGGGACATTTTTCTTTGGGAAGATGAAAGTCAAGTAAAGTCTGTCACATTTTTTTTCGGCTGCATGTGTTCGTTAGGTGTAAACGCATCTTTACAAAAAAAAATCCCCCAAACCAAGAACGAAACAACATTTTTACATGCGTTTACGATTTAATTTTGGCCGTATTCATAGCCGTCTTGGGCCCCATGGGTTGCAGGTGTGACACCCCTGCTATAGAACCTGATTTTGAAGACCCATCAGGCCTTTGAATGATTTTACATGCAAAAATATTGAAAGTCCCCCCCTCAAAGTAAGCAACGGCAATATTTTTTGGTTGGCTGCACATATAATATTGTGCTAAAATATTTGTCTGCCATAAACTAAAATTCCATCGATGTTGGAGACAGTGGCGATTATACAAATTGTAATAGCAGACATTTTAAGGTGAGATATGAGGTTTAATCTGTAGGTGCCACTGGGTGACAGAATCTGAGATCACAGCTGTGGATCTCAGTAAAATAAAATGAAATGATAAAATTAGGAGACCCATTTTTGTGTAACACAATTTTCTCGCAGATCTAAAATGTTGGTTTTGCCTTTCCTACCCCTTTGAAGACCTCTACAGTGAACAAAATGCTAATTTTATGTTTGTCAGAATCCTAAAAGAATATTTCCTTCCTCTTGGTTAGAGTCGGACAGATGTCTTTAGAATGGCTTCCATTCATGAAAGGAAACATACCCCTTCATTGTTTTTCATCATCCGCTCTGCAGATTTTATATTTTTGTGGCGTGGGAGCTGAAATACAAGTTAAAGAAACTGACTTTTGCTTCCAGTATGACTTGCACAGGCAGAGCTCTCTACGGTACATGTTTGGAAAGGACACAGACCTCTCTTTGAAACATTTTGGCTTGATTTAATTATTCAGCTTTTGTTCATTATTTTCCTCTCCCGTTTGCTTTACCAAATCCAAAAGTGTCTTATAAAAGAAACAATCAAGTAAAATAATTTTAGTTATTTATTCATCTACATAATTTGTTAAAGCATTACTTCAGTAAATGGAAAGTGAGATTTGAATATCGACACAGATGATTTGTAGGCAATGCTAATATGTGCTAATGAGTAACCGTGTTTAGCTGCTGGCCAGCTCCACACATCAATGTGTGTACAGTCATTCAACAGGTGAATTTTAAGTCCATTTCTATTTTTTTTTCTTTGGAGAACCTTCAATTATTTGACCTATCAGTATTAATTGGCAAGCGGTGATAAGGGTATTTGTCTATATTAGTGGTAACCTTACCGCTTGACTTAGATTTGCGAAGTCTGTATACCCATCACAAACTTTGCCAAGTCCAAGAGCTATCAGCTATGAAATGCTTCTTGTGTATCAACCATATACTTCTATACCACACAGCTCTCCATCCAATAAGCTGTACTTTCAGTGCACTATCTTCTCTCTCCCAACATGACAATAATACATTGCGTTCTTCAAAATGTTCTTGGAATCCACAGAAGCCTTTATCTGCCTGTTTTTATCTTCTGTCAACTATTGTCACATGACGCTTGAGAGAAAACCGTGTTCCTTGGCTTTATATACTAAATATTTTGCAGTTGATTTAGTTACGCAGTGCTCTACATATACTATATTACCAAAAGTATTGGGGTGCCTGACTTTACACGCACATGAACTTTAATGGCATCCCAGTCTTAGTCCGTAGGATGCAATATTGAGTTGGCCCAATCTTTGCAGCAAAAACCGTTTCAACTCTTCTGGTAAAGCTGTCCACAAGGTTTAGGAGTGTGACTATGGGAATGTTTACCATTCTTCCAGAAGTGTATTTGTGAGGTCAGGCACTGATGTGGATGAGAAGGACTGGCTCGCAGTCTCCACTCAAATGAATCTCAAAGCTGTTCTATCAGGGTGAGGCCAATCAAGTTCCTCCACCCCAAATTTTCTCATCCATATCTTTATGGACCTTGTTCCTGCATGCAGTCATGTTGGAACAGGAAGGGACCATCCCCAAACTTTTCAGACAAAGTTGGGAGCTAGAAATTGTCCAAAATGTTGGCTGACGCCTTAAGAGTTTCCATCACTGGAACTATGGGGCCAAGCCCCTAAATACCGGAGGGATCTTGGGAACTACCATGCGTGTTCACAAATAAGTATAAGGGCCAGCTGCTGACACTGAGCACAATCCCATATGCATGTGCTAAATACAGTCAAAGAAAAAAAAGTGCCGCACTACACCATCCATGCAAAAAAATTTAAAATCTAAAAATATATTCTGTGAATGTATGCAATAAGTAAATAAATAGATACAAACAAAATACAAATAATTTGATTACGTGAAAGCTATTTTCATGCAATAATACAATATATCAAAGTGAAGTTAATAAAATATTTGTGAGAGCGTGAGTCCATCAACAAAGAAACCAAATAGGACTTCTTGATTTGGATTTTCCATGCAGTAGTGCTCCAAAACCTTAAACCAATGCATCACCACCCTCATGCCCCCCCCCCCCCCCCAGTGGTATTCTCCTTACCTCAGGGAGTGTGACCTAATAATTAAGTAGGGTCAAACTGCATTTGTGAGCCTCTCCTGGGCTTAATTAAAATGTATCAGTATCTCCCTGCATCTATATTCTTTCAATTACCCCGCCAGTAGGAGTCATCAAGGTGTATGTGGTTAAAAAAAAAGCTCCGATAGTGCTTTCAAGTGGATCAAGCCAAAAACCTGAAAAACAACCCCAGACCATAATCCCCCACCCCCCCCCCCCAATCCCCATCAAAAGATTTGGACCAGTACATGAAGCAAGGTCCATAAAGACATGGATGAGCAAGTTTGGGGTTGAGGGACCTGACTGGCCTGCACAGAATCCTGACCTCAACCCGATAGAACACCTTTGGGGTGAGTTAGAGCGGAGACTGAGCCAGGCCTTCTCATCCACATCAGTGCCTGGCCTGACAAATGAGATTCTGGAAGAATGGTCAAATGGTCATGGCTATTTACTTATTATCTGTGTAGTGCTGGCTTTCACGTTATGTACTGCGTGGCATCTACAACCTGGAAAGGAGCTTGGACTTTACCCATCAGGCGCTGGCAGGGGTCAGCATAGAGGAGGGAGGAATAGAGGAGACGCAAGCAGCAGAGGTACGCAGCTGGGTGACTGTTAGGAATGTTAGGGGGAGGAGAGTCAGGGAGGCCAGTCCTGAGTTGGTACACCCTAACATGTTTGCCGAGTTGCAGGTTGAGGGGGATATCAACTCAGGGGTGGCAGAGCTGGAGCATGCACCCTCCCCCAGCTGCCAGGGGAGGGACGGCTCCAGGAAGAAGGGGGGCCGTAACTCAGGAAAGGTTAGAAAGGTTGTGGTAGTTGGGGACTCAATTATCAAAGGACAGAGAGGGCAATCTGTAAAAAAGATCTCGTGAACCGAACAGTTTGTTGTTTACCGGGCGCCCGAGTTCGGCACATCGCAGATCTGGCAGACAGATTGTTGGGCGGGGCTGGGGATGACCCAGCGGTCATGGTGCATGTGGGCACTAATGACAAAGTTAAAGGTAGGTGGAGGATCCTTAAGAACGATTTCAGGGACTTAGGTAATAGATTGAGGAAAAGGACCTCCAAGGTGGTTTTCTCTGAAATACTGCCTGTACCTCAAGCCACACAGGAGAGGCAGAAGGAGATTAGGGAAGTTAACAAGTGGCTGAGGAATTGGTGTAGGAAGGAGGGGTTTGGGTTCCTGGAGAATTGGGCTGACTTCTCAGTCGGCTACCGGCTCTTTAGTAAGGATGGGCTGCACCTTAATGGGGACGGTACAGCTCTTTTGGGGAGAAAGATGGCCACCGAGTTGGAGGGGCTTTTAAACTAGGAGACGGGGGGGAGGGCTCAGAAGTAGAATCAGTCAGGAGGGAGCAGAGGACTGAAGGCAGTTGTAGGGTCAGCAGCGACATTAGGTCAACAACATCAATTGGCGGGTCTGTGCGGGAAAACAGCAGACCAAACAAAAATAAACATAACCGCCAATCACGTTTAACTTCCGTAAAACTAAGAGGGGTATATGCTAATGCCAGGAGCCTAGCTAATAAGATGGATGAGTTGGACATGTTAGTACATGAGGAGGACATAGACCTTGTGGGAATAACAGAAACTTGGTTCGACCCCTCACATGACTGGCTGGCAAATATCCAAGGGTATTCTGTGTACCGGAAGGACAGGGTAGGAAAAAGAGGGGGAGGGGTATGTCTCTATGTCAAGAACAATATAAAGGTGCTAGAAAGGAGTGACATTACGGATGGGATGAGCATGGATTTAGAATCTGTGTGGGTTGAACTCGATAGGGAAGAAGATAAGGGAAAAGTAGTTGTGGGGGTTTGCTATAGGCCACCTAACCAAGGGGAGGAGGTAGAGCTGGAATTTTTAGCACTAATAGGTAAAGCGGCAAAACTGGGATCAGTCATCATATTGGGGGACTTCAATTATCCCGACATTGACTGGGAAGAGGGGACTGCACACTCGCATAAGGCCCGTCTATTCACGGAAACCTTACAGGATAACTACATGTCACAGTTGGTGGATTCCCCTACTAGAGAGAATGCAATCCTGGATCTATTGATCACTAATGACCCAGACATAATCTCGGAGGTAGGAGTCCAGGACAATCTGGGCTCTAGCGATCACAGGATGATCACATTTAGTATTAATAACAATATAAAAAGGCAAGTGGGGAACATAAGAACCCTAAACTTCAGAAGGGCAGACTTTCCAAAATTGTACTCAATGATGGAAAGGGTAAACTGGGACCAAACCCTGGGATCCCTGACCACTGAGGAAAAATGGGAATGCTTTAGGAACATATTAAGCAAAGGCATCTTGCAGTGCATTCCTATGGGGAATAAATTTAGAAGAGACAAAGCCAAACCTGGCTGGCTAAACCGTAGCGTTAAAAAACTTATTAGGGGAAAAAAATTGGCCTTCAAGAAATATAAATCAGAGGGCACAGTATCGGCCTTCCAGCAATACAAGGAGGAAAATAAGAAGTGTAAACACGAAATAAAGATGGCTAAAATCAACTTTGAGAGACAAATAGCGGAGGATAGTAAAAAAAACCCAAAGAAATTCTTTAAATATATCAACAGCAAAAAAACTAGGGCAGAGCATATTGCACACATAATTAACGATGATGGGAGGATGGTTACAGAGGACACTGAAAAAGCAACCGTGCTGAATGCTTTTTTCTCGTCAGTCTTTACGCAGGGAAAGGAGGGGTACACTGACCATGACTGTATGGTTAGTAGTAATACACAGGACTTGCCACTATGGCTAACAGAGGGGGAAATCGGGGAAAGACTGGATAAACTTAACACAAACAAATCACCAGGCCCGGATGGCGTACATCCGAGAGTGCTCAAGGAACTCAGTATGGTTATATCTAGACCACTGTTCCTAATCTTTGCTGACAGTATTAGGACAGGAGATGTACCAGGGGATTGGAGGAAGGCTAACGTGATTCCGATATTCAAAAAGGGCCAGAGACATATCCCGGGAAATTATAGGCCTGTCAGTTTGACATCAATAGTATGTAAACTTCTGGAGGGGATGATAAGGGACTATATCGTAGAGTATGCTAAAGACAACAACATCATCAGTAGTAACCAACACGGGTTTACAAATGGGCGTTCTTGTCAAACCAATCTCTTAGCATTCTACGAGGAAGTGAGCTGTGAGCTAGATAGGGGCAGACCAGTGGATGTGGTGTACTTGGATTTCGCTAAGGCGTTTGATACAGTTTCCCACAAGCGCTTAATTTATAAAATAAGGTCTGCAGGTATCGACAGCAGGGTTTGCTCTTGGATACGGAACTGGCTAAAAGGCCGTGTCCAAAGGGTGGTAATAAACAGCGCATACTCAGACTGGGCTGAGGTAGTAAGCGGGGTGCCCCAGGGCTCAGTCCTGGGACCAACCTTGTTCAATTTATTCATAAACAGCATTGAGGACGGGATCAGTAGTTCGTTATCAATTTTTGCAGATGACACAAAATTGGCCAGGGCAATAACTGCACAGCATGAAGCGGATATCCTACAGAATGACCTGGACAAAATTACGGAGTGGGCAACGACATGGCAAATGAGGTTTAATGTGGAGAAGTGTAAGGTTTTGCACTTGGGGACCAAAAACATAAAAACACAATACATGTTAGGAGGGGAACCCTTGGGGGACTCAAAAATGGAGAAAGATCTGGGAGTCTTGGTTGATGATAGATTAGGCAACAGCATGCAATGCCAAGCGGCAGCTTCCAAAGCCAACAGAATATTAGCATGCATAAAGAAAGGGATGTATTCCAGAGATAAGACTATAATCCTTCCACTTTATAAAACTCTGGTCCGACCGCATCTGGAGTATTCTGTCCAGTTCTGGTCGCCAGTCCTCAGGAGGGATGTGTTGGAGCTGGAGAGAGTCCAGAGAAGGGCAACTAAACTAATTAGGGGATTGGAGGACCTTACCTATGAAGAGCGGCTGCAATCGCTCGATTTATTTTCCCTGGAGAAGAGACGTCTGAGAGGGGACATGATAGCAATTTATAAATATCTTAATGGGGATCTCAGCTTAGAAAAAAAGCTGTTCATTCGAAGGAATTGCATGAGGACTCGAGGACATACAATGCGATTAGAGGAGAAGCGTTTTAACCTCAGGCAACGTGGGGGGTTCTTTACTGTTAGGGCTACAAGATTGTGGAATTGTCTACCACAAGAGGTGGTTTCTGCGGGTAGTATGGTGACTTTCAAAAGACTCTTAGACTTACATCTCAAGGATCAGGAGATAAAGGGCTATGTTAGATGATTACAGTCACACACACCTACACAGGTTGAACTGGATGGACTATTGTCTTTATTCAACCTCACCTACTATGTAACTATGTAACTATGTAACTATATGTATAAGGCTCCTTACCCGATGTGTATATACACCCCGTGTTTACTATTGTTTCATGATCCTTTTCATTTAGCTCAGCTGTGCAAGACACACATTCAGTTAAAATAGGGCCAATGTATACATGCATATCTGCTTTAGGGGGGTGATGGGGCGTGCGGTATATAGGGGGTTGGAGGGGCCTAGAGAAGGAGGGCTGGGAAGGGGAGAGTGGGTTTTATAAAGGGTGCCATGCATGTACAGCTGTTTTTAATTATTTTTGATACTTGATATTAAATATCTGCTTTGGTAGCCAAGAGTTGGTGTCTGCTTCCACACTTTCTTTGTTGGGTCTGCCATTGTCTACCATTGTGTCACGGAACCATGAACCAGACGTACAACAACAGATAAGAGAAAATAAGACAGCTTTATTGAAAAACAAGCTATAAAGCAAAAGTCCAAACGGATGGCGAAACCGATGCAGAGTCTTTGCGAAGCCAGGGGTCAGGAACCAGCAGGGTAGTCAGACGAAGCCAGGATCAGGAACCAACAGGGTAGTCAGACGAAGCCAGGATCAGGAACCAACAGGGTAGTCAGACGAAGCCAGGAACAGGAACCAGAAGTAGCAGCAGTCTTAGTAGCATGTGAACACAGGAGGACCAAGCAGGGAACTGAAGCCACAGACCTCCTATATATATGAGCTAGGCATCCAGCTCCTCCCAGTGGGAAGGAGGAGCCGCAGGGTGGGAGGCTACAAGAAACCCAGAAACCAAGATGGCCGCCAGCACATGTCAAACGAAGGAGAACAGCAAGAAGGTAAGACCATGACAGTACCTCCCCCTCAAGGGCCCCTCCTCCGCGGAGTAAAGAACGGTTTCTGAGGGAAGCGTGCGTGGAAGGCTCGGAGCAAGGCAGGAGCATGGACATCTGCGGAGGGAACCCAGGAACGCTCCTCTGGACCATAACCACGCCAATGAACCAAAAACTGCACCCGACCGCGGACCAGGCGTGAGTCCAGGATATTGCTCACCTCATACTCCTCACGATTGCCCACTCGGACCGGACGAGGCCGAGGAACCGAGGAAGTGAAACGATTACACACCAGAGGCTTCAACAGGGAGACATGAAACACGTTGGGGATCCGCATGCCAGGAGGAAGCGCAAGGGCATAGGCTACCGGGTTTACCCTGCGAAGCACTCGGAAGGGACCAACAAAGCGAGGCGCCAGCTTGGGAGTGGGCACTCGAAGATTGAGTTTGCGGGTGGACAACCATACACGGTCTCCGGCCTGGTAGGAAGGAGCAGGCGCTCGTCTGCGATCAGCCTGGAGTCTCTGGCGCTGCGCAGAGACCTCAAGGGACTTCTGGATCTGTACCCAAGAAGCACGTAGGACGGAAAGGTGATCCTCCACAGCCGGAATATCCTGGGGAGAGAATACCTCCGGTAACACGGCAGGTTGGAACCCATAGTTGGCCATGAAGGGAGACGTCCCAGAGGAAGAGTTCACCGCCGTGTTCCTGGCAAACTCAGCCCAAGGCAGGAGGTCAACCCAATTGTCTTGGTGATCGGAGACATAGCAACGAAGGAATTGCTCCAAGGCCTGATTGGATCGTTCTGCGGCCCCATTGGACTGAGGGTGGTAGGCCGAGGAGAAGGAGAGATGAATCCCCAACTGGGAGCAAAAGGCGCGCCAGAACCTGGACACAAACTGACTCCCCCGATCCGACACAATCTCCTTGGGCAAACCGTGCAACCGGAAGACCTCCCTGGCAAAAATCGTGGCCAACTCCTGTGCAGAGGGTAACTTCTTGAGAGGAACACAGTGACACATTTTGGAAAACCGATCCACAATCATGAGAATGACCGTATGGCCTCGGGATGCAGGGAGGTCCACAATGAAATCCATCCCCAGGTGTGACCATGGGCGCTCCCCGGTGGCTAAGGGTTGCAGAAGGCCCAACGGAAGGTGCCGAGGGGACTTACTCTGGGCACAAACGGAGCATGCCGCTACATATGCGGCGATGTCGGAACGTAGGGAAGGCCACCAGAACAGACGTGAAACAGCCCAGGACAGCTGATTCTTTCCAGGATGCCCCGCGGTCGTGGAGTTATGGTAGGTTCGCAACAACCGAGTGCGCAACTCCTCAGGCACAAAACATCTGCCGTTGGGTCTCCCAGAGGGAGCACCAGATTGAGCCGCCAAAATCTGCTCACCCAGGGGAGAGGTCAGGCTGGTGCGAATGGCAGCCAGGATCTGATTCGGAGGAATGACCGAAGTCGGAATCGACTCCTCCCTGGACAGGTCGGAGTACTGCCGTGATAAGGCATCAGCCCTGATGTTCTTGGAACCGGGTAGGTAGGAGACCACGTAATTAAAACGTGACAAGAACAGAGCCCATCTGGCCTGACGTGGTGTCAATCTCTTGGCCTCAGAGAGGTAGGTCAGATTCTTGTGGTCCGTCAGGATGAGGACCGGAACCACCGAACCCTCGAGCAAGTGCCTCCATTCTTTAAGAGCCTGCACGATGGCCAATAACTCCCTGTCACCAATCTGGTAGTTGCACTCCGCGGAAGACAGTTTCCGGGAGTAAAACCCACAAGGAAGCAGAGGACCCTCTGGTGTTCTACGCTGAGACAGAAGGGCGCCTACTCCCGTCTCAGACGCGTCCACCTCGAGGACAAAGGGCAACCCAGGGTTGGGATGCGACAGAATCGGAGCCGACACAAAGGCGGACTTTAGAGCCTCAAAAGCTCGGATGGCCTCGGGCGGCCAGACCTGGGAATTACTGCCCTTCCTGGTCAGATCCGTGAGAGGCTTGGCTAGCATGGAAAAGTCCCTGATGAACTTCCGATAATAATTGGCGAAGCCCAAAAAGCGCTGCAGGGAGCGAAGACCACTGGGCTGGGGCCACTGTAAGACAGCCGAAACCTTCTCAGGATCCATGGAGAACCCCTCAGCGGAAATGATGTAACCTAAGAAGGTTACCTGGGATCGGTGAAATTCGCATTTCTCAAGCTTACCGAACAGCTTGTTCTCTCGTAACCGTTGCAACACTCGTTTGACATCCAGAATGTGGGTCTCCATGGACTCAGAATATACCAAGATGTCATCCAGGTAGACCACCACACACTGCTGCAACAGGTCACGGAAAACATCGTTGATGAATTCCTGAAAGACTGCGGGCGCATTGCACAGCCCAAAGGGCATAACCAAGGATTCATAATGACCGGTCCTGGTGTTAAATGCGGTCTTCCACTCATCGCCCGCCTTGATCCTTACGAGGTTATATGCCGCCCTCAGGTCGAGTTTGGTAAAGACCGTGGCCCCTTTAAGGCGATCGAACAGCTCGGAAATCAAGGGTATCGGGTAAGCGTTCTTGATCGTGATGCGATTGAGACCCCTGTAATCGATGCAAGGCCTCAACTCACCGCCTCCCTCACGTACTCCTCCATGGCCTCATTCTCCGCTACCGACAGTGGATAGACTTTGCCACGAGGAGGAACGGCACCAGATTGTAACTCGATGGCACAATCGTATGGACGGTGCGGAGGTAGGGCAACCGCGCGCACCTTATCGAATACATCCCGGTACTCCTCGTATTCAGGGGGCAACAGAGAGTCCGAGGAAGTACACAGCAACTTGACAGGCCCATGGATGCAACTAGTCCCACACTGCGGTGACCACGAGAGGATCTCAGCCGATCTCCAATCGAAAATCGGATTATGCTTCTGGAGCCAGGGGTACCCCAAGACCACCGAGTAGTGTGGAGACGAAATAACCTGGAAGCAGACCGACTCTCTGTGGACGGCACCAATGGCTAACCCCACTGGAAGGGTCTCATGAGTCACGTGTGGCGGCAGAAGGGGTCTGCCGTCTATCGCCTCAAGAGCCAGAGGAGAACCTCGAGCCTGCAGAGGAATGGAATTGGCGGCAGCGAACACACTATCAATGAACAAACCACCAGCACCAGAGTCCACCAACGCCTGGGTCGTCACCGAGCCCCCGACCCAGGAAAGGACAACAGTGATCAGTGGTTTGTCAACACGGGAAACCGGGGACGAGGAGACTCCACCCAAGATCTGCCCCCGACAGGATCTCAGGTGCGAGCGTTTCCCTGGATGGTTCGGACATGCCAACCGAAAATGCCCACCGAGACCACAGTACATGCATCGGCCCTCGCGTCTCCGGAGTACCCTCTCCCCCTCGGACAGGCGAGCAAACCCCAGCTGCATGGGTTCACCCCCAGACAAGTCATCCCCAGGAGGCGTGGGAGGAGAGGGAGGCACGGGTGGGACAACAAAGGTAGGCGCCAATCTGTTAGGAGGCCTCCGCAGACTCTCCTTAAAGGAAGGTCTCTCCCTGAGTCTGGTGTCAATCAAAATCAGGAAAGAAATAAGAGACTCGAGCTCCACTGGTAGGTCCTTAGCTGCAACCTCATCCTTCAAGGCATCCGAGAGACCATGAGAGAAAGCAGCGACCAGAGCCTCATTATTCCAGCCCACCTCTGCTGCCAGGGTACGAAACTCAATGGCGTATTCAGCTACAGATCGTGAACCCTGTCTGATGGACATAAGGAGCTTCGCAGCAGAGGCAGCACGAGCCGGCACATCGAATACCTTTCCGAAGAGAAGCAACAAAACCGGAAAACTCGGCAACCACCGGATTGTTGTTCTCCCATAAAGGGCTGGCCCAGGCCAAGGCCTTGTCCGAGAGCAGCGAGATTAAGAAGCCCACCTTTGATCTCTCAGTAGGAAAGGCATGTGGCAGCAACTCGAAATAAATGCCCACCTGGTTAAGGAAACCTCGGCACTGAGTTGGCTCTCCCCCAAAGCGCTGTGGAAGGGGGGCAGAACCGGACATACCCCGAAACACCGCGGGCGCAACAACAGGTGTCGGGGTAGACTCTGGCGCAACAACCGGAGCGGCAGTAGGAGCGGACCCAGGAGCGACAACCGACCCATCGGCAACGGGAGCGAAATGAACCGTGCGTTCAAGCAGGGTTTGCAACGCCACGGCGAACTGACCCAACAGGTGATCCTGCTGATCAAGTCTGGCAACCAGCGTGGGTAGTGAGGATGGCCCTGTACCGTCAGAATTCGTGGCCTGTGGTACCGTGCGTTCAAGCAGGGTTTGCAACGCCACGGCGAACTGACCCAACAGGTGATCCTGCTGATCAAGTCTGGCAACCAGCGTGGGTAGCGAGGATGGCCCTGTACCGTCAGAATTCATGGCTTGGTCCTAGTGTCACGGAACCATGAACCAGACGTACAACAACAGATAAGAGAAAATAAGACAGCTTTATTGAAAAACAAGCTATAAAGCAAAAGTCCAAACGGATGGCGAAACCGATGCAGAGTCTTTGCGAAGCCAGGGGTCAGGAACCAGCAGGGTAGTCAGACGAAGCCAGGATCAGGAACCAACAGGGTAGTCAGACGAAGCCAGGATCAGGAACCAACAGGGTAGTCAGACGAAGCCAGGAACAGGAACCAGAAGTAGCAGCAGTCTTAGTAGCATGTGAACACAGGAGGACCAAGCAGGGAACTGAAGCCACAGACCTCCTATATATATGAGCTAGGCATCCAGCTCCTCCCAGTGGGAAGGAGGAGCCGCAGGGTGGGAGGCTACAAGAAACCCAGAAACCAAGATGGCCGCCAGCACATGTCAAACGAAGGAGAACAGCAAGAAGGTAAGACCATGACACATTGTTACCGGAAACACTTCCAACACATTTAAGTTAAAAACCCAAGTGTGAGAACTGAGACAATGACCATTCTGGCATCTTTGGTTTGTGTTATTTATTTTATTGAGAGAAGGGAATGAGTGGGATACTCCTCTGGCTCAATTAGGTTCAACTGGGACAATTTGTAGAAAAATGCCTATTAGGGCTGTCCTGACGCCAGCTGAATGCCGACCAATGCTTCCTGGCGCTTTAAATACTGTTCTGCTGAAACCTTGATTTTTAACTCCTTGGTTAACTCGGAAGATCCAGGACTGTAATGATCCTTGACTCTTGACACTCTGTATAGCTCAAAAGCCCTGTGTATGACTACCTCCAGCCCTTCACTGACTGAGGTAGCTCCTTGTAACTGCTTGTACTGCTGCAACTCTTAACACTGCACACTTAACTCTTCAGGGCCCAACCGCTGGCGCCCCCTCTACACTTCCAGGGTCCTTTCACTAGGCAACCCCCTTTACACTTCAGGGTCCTTTCACTAGGCAACCCGCTTTACACTTGCAGGCTCTAGGATCCCTGGGACCTTCACCGGAGTGGTCCCCTCTACACTAGGCAGACCCCAGGGGCAGTTCACAGTACTCATGACCTTGGAAGGCTTTCCTGGAACTGAACCCCTCTTTCTCCACTGGTCCTCGGCACACCGGATCCCCTCTGCAGCTCAGCTCTCTCTTCTGGATACTCAGGCAGCCACCCAAGACACCCGATCCTTCTGACAGGAGGAGAGACAGCCGTACTCTCCCTCCTGGGACTCTGCTTCCCGCCAAAGATGCTGCGTCATGCGTTCCCCTCAAACTTATACCCACTCCCAGAATCCTCTGTGGCAGAATCTGCCTTCTGGGGTAGATACAAGCCCGAATGGGCCACTAATTGGATTTCCCCCAGTGCCCAATGAGAATCTCTCACAGAGCTAGCCGGGAGACTCCCCTCTCAGTAACCACACCTGGGAGACATGACAATCCAGCTGAAATCATGGCCCTGCTGTTAGGCAGCCAAGGCCCACCATACTTTTACCCAGCACCTACCTGTAGGGTGCTACATATGTGTGTTTTTTTTTTGTGTGGAGACACCCACCAATGTATTGTCCCAGTGCAAAATTTAAAATGGAGCATTCAAACTGGAACTGAAAAAAACAGTTCTTTTTTCACAAACTTGGTAAATACAGCATGCTGTTTGTATTTGACATCAGTTTGAGATGCTTCAGAGATCATTCCCAGTTCATTGACAGGTGCATTTCAGCTTCTTCTGAGCTACATTTGACTTCCTTCTAAATTGCATCAGCCTACTTTAAGGTACATGCATACAATTTCAGCAGGGAGCCATAGGTCGTGCGTTCAGCCAGTCAAATGTATGGCTCTACTTGCTCATTTTCATATGAGTTTACTCACATATGACCTATTCCCCAAGCAAAGAAGCATTTTCCACTCTTCTCTGGCCAGTTGTACTCCCCACCTGCGGCCCCCCGGATATGGGATGTCAATGAGAGTTTTACACTTAAGCTTCCTTGTGCCTGCTGCTTCTACATTCAAATTGACTTATGGGGAGAGAAGCAGCTCTGACATAACCAAAGTTCATCAACAGAGGCCCTTGTAAAGGTTTACTACATGGATCAAACTTTATCAATTTAGATATTTTTAGATTCTCACGTGAAGAATAACTTTTAGGGTGCATTCACACTTGCAAGTGCACCCCCTCTGCCATCAGCTGCTCCTGCTTTTATATCTGTCTGAATGCCAGAAGCCAATTGAAAAGGCAGCAAATCCATATTCTGAAAGGCAATGAGGTTGATTTTACGAAAACTGGAGAGGGCAAAATGTGGTCTAGCTCTGTAAACAATCAGCGTAGAGGTTACATTTCTGTCAAATTTAAACAAGCTGAAGTTAGAAGCAGTCCAATTGCAAACCATATACAGTTGTACCAGACTTTGCATTTTCCAGTTTTAGTAAATCAACCCCACAATCTGAAGCAGGACCCTCATAAGATCACAGAAAAGGGGACCATGAACCAGCAGGGTTGAAGATGTGTAAGAGCATGCTAAGGCACTGTTTTTGACATTACAGGTCCTTCTCCTATCTATCCTATGCAAAATGAAAAAAAAAAAAAAGTTTGGGCTTTAGTTATACTTTAACCACTTGCCTACCGGGCACTTTTACCCTCTTCCTGCCCAGTCCAATTTTTGTCACTCAGCGCTGTCTCACACTTTGAATAATAATTGTGTGGCCGTGCTTCACTGTACCCATATTCCTTTTTTTTTTTTTTTTATCTTTTTTTCACACAAATAGAGCTTTTCTTTTGGTGGTATTTATTCATCTCTGGGTTTATTTTTTGCTAAACAAATGAAAAAAAAAAAATTATAAAAAAATGTTTTCCCTAGTTTGTTATAAACGTTTGCAAACAGGTAACTTTTCTCCTTCACTTATGTGTGCTGATGAGGCAGCACTGATGGACACTGATTGGCAGCACTGACGTGACAAAACTGACAATCAGGACACTGATAATCAGTGCCCTGATTAAGATGTCCCTTTCACATAAGCCGGTTATCGGCTCTCCTCTCCTCACACTGTCAGCATGAGGAAAGGAATGCCGATAACCAGCTTGTGTTTACATCGTGATCAGCTGTCATTGGACACAGCTGATCACGTAAAGGCCGCTGTGATTGGCCCTTTACTCTGATCTGTGATCAGCTGCATCCTAAGGACGCATCAATCAGAGTGCACCGCAGGAGGCAAAGTAAGCCTGTGCTGTAGCTGTATTTCGCCTAAAGCTGGCCTTACACCAGTAGAATTTTGTTCAAAACTGTTTGTTTTAGAAAGCTTTGATTTTCTAATAGTTAATGGGGTTAAATAGATGTTTTGTTTTTGGATGAAGTGACAAGAACAGGTTGGAATTGTACATATTGTAATGAAACATGTTTAATTTGTCTGGGATTCTATTCAAATAGCAGATTAAAAAGCTGGATAAAATTTTAAAGGACTTTCATACAATTTTTTGACTCAGTAATGGCAAGAAAGAATGTTCTAACAAAGGATTGTTCAGAATTTCCATACGAACATTCGAATAGAAATCTAACCATGTATGGTCAGCTTAACTGATGCCAGATGTACAGGAGGTGGCTTTGCAAATGTTAAAGGAAAGACTTCTATAATTAGCACAGAGGTATGTAGTAGGGATATCCTCATCCAGCTGTTTCTGTGGATTAAAGTAGTTGTAAGTCTCAAGGTTTTTCACCTTAATACATTCAATGCATTAAGGTGAAAAACCTTCTTGGTTGCAGCTGTCCCCCCCAGATCCCCCATTATTCTTACCTGAACCCGAATGTTCCAGCGATAAGGGCCTAGCATCTCCAGCCGCTGTCTCAGGTCCTCATTGGATTGATTGTTAGCAGCAAGAGCCATTGGCTCCCGCTGCTGTCAATCAAATCCAGTGACGCGGGGGCGGGGCCGAGTCCCGCTGTCTGTGTCAATGGATGCATCAGCAGGACTCGGGAGCACGGCCTCACGGGTGCCCCCATGGAAAGTAGCTCCCTGTGGGGGCAACCAATGAAGAGGAGGAGCAAAAAGTGGCGCTGGGGCACCCCAAAAGAGGGGGATGGGGACTGCTCTGTGCAAAACCCTTGCACAGAGCAGGTAAGAATAACATGTTTGTTTTTTTTTTTTTTTTTTTTTTTAAAGAACCTTTACAATCCCTTTTAATGTACTTCTAAAGACAGGTGATTTAGAAAAGGTTAAAACAAATAAATAGATAGAATAATATATCCATTATACATGCAATTCTGTTTTTTTTTTTTTTTAGCATAATTGTCAGTTTACTTCAACTATATACTTTTTATCTGAGCAAATATAAAAGGTTATTCTTTAGCACAGTAAGTATAGGCAGTCTTGTAGGATCAAAAACCACAATAAAACATATAATTAATCAGTAGAAGTTTTTGGAAAGTAGTCAAGAGCAAAGAGCAGCTTTCACTTTGGTAAAACAAACCTAAAATCCTGCCCTTATTTGCACTTTGGCCCTTTTTCCAAATGTGTAGTCAAGTGTCCATATGTATATATTTGAATGTCCTAAAATGATACTACACCCTTAAAATAGAAAATGACTATGACTGCACAGCTGTGGCCTTGCTTAATGTATAACTACCTATGCTTGAAAAACCTATTATAAAAATGACTTGGGGAAAGTCAGACATTTGCCATGTTACCAAAACGTGTCCTTGTTTTACACCTATAATTTAAACTCCTATTAACAGAGGACAGATACTTTTTCAGGTTAAAGAAACTGCTGAAGAGGTGAGAAAAGCTTCTCTGAGGCCAACATGGCAGCTCATGGCGTGTCGAGCAAGGGCCAAAATAAGTATAAAGCAGAATATAAAACCTCTTTTTGGAAAAAAAAAATCTACGAGCGGGAAATTGCATGAAAAAAAATATTTCTGAAAGAACAAGAGAAAATAGTTTTGTAGGATGCTGCCGTAAACTGAATTGGGGCAACAGTAAACACATTGTGATTGAGAGAAAACAGCTTGTTATTTCCATTTAACACCTTGCCTGTGCTTATTACAGAGGTCATTATACAAGGCAGATGTTTTGTTAGGATAGCAAGTTTCTTCCCTGTGCTGACGTTCATTTGCTACAGTGGGATTGATTTACTAAAGGCAAATAGACTGTTTATTTTGCAAGGGAAGTTGCCCCAGAGCTTAGTGAATGTGGAAAAGTTTTGCAATACCCAATCAGGTGCAAGAAAAAAAAAAAAAGCTTTTTTGCTTGCACATCATAGGATGGTGGAAGTCAGCGGAGCTTTATCTCATTTAATAAACTCCCTTGCAAATTGCAATTTCCCTTGCAAAATTAACAGCCTATTTGCATTTAACCAACCCCTGATTTTTTTTTTTCTTTTATCTGTGCTGTACCACTATTTAAAACCTTTGCAATGTTCAGATATCACTTGTCCTATTAAAACTTACAAAAAATGGGCAGTTTTGGGACTTTAGATGAGACACCGGCGAGCACTGCTCAGCGTCTCCATCCCTGTATATAACAAAATTGAAAGGCAAGGGGGATTAAAGAAGGTGTGTGGAAACCAGCTGGTCCTTAGTTTGATATACTTACCCACCAGTCTGCTAACAAACCAAATAAACCTGTCTAACAAAATAGGTTAAAAACAGGGGTTTAGTTAACACACATTTGCAAATGCATGTATAAGCTGCAAGGCCAACAATAAGGCACCCTGTGTATCTTGCAGTCCTAACACTTCCTAACACTACTCAACCTGAGTGTCTGAGTGTCTCCACAATGAAAGCACATGAATGCTGATGGATGGATAGGAAACAGGTGGGCTTTGAGATGGCCCAATCCTCCATGTCCAGGGGGCAAGAAAGATTCCCGATCATGTGACCACTGTGATTGACTGCTGCAGTTCTGGCAGCTACAGATCATTAGCGGGGATCGACAACTATCTTTGACAGCTTTTTGTCTTAATTTAGAATGGACTAAGGGCACTATACACGGAGCATTTTTTTTCCCTCTTGCTAGGCCATTGTCTGCTCCTGGCGAGGGGGGGGGGGTGGGGTAAGCCTTTTCCGGGGGTGGAGAAAACAGTGATTATTGCTATAGCGGCCGCTAGCGATAATTGCAGATAAAACCGGCATGCCGGTTGTACCCAAGTTGATTGATCCATCAACTTGGTACATTCAGCCTGCCCGTACAGTTTGAATCTTGCCCGGTTCCTGCTGAACGCGGCTGAGATTTGAACCGTGTATGGCCTGCCTTAGAGCTTTTGAGATGGACCAATAAATACAACAGATATATGCTATGTTCGGATTTCAGGACCACTTTATAATAGGGCTGGGCGATATGGCTGAAAACTGTATCACGATATCAGTGTTTCATATCGGTCGATATCGATAATTATTGATATTTTTTATTACCCATTTAAAATAAGGACCCTAGGGTGAGAATGCAGGGCGGCGGGCATGGTACAGGAGAATGCAGGGTGACTGGCATGGTGCAGGAGAATGCAGGGTACTGGCATGATGCAGGAGAATGCAGGGTACTGGCATGGTGCAGGAGAATGCAGGGCACTGGCATGGTGCAGGAGAATGCAGGGTACTGGCATGGTGCAGGAGAATGCAGGGTACTGGCATGGTGCAGGAGAATGCAGAGTACTGGCATGGTGCAGGAGAATGCAGGGTACTGGCATGGTGCAGGAGAATGCAGGGTACTGGCATGGTGCAGGAGAATGCAGGGTACTGGCATGGTGCAGGAGAATGCAGGGTACTGGCATGGTGCAGGAGAATGCAGGGTACTGGCATGGTGCAGGAGAATGCAGGGCACTGGCATGGTGCAGGAGAATGCAGGGCACTGGCATGGTGCAGGAGAATGCAGGGCACTGGCATGGTGCAGGAGAATGCAGGGTACTGGCATGGTGCAGGAGAATGCAGGGCACTGGCATGGTGCAGGAGAATGCAGGGCACTGGCATGGTGCAGGAGAATGCAGGGCACTGGCATGGTGCAGGAGAATGCAGGGTACTGGCATGGTACAGGAGAATGCAGGGTACTGGCATGGTACAAGAGGATCCGGGGTTGTGGGCATACTACAGGAGATGCAGTGCTGTGGGCATGGTACAGGTAGACCATGCCCGCAGCACTGCATCCCTTGTAGTGTGCCCGCAGCCCTGCATAATGGTAGGTAGTGAAGCTGTTTCACTTACCTGTTCCAGAGGTGCCTTCATTTTAAAAATGGCGCCGCCGCGTCATTGCGCACGCGTCGCCACCGCTCGTGTAATTTCGGCTATTCCCGGCCTCTCCCGAGCAGTGGCGGCGCGTGCGCAGTGACATGTATGCGACGGGCGGCGCCATTTTTAAAGCTTAAACCCGTCGGAGCGGACTTTTCGTTTTATCGTTTGAAGTCTTTTATTGCTATCGATCATGGGACTATCGCGATACATATCGGTATCGTTTTATCGCCCAGCCCTACTTTATAACCACTTTGATCGACCAACTGGGTACATTCCAGGGAAGAGCGAAAACCGTGCAGACCTCTGGTATAGTAAAGGGATAAAAGGGCTTGGTTAAAAACCACATATTATGTACTCACAAAATAAAATATGGAAGAGCTCATTTAGTGCACGAGGAAAAGCCCACTCAACACACAACACAGTCACAAGCAAAGGGTGGATGAGCAGCCACAGTGTCCAGATCACTTTGTGTCCAGCTGACAGGTGAAGAGCTGGGCTGGATGTCAGAAGTCTCTACTGCTCCTACGGACAGCTCTCAGTGGAAGATGGTCTTCTGTAAAGGTTGGGTCGCAGGACCCATTTTGAGGACTCCTACTCTTCTTCAGCTTGGTACATTCAGCTTGCCCATACATAATTTGAATCTCTGCCATTTCGAACTGTGTATGGCCTGCCTTGGCAAGAGTAAATACTTCTCTCAAGTTGTAATTGCTGAGTGTGATGTTGAGGGATTTACTACCTCACTTCCTGTCCCTGAGACTGTAGGACAATAGAAATAAGAGGGGTCCTTTTCACTGGGACAGGAAGACACAAAGTTATAAAACCATGGCAGTGGTTCTATCCTTTGTCTTGTGGCTTGCTATGGTGGGCCCTCGGCAGTGGGGAGGAGTCAGGAGCACTGGTGGGGGACCCGAGAAGATGAGGATCAGGACTTCTCAGTGCAAAACCATTGCAAGAGTAGATAAGTATGACGTGTGTTATTTAAAAAAATGAGTTTACCTTCCCATTTAATAATGTATTTTCACAGAAAATTTTGATTTTTTTTTTTTTTTTTATGCAAATGGATACAGGCAAATGGAAAAATTGTCAGTGACTGGCAAAAGTACAATAATAAATAAAATGTCATGAATATAACTGTTTATGTATAATATTGTTACATGTATTGATGCACTAAGGTTTAATTTATCACTGAAAACATACTGAAAGGTAGAAATACCTTTTTCTATCGACTTTAAGGTACCTAAATGTAACATGATATAAATGCGACCTCCGCGTTTTCTTGTCCCCAGTCTGAGATCTGTCATTATTTGCTGTTTGCAGGTATGGGATGTGGAGCTTGAACGATCTGCTGAAGAATGGGCATCTACTTGTTTATGGGAACATGGTCCAGCAAATTTGCTTCCATCCATTGGACAGAACCTTGGGGCTCACTGGGGGAGGTAAGTGATTTGTTTATTCACAATACCAGAAGATGATACAGTAGGAGATGAGATACTATAACATTGTTGTGTTCTTCCCTTTATAGATACAGGCCTCCAACCTACCATGTTCAGGCTTGGTATGATGAAGTGAGAGATTACACATTTCCATATCCACAAGAATGTAACCCTTACTGCCCATTCAGGTGTTCAGGACCTGTTTGCACTCACTATACGCAGGTAGGGTCATATTTATTTCATTTTAATTTTTAAAGGAGATTTCCATCCTTCGAAAGATTTCAGGGAACCTTTGCTTTGGGGGATGTGATTGGCAAATCCCCACCCTCCCCTTATTCTGTCACCGGTCCACTCTTTTAGAGCAGCTATATGTACACTGCTTATGTGTACTCGAGAAGAAACTATTCCACACACAGCGCAGAGAAGGGCAACTAAATTAATAAGAGGCATGGAGGAGCTCAGCTTTGAGTAAAGATTACAGGAACTTAATGTATTCTCTCTTGAGAAGAGGAGATTAACCACTTCTATACAGGGCACTTTCATCCCCTTCCTGCCTAGGCCAATTTTCAGCTTTCAGCGCTGTCACACTTTAAATGACAATTGCGCGGTCATGCAATGCTGTACCTATATGAATTTTCCCCCCCCCCGCATAAATAGAGCTTTCTTTTGATGGTATTTAATCATCGATGGGTTTTTTATTTTTTACAACTAAAAAAAAGACACATTTTGATAAAAAGAAAAGTTTTTTCTTAGTTTCTTTCAGTAAATTTTGTAAATAAGTAGTTTTTCTCCTTCACTGATATGCGCTGATGAGGTGGCAGTTATGGGCACTGATTAGGTGACACTGATGAGGGGGCACTAATAGGTAGCACCAGGACTGGCCCACGACATTGTGCTGCCTGGGTCCAAGAATAAAATGCTGCCCCCTCCCCCCAGTCCCTAAAACAAAAAAAAAAAACCACGCACCTCAAAAGGCCCCCCACATCCATTATTTTATATAAATATAACATTTAGAAAATATTCTATATACTGTTATCTTCTTCCGTAACTCACCACCGGACTGGTCCATCAAACACCCACTGTCCGTCCTCAGTTCTCCTGTCACTCCTGTGCAGTCATTGCCCTATAAGATCTAGCATCCCCTGCGTGTGATGGAGTGCGCTGATGTCTGATGTCATTGCGCAGACAACAATCATGCGAGTGTCGTTCCCCGGAGGAGACACTCCACCTCCTCATACTCATCATTCTGCACTACGAGCGGCAGTATGAGATGGAGAAATGCTACCCGTAACGTGCCGCAAACTGATAACACACAAAACTGCTGGAAAAAAAACTTGGGCATCAATTTGCAGCCCTTCTCAAAGTGCTGCCTGGGTCCAATGGACCCAGCGGGACTCATGGTAGGGGTAGCACTGATAGGTGGCACTGATATGCACTAACTGGTGGCACTGATGGGCAGCACTGAAGGGCAGCACAGATGAGCAGGCACTGACTGGCATCACTAATGGGCAGTGATTGATGTCACTCATGGGCACTGATTGGTGTCACTGGTGGGCATTGATTGGTGTCACTGATGGGCACTGCTGTTGATTTACTGTCATCAGGGCACTGAGGTGGAGCCACTGATCAGCTCTCTTCGCCACACACTCTGACAGTGTGAGGCGAGGAGCGCCGATAAACGGCACTTCCGCATTTACCTGTGACCGGCTGGGATTGGACACAGCCGATCACATGGGTAAAGAGCCATGTCATTGGCTCTTTACCAAGATCAGGGTCGTGCCATGTCCTAGAAGCGCGTCCGCAATCGCGCCCCCATGGGCGTGCGAAAGTGGCCGTTCTGGGGCACCGTCATATGATGTCGTCCCAGAACAAGAGCCGCACTGCTCTGCTTTCATTTGATGGTGGGCGGGCGGCAAGTGGTTAAGGGGGGATATGATAAACCTCTATAAGTACAAAAGTGGTCCATACAGTGAACTTGGTGTTGAGTTATTCACTTTAAGGTCATCACAGAGGACAATGGGGCACTCTTTACTTCTATAAGAAAAGAAATGTAATCTCCAAATACAGGTTTCTTCATAGTAAGAGATATGAAATTATGGAATAGACTCCCTCAAGAGCTGGTTCTGTCCAGCTCAGTAGACTGTTAAAAAAAGGCCTGGATGGCTATATGATCACCAACTTATTGTACTGTTACTTGATACCTATATTACATGGTACATGTTGATGTTGCTTGTTTCTTGGTGCCTAGGTGCTGAGATTTATGGGCTCATAGACTTAGACATTCCAAAGAGCCATGTTAATGGGTACAGCCGGATTATCGGGCCTAAAACTTTTTGATACAGTTTTTCTATGTTTAACAGTTCAGGGTCTCTGATCATATTGGAAAATGCATCCTTGTTCTGATAACTTTCTGATGATAGTTTAATTATAAACTTTAAACTTCTGTACGCTGCTTTAAATTTCTAAAAAATTATTGGAACAAAAAAAAGGCCTGAGTGCATTCCGAAATGCCCATAGTATAACTGGATAGTATGATTGAGGGGTATTAACCCCAAGGGTAGTTGATCCAAGGAATATCTGATTGCCTCCCTGGGGATCAGGAAGGATTTTATTTCCCCCCACTCGAGCGAATTGGATAATGTTTTATTGTTTTTTTTTTGCCTTCCTCTGGATCAGCTGTGCGTATGGGATTGTGTATGTGGGTGTTTTCAATATTTTTCTTGTTGGTTGGACTAGTGTCTTTTTTTCGACCTTACTAACTATGTAACTACAGTGTTATTGTGTTATTGACTGTTATTCATTTATTTTTACATTCAAAATATGCACTGTGCAAATGATTGTAATTTTAAACATTATCTACTTCGTCATTTATTTTGATTGTATTTTCCCATTTAGGTGGTTTGGGCAACGAGTAACCGAATTGGCTGTGCCATAAACCTGTGTCATAACATGAACATTTGGGGGCAAATCTGGGCGCAAGCAATATATTTAGTGTGCAATTATTCTCCAAAGTAAGTAAGATTACAATTTAATTGCAATTCCAAAATCACATAATTTAAGGTACAAATATTTTGTGTTGGGTTGTTGGTTAAATGTAATATCATAAATATCACCAGTGTAATTACATTTTTTTTAGATTGTATCATTGAATGCTTAGTTGTTATATGAAAAATATGAATTGGAAACCTTGCAGACATCTTTATGAAATCTATAGTTTTTCACTTGAACCTAAATGATCTCTAAATTTTTATTGCATTTTTAAGATGAGACTGTGTTGCATCACTAAGCACTATATATATATCAAGGCTCACAATAGCATAGTTTGCAAAACAGTGAAAATCTACAATATCCAGATTTGTAAATAGGTGACGCATAAAAAAAAAACGAAAAAAAAAAAACGGCTTATTACTTTCAAGCTAAAGTACAACTAAAGATGAAAGTCTAAATCAACCTATTTTACCAGGGTGCCGTGGGGTGACTTTTGGATTCTTTAGAGGTGCCTTGGCAAAATGCCTAAACAATTACCCAAATATTGTCGAAATGTGTGCAGCATTACAACGTTGGACACCATCTAGGACAGCTGCCAGCATGAAGACATCCTTGTTGTGGCCAGGTACTAATTTACAAGCTACAGACTTGTGAATGAGCAGTGATAATGCTTATAGCCACACCTTCTGTTCCATTTTTTTTTTTAATCCACTGTAGTCCAAGCACTACCTACGTAAGAGTAACAATTGTGCTCTAAATTCGGGAGCAGTGCCACACCATCATTGGAAGTTGTATTAGGCGAGCATCACTGGCAAACTCAACAGGTATTTGTAAGACTGCAAGGAAACTAAAAGAAAACTGGAAGTATGGTTGTGCTTATAGTTATGTGCTGCAGCACACATTTTTAATGGAAGACCATAGTTCTACAACTTTAAAAGTAAATGTTGGCCCTAAAATTACTCTTTCACCTCTGGCATACATAAAGATAATAGCGTCACACAATTGGTGGTTAAGTACGTACGTCAGACAGAGTCTCTGATCTGCTACATACCTTGTGCTGAAACTAGGATTTGAGTTCTGAACACAGAAGACCTCACAGCTGAACACTTCTGGGTTAATTCAGCCTAAAGGAGATTGGTGAACCGCAGTTTAGATCACCTCCCACTCTTCACTATGATTTCTCCTGTAGTGGTCCTTGGCTCACTGAAAGGCAAGATAAGTCCAGCGGCCACGAAAAGTGAACAGGAGCGGGATTTGCAGTGTCCTCCTCAAAATCTGCCAGACAGAGCTTCCAGCAAACCCCATCCAAAGCAGCTGTTGGCCTGTCATAAACATTTACAGGTTGCCGGCAGCAGTGCTGGACAGCGCTCTGAATCTCTTGCTCCGGGGCTAAATGCCCAATGTGCATAAGCCTTAGACTGTGGTCTTTTTGGCCAAATATCTTTTTGGCTTGCCGGATCCATTTAAAATTTCTCCATGGCAGCAGGGCAAAGATTGCTGACTACTGCAGGGAATGAGGATAGGACTAACCAACAACTTCTGATTGTGCCAATTTCACTTTATTGTAGTCAAACTAGAGAAAAATTATATTGCTTTTTGTTACAGCTTTTTGTACATTTGTACTTTTTGCCTTTTTTCATGTTATTATTTCTTGTACAACTTCACCTAAAATAGGGTGATACTAATCTTTAGTTTCTCATTCATTGTATTAGTTTACCAATGCCGAGAATAAAGAATTGGCAGTAAAAGTAAATATTGGTTTACGTTATGTATTTCTCTTTCTAAAGAGGAAACTGGTGGGGACATGCTCCATATAAACATGGCCGTTCGTGTTCTGCTTGCCCACCCAGCTATGGAGGAGGATGCAGAAACAATCTTTGTTACAGAGGTAAGTTGTGTGATAGTTAAAGCCGGAATATGTACCTAAATTTTGATTTGCAGTCCCTGTATTGCAGAGCTTAGATCACGAGAGGGAGAAGCAGCCAGTCAGGTGTGCTGCAATGCCCATGTGCTAACAACCCGCATGCTGAAAGGAGGAGACCGCAAAGTAACAGTAAAGTATCAGAGATATTAGCTCATGACTCTGCTGCTTCTCCTTTAGCTTTTCCAGCCACAGGCTGGGGAGAAAGACAAAATTTGTCAGCGTAACATAACCGTGGCAGAGAATAATCAGGTCTCTTGCACTGCCAGACAGGACTGTGCTGTGTGGCAGGGCTGTGTTAATTTCAGGACTGAATGTACAAAAATTTAAATCCTTTTGCATACCATTATTTATATATATATATATATATATATATATATATATATATATATATATATATATATATATATATATCATCCGTGTATTTAGTAGTTTGCTTGAAAATCAGCTTTGTTTAATCCTTAGAAATATACAGCAATTTTATATACAATATCTTTCTGCCTACATCATGCAAATTATGATCTGGTATACGTAGGGTCAGTTCAGACACATTTCAGATTTAGATAGATGCCTCCAGGTGTAATCACATACAAGTTTCTTGAATCTCTCCAAGATACGAATGGTGAAATGGAGCTGAATGCTCTGCCCACCTGCTGTGGCTTTTATGGTGGTCTTGCATTCCACTAGATTTCCCATATGTTTAGCATTTTAGATTATACAGCAATGGGAACAAAGCTGCATAGCAGCAAGGACAGAGCCAGGAACTCAGGCATGCAGTTCCACTCAAGTTCCAGAAGCCAGTTCAGCCTATAAACCCCTACCCATATCTGAAATTTCTATTTTGGGCAATCTAACACTTTTATGTCCTGAACTAATGACTTAATTAAAGAACTACGTTAATCATTTATTGCATCTTAACTGTATACATAACATATCCTCATTGTAATGTCGACAAAACTGTTAATAGGGTCTCACTCTAACGTTTTTACATATGCTTGTGAAAGAATAAAACACAAAATAGGATCTAATTGTAATAATTCCTACCCTTTTGCCTGTCCTATCTTAGCATTGCGAATGAATGAATCCATGCATATTCATTTTACAGGCGATTCCTATTTGAAATTTAGTGAATGTAAGCCAGAGTGGTAACTCCAATCGAAGTTTATGGGGGAAGGGAGGACCCGGTTAGTAAATTCTGGTCATTTTTTAGGCTAATAGGTAAGTCATTGTCAAAGGACATGGAAAGCTGAGCATTTCCAACGGGTATATGTACCATGCCTCAAAGTTGTACATGGGTGTTACAGAACAGTATGATTTTCACAGACTGCCTCAATGGCAGTGCAAATTTGGCAGTAGAATTGGTTTTCTTTTAAAGTTATCTGGAAGTACATAGAGCATAGGCTACTTTTTCATGCTTTTTTTAATTAGGTGGTAATAGGCCAGCTTTGACCACTAGATAGAATTTGGCCAGTAGTTCAGTGAGGTTGTCCCTGTTTTTGCTGATGCAAAACTGTGCTACCGCTGAGCAATTTCTATAAAACTCCTATTCAGAATTAAGAAACTTTGGACGATCTAGCAGTGTAAACATTGGCAAGTAGAAAAGGGGAAGAAGTGCCTCTTGAGTGCGGTATATAATTTAATAGCAAAAAATTATAGTAGTGACTCACATATCAATACTCAATGATGCGTGTGGCGTAACGTTGTTATCCGGTGGCTGGGGAACCGGCTCTTGTTCTTATCCGGTCTGAGGGTCCGGGAGCTGGTCCTGACGACTTCCGGGTTGACTCGGTGGAAGAACTGCGGTGAGCTTGAGCGGCGTCCTGCAGCGTCTGACGTCACTTGTGGTGTGGGCAATGTGGGCAATCCGGGCTTCACTACGCGTTTCGGAGCATGCGCTGGATGCCGGGTTCGGGCATGCGCACTCCTTTTTCAAGTGACAGCACCTCCTGTGAGCGCCTAAAACACTCTCTATCTCTAAACATTGGCAAGTGGCAGGACAGTTTTAACATGCAAGATTAGGTTGTAATGTTTTAGAGACCTGAAGAACAAGCTGTTTTTTTTTTTCAAGAAATAGGAGACTGCAGATAAGGCAGTGTAAAACTGGCCAAGAGCAGGACCGTTTTGACGAGCAAGGCTAGGCCAAAATGTGCTAGAGACATAGGGCACAGGCAGCTGTTTTCATTTAAGAATTATGAGATCATAGATAAGCAGCTGCTTGATAGGTGGGCCTTAACGCCGATCGGCCACAAATATGTGACTCTGTTAAAACTACTTACTGTGCTCAGAATGCTCTCCCTGCACGTTCCCAGCATGGTATCCGGTGTGTACTGGAAAGCTCCCGATGCATACTAGAGAGCTTTCTGATCATCGGAGCGCTGTGACCGCCAATCACAGCGGTCACATCATCTGAATGCCTTACTTAACCATGTGTGCAATATAGTTTAGAAAAAAAAAATCGTCATAGTGAATTTGCACATAAATTTTTCCATTACCATTCATTTTGAACCTGCAGGATTAGCTTTAAATCCTTGGTCAAGGTGAATTTGAACTTTGTCCCTTCTGAATAGGAAAAAAGTCTGCTCCAATGAACTTATAGTAGCTTTTCTGTTCCTGCCAGTCATAATAATTTAGTGAAGGGGTGGGCAGAGACACGGTGACAAAACGTGTTTTTTGGCCAGAAAAACACTCATATAGAGTGATTTAGTACAAATGTTTAGGAGCAAATAGGAGTGTTTTTGAGAGTAGTTTTCTGAAAGAAAAAAAAAAAAAAACACAAACCAGAAGGGTTCCCCCCTCCCCCCCCCCCCATTTTTTTTTTTTTTTTTTTTTTAAATGCTGAGCTTAAAATCTGCCTTTACACATCCTAATGTGCATGGACACATAGACTAACATTAAGCTGCATCTACAGGCAGAACGTAAAACTCCTGTAGAAGCAGCGATTTTTAAGCCAGTGTGCATGGACCCTTATTGTGTAATTTAAACTACTTCTTCTACTTCAAAGTTGTTTCATTTTTAGTTTTAGGACTTAAGTAAAAAGTGGTTTCAACCCGTCAGACTTTTTATGACGTTTATGCGTGTCCCACTGCTGAGATTTCACTTGTTGTCCTGTAGACCCAATGGCAAATCACAGGATATCTCTGCAATGTGAAGGGAACTTATTCGTAGACAGTTGTCACCAGAACAGGTGTCCCAGTGGAAACATATTTCTGTTTATTCCTGTTCTAGGAAGCGACCAAATACTGGGATGTTCCCATCCCAGTAATGATGATCAGCAGGCAAATAGAGAGGGTGAATCTACCCAGTGGGGAAAAAGTTAGTAATAAAAACTTTACAGCAGTTCAAACACTTCTTGCACTGTCAAAACTAAAAATAATCAATCGCTCAATGTACTTAAACCACCCCACATCCAGCGATGTACCAGTCTGTCACTGGACTTTCGGTGGTTATACCAGGATGATGCCTGCATCCCAGTACCGTTTTTTTTGAGCTGGTGGTTGGCTGTTTTGTAATAGCAACTGGAGCGGCTCACCAGCTGCTTAACTGCTATTACATGGAGCGAGAGGGGATTTTCCCCCACCCCCCTCCCGCCGCCTTCCTCGGCTCTCTCAGACTCTCTTGTCCCACCGGGAGACCCGAGCGTTTAGCCGGCGTGTCGGTCAGACAGCCAAACAAAGCTGGGATCAACTTTGATGGGCTGTTTGTTTTATAGTAAACAAGAAGCAATGACATGACATAGCTTCCTGGTTACTCATAAACTATCAGCGTCAGTTTTTTAAAATCTAAAGCATTTAGAAACACGGATCTTGGTGCAGAGGAGGAATTAGGGGTCTTATAGACCCTAGATCTCTCCAAAAGGAGGACCTGTCACATGCCTATTGCTGTCACAAGAATGTTTACATTCCTTATGATAGCAATAAAAGTTTGCAAACAGCAATTGTTTCACACATGTGAGGTCACACATGTGAGGTATCACCGTAAACCTCTGATCATGGGTAGTATTTCTAGCACCAGACCTCCTCTGTAAAGGCATTTAAAGTGTCACTTATGGATAGTAAAATTTATGTTGTTTGTTGCCGTTGTGTATCTTAATCTTTTATATTTTACAAAAACATTATGCATTATGGTTCTTTGCATTAAAATTCAACAAAGTGCATTTTTTCCCCCCAAAAAAATTTGAAAACTGCTGTGCAAATACCATATATAAAACTGCACAACCCACCAATTCATTTTCTAGGGCCTCTGCAAAAAAAAAAAAAAATTATATATAAACATTGGAGGTTCTGAGTTATTTTATAGAAAAAAATACTTGTTACAAGTGAACAAAAAGTGCCAGAAAAGGCCTGGACTGGAAGTAGTTAAGAGATCGAAAAATAGATGCCGCTCAACCGACCCAGTACTTCAGATGTGAATATGACTGTGTATGGCTTCAGCCCTGCCCTGGCCACGCCCCCTGACATGTTTCGCCCTGCCCACTAGGGCTTGGTCAGAGGTCACCACTGTGATCAAGCCCCCCCCCATAGGCGGGGA
The DNA here is from genome assembly GCF_965119305.1 of Pelophylax lessonae. Lineage (NCBI taxonomy): Eukaryota > Metazoa > Chordata > Amphibia > Anura > Ranidae > Pelophylax > Pelophylax lessonae. Next base: position 451,825,737 of record NC_138772.1, read on the forward strand.
AAAACATATTTTAGGGGGCGTGGCTGGAGCAGTGCTAGCTGAGGTTGTAGGCAGCCATAGTTACATCTGAAGCTCTGGGTCAATTTTCTGCTTCACGTTTGTCCACGCTTCTGAATTAGTGCCTGACACCTGACCCTGCTTTCTGAATACCAGTAAGGACACCTGTTATCTTCCAGCTTTGAGCGGCACTCCAAGTCTATGCATGATCACAGATAAAAAAAATGGATTATATTTGGAGGATCTGTAAACGGCGCCATTAAAAACTGCACAAACTGTTTTTTTTTTTTTTTTCATATAACTGGAGTTCTTCTTTAAGGCCATCCAGGTTATGCATCTAACATTTATAGCCATACACAAAATTATAACTTGGCATAAAAAGGCTACATGAGAAAGGAGTTAATTTGAGATTTCTGTGTACTCATGAAAACATTGGCCCATATTGGCCAAATTTGTGCAGGGTCACCATTCATATTGAAAATGAATACGGGCACTGTTTGGATAATTTTATCCAATAGCCAGACTTTAAAAATAACCAGTAGGGTATTGTTTTTCTAAATAGCCTGGCACTCTGCTGTGGATAATAATATTTACCTATTGCCGTGAAAGGGCCATGTATTTGATATATCTGTGCATTCATAGGGAAGAATCCATATTTTGTAAGACATTTCAGCACTGGAGTCATGCCTCCTAACACAGGGATTAATGGCCATCTTGATGTCCCCTGGAGAAATAGTTTGGTGGTCTCCAGTGAACCAGAGTCTTCTTTTTTAAACCACAACTAGTAATTAGGTTGAGATTTACACAGTTGGCAGCCGTGTAGGGAAGATGCTTATTACTGGTCTCAGGAAGGCTTGTTCCTGGAGATCAAACAAGGTCACTTCAGCATATAGAATGTACTTCTGGGCCCGTAACCATCATACAAGTACAGCCGACAAGGAGCATCTAGGGCTAATTTGGAAAGTAAATTTAAAAAGGAATGCATTTTTATTTTTGATAATTTTCGATTTTTATTTTACTTTTTTTTTTTTTTTACAGAAGGTTCAGAATTTCACTATCCTATACCTGAACCGGAGGAAGAAACAAATGAAATTGAGAGGCAGCGATCCAAAGCTATTGATACCACCTCACAGAGCAGAGCAAGAACTCACTCCCCAACCTCTTCAACCAGGCCTGATGCTTATGATAGCAATGAAGTGGTCAGCACAGAGCAAATGTGTAAGAAAAGGATGTTTGTGTAATCCTAAAGAAAATGTAGTGTTTCATTCTTTAAAGTGGTTGTAAACCTTTACATCTACTCACTGAAGTAACTAGCCTCAGGTAATACACAGAGATGAAGCAAATCCTCTTACATAAGTTATACCTATTTATTTGCAGCACTCTCTCCTCAGCCACTCAAAGTCCAAAATTTACACCACATTTCCAAGCTTCAGAAGACTGGGGGCAAGGGATCTGATGTCACACATTGCACAACACAAAGCACAGAGCTCAGTGTAATCTAAAACCTGATTGGGTGGAAATGGACACGCCCCCCCCTTACACAGCATCATAAGGAAACATGCACAGCTGAGGCTGTCAATCACTTGCTGTGTGCTCTGGGGGGACAGGGCCGTCTCCTAAGATTGATTGGTGTCGGCATAGACTGTCAGAAATGACTCATGCAGATAGCAGAGTGAGAAGCAAGACAGAAAAGACATAGAGGAATGAGAAACAAAATCCAAATCACACTCGGTGCTTTGGATAGAGGCAAGTACACACTATAGAAGGATATGCTTTGTTCATTTCAGAGGTTTACAACTACTTTTATACATCCAGGACTAAAAATGTAATATTTATATGAAGTATATTAATCACTAGCTGACTGTATACTGTATATACACGGCAGCAAGGTGGCCCTCCTGTGCAAAATCACGTACCTATATGTAAAAAAAAAAAAAATATGCATGGTCTGTGTACCAATGACACTGACTGGGAAGGGGTTAACATCTAGGGCGATCAAAAAGTTAAATGTGGTCCTAAGAGTGCTTGGTGCATTCACTGTGTGATGTCTCTTTTTTTAAGGGATGTGCCGGTTTTTATTACCTTTGCAGGAAAACAAGAACTGGCACATCCCCGCTGACAGGTCAGTGCTCTGTATTGTTTACATTCACAGAGCTCTGTCCTGTCATCCTACTCGCTGATTAGCGGGTGCCGGTGGTCAATTATTGGCTGGTATGCCTCAGACTCAGAAATGCTAGATGACATACTAGATGATCAAGCCCAGGAGAGCTTCTCTGCCGCTGTACCCCTACGTGAAGTGGTCACTAGGCGGTTAAAATTTCAGTGGCCATAGTTTACACCAGTACAGTTGTCAAGTAGGACATGATGCATTTTTTCTGTATGCATCTAATACATAACAAAACGCATCAAAAAATGCACCAGAATGCACATGTCCTCTGTTGAGATGAAGAAAACAAAAAGATGGGAAAAACGTATCAGAATGCATCAAAAATGCACTGAAAAGCATCAAAAACGTTCCTGCAGAACTGCATTTTGAATGCAGAGATTGTGGTGTGATCTGGCCCTCTAAACCCAACTCACCAATGTGCCTTCTAACCATACCTTTGATTTTATATAAGATAGTTTTACATTTCTCTATCGTCCATTGACAGACGCAGCAGCTATGCTTCTTTACCATTGGGTTATGCGCCATCTACAGGAGTAGACTAGGCAGTGAAAAAATTCAATGACAAGCCTATAGGGGGCTGTCCTCGGCATAACCCCCCACACACTGTGCTCTCTATCAGTTTCTTGCTGTCTAGTGAAGAAGTAGGACCTAGGTTTCCTGCTGGGACTTCGGTCTCAGTTTTTTATTCTTTTAATAATGTTTAGATTTATTTATCTTTACTCACTATCGCTAGCTAGTGTCAGAAAGATCCTCCTCGTGAACTAAAAGTGACAGCCGGCTGTGGTTTCACACTGGCAAATCTAGATCCCTACGGTCTCCCAGCCTGGCCAACGAGCATGAGTAGGTTATGGTCTGACTAGGCCTTGCCACGACGGAGCCCCTGTGGATGGGGTGAAGCCTGCGAGCGGATGTCTCGCTGGGATGCATTGACCTGGAACACCCTGAGTCACAGTGTACCCCTTGGCTGGCAGCACCCCCACTCAGGGTGGTGACGCGGTCTTTTTAGGTAGATCCTTGTGGTGGCCTCATGTCTGGGTCCTGATCGAATGGCATAGTTTTCAGCCACCATCTTAAGTGTGGGCTTCGGTTCTCTGTGTGTAAGGTACAGCGGCCATTTTCCCTGAGCTTCCTATGCTTTTGCATTGGCACCATTTTGGTGTAGCCTGGAGCTACATAGGCAGTCTTCTGCCTCTTGTGATTCTATGTCACTTCCTGTGAGAAGTTTCATGCTGAATCTCCATGCTGCAAAGTTGCTGATTACACTGTGAGGTGCAGGTCTGCTCCTGCCACTATTTAAGGGTGACTCCGGTTACAGCGCTATATAGCGGTGCGGACCGCGATCGCGATTTAAAGGGGCGATGCACCTTTTTTTATACAACTTGCAAAATGGAGTCCCAAGCAGGTATTTCTCCTTCAGATTCCCTCAGTGCGACTGCACAGTCTCTGATATCTCTTTCTGCAGCATTGGAAAATCTGGCGTCAAAGGTGGATTTTGTAATGAAACCTGTCACTGGGCAAAAATGACCACTGCCTTCTCTGTCCTCTGATTCAGAGCCTGATATGGTCACCTCGGACAACCCCCTCCCTGAGGGATCCCTATCCTCGCAGTCAGATCCTGAGGAAGTCGGATCCTCAGCTGCAGCGTGGGAACGTGCTATGGTGGAAGCACTGATTCGTTCAGTAAGGGAAACATTGCAATTGGACAATGAGCCCACACAGTCAGGAAAGCGTGTCGTTTTTGGCTCCCGCAAAGCCCAGAAGTCGGGTCAGGTGTTCCCTTGTCCCGAGGACTTTCACGATATTGTGAATGAGCAATGGCAGCGCATTAAGCACGTGTTTGTGGTGCCAATGCGCATTGAATGCCGTTATCCCTTTGCTGACTTGCTCTCAAACTGCTGGACAGTATCGCCTAGGGTGGATCACCCTGTTTCCAGGTTAAAAAATCTACTGTGGTGCATGTGGAAGACTCCCCGGCGTTTAATGACCCAGTGGACAGACAGGTGGAATCCCTTTCTCGTCACCTGCATCTTTTGGCAGGCTCGATATTAAAACATGTCTTTGCATCCATTCTGGTTTCTCAGATGGTAACGGAATGGGTTAAAGTGCTTAGGGGTAACTTGACCTCTGAGATAGTTTCCCCGACTCTGATTGAGCTCACGGACCAGATGACCCAGACCCTGGTGTTCCTGTGTGATGTGGCCCTGGACGCGGCCCCTCTGGTTGCCAGATTGTCAGCAGTAGGGATTGCCATACGCTGGCTGGTGTGGCTGAAAAGCTGGTTGGCGACCAGGCTTCTAAGAAGGCATGAATAGATCTCCCCTTTTTGGGTGAACGTCTGTTTGGAGACTCCTTGGATGAGTTGATCAAAGGTTTAACGGGGGGTAAGAGTACTATTCCCCCCCCCCAAGCCTAAAAAATTTAAGGCACCCCGCAGTAAGCGGAGGCCCTCTTTCACGACTCATAGACATTTTTGTCATGCCTCAGAGCCTCTGGAGGGAACAAATAGGCTTGGTCAAGTAACAACCATACTAGCCAGTCCGGTTCGGTGGCCAAATACTCTTCAGCATGAAGGGGCGCCCTCACCTGATTCGGGGGTGAGGAGACATTTGATTCAGGACAAATGGGTATCTGCACATCCCTATATACAGGGGACATCAGAGGTATCTCTGTTTTGCAGTGGCAGAGGAGCACTTTCAATTTGTGGCATTACCCTTTGGTCTAGCCTCTGCTCCCAGAGTCTTCACCAAGGTTTCGGCTTCAGTGTTGGCTTTGCTCCGAAAAAGAGGGATTACGATCCTCGGATTTTCTAGACGATCTCCTGTTGAGAACAATCTCTCACCCAACCTTGTTGGGTGACCTGTCAATAACGGTCCAGACCCTTCAGGAGTTCGGGTGGACTATCAACTTAAAAAAATCTGCGCTGGCCCCATCGGTGCGACAAAATTACCTGGGTTTGACTTTAGACTCCTCTCTGGCGAGGGTCATTCTTCCTGGGGACAAACTTAAGATGTTGCAGGGAGAGATTAGGTTGCTGATGGAGAACAATCTCTCATCTCTGTGGACTTGCATGAGAGCCTTGGGGCTGATGGTGTTGACCTTCGAGGTGGTCCCATTTGCTAAATTTTATTCCAGGCCTCTGCAAAAGGATATTCTTGTCAAGTGGAACAAGGATCCGCAGTCCTTGGACAGAATATGTTTGAACCAACTCACAAGATCAATGCTCTCGTGGTGGCTTCTGTCGCCCGCCTTGATCCAGGGCAAGTCCTTTCTGCCGCTGTTGTGGACGGTGGTCTCCATGGATGCCAGCCTGTCGCCTGGGGTGGAGTCCTGGACAATCTCTGTGCCCAGGGAGTCTGGTTGACAGAGGAGTCATTTTACCGATAAATGTCCTGGAACTCAGAGCAATCAAGCTTTGCCTGCTCCACTGGACGAATCTGCTACAAGGTTCCCTGGTTTGGATTCAATCCGACAATGCCATGGCTGTGGCCTACATTAATCACCAAGGGGGCACAAGGAGTGCCCAGGCGGCCCAGGAGGTGGCCGAGATTCTGATTTGGGCCAAGGAACATGTTTCGGCTCTTTCAGCAGTTCGCATTCCGGGAGTGGAGAACTGGCAGGCGGATTACCTGAGTCGTTAAGTTCTGGACCAAGAGGAATGGTCTCTTTCATCCCCTGTGTGTCCAGTGGGGCACCACGGAGGTCAACCTGCTTGCGTCTCATCTGAACAAGAAGGTACGAAGGTTCGTGGCCAGGGCTCAAGACCCTCTGGCCGACGCCACAGACTCATTGGTGACTCCTAGGATCCAGTATCGGCTGCTCTATGCCTTTCCTCCGATACAGCTGTTGTTGAGGTTTCGCCGCAGATTGGCGGTGGAAAAGGTGCCAGTAATTCTGGTGGCACCAGACTGTCCTCACTGGTCTCGGTACACAGACCTGGTAAAGATGGTCGTCGAGCCTCCCTGACGTCTGCCTCTGAGGGAGGACCTGCTGTCTCCGGGGCCGATCTCCCCTCCTGCTTTATGGTCGCTGACTTTAACGGCTTGGCTGTTGAAGGCAGATGCTGAGAGACAAGGGTCTCTTTGAGTCTGTGATCCCTACCCTGTTGAGGGCTAGGAAAGTGACTTCCAGGAAAATGTATCAAAATGTATATTTCCTGGTGTGAATCGCAAAACTTGCACCCTCGCTTGTTTTCAGTTAAGAGGGTATTGCAGAAAGGAGTTGAGCAATGGTTGGCCTTGGGCACAATCAAGGGTCAAGTGTCAGCCTTAGCTATTTACTTCCAACGCCTGTTGGCAACTAATTCCTTGATCCGCACCTTTATTCAATGGGGCTCCTCTGAGAAGATCCCCATTGTCTCCTTTGGATCTGAATTTGGTTTTGTCTGTTCTTCTTCAAAAGCCTCCTTTTTTACAATATTAGGGACATATCTCTGCCTTTGTTATCTCAGAAGGTTGCCTTTCCGGATGGCTATTACTTCTGCCCGCAAGAGTGTCTGAATTGGCAGCACTTTCCTGTCGTTCGCCTTACTTGGTCGTTTATAGAGATGAAGTGGTTCTCCAATCTAATCAGTTCTTTCTTCCTAAGATGGGGTCTGAATTCCATTTAAATGAAGACATTGTTTTTCCTTCACTCTGTCCTAAGCCTAAGCATCCCAAGGAAATTTCCTTGCATTCTCTGGATGTGGTTAGAGCGATCAGGGTTTACCTGTCGGCCACAGAGCCTTTTAGGACATCAGATTCTCTTTTTGTCCTTACTGAGGGATCTTGTAAGAGTTTGGCTACGTCTGCTGCGACCATATCCAGATGGATTAGGCAGACGGTTGTTCAGGCTTATTCATTGAAGGGTCAATGTGAGCGCGCATTCTACTAGAGTGCTGAGTGCCTCTTGGGCTTTTTGTTATCAGGCATCTGTTGCTCAATTGTGTAAGGTGGCGACTTGGTCGTCCGTGCATACTTTTACAAAATTCTGCAAGCTTGATTTATTGGCATCTTCGGATGCCTCTTTTGGCTGAAAGGTTTTGCAGGCTGCTGTGTAAAGAGACTTGTATTTTCCTCTTTCAGGGGTCAAACTTTGTTCGTGGGTAAGCTCCTGTTACTGGTTGAGCTTTTTTGTTACCCAGTTGACTTAGTTTTTAGCCTTGGAAATGCGTTAACTGTTGTTGGTTGCGTTTCTTCCCACCCCTTATGCCTATACTGCTTTGGGACGTCCCAATGGTAAAGAAGCATAGCTGCTGCTGCGTCTGTCAATGGACAATAGAGAAAACTAGAACTTACCGTAAAATCCTTTTCTCTGAAGTCCATTAACAGACGCAGCACCTGCCCCTCTATTATGGGGATGGTTTATGTCTTCTTTTCACTGCTTGCTACGGAACTAATTTGAGAGCACAGTGTGTGGGGGATTATGCAGAGAAGGACAGCCCAGTGAATTTTTTCACTGCCTAGTCTACTCCTGTAGATGACGCATAACCCAATGGTAAAGAAGCATAGCTGCTGCGTCTGTCAATGGACTTCAAAGAAAATGATTTTACAGTAAGTTCTTACAAAAATCCAGTTATCTTGTTTTCCATGGATCCTGTCACTGGTCCTCTTCTCCTGGTGGGTGATATTAAATGATTCAAGCCCAACTCTGGGCAACCCAAAAAATGATCACTTGCAATGGGGCTGTGCCCACAGTGCAAGGGTTCATTGCTTTTTTTTAGTCTAGGGGATCCTCCACTCCCCCCCACCCCTGCAGCTAGACCTGTCTCAGCAGCTTCTGCACCCCCACACTCTAATCTAGGGTTTCCAATGTAATTTAGACTAGAGTAGGGTCCATAGCCCTGCTAGGGATGTGCGGATGCCAAAGGATAGTCCTCCATCAGTTCATGGAGGGGTGCTGTCTGAGGATCCGGTAAGTAAAATTGTGTCTCCTCTCTTCACTAAACAAGCTATTTTAACCATTGCAGTGTGGGCACAGGAATCATTTCTCTTCTGCCCGGAGTTGGGCTTTTAGTACTCTTCTCTAAGCCCAGACCAGCTTGATCACTAATCACTGGTGTACCGTTCATGATGGCCAGGGCTCGCAGGAAGTCTGCTGACTCTGGACAATATTTACCTCTAAACCTGACCAGTGCTGGACTTCAAATTTGTGAATCTGTAGGGGACAGTGCCCTAGAGAAGTGTGATTTATTTTTATTTATTTTTTACCTAGAGAGTAAGGCTTCAAATGAACCAGGAATTTGCAACACTGCTTGTAAAATGTTTACATTGATAGTAAATCAAAATGAAATGAATTAAAAGGAATCGCTGAAATAGGGAAATTAAAAGATCTAAAATGGAAGCACCTTTTCTTTTTTCATGCCAAAAGGTTAGAATGTTGGTCAGTTTCTTTATTGCTTGGTTTGCCCTTGTTAGGGATATTCTCCTCACTTCCTGTTCATAGTTGCTATCGGAGGAAGTGAGACTAAATATCACCAACGGGGACAGAAATGGCAATGAAAACCTGACAAAGGGTCTAGCTCCTTTTCTATTCTGTGAAAAATGTAAAAAAAAAAGTTCCATTTTAGGTGCCCATTATTTTGATGCATGTTAGGTACATGTGAATAATATTTTGCTTGGAATTTACAGCTCAAATCGTATCTTGTGATGTACGACTGAGGGACCAGTGTAAAGGGACAACGTGCAACAGGTAATCGGCTACTAGAAATCTATTTATTGGACAAGATCTACCCTTGCAAATATATTCTGGCACACGAATATTCTTAATGTTGATGAGTTTTTCATTTGACTTATTTTTTTTATTGTACCATTTAATAAATTGATTTTTTTTTTTTTTATTAAAATAAATGCAGTGCCATCAACCACATACATAAACTTTATGTTTAATTCTAAGTACCTTTTCCTAATCAATATACAGCTGTCACATGACACAGATCTTTCCCAGCCTTCTTCCCCAGGAGCTTTTCTTCTGCTGGTCACAGAATACAGAGTAAAAATAAATATCAATAAACTGTTTTAATCCGTTATACAAATATATGTTTGAAGTTAACAACACCATGGTGTGGGCAGATTTCTGTCATTCGCAGGCTGTGTCACGCCCCTCCAGCCTACGTCTTAGAATAAGAGGGGGGTGAAGCCTCCATTAATCTAGATGTAATACCCCACCCCCCATTGTGTTTAGTCAGATGTGGGAATGGAGGAAGGTCGTGGGCTGTCCCTTACCACAGTGTATACGCCCACATGTGTGACTCTATAGTCACATGGGCTGCTCAGATCTGATGGAGAGGAAATGCTCAGCATAGAAACTCTCTGAAAACTGAGCATGTGCAGAGTTACCACCACAGCTGCAAAATCCCTGGCTGAATTGGAGACATGGACGATAAATAGCAGCAGGATCAACCAGGTTTTTTGCAGAATGCAGAAAACAAATCTCATAGTGACTGAGTATGAACAGCATGTAATACATTGTTTATTAATAGTTTATTTTTTAAATCCAGGGTTCACATTGAGGCACAGGCTATTTATTTTTATTTATTTATTGTAGGCATTTATATAGCACTGAAAATGTTACACAATACTTTACATGTTGTACATTTAAATCAGTCCCTGCCCTAAAGGAGCTTACACTGTAGGGTCATTATCTCAAATACACACACACACACACGCGCACACACACATATATATATACTAGGGCCAGTTTAGACAGTAGCCAATTGACCTAGCAGAATGTCTTTTGAGTGTGGGAGGAAGCTGGAGCACCCAAAGGAAACCTATGTAGGCACAAGGAAAACATGCGATCTTCATGCAGATAGTGTCCTGACCAGGATTCCATTCTTTGACTGAATATATTGGAGATGAAGTTCTTGGTTTATTAAAGTGCAGTAATGCTACTATGAGCAGCACATGTTGCATTAAAAGACCATGATGTGCTGCATTCAATGTGTGTAGTTTCCTTCTTGCCACATATAATGTTTTCTTTTCAACAAGGCCTGTAGAATGCAATGCCTACTAGCACATTATGCTATTGTCTTGCAGGTTTTTTTTTTTTAGTGGTTTACTACCACTTTAATAATAGGAAACACTTTAACAAGGCCTGTTACCATGTTTATCATTAGTGCCTTTACCATTAGGCCCCTTTCACATGATCGGACCGATCAGATCCGCCTGTCTGTTTTTCAGGCTGACCTGATCGGGCCACCCATTCTACTCTATGTTTGTGGAGGCGGATGTCAGCGGAGACGTGTCCGCTGAAACCAGCCTAGCATCCGATCCGACAAGATCCACTGAAAACAGACGGATGGCGATACGTTCACCATCCGTCCAGCAGGTCGAATTAGATGGGATCAAATGAAAATGGACAGGCTGTCTGTTTTCATCTGATCTCCCCATAGAGGAGAGCGGGACTCTGACACGTCCGTCTCTGCACAGTAATCGGAAACAAACCTGTCATCCGCCTACTCAGCGGGGATCAAGGGATTGGTCCCTGCTGAGTAAGCGGAGTCTGTGAAAATGGATCCACCCCATATGAAAGGGGCCTTAACCAATCAAACTGAGGGAATCTCAAGGAATCCCATGTTCTAGTTACATTAAAAAATTCCCATACATTTCTTTTATTTAGCATGTTTCTGCAGACTGAAATGCACAACCAACTTAAAGTATAACGAAAGGCAATTGTTTTCTTTTAGTTATGGATGGAGTGAAGAAGGATTAGAATACCTGGCATGCTTTTATTGCTGTCTGTGCTCCCATTGGAGAGATTCACCCTCTCAATTTGTCATGCTTACCATTATCATCGAAAGTAAAAGAAAATACCACAATTTGGGATGTCTCTAGAACAAGTATAAAGAGGAATTGTTCCAATAGGGACACTAGTTCTGGTGACCCTGGCAAAAACCAAGGATTCCCTCACGTAGGAGGGATTTCCTCTCACTTCCTGTTTGGCTATGGGACAGAAATTGATCTGAAATGTAGCCAATGTGACACAGATTCCAAAACAAAAAAAAAAAAAAAATAACAACAGAGGTTATAAGCTTCCCTTAAAAAAAGTGTTGTGTTTAGTTCTACTTTAACCCCTGAGTAGGTTTCTTTAGTGTAAAGGAGAGCCAGCACTAAATGGGGAAACCCTTTTGGAAGGTTTTTACTTTTCAATACTCTCCGGATTTTTTTTCATTGAAATTTACTTAGAATATGGAGTTAACAAACTGTAAACCCTCCAATTCTTCACCTCCTCTCAGAAATAGAAGAACTGGCGTTTTGGTAAGACCTTTACATTTGGGTGGGCCAACCCCCTCTTGATCCCTTCCATTGATGTTGCAGGCTATTTAGGCTAAAATGATTATAGCAAGGAGCTCTCATGCTTGTGGCTCTTTTTCACTGCGGATAACAGTCCGTTGGCTGAAATGTACGCAAATGCAAAATTGATGATCACCATTACGGTCTAGTTTGCACCTAGGTTTAGAGTAGGACTTGAACCAAGCAGCCTAATACTTAATATGGTCAATAATTCAAAATGTCAGCACTGTATATTGTGCGAATACACTGCTGCACAATGTGATGTTACAGAAGTGATGATAAGCTACGTTATGTTGTTTGAATTCACAGATATGAATGTTCAGCTGGCTGTTTGGAGAACACGGCTAAAGTAATAGGAAGTGTGCATTATGAGATGGTAAGTAGGTCTTCATACTACAATACAGAAACAATACTTCTGTCTGAAAGAAAAACAGAGAATTTAACAGTACAGTTTACTTTGACTCTTGTACTAAAGTGCATTTATAGTCACATTTTTTTGGATAGAATAGGTAGCATTTAAAACCGGTCAGTTTTTTGTTTTGTTGTCTGTATCCTGTTTGGGGAAATTTCCATGCACTTCCTCTATTGAAAACACAAAAGAGGCTTCTTTCAGACAGGTACGAATGCATACTGCCTTCCGAATAGCAAACCACAGTGGATCGCTTTGCAGGGGGCAGTATAGCAACATTTTATTTATTTATTTTTTTCCTTGAATACCAAGGGAGATTTGGTAGTAAAAAAAAAAATCGCACTGCAACCATGAGCCGAGCATTTAAACTCAATGGGCAGGTTTGACAGGAGGTGCTGCCTGTCAGATTCTGCAGCCTGAGTATAAAATGCAGCAGTCGCAAAGTATGTGTGCAACCCTGTCAGGCTGTAACAATACATTTAGGTGAGCAACCAGGGGCAATAAAATCAGGGCTCAGCCACCTGTATGAGGGATAATCTTGTCTTTGGAACAGGTGTCCCTTTGGGAAGATTTTCTCCCACCTCCTGTTCCGATGTCAGGTGGTATTTGTATTACCTATCAATAATTACTTTAACTGATTAAATCATTTGTAAAACTGACAATGCATGTTATAAGTGATATGCACAGCTTTGCCTTTGTATACATGTAAAGCCATCACTGTAAAGAGTTGTTTTTAACTGCATAGCAAAAAATAAAAAAACGAAACTAATATTTGCACTATTTAAATAATAATGAAGTGGGCCTACCATCAGAAGTATTGATACACGTAAAGTGCATGCATGCTAAATTATGGAGGCAAATTATAAAAAACTGAATTTGGAGCAGCTGTGGATGGCAACCAATCCGTTTTTTCATCATCTCGTTCAGTTAGGCTTTGAAAATTAAAGATTAAAGCTGATTGGCTGTCATGCACAGCTACTCCATATTCTGTCTGCTCTAGTTTTGATAAATTCCCCTTTATGTGCGAGTGTGGCCATAGACGAGTCATATTTTGTTTTTTGTTCAACCAGCGCATGACTAGATTCTCCCATCCACAGATTTGAGGTGGATGGGGAATCAAGTGATTCCTCCCTTCTGAGATATTGTATTCTGACAGCAGGAAGACTTCCCTGCTGACACAATACACTAATCAGCACTGCAGGCTACAGCCAGTAGCGCTGATTGAGCAGGGAACATTCGTCAGTGCAGTTGTAGAGGCATCAATCGGTAGATCGTCATGTCTGTAGAATCTCCCTGCTCATATGTGGATTGAAATTTGGCTGGCTGGCATAAGACCTAGGCCCCTTTCACACGGGGGGGAACCCATCCAATTAGATCCACCTGCTCAGCTGGGGATCTCTCCATTGATCCCCGCTGTGCAGGCGGATAACAGTTCTGTGCCGGAGCAGACAGAATCAGCCCGCTGCTCTCTATAGGGCGGTCAGGTGGAATTGGCCTGCATGTCTGTTTCCTTCCGATTGTCATCTGATCAACCAGACAGATGACGAACGTATCCCCAGCAGTCTGTTTTTGGCGGATCGGATACTGGTGGGCTGACATCTGCCGCCCCATAGAGAACAATGGGTGGTCCGATCAGGTCCCCCTGAAAAATGGATAGGCATAACTGATCAGTCTGCTGGTGTGAAAGGGGCCTTACAGGTACGAATTAACTCTCCAAGAGGGCACGGTACTTCCTCTGACAATGCCCTCATCGGCTTCTCTCTCCAGAAGGACCAGGCCATGTTTGTTCAGAAATTAGCATCTACAGCCTGACTCAGAGATGATATAACCATATAAATCCTGGTGCCTATGCAGCTGACATACATTGTGTCTGATATACATCACCCCCATGCTGCAGCTGCCACCCTGTGACTTGTTCCAAAGCTAAAATTGTTGCAGTCTGATTAGTGGGGAGAGGAGACTGAGGAATTGCTTCCTCTTACCTGCAGCAGACCAGCACAGCCTATAACTAGAGCTCAATGACTGCTCTTTAATGATACAAAATTGAGCTTTTCTAAAAAATGGTACAGTTACTGTATATCGTGACGTGTCAGGAATGTGTCCGTGCTGACTTAAGGGGCCATTAAAATAATAGTGATCTATGATAATAGTGAAATGTTAGTTTGTGGCATTGGTAAATATAGTGAGACTTTTTCTATTGCAGCAATCAAGTATTTGCAGAGCAGCCATACATGCTGGTATAATAGACAATGATGGAGGATGGGTGGATGTCACAAGACAAGGAAGAAGAAATTATTTCATCAAATCCTATAGAAATGGGATTCAGTCTATTGGGTAAGCAATGTCAGACACTCCTCTACTTCAACAACACATATAATACCAGGATAGATGACAACGGTGCATGTGACAACATATGCTACAATTTATTCATATAAACAATTAACTTTTTTTTTTTTTTTTTATCCAACAGCAAATATCAGTCTGCAAACTCATTCACAATTTCCAAAGTAGCCTGTGAGTATTTTATCTTTTTTAAACCTTGTTCTGTACGCTGTGTAATATGTGTAAGCTACATAGTTACTTCTAATCATGTGTTTTCTAGTTCAGGCTGTGACGTGTGAAACAACCGTAGAACAAATGTGCCCTTTTCAGGCTCCAGCATCACATTGTCCCAGGTGAGCTTAACTTGTTAGTACACTAATACATTACATTATTACAGTAATAGAAAACTCTGCCTTGTACTCTTTACCTTTTAAGAAACATTAAAGATTCTTTTTTTTTTCCTTTAAAATACCAAAAATGCTATATTTACCTGCTTCGTACAATGGTTTTGCACAGAACAGCCCTGATCCTCTTCTGGGATCTCCCACTGGCGCCCCTGGCTCCTCGTCTTTGGTGGGTACACTCATTGGAAGCCACTGCTTCCTATGGGGGCACTTACAAGAGCTTGCTCCTGTGCCGTCTTGTCTGCGTCCAATGACTCAGACAGAGCGGCTTGGTTCCCCTCCCTCCCCCCACCCCCCGCTCCCTGGCTCCCTTGTTACTGAGTCTGATTGACAGCAGCTCCCGCTGCTATAAATCTATCCAGTGAGTGAGGAGGGACAGAGCCAAGAGAGCCGTTGCTCTTGTGCACAGGCTGCTGGACTTTGATCGGGCTTAGGTAAGTATAAGCAGGGGCTGGGGGGACAAATGCGGAAGGTTTGTTACCTTAATGCATAGAATGCATTAAGGTAAAAAAATTCTAAGGCTTTAGAACCACTTTTAAACCCAAACTGAGATCTTATTTTTAGGGCTCATTCAGACATGTGGCCAAGGGCCAGTAAAAAAGGTGGTTGAGCCACGCTTTTACCACCCCTGACTGCCCACCTAATCAAATACAGAAGCTGTATACAGAAGCCATACCCCCTGTCACCAAATGTAAACCATTTAAGTGAACGGGGTCACATCATGACTGCCCTGCAACCTTGCAGTGTGGTGGGAAGGTGTAGGCTTTTCAGGGTTAAAACAGGTGGTGAAGAGGTGCTATAATGACCTCCAGCTGCCTGTCAACCCTGTGAAAAACCACTCAACTACAGATTGATTTTCAGAGTGTTGGCAAGGGTTGTTGCCAGTGTATATGAGCCCTAAATGTTCTCAATACATTCTAGGTGCAATGAAAGGGAAAATGAACACAATCTCGTTGGTTTAGTTTTAAAGCAGCCCCAGCTATAGTAAATCAGTCTGTCCCTCACCATGCTGCAGAAAGAGACTACTACTCTGTGTGAGAGCATTGGTCTGTCTCAAGTGGTCTGCCATGCCTCCTGCTAAGACAGACCTAAAGCTCTTTGATCAGCAAGGTTAACATGATACTATACCGTAGCTCTGTGTTTGTTTGTCTTCTAAACGTCTCCCACTGTCGTTTTCACCCTTAATTTGCGTCTTGTGTGTGCTCCTGATTCTCCGCTAATGTGGCTCACTGCTTCTAGTGTAGCACAAGCTGTGCCCATTATTTCCAGTCGCCGATTCCTCCCACCCTACTCCCCTACCTACAACATGCTCAGAGGCACTGGCAGAAGCAGCGACTGGGTGCAAAAGAATGTTGGCTATTATAAAAGTCAGGTGACGTCACTCAGCTGGTCCAGGTGCTGGATTGATCCTGAAGTTACAGTGAAGATTCACCCAGGTGCCTAGACTGGCAGCTGGCTCACCCAGCCACTGGGAAACTGAGCAAGCCTACTCAACCCCTTCCACAGCCCAGTGAGCGCTGCAGGGGCAGAGTAGAGAACCAGTGACTGATAGTCTTCCATCTTTGCTCAGAACAGAGGGGAGAACGCAGTGATCAGTGGTGTTTGATCGCTCAGTTCTCAGTGCAGAGCCAGCAGGGGACACATGTAGCATCTGACCAATGCTGCATCCACCTGGCAGGGTATACATTTTTTTTTTTTTGTGGAAACCCCATACTTTTCTTTTAGGCAGGCCAAATAAGTAGCACATTTACTAATATCCAATTGACTTGAGATGCATGTAGATATACTTGCTTGAATTTCACAAGTGGGTTAATTGGTATGCATGGAAAACATTCATAATGCTGCTTTCACAATAAATATCTGTCTACTGAAATTTTCTTCCATGCTAGTGGGCTTTTTTCCACTGCATATTGTAGTCTGAGATTGCCATGAAGTTTATGGACCAGGCCATGGCCACGGATTATTTTTGTTCTGCAGCAGTAGGTAGTTCTCAGAGGAACTTACAATCAGTTGGGTTGGAATTTTTTTTCAGCCAAGTGCTAAGTTCTGGGGTGACCTAAGTAAATTAGGGTTCCCATGTTTTAGTTTGGGAACTAGACAGCCCAGTTATTCTTAGCCCACCAGATTTCAGAAATGTAAATCCTTTATTCTCAATACTCAGAACAGCCACCATTTTTCTGTACACTGCAACACTGGCATACCAAATCCCAGCAGCTTTTGCTGGCTGTACCATTTTACTGGCTCCATGAGGAACGTGGACATATGATATTAAGTAGCAGCTGCATACATTGTTGTTGAAGTATAGGACTGTGACCTGGCGAGCCCAAGAGAGTGTCGTTGCTGATGCTGAGCAAGGGCGTCAGCACTGTCACAAGTTTGTGGTTGAAAATTTTATTTTAGCCATACTCATTTTCCAGGCAATTTAAATTACTCTCATTCAGCTTCCATTCGTATGGCTCCATGTTTCATGGGCTATACTGTTGTCTTATCATTCTAACTCAATAAAAGGCACTTGGGTATAAGTAGATTGTGCTTCTAATTGTTGCATGTACTTTATGGTATTTGGTTCACCACCACCCCCCTTCCATCCAGAAAGCAAAGGTAATATTTGATGATTTCTTTTTAAAATGTTTTACATCATTCTTTAGGCTCCATGTACACGGGACGTTGTAAATGGCCGTTTAGGAGCAGCTGGGTGTTTTTTTCAGAAGCCCCTGAACCCACCTCCATGTTATCTTATGTGTCCATGTACACAGGGTTGTTTACAGTCATTTGCAGGCAGTTGAGTTCAGGGACGTTTTTGGAAAGCAATTATTTGCGTTCGAACGTGTGTTTCCCGGCGTTTCAAACGCAAAAACGCGACCGAACGCATGACCCGCGTTTAGCGCTCGCGTTTTTCCATTTTAAAGGGGAATGATTTTTTTGACCTCTAGGAACGGTTGTAAACGCAAACGCCCGCTAAACGCGGGTGCAAACGCGACCCAACGGACGTTTTAAACGTCCTAAAAATTCCAGCATTCAAAGGGACTTTTAACAACATCCCGTGTACATGGAGCCTTGGATGGCATTTTTCTCATATGATGATCTGGTGCATTCTTGCTCTTTAGAATAGACAGCATTACCCTGGTTCTAACCTTTAGGTGTAGCTTACAGAGAAGAAAACTATGTCTTCATGTCAATTCCAGTAAATTCAAGCAAGACTTATGAGAAGGGTGTTAGTGCTAATTTTGAAATATAATTACTGAATGACGTCATTAGTCATTCCAAAAGGAAAATGATCAGTGCTGATTGAAGGAAGGATGGGACATAGACCTTACAACACATATAACTGCAGCTGTTGATGAATAGATTCTTCCATAAAATGACATGTTTTTCTGTGACAGCTGGAGTGTTACCTGAAAATTACTTTACTTCAGCTGTGAAAATTTTAGATTATGAAGGCTGAAAAATATTTTATTCTAAAGGTACACCTGTCACTGCCTAAAAACTATTAAACTGGAGACCTGGACAACATAAAGCAAATCTAGGGATTAAAAATCTCATATGCAAGTTTGGGGTTTTTGTAAAGTTGTGTCTCCTGTACATCTCTTTTGCCCCGTTACTGTAAAATTTTAAATATAAGAAAGATTCAGTGCTGAAGGGCAATCTAAACACCTTTAACATACATAATAAGCAATAGTGCAGCGCAGTCCTATATAAATCACTCAAAAATTGGAAACCGATTTCTCAAAATGATAAATGTAAAAGACCCAATAAACAGAGTCAAATATTGGAACTGCATACATTGGAAGATCTTCCGATATATGCAGTTGGGAAAAGTGAGTCACCCGGACGTGACGCGTACGGGGGAAGGTCATGTGATCCACGGCCATCTCTAGCAACCAGGAAGTAACACAGCACGCTCTGCAAAACCAATGCTTTTTAACAACGGATACAATGCAAGTGCAATTCTTTTGACTACAATTAAACTAGCGATATACAGAGAGCACTAGATCCCTTTGTTTTTTTTCATATATCGTGGGAGGTATTCCGGAGTTATCGTCTAAAGCAGTTAAATGTTCTGCTGTGAAGATTGGTTTGCATTGCCTGCTGACTGAATGTTTGGAACTGTGTTCCCTGAGAATCTGATTTGATAAGCATTGAGGTGAGAGGCAGATAATGCTTGGTGGTGGGAAGTTTTGAGCACTGAAGTCACACCATATTATATTTTCACCAGATTACGTGTGGGCTCTTTTCTCCTGCATCATCTGAAGCTATGGACTGTCTCTCCTTCACCGTTACTGTAAAAGACAGCTTCTGCCACCTCCTAGGTGCTTTTATTTTGTTCCAGACAGTGATGGGCCATTGTCACCATAATTAATAATTTTATTATTAGCAGTTCCTGGTGTTGGACCGATGAGCAGAGATATACAACCAGTTATATGTGGGGGGCCCCAAATTCATATCTTAGTTATGTATGGCCTCTGCCTGCATAAGACCATTGTGTACAGCAAGCTTTTACAAAGCATTTACTTTTAGCTTGGGGATGTTGGACACATGTGGATTGGCGACGATCACTTTTAACAATCTGCTAGGAGGATTCAGCAGACTTTCAACAAGTATTAAGTAGTGCATAAAGCTTTCTGGAAGTCTTCTAACAGCTTGTTTAATGTGACAGTCAGATCTAAATTTACTGAAAGTTTTCAAAAGCTTTCTTATATACACATTTTCTATGTATGTACACGTGCAAGAGACTTTATAGGAGTAAAGTATGCATTTGAGGTACACATATTCTATATGGCAGAGGCGTAACTAGAACCTTCAGGGCCCCGGTGCAAGAAACCATGAAGGGCCCCTCCGGACCCCTGGCCCGGGGCCCTTCCCTTCAAGCCTGGGGCTCTTCCCACTGATTCTGGGGCCCTCTACTCTCATTGTGGGGCCCTTTATTATGGTCCCACAGCGGGACCCTTATACAAGTTTTGCAGTGGGCCCCCCTCCTGCCATCTTGGGGCCTCCCCACAGTGGTGGAATGCCAGGGCCCCGTCACAAGTGTGACCTTTGCGATCCTTGAAGTTCACCCACTGGTGTCAGTAGTTTTTATTTTTTTGGTATTTTAATTGTATTATATTTTATAATTTTATTTTATTTTTTTACACAACGTCACTGACTATGACTCTGTCCATTCAGAAAAGGAAGGAGCTGTAAAATTACATTTTTACCGACCCCTTCCTGGTTCTCTATTGTGACACATCCCCTGCAGCAGCCAGCAGGAGAGGAGAGGGTGCACGGGGGGAGGGGGGGGGAGGACAGCAGAACACAAGTGAACTAGATAGGAACTGGATAGGAGGCGGGGGCAGCATACAGAGGAACCAATCTCCTAATTTTCCTCCTGCAGCTACAAGAGGAAAAAGGAGGACAGTGATTTCTCTACATGCTGCCCCCACCGCCCCTCCTATCCAGGTGTACAGGGGAGCCGCACAGGCCCCCTGGACCATGGGGCCCGGTAGCGATTGCAACCCCTGTAGTTACGCCCCTGCTATATGGGTATGGTAAAAATGGATAGAGAAACATTTAAAGGGATAATTATCACATCATATATAAATCTTTCTGAGACATTGTAGTGGAAAAGGTATGTGTAGACAGAGGAAAGAAAAGAGCCTATAGTTCTCTGTTAATAACGGTTATCAAAAAGCTGGCCAAGTGTCTCATTTGTCATGAATAGGGTTGAGCGGACACCTAGATGTCCGTGTTCGACGGGTTCGGCCGAACTTTAAAAAAAAGTCCGGGTCCGTGTCCCGGACTTTTACCGAACTTTTCCCGGACACCGAACCCCATTGAAGTCAATGGGGACCCGAACTTTAAGGCACTAAAATGGCTCTAAAACACCAAAGGAAAGGGCTAGAGTGCTGCAAATGGCAGCAAAACGTAATTAAGAGCATGGCAAGTGCTCTGCAAACAAATGTGGATAGGGAAATAACTTAAAACAACAAAAAAAAACAGAAAAATAAAACAATGTTCTTCTTCATCTCTGAAGGACGAGGCCCATATGGAGTAGGAGGGAGGTTGAGGTGGTGGTGGATGTGGCGGTGACATAGGCGTGCGCACAGGGTGTGCTGGGTGTGCCTGGGCACACCCTAATCACCTAGGGCACATAGCATTGCCAGTGAGGAGATGGGAAAGATCTCCCTGGGACCTGCTCTGCTCTATTTCTCCTTGCCTACAGGTACATGGCCCCGATACATTACTCTCCCTGCTGGCAAACACATGCATGTGTATTTCAACTTTGGGGTGCACACCTTAATGCAATAGGCTGCGCACACCTATGGGCGGTGTAGGTGGAAGCGGCGGTGGAGGAGGACCAGGGCCGGATTAACAGCATCATGGGCTTGGTGCTGAGGATTTTGAAGGGCCTTAAGGGCCGTGCCTTGCCATGCACCCAGAGGAGGAAGGGTGCAGCCATGCATGCCTAATTCAACATGGGATGCTGTCTCTGAAGCCCATAAACACATCCATGCATCGCCAACTGTCCCTCCTTGTCCGGCCTTCACGCTGTGTGGGGAGGTTCTGAGGGTGCTGCCTGGGGAAGCGAGCATAGAAGCCAGACTTCTGTGTTTACAAGTGACAGAAGAGCGGTAACAGTGAATATGGCCAACCCGGGGCCTATATAAAAGGTAGGGGCCTGGAGCTGCAGCTCCAATAGCCCCTACATTAATCTGGCCCTGAGGAGGAGGACGAGGTAGCCAACACTGCTTCTTTTCAAAAATTTTAAATGAGGGTACACCCCAAAAGAGTGAGAAAGAGCAAAAATGGAACAATGGGTGGGTAAGGTCGGTATCCATTGCTATTCTGCATAAGGTACGGAAAAGTCCCGTGGGATCCATGCCTGGTTCATTTTAATGAACGTGAGCTTGTCCACATTGTCTCTGGACAGGCGGCTGCGCTTGTCTGTTATAACGCCCCCAGCCGTGCTAAATACCCGTTCAGATAATACACTGGCTGCAGGGCACGCCAGCACCTCCAAGGCGTAAAGGGCAAGCTCAGGCCATGTGCCCAATTTGGAGACCCAGAAGTTGAAGGGGGCAGACCCGTCATTCACTACATGTAGGCGTGTGCACACATACTGCTCCACCATGTTGGTAAAATGCTGCCTCCTGCTAAGACGTTCCATCTGAGCTGCTGGTGCTGCTGTTTGTTGTGGCGTGCTGACAAAGCTTTTCCACATTTCGGCCATGCTAACCCTGCCTTCTGAGGTGCTGGCGGTGCCCTGGTTGCGTTGGCGACCTCCTCCTCCTCCTCCTCTGCCTTGTGCTTCCACTGTGGCCCCGCTGTCAGATGGGAATGCCAGCAGCATGGCGTCTACCAGCGTGCGCTTGTACTCGCGCATCTTGCGATCGCGCTCCAGTGAGTGAATTAAGGACGGTACGTTGTCCTTGTAACGGGGATCCAGCAGCGTGGCCACCCAGTAATCAGCACAAGTTAGAATGTGGGCAACTCGGCGGTCGTTGTGGAGACACTGCAGCATGTAATCGCTCATGTGTGCCAGGCTGCCCAGAGGCAACGAAAGGCTGTCCTCTGTGGGAGGTGTATCGTCCGTGTCCTCTGTATCCCCCCAGCCACGCACCAGTGATGGCCATGAGCTGGCCTGGGTGCCACCCTGCTGTGAACATGGTTCCATCTCCTCCTCCAGCTCCTCCTCCTCCTCATCCTCCTCATCCTCCAGAACTGTGCCCCTGCTGGACAATTGCGTCCCTGGCGTTTGCGTGTGCAGGAACCCACCCTCGGAGCCCCTTGCGAATGACTGCCCTGAAAGCCTTGGAAATGTTACCTCTTCATCCTCCTCCTCCTCCTCATCCTGTGCCACATCCTCTTCCATCATCGCCCGAATTGTTTTTTCAAGGAGGCATAGAAGTGGGATAGTTAAGCTGAGAACGGCGTCATTGCCACTGGCCATGTTGGTGGAGTACTCAAAACAGCGCAACAAGGCACACAGGTCTCGCATGGAGGCCCAGTTATTGGTGGTGAAGTGGTGCTGTTCCGCAGAGCGACTCACGCGTGCGTGCTGCAGCTGAAACTCCACTATGGCCTGCTGCTGCTCGCACAGTCTTTCCAGCATGTGCAAGGTGGAGTTCCACCTTGTGGGCACGTCACATATGAGGCGGTGAGCGGGAAGGCCGAAGTTACGCTGCAGCGCTGCCAGGCGAGCAGCAGCAGGGTGAGAACGCCGAAAGTGCGCACAAACGGCCCGCACTTTCTGCAGCAGCTCTGACATATCGGGGTAGTTTTTAAGGAACCTCTGCACCACCAAATTCAGCACATGCGCCAGGCAAGGGATGTGCGTCAAACCGGCTAGGCCCAGAGCTGCTATAAGATTTCGCCCGTTATCGCACACCACCAGGCCGGGCTTGAGGCTCGCTGGCAGCAACCACTCATTTGTCTGCTGTTCCATGCTCCTCCACAACTCCTGCGCGGTGTGTGGTTTGTCCCCCAAACAGGCAAGTTGTAAAACTGCCTGCTGTCGTTTACCCCTGGCCGTGCTGAAGTTGGTGGTGAAGGTGTTACGCTGTCCGGATGAGGAGGCGGTAGAGGATGAGGAAGCGGAGTAGGAGGAGTTAGGAACAGGAGGCAAACTGAAGCGCCCTGCAATCCTCGGTGGTGGAAGGACATGCGCCAAATTGCTATCCGCCTCAGGCCCATCCGCCACTGCATTTACCCAGTGTGCCGTTAGGGAGATATAACGCCCCTGACCGTGCTTACTGGTCCACGTATCCGTAGTTAGGTGGACCTTGGCACAGATGGCGTTGCGCAGTGCACACCTGATATTTTCCCCCACTTGGTTGTGCAGGGAAGGGATGGCTTGCCTGGAAAAGTAGTGGCGGCTGGGCACGACGTACTGTGGGACAGCCACCGACATAAGGTTTTTAAAACTGTGCGTCTCCACCAGACGGAATGACAGCATTTCAAAGGCCAATAATTTTGAAATGCTGGCATTCAGGGCCAGGGATCGCGGGTGGGTAGGGGGGTACTTCCTCTTCCTCTCAAGTGTTTGGGAGATGGAAAGCTGAACGCTTCCACGGGACATTGTGGAGATGGTTGTTGGTGACCCAGGTGGTGGTGTTGCTGACAGATCGTCTGTTTGCGGGGTGGCAGGTGCCGGTATCACTACAGATGTGGCTGGAGCGGCCGAGACTGCAGCAGAAGAGGAAGCAGGATGAGCCAGAGACGTTTCTTGGTTTTGAAGGTGTGTACTCCACTGCAGCTCGTGCTTTGCACTTAGATGCCTGATCATGCAGGTTGTGCTCAGGTTGAGAAGGTTTATGCCTCGCTTCAAGCTCTGATTGCACAGGGTGCAAACCACTCGTGTCCTGTCATCAGCACATTTTCTAAAGAACTTCCACGCTAGAGAACTCCTTTGAGCTGACTTTGGTGCGCTCGTTCCCTTGCTGCGTTGGGCAGTAGCGGGCGTAGTGTCTAGGGCACGGCCGCTCCGCTTCTGCACCCTGCTCCCTCTTCTGCTGTGCTGGTGGCTCTGTGCGACCACCGCCTCTTCCTCCAAACTACTCAGGTCACCTGCATGACGTTCATTCCATGTGGGGTCGAGGACCTCATCGTCCTCCACATCATCTTCCACCCAGTCTTCACCCCTGCCCTCCTTGTCGGTCTCCACAATGCTGAACGCCGCAGCAGTTGGCACCTGCGTTTCGTCATCATCGGAGACGTGCTGCGATGATCCTTGCATGTACTCATCTTGAGAAATAAGTGGTTGGGCATCGCTGCACTCAATCTCTTCCACTTCTGGGGCAGGGCTAGGTGGATGGCCCTGGGAAACCCTGCTGACAGAGTCCTCAAAAAGAATAAGAGACTGCTGTATGGCTTGGGGCTCAGACTGCTGGCCTGATTTGCAAGGGGGTGAGGTGAAAGACGGTTGGACATTGGCTGCAGGTGCCAACTCTGACCTTTCTGCAGTAGACTGGGTGGGAGACAATGTGAAGGAACTGGAGGCACTGTCAGCAGCAAACCAATCTACTATCGCCTCAACTTGTTCTGGCCTCATCACTTCTAGGGGCGTTTGATGCCCTACCAAATACTGATGCAGGTTCTGTCGCCTACTCACACTTGAGGAAGGTGTTTCACTTGTGCGTGTAGCTGGCACAGATCGACCACGTCCTCTCCTTGCAACAGGAGCTCTACCAGCAGCACCACGACCCAGGCCACGGCCCTTATTTGACGGTCTCCTCATATTTCTGTAATTTAAGATCTTGCCCTAGAAAGGTTTTTATTGAATAGCGGAATAGGAAATATGATCCAAAAAAGTGTATGTATCTCGCACGTACAAAACCACACTAGGCCCCAATTACTATTGTTTCTACCCCTAAAAGGATGGATGAGGAGTAGGAGGAGTATGGAACAGACAGCACCCTCAAATCTTCAGAAGTATGAGATGAACCCCAAAAACTTGGAAAGGTGGATCTCACACGTACCGACACAGACTATCCCGCAATTCAATTGATCCTCAAAGGTTTTTATTGAATAGCGGAATAGGAAATATGATCAAAAAAAGTGTATGTATCTCGCACGTACACAACCACACTAGGCCCCAATTACTATTGTTTGTACCCCTAAAAGGATGGATGAGGAGTAGGAGGAGGAGTATGGAACAGGCAGCACCCTCAAATCTTCAGAAGTATGAGATGAACCCCAAAAACTTGGAAAGGTGGATCTCACACGTACCGACACAGACTATCCCGCAATTCAATTGATCCTCAAAGGTTTTTATTGAATAGCGGAATAGGAAATATGATCAAAAAAAGTGTATGTATCTTGCACGTACACAACCACACTAGGCCCCAATTACTATTGTTTGTACCCCTAAAAGGATGGTTGAGCAGTAGGAGCAGGAGTATGGAACAGACAGCACCCTCAAATCTTCAGAAGTATGAGATGAACCCCAACAACTTGGAAAGGTGGATCTCACACGTACCGACACAGACTATCTCGCAATTGAATTGATCCCCAAAGGTTTTAATTGAATAGCGGAATAGAAAATATGATCAAAAAGAAAGTGTATGTATCTCGCACGTACACCACCACACTAGGCCCCAACTACTATTGTTTGTACCCCTAAAAGGATGGTTGAGCAGTAGGAGGAGGAGTATGGAACAGGCAGCACCCTCAAATCTTCAGAAGTATGAGATGAACCCCAAAAACTTGGAAAGGTGGATCTCTCTCACACGTACCAACACAGACTATCCCCCAATTTAACTGATCCCCAAAGGTTTTTGATTAAATAGCGGAATAGAAAATATGATCCAAAAAAAGTGTATGTATATCACACGTACACAACCACACTAGGCCCCAATTACTATTGTTTGTACCCCTAAAAGGCTAGATGAGGAGTAGGGGGGGTATGGAACAGGCAGCACCCTCAAACCTTCAGAAGTATGAGATGAACCCCAACAACTTGGAAAGGTGGATCTCTCTCACACGTACCAACACAGACTATCCCCCAATTTAACTGATCCCCAAAGGTTTTTGATTAAATAGCGGAATAGAAAATATGATCCAAAAAAAGTGTATGTATATCACACGTACACAACCACACTGGGCCCCAATTACTATTGTTTGTACCCCTAAAAGGCTAGATGAGGAGTAGGGGGAGTATGGAACAGGCAGCACCCTCAAACCTTCAGAAGTATGAGATGAACCCCAACAACTTGGAAAGGTGGATCTCTCTCACACGTACCAACACAGACTATCCCCCAATTTAACTGATCCCCAAAGGTTTTTGATTAAATAGCGGAATAGAAAATATGATCCAAAAAAAGTGTATGTATATCACACGTACACAACCACACTAGGCCCCAATTACTATTGTTTGTACCCCTAAAAGGCTAGATGAGGAGTAGGGGGGGTATGGAACAGGCAGCACCCTCAAATCTTCAGAAGTATGAGATGAACCCCAAAAACTTGGAAAGGTGGATCTCTCTCACACGTACCAACACAGACTATCCCCCAATTTAACTGATCCCCAAAGGTTTTTGATTAAATAGCGGAATAGAAAATATGATCCAAAAAAAGTGTATGTATATCACACGTACACAACCACACTAGGCCCCAATTACTATTGTTTGTACCCCTAAAAGGCTAGATGAGGAGTAGGGGGAGTATGGAACAGGCAGCACCCTCAAACCTTCAGAAGTATGAGATGAACCCCAACAACTTGGAAAGGTGGATCTCTCTCACACGTACCAACACAGACTATCCCCCAATTTAACTGATCCCCAAAGGTTTTTGATTAAATAGCGGAATAGAAAATATGATCCAAAAAAAGTGTATGTATATCACACGTACACAACCACACTGGGCCCCAATTACTATTGTTTGTACCCCTAAAAGGCTAGATGAGGAGTAGGGGGAGTATGGAACAGGCAGCACCCTCAAACCTTCAGAAGTATGAGATGAACCCCAACAACTTGGAAAGGTGGATCTCTCTCACACGTACCAACACAGACTATCCCCCAATTTAACTGATCCCCAAAGGTTTTTGATTAAATAGCGGAATAGAAAATATGATCCAAAAAAAGTGTATGTATATCACACGTACACAACCACACTAGGCCCCAATTACTATTGTTTGTACCCCTAAAAGGCTAGATGAGGAGTAGGGGGGGTATGGAACAGGCAGCACCCTCAAACCTTCAGAAGTATGAGATGAACCCCAACAACTTGGAAAGGTGGATCTCTCTCACACGTACCAACACAGACTATCCCCCAATTTAACTGATCCCCAAAGGTTTTTGATTAAATAGCGGAATAGAAAATATGATCCAAAAAAAGTGTATGTATATCACACGTACACAACCACACTAGGCCCCAATTACTATTGTTTGTACCCCTAAAAGGCTAGGAGTAGGGGGAGTATGGAACAGGCAGCACCCTCAAACCTTCAGAAGTATGAGATGAACCCCAACAACTTGGAAAGGTGGATCTCTCTCACACGTACCAACACAGACTATCCCCCAATTTAACTGATCCCCAAAGGTTTTTGATTAAATAGCGGAATAGAAAATATGATCCAAAAAAAGTGTATGTATATCACACGTACACAACCACACTAGGCCCCAATTACTATTGTTTGTACCCCTAAAAGGCTAGATGAGGAGTAGGGGGAGTATGGAACAGGCAGCACCCTCAAACCTTCAGAAGTATGAGATGAACCCCAACAACTTGGAAAGGTGGATCTCTCTCACACGTACCAACACAGACTATCCCCCAATTTAACTGATCCCCAAAGGTTTTTGATTAAATAGCGGAATAGAAAATATGATCCAAAAAAAGTGTATGTATATCACACGTACACAACCACACTAGGCCCCAATTACTATTGTTTGTACCCCTAAAAGGCTAGATGAGGAGTAGGGGGGGTATGGAACAGGCAGCACCCTCAAACCTTCAGAAGTATGAGATGAACCCCAACAACTTGGAAAGGTGGATCTCTCTCACACGTACCAACACAGACTATCCCCCAATTTAACTGATCCCCAAAGGTTTTTGATTAAATAGCGGAATAGAAAATACGATCCAAAAAAAGTGTATGTATATCACACGTACACAACCGCACTGGGCCCCAATTACTATTGTTTGTACCCCTAAAAGGCTAGATGAGGAGTAGGGGGAGTATGGAACAGGCAGCACCCTCAAACCTTCAGAAGTATGAGATGAACCCCAACAACTTGGAAAGGTGGATCTCTCTCACACGTACCAACACAGACTATCCCCCAATTTAACTGATCCCCAAAGGTTTTTGATTAAATAGCGGAATAGAAAATATGATCCAAAAAAAGTGTATGTATATCACACGTACACAACCACACTAGGCCCCAATTACTAGTGTTTGTACCCCTAAAAGGCTAGATGAGGAGTAGGGGGGGTATGGAACAGGCAGCACCCTCAAATCTTCAGAAGTATGAGATGAACCCCAAAAACTTGGAAAGGTGGATCTCTCTCACACGTACCAACACAGACTATCCCCCAATTTAACTGATCCCCAAAGGTTTTTGATTAAATAGCGGAATAGAAAATATGATCCAAAAAAAGTGTATGTATATCACACGTACACAACCACACTAGGCCCCAATTACTATTGTTTGTACCCCTAAAAGGCTAGATGAGGAGTAGGGGGAGTATGGAACAGGCAGCACCCTCAAACCTTCAGAAGTATGAGATGAACCCCAACAACTTGGAAAGGTGGATCTCTCTCACACGTACCAACACAGACTATCCCCCAATTTAACTGATCCCCAAAGGTTTTTGATTAAATAGCGGAATAGAAAATATGATCCAAAAAAAGTGTATGTATATCACACGTACACAACCACACTGGGCCCCAATTACTATTGTTTGTACCCCTAAAAGGCTAGATGAGGAGTAGGGGGAGTATGGAACAGGCAGCACCCTCAAACCTTCAGAAGTATGAGATGAACCCCAACAACTTGGAAAGGTGGATCTCTCTCACACGTACCAACACAGACTATCCCCCAATTTAACTGATCCCCAAAGGTTTTTGATTAAATAGCGGAATAGAAAATATGATCCAAAAAAAGTGTATGTATATCACACGTACACAACCACACTAGGCCCCAATTACTATTGTTTGTACCCCTAAAAGGCTAGATGAGGAGTAGGGGGAGTATGGAACAGGCAGCACCCTCAAACCTTCAGAAGTATGAGATGAACCCCAACAACTTGGAAAGGTGGATCTCTCTCACACGTACCAACACAGACTATCCCCCAATTTAACTGATCCCCAAAGGTTTTTGATTAAATAGCGGAATAGAAAATATGATCCAAAAAAAGTGTATGTATATCACACGTACACAACCACACTAGGCCCCAATTACTATTGTTTGTACCCCTAAAAGGCTAGGAGTAGGGGGAGTATGGAACAGGCAGCACCCTCAAACCTTCAGAAGTATGAGATGAACCCCAACAACTTGGAAAGGTGGATCTCTCTCACACGTACCAACACAGACTATCCCCCAATTTAACTGATCCCCAAAGGTTTTTGATTAAATAGCGGAATAGAAAATATGATCCAAAAAAAGTGTATGTATATCACACGTACACAACCACACTAGGCCCCAATTACTATTGTTTGTACCCCTAAAAGGCTAGATGAGGAGTAGGGGGAGTATGGAACAGGCAGCACCCTCAAATCTTCAGAAGTATGAGATTGTGTTCACTGTACCCCACAAAGATTGAGTTCACTGCACCCCACAATGATTGTGTTCACTGCACCCCACAAAGATTGTGTTCACTGCACCTCACAAAGATTGTGTTCACTGTACCCCCCAAAGATTGTGTTCACTGCACCCCACAAAGATTCTGTTCACTGTACCCCACAAAGATTGTGTTCACTGCACCCTAAAAGGATGTTGTTCACTGCACCCCACAAAGATTGTGTTCACTGCACCCTAAAAGGATGTTGTTCACTGCACCCCAAAAAGATTGTGTTCACTGTACCCCCCCAAAGATTGTGTTCACTGCACCCCACAAAGATTGTGTTCACTGCACCCCAAAAAGATTGTGTTCACTGTACCCCCCAAAGATTGTGTTCACTGCACCCCAAAAAGATTGTGTTCACTGTACCCCCCAAAGATTGTGTTCACTGCACCCCACAAAGATTCTGTTCACTGTACCCCACAAAGATTGTGTTCACTGCACCCCAAAAAGATTGTGTTCACTGTACCCCCCCAAAGATTGTGTTCACTGCACCCCACAAAGATTCTGTTCACTGCACCCCACAAAGGATTTTGTTCACTGCACCCCAAAAAGATTCTGTTCACTGCACCCCAAAAAGGATTTTGATCACTGCACCCCAAAAAGGATTTTGATCACTGCACCCCAAAAAGGATGTTGTTCACTCCACCCCAAAAAGATTGTGTTCACTGCACCCCACAAAGATTGTGTTCACTGCACCCCAAAAAGATTGTGTTCACTGTACCCCCCAAAGATTGTGTTCACTGCACCCCACAAAGATTCTGTTCACTGTACCCCACAAAGATTGTGTTCACTGCACCCCAAAAAGATTGTGTTCACTGCACCCCAAAAAGGATGTTGTTCACTGCACCCCAAAAAGGATGTTGTTCACTCCACCCCAAAAAGATTGTGTTCACTGCACCCCACAAAGATTGTGTTCACTGCACCCCAAAAAGGATTTTGTTCACTGCACCCCAAAAAGGATGTTGTTCACTCCACCCCAAAAAGATTGTGTTCACTGCACCCCAAAAAGATTGTGTTCACTGCACCCCACAAAGGATTTTGTTCACTGCACCCCAAAAAGATTGTGTTCACTGCACCCCAAAAAGGATGTTGTTCACTGCACCCCAAAAAGGATTTTGTTCACTGCACCCCAAAAAGATTGTGTTCACTGCACCCCACAAAGGATTTTGTTCACTGCACCCCACAAAGATTGTGTTCACTGCACACCAAAAAGGATTGTGTTCACTGCACCCCAAAAAGATTTTGTTCACTGCACCCCAAAAAGATTGTGTTCACTGCAGCCCAAAAAGATTGTGTTCACTGCAGCCCAAAAAGATTGTGTTCACTGCAGCCCAAAAAGATTGTGTTCACTGCAGCCCAAAAAGATTGTGTTCACTGCAGCTCACACACAGAAAAATGGATGTGGATCACTGACACCTGCCTATCTCCAATCCCACACCACACAGCAATATCGATTGTAGTTTGTAGAACACAGTTTCCCTAAAATTCAGCAGACTCTGTCCCTAACAGGATTGAGAAGAGATCGTAGATCAGGATTGAGTGCAGATTCACCCCACCCCCCACACAGCAATATCGATTGTAGTTTGTAGAAGACACTGACCCTATAATTCAGCAGACTCTATCCCTAAAATGCCTACAACTCGCCCTGCCTAAACACTCCGACCTGTCCCTCAATTCTATCCGGACACAAATGGTTTTTTCCTGCCTATCTTTCCCTAATCAGCAGCCAGC
Organism: Pelophylax lessonae; assembly: GCF_965119305.1. Lineage (NCBI taxonomy): Eukaryota > Metazoa > Chordata > Amphibia > Anura > Ranidae > Pelophylax > Pelophylax lessonae. Next base: position 451,857,294 of record NC_138772.1, read on the forward strand.
ACATTGATGTGTGCTCTGTCCCTTAGCTAAGCAGCAGAATGACGCTGCTGCGGCGGCTGCCTCGAACTTATAAAGACTTGGTCACATGCTTCAGACGGCCAATCACAGCTACTAAGACATTTGCAGGCATGGCTGGGATGGCTTAAGGCACACCAGTTAAACGATTGTTGATTGGCTGTTGAAAGCCCGCCATGAAAAGAGCGCCAAAGCATGCAAAACCCGGAAATAAAACGACCGAACACGGATTTTTACCCGAACATACAGTAAAGTGTCCGTGTCCGTGTTCGGGTAAAAAAAATCCAATTATTCGGTACGAACACGAATAATACAGTCCGTGTTCGCTCAACACTAGTCATGAAAAGTTAATTTTTTATCATCCTAATGAGACATTTAGGGCAAAGTGACACTGTATGCGTAAATTCCACCCCCAACCACTATATACTCCTCTGTCCTGCGCTCGCCTGCTGCTGTTCCCTCTCCCACCACCAGAATACCCAGTGCAGGCTGGAATCGGAGCCGATACTGGGTATCAGTTGGAGTGCAGATGTTATCCTTCTGTCACGTAACAGTGTTTAGGGCAGTGTTTAGGGCAAGCAATTGGCCACTAGGCTCAACCGGTGTACAATGGGAAGCTTTGAGTATTTTACAGTGACAACCACAGAAGGAACACTGGGCAAGCAATTATAAATTGCAGCCATAAGGATGTGGAATTCTCTTCCGCAAACAGTTGTATCAGCAGGGAGCATCGATAGTTTCAAAAAACTATTAGATGGGCACCTTAAAGACCACAACATACAGGGGTATTCAATGTACGGTTAACAGCAAACACACATCATAGGTTGAACTGGATGGACTGGTGTCTTTTTTCAACCTCACTAACTATGTTGGTGGGCTTTACACAGACATTGTCCCTTTTTTCTCCACCCCTTGAGCACAGTCTGCAATGTATAATACCTACCCTCCTACCTGTTCCAGCAAACTCTGGCACCATACAGCCTTTCTTCTGAAGGCATACCCACCTGTTCCTTCCTTGTCCTTTGATAGTTCACTAGCTAAACACATTTGACAGTACGTGCTGTAGTGTCATAACTTGTTTCAATACAAAGGATTGTGGGGGAAGTAGGCATGGTGTAAAATTATAGCACATGTTTGGCTGGGAATCTACACTGCCCCTGTTCACAGCTGAGGAGGTCAAACTGCAAGCAGTGGAAAAGTAGAACTATAGGCAAAGCTTTTTTTTATTTTTTTTTATTTTGGATAGAGCAAGGGAGAGTTATAACCCCTGTCAGATAGTTTTTACCATCTGTGTCCCATTGGGGGGGGATTTTCCTTCACTTCCTGTCCCATAGCCAAACAGGAAGTGAGAGGAAATCCCTGCAAATTAAGGGAATTCCTTGGTGACCCCAAGGTCACCAGAACTGGAAGATTTCCTCTATATTACTTTTTTGAGGACAACTCACAATTTGGGATTTTCTTTTCCTTTTAATGATAATGGTAAACAGGCCAAATTGAGAGTCTCCTTAACAGGGGCACAGGCAGCAATATAAATTGACAGAGGTTCTAATCCCTCTCCACTCTACCCTAAAGTAAAAAGTAAATTGAATGGAGTCCTCAGTAAAAACCTCCATCTTCCTTGGCGACGCTTATTCGACCTAGAATGAGCGGTTCAGCAAGTGTATGGGTTAAGCAACCTCCCTTGGTGGGCAAAAACTTCTTTAGGGAAGGGTCCTCCAACTTTTTTTGGAAGAAAAAATAGAAAATGCACTCAAGGTAGTCATATATATTAACCTTCCTAGTGGTATTCCCGAGTGTGGCTCGGGGTTAAATTTCAGAGCCAAAAGCGGTAACCCCGAGCCACACTCAGGGTACCGCTAGGAAGATCGCTGGATCCTGAAAGCGGGGTTACTTACCTTGTCACCGGGATCCAGCGATGTATCCCGGCGGTGTCTGGCCGTGGATCTTCCTCCTGATCCTCTCCGTGCCCCGCCTTCCGTCTCCTGCGACGTGACGTTCGCAGGGGGGTGGAACCGGCGGCAAATTCAAATGTAAAATACACCAAACACACTGATACAATGCAAATATAAAAAGTTTGAAACACAAAATCCTAAATTATAATATAATAAAAAACTATAAAAATATATATATATATACTGTATATGTATACAGCGTATATATATATATATATATATATATATATATATATATACACCGTATATATGTATGTATACATACATACTTTAACTTATTTATAGTTTTTTATTATATTATAATTTATGATTTTGTGTTTCAAACTTTATCATACCCAAGATGTTATAAAGAAGAACGCACAGTAAAAAAAAATCATATGTAAATAGTTGGTTTGGGCTGCTCATTCTTAAGAATTACATGCAAAATAATTGTACCGCTTTCAGCACCTAAAATCGGAAACAATCATACCGCCAGGGAAGTTAATACATCTGTGCAGGAAGTAAATTGGCAATGTGTAAAACCTATTTTAAAATGGAACTCCACTTTTGTTGAGAAAAAAACATTCCCTCCCCTGGGTGAACTACATTGCAAGGATTATAACAAACTTTGTTGCAGATTCCTACCTTTTTGTTATTCTAAAGAAATCCATCTGGGTTCCTCTGTGCCTATGTGGGAAAGTGAGTTTAATGGGAGTGGTTTCATCAATCAGCTGTGCACCTGCAAAGCTCTAATGACGAAATCCGCTGGGTCTGCATCCCTTTAGACATATTCCTATTGGGAGTATTTCCCCAAAAATCAAATTTTTGTTGCAGGGGATGCCTGAAGTCTTGTATCCTAGTGCAGACTTCTGGGAAAATGGGTGAACCAATCACACAAGCAGGAAATGATGTTTCTGGGGTGTGGTCAGTATACATTCTGTGTACAGAACAACTCCAGGTAGCCATAGTGCATTGCATATTTAGAAAATTACAGTGGCTGCAGATTGAAAAGGAAAGGTCATTTTTTAATAACATTCAATTACAATATGACTTGTGTCGCAATTGTATACGCTATATTATTTTTTTCTTTGTTTTCAAAATTTTTTCCCCCTACGAAGTGGTTACCATTTAAATCTTCCTTTGAGACTCTGTGTGCAAAATAGTAATATTTTAACCTTCTCATATTAAAGCCATATTAAATGTTTCATTTGTGTGTCAGAATGAGGTTCTAACTTTATCTTCCTAACAGAAAATGTGTAAATAATTCATGGAATGTCTTTGTGGCAGCGTGGACTTGCTCCAAATTCTCTTATGGCTGCAATTTGAAACTGTGTTATTTGTTATGATTATAGGTCCACAGAAATCCCCTCCTACGCGCAGGTTATTATGCCTGTGGCTATTTCATGTATGCTGCCTTCCAGTTCAGCAGTGAATGAAGTAATCTGATATGCAGTGCAGCCCTTGTGCTGGCACTGCTGATTTACTGTAGAATACGTGTTACATCAGTGGCTCTTGTCCTGAACTTTTCCCAAGAAAACTGATGTGGCTGTGCACAGTTAAAACGACTTAAATACACACTTGCAATTCCAGTTTTTTTTTTATTTATTTTTTTTTAGTTCACATAGTTTTGATAAAAATATATTCTGTTCTAGGTAATTTTGGTGTCCTAGTCTTGCTCCAACTGTCCCTAATTTTACTACTTTTCTTAAACGGAATGTATATTGGTTTAGAACATATGTTTGTTTTTGTGGTTAGAACTAAAACAAAAAAGATCACAAGTAAAACATGAATATAGAACACATAAAGAAGCATGTTGTTTTCTCAACCAAAATGAATTGTCAGAGCTGTGGCTTCTGCTTTATCAAATGGCAGGGCTAAAGATTTTTATCATACAAACGGAGTTGCAAAGCAAGCTGTTCTCCTGTGCGGTGTCTTAAAATAATCCATAGGGAGTATCTCCAGGGTTTCGCATAGGTGGTTTACTACGGTGTTACGTAAACCAGAAACTTGGATCTGGGATTTGTTGCATACATACATAGCTGAATGAAGACAGTGCTGTTTGGCTTACCAGCCAGCAAAATCAAAGATGTGAGCCAGGCCAAAAACTGGGCTGAACAGCAGCTGCAACGAATCAACTGTAAGGTTTTGATTGCAGATGCTGCTGGCTAGTAAATCACCTGATCCACCAATACATAGGTTTATATATGAAAGCATAAAACATAGTGCCGCGCAGTCTTAAAACCCTCTTACGATAAATAAAGTAATAACCCAAAATTGCATAGTCAACAATATTGTTATGATAAATAAGGGAGACGGTCCATAGCTTGAAGTGATGTAAAACAAAGGAAGAAGAAAAGCAAAGTCCACTTGCGGTCTGGTGAATAACATCAATTAGTGTGACTTCTGTGTTCGCAGCTTCCCACCACCAAGCATTATCTGCCTCTCACCTTAATAACTCGACCCTGCAGGGTCAAAACGCATATACTGTATATCTCTCCAATAATCAAGGAACACAGCTCCAAGCACCCAAATGTCAGATATTAGCAAAGCAGTCCTTCACTGCAGAATATGTGACTGTTGTAAGTAACACTTCCGGATACATCCCCCGAGATATAAAATAAAGAAAGGGCTCTAGTGCTCTCTGTATATATTGCCAGATTTGTTCGCATAAACAGGAATCACACTTGCATGGTATCCGGAGCATAAGATCATATAGAAATTGCAGAGCGTGCAGCGTGCTGTGCTGTGCCGAGTTCCTTCCTGGTTGTTGCGGCCGTGGATCATGTGACCAATCCCCCATGCGCGTTACGTCCGATATGGGCGTGGACTTCTTTAGCGGGGAAGACAGCAAAATCAAAAATGTGAGCCAGGGCAAAAACTGGGCCGAACAGCAGCTGCAAGGAATCAACTGTAAGATTTTGATTGCAGATGCCGCTGGCTAGTAAATCACCTGATCCAGAAATTTGCTTGCTTACATAGGTTTACATATGAAAGCCCTATTTTGTGTCCATTCAAGACTTTCTTTAACTGAAGCCCTGATGTAGAGGGAGTTTTTTTCTGGCGCCTAAATGCGTTTGCTGTTTTTTTTTTTGTAAACCAATTATTTAAAGAGACTGTAAATGATCACCTTGTAAAACAATCCGTTCAGTTTTTAATATAGAAATGAAAGGCAAAACATTTTTGTATAGATATAAAAATACATTATCAATACTTTTTTTTATTTTTATAAGCGATCACATTCTCTCTGTTCTTAGCTGCATAAGAGCTGGGGGGGGGGGGGGGGGGGTAAGCAACAGCTCACTGAGCCTTCCAGTGAATTTCAGGGGAGGCATGTTAGGACAAGTCTGATCATTGGAGGAGAGCAGGCTGAGTTCCCAGCATGGCTGGAGAACTAACCACTGTGTGCCCTCCTGCTTAGTGTCGTCAGTTTTTAACAGGAAAGCAGAGGGACTAACCGTAACACCAGGGATTTTACATAAAGGAAGTAATACAAACAGAACAGGAAACGTTCTCATAGAAGTGCATGATACAGTAGGCATATATCAGGAATATGAAACGCTTTAATTAGGAATATTATTGTTTAGTCTGACACTTCTTCCATTGCTGAATGCTTTTTTCTGGTAACCTGATGGGTATCCACAGGAGGGTATCCCTATCTGTTGTGCGCAGTCCTATCTGAGCCAGTGAGTTCGCAAATGTTTTTGTCTTCTCGCTACCTTGTATGATTTCACATCAAAGTTTCAGTGCCCTTGTCTGCTCTTTTCTTTTCAAATAATTTTTATTGAGCAGTTTTCCATAACAATGTCAAGAACAACAGAAGGATACAAACAGTTACAGAAAATCAAAGAACATATTTCCTTCTGGTACACAGGTCCGTAGATAACATAAACCATAACATTTTTTTCTCTATAAAACTAGTTGCCCTTCAACGGTATAACTTGAAACAGAGTTAGCACTTATCCTCAAAGTGACTGTAAACCGATAGGCTGACCACGACTCCAAAGTCCCCTACGCCAATACTACCTAGTCACCCCATTTGGGATCAAACTGTGGCGAGGATATTATGCCGTGTCAAGGGTGGCCGTTCCCAAAGTCGTCCATTGGATAGGATAGTGCCTACTAATCTATAGCTGAACATGTTATAACAGATTTCAGACAATAAGAAGAGGGGACTTGGGGAAAGGGATAGGAAGGTAGAGGGAAGGGACCCAGGCACTACTTAACTATAGTACACACCTGAGCACATATATCAGGTACAGTGTTTTTCCCAAGCTTGACAGGATTTTTGGAATTTCAGGAACCTAGAGTTCTTTAGGGCCAGTGGTTTTTCATAGTGCCACTGTATATTCACCCTAGTGTTGGGGGACAAGGAGATTTCCAGTGGCTGGTGAGGGTGATTCTGCTAGCAAAAAGTATATGAGCCACTATCACTTTTTCATGGGATAGGGATCCAATCCCACATTGAGGAGAGCTAGTTCTGGAGTCAATAGTTTATGTACACCTGTAACTTCCTGTATCAAGGCCCTTACCGAGCTCCAGAAATTTGAAATCTGTGGGCATGACCATAGTATAGGCAGTAATGTACCAACTTTGCCACATAGTCTCCAGCAAGAAGGGTCAGCATCTTAGTATATTTTAGATATGTCTGCTCTGGAGAATACAGTAGCCTGGCCAGGGAGATTTGTCCATTCACACCAGTTGAAAAGATGGAAGAATTTGTTAGATTTCTTATGCTCAACCCGTAGACTGAATGAAGAAATCTATTAGCGTATGGCCAGGTTTAGCCTTGGTTAAGCCTCACTAACTGCCATCTTCTGTCCTTACTGGTTTTGGGTTTAGCTCTGAAAAGAAGGAAGTCATGTCCTAGAAAAAAAAATAAGGAAAAGTTGATTTTCAGTTCATAAGGTACAATATATACAGCCATAATTGTGTGGTCTCTGCTCCTAGGCAAGGCATTATTCACCAGTTTGCTTTTGTTTTACTTTTTAACCTCTTGTGAGCATGTTTCATGGGGAATCATCAGGTTTTACCACTGTCTGTGACCCTGTTGGGGGTATTTTCCATCAGTTGCTGGTCCAGGGATGCTCACCAGTTGATATGAGCACAGGAAGGCTCAGACAATAAGGAAACAAACATTGTCAAAAGTTCTTTATTCTCCTGAAATATTTTTTGTTTTGGTTTCCCATTACTTCTGTCCTGACAGGAAATGAGGGGAAACCTTCCCAGCGGGGGCGCAGATGGCAATAAAAATCAGACATTGTCACTCTTTCATCTCCATCATAAATTAAATAAATACCTCTGGGTAGAGTTGGACTTTAATGTTAACATCCTAATACTGAGAGATCATTATTTTACCCACAGAACTCAATAATGGCCTAATATAATAGTGGTCCTGGCTCCTGTTTCTCCATTACTAATGGAAAACCAACACCCTGCAATGCAGTAGGTAACTTAATATGATGAACATTCTACCAGTAATTCTATGACGCTAGAAAGGGGATTGACGAAAAATGGTAAACAGACATGTCCATGTCACTGACTGACAAAGTGTAGTCTCAAATTTCTTCTTATTCTGTATACGGTACCTTTACTAGTGGTGAGGGAAAGGTGCTAGCTACACTGTGTGTGTGTGTATATGTACGTATGTATGTATGTATATATATATATATAGATATATATATCTATATATATATATATATACACACACACACCGATCAGCCATAACCTTATGACCACTGACAAGTAAAGGGAATACAATGTCCTCTGAAAAATGGTGGGATATATTAGGCAGCAAGTGAACAATGTTTTTGAATTGATGTGATAAAAGCAGGAAAAAATGTGCATCGCTTCTACAATGGTCACATAAACATCAGGACTTGACCACCGAGCAATGGAAGAAGGTGGTCTGATGACTCACATTTTCTTTTACATCATGTGTGATGGTGGGGTGCATGTGCGTCACTTACCTGAAGAGATGGCACCAGGATGCGGTAATAGAAACCAAGTCAGCAGAGGCAGCGTGATGCTTTTGGCAATGTTCTGCTGGGAAACCTTGGGTCCGGCCATTCATGTGGATGTTACTTTGGTGTCCATGCCCAATGGGTCAGGACTGTTTTAGCAAAAGGGGGCCATGCTCAATATATGGGTGAATGGTCATAATGTTATGGCTGATTGGTGTGTATATATGCGTGTGTGTGTATGTATACATATATAATGGGTGTGTGTATGTATGTATGTGTGTGTATATATGTGTATATATACTGTATGTGTATATATGTATATATACTGTATGTGTATGTATGTGTGTATATATATATATATTTATATTATGTATGTGTGTGTATGTATACATATATAATGGGTGCGTGTATATGTATGTGTGTATATGTATATGTGTGTGTGTATATGTATGTATATATATATATATATATATATATATATATATATATAATCCATCCCTAATTTCATAGCGTTTGGTCAGTAATATTGGATTTCAACACTGGCTATGTAACATAAAGTTAGATAATGAATAACATTCTGCTGCAACCTGTTTTTCTCCTAGAGTATACTGTCCGCGTAATTGTGCTCAAGCAAGTCCACATTATGCTCGAGTCTTTGGAACCCGGATTTATTCTGATGTAAGTACTTTCATTTAGAGTATACTGTTTAGAAAAAAAGTATAGACCGGTGGGTATAATGGAAGCTTTAAAATATATGTAAACTCACCCAATAAAATCGCATACAAACTTTTAACGTCTTATTGGAATTTCAAAAGTCAAATCTCATTTTGTTAAATTTGCAGCTTTCACTTTAGCAAATTAAATGTCACCCATCTCAGTACATCTTTTTTTAAGATAATTTTATTCTGCAGGATTAATTAGTCACTGAATCCCTTCCTGGCATAATGTGTACTGCGGGCTGTTTCACATTTAAGTACAGTGGTCTTAGAATATCCTTGACAGCTTTATAAGAGATTACTGCCAAAGGCACCTGTTGTGTTGCAATAAAAAACTGTCCTAATAAAAGAGCTCACTTAGGCTATATGATACCAACCACAGACTAAAACCAGTAGTTCACCACCAGAGCCCTCCAGGCAAGTGTATGAGAAGCCAGCAGAAAGTTAAACCTTCTTGACCTGAGATGGAGACCTCTGACCTCAGCAGACATGTGATCTTGGACATAAGTGTAGACCTGTAAAATGTTTTTTACAAGTGATATCTAGATCAATTTCAGAATACACATATTAAAGTGTATGTCAAGGCAAAATTAAAAACAAACATGCTATTTACATCTCTGCAAACCAAGCTAATTTCCCCACATTTAATCCCTTCAAACATCCTGCAAATACAAAAAAAAATAAAAATCTTTTGGATTGCTAGAAATATAGGGGTTGACTTACTAAAGGCAACTCATTTTTCAGGAAGAGGAAGATTCACTTTTCCAAGGAAGTTTCCCCAGAGTTTAATAATTGTAGTGAAGCTCTGCTGTCTTCCATCATCCAATCAAATTTCAAGCAAAAATTGTTTTTTTTTTTTTCTGTGCAATTTTCTCCAGATGTACTAAACTCTGGGGAAAATTCCCCTGCAAAGTGCAACTTTCCTTGTAATGTGAACCGCTTATTTGCCTGTAGTAAACTAAGCCCATAATATACTCATACCTTCCTCTTTGACATGATAAAACAGTATGTTTTTGGCTCTGAATTCCAAAACGTGGTGTCAGCCCTGCCTACATTTTTTAAGGATTACAAAAAAACACAGACCTCTTCTCCTCTCCCCTTTTTATCTCCATAACCCCTCCTTGTGCCAGCCAGAGAACACATGAAGTTACCAGCTTACAAAACACTTGCAATGGCACATTTAGTAGACCAAAATGAACAACTAAGAGATGTTCATTCCTGGGGTGTAGATACTTTTTAACTACCTTTTAGAGGACACTTGGAGTTTAGGGTTAAATTTAGTTACTTGAGTTTTGGGGTTAAACTTAGTGACTGTTTTTTAGTTGGCTTAATAAATGACTGTGTACAGTGTCCTGCAAAAGTATTAAATTGTATTTTTTGAGGCTTTGTACCATGTGATATACACAACATGCCTATCACATTGACGGTGCAAGATATTTTTTTATTGTGACACGATTAATAATTAGGACAAAAAAACAAAAAAACGCACATTTGAGTGTCTATATGCATTCACATCCTTTGCTATAAAACTCCTAAATTGATGTCAAACCCAGTGACTTCAGAGGTCCAATACTTAGATGATTATGTAAGCTCCTCTTATGTGCATTCAAAATGTCACATGATTGACATTTTGTTGATGGAGGAGATGCAGGTGCAAGAGCATGCTTGAGACCAATTTAAAAACTTATGGTACGTTTGGATGTACTACTTAATCCCTGGTGGAAATTTACGCTTACTGAATGGCCAGTTTTCCAACCAAATTCCTCTGCCATTGTAGCTAGGTTGTCACACCAGTGTTGTCACTTTCCCAGTGTTGGTATGGCCTCTAGGTTCTGTCCAATTTCTCCACCGTGAAGCCTATTTACCATGGTCTTGTAAATCCTTGGGATGCTCTGCTCCATTCCCTCTTTTCCCTTTTTCTTTCTTCTTAACTAGTTTCCACCCAGACAATAGCAGATTGACGGCTGAGCAGTGGCTTTCTTATACTTAGTGGACATCCTATGACGTCCTGTCAGGAAGCGTCTGCGGGGCCATGCAGCGTCGCTTTCTGTCACCAACCTTGTTTATGGGACATGGCCAATGACAGATCAGTAGAGATGGGCTCGTGTGTGTTCGAGTTTGCACGTGCCTGATCCTGCCAGGAAGCTGGCACCAGCTTTAGAAATACATGGGTATGCTCCCCCAAATTGTTTACGTGCCTGATCCTGCCAGGAAGCCAACACTGCACTCCGCCAATCACAGGCACTGAGGCATTTCCCAATCTATGCAGCTGCAGATTAGGAAATGTCTCACTGCCTGTGACTAGCGTACTGCAGTGTTGGCTTCCTGGCGGGATCGGGCACACGCAAACTCGAACACACCAGAGCCCATCTCTACTGATCAGGATACTGACTCGCTGCCAGTACCATGTGACCTCTGTGACGAATCATAGCAGGTCACATGACGGTTGTACACAATTAATGACTTCTTTTTATTCCATCTATTGCAAACAATTGTGTTGCCAGCTATGATTGGTCAATTTGATCACATGATAAATACAGGGCCAAACACAGCCCATCTGTACCATGTGATTAGCTTTGACCACTCACAGCTAGAGACAAATGATACCATAGGTATCTACTCCCAAAGGGTTTTTAGGCAGCAATGGTAGTAGTAAAGACGTGAACAAATTCTATAAAAATATACTTTATTAATATATCAAAAAAATAATAACAGAGAAAATAGTGCATGTATTAAACACCCCATGATGGGGAGATGTAGACCATGAGCTCCGGTTACAAAAATAATGTAAAACATTGATCCCATACAATCTCATTACATGAAAATACACAGCATCAACCCCAAATCGTGGAGAGAAGGGGGAGCACAAGGGCCTGTGCTCCCCCATCTCTCCACGATTTGGGGTTGATGCTGTGTATTTTCATGTAATGAGATTGTATGGGATCAATGTTTTACATTATTTTTGTAACCGGAGCTCATAATCTACATCTCCCCATCATGGGGTGTTTAATACATGCACTATTTTCTCTGTTATTATTTTTTTGTTATATTAATAAAGTATATTTTTATAGAATTTTTTCACTTCTTTACTACTACCATTGCTGCCTAAAAACCCTTTGGGGGTAGATACCTATGGTATCATTTGTCTCTAGTCATTATTATGGGGTGAGCAGCCACTCCACTTTCAGTGTTGTATTTCCTACACAATTGACCAATCACAGCTAATCACAACAAAACAGACTAAGTGATTCAGTTTCATTCAGTAAAATACTTGCTTATAGCAATGTATTACACTGCTATAAGCAAACATAATGTGTGGAAAAAAAAAATTCTGATCCCTTTCCCAGAGTAGTAAAATGGTACTATGTACAGTATATTGATCTGGTCACAGTGTGTTTAAAAAAAAAAAAAAAAGATGCAATAAAAAAAAAATAAAAAAATAAATAAATATATATAACTATTTTTTTTTTTCGTACTGTCATTAGTCATTGTCCTTGATCACCGCCACACCAGTTATGATGCTGTACTGCACTGGTGACAGTTTGTAAAAATAAAAAATTGTGAATTTTTCCCAAAAAAATGATCCAAAAAAATTACAACTTCAAAAAACCCGCAATGCCTCTTACTAAATATCTTGGATGGTCTACTTTCAAAAAAGGGGTCATTTGGTGGTATTTCTACTGTCCCGGCATTTTAGCACCTCCAAGATGTATACCATAGTTTGTGGACTTTATAACTTTCCTGCAGACTAAATAATATACACTGATTTGGGTTATTTTGACAAAAAAAATGAAGCAGAATACATTCAAATTTCAAACAAATTTATAAAGAACAATTATTTGCAAAATGTTATAACTGAAACAAAGAAAATTGCGTTTTATTTCAAATTTTCGGTCTTTTTTTGTTTAGCAAAAAATAAAAAAACCCAGTGGTGATTAAATGCCACCAAAAGAAAGCTCTATTTGTGTGAACAAAATGATAAAAATTTAGTTTGGGTGCGGTGTTGCATGACCGCGCAATTTTTATTCAAAGTGCGACAGCGCTGAAAATCAGCCTCGGCAGGAAGAGGTAAAAGTGCCCGGTATTCAAGCATAAATTTGGGCCTGAAATGGAGAACAGGGACACACCGGACCCCTGCTGTGAGCCACATTTGATTTAAGTGTGAACCCGGCCTAAATTTGATCTTTTTGGCCATCAGGGGAAATGCTATGAGTGGTGCAAACCCAACACTTCCATCACCCTGAGAACACCATCCCCCATGCTGCCACCACCATGCTATGGGGGGATTCCTTTCACCAGCAGGGACAGGAAAACTGTTCAATATTGAAAAAGGAAAGATGTATTGTTCTATTGGGTTCCCCTTTGAAGACTACTGCACTGGGGAAAATTCAGCTGTCCCTGTTGTTTTTTTTTTTTAGTAGTTTTATACTCTGATCTTCAATTAACTAAGGAGAGAACATGTATGTGCATAATCCAAACCTTGCTTCTCTCTGCCACAGATATCTAGCATTTGCAAAGCAGCTCTACACGCTGGGGTGGTCCGCAATCATCAAGGAGGCTACGTGGACGTTATGCCAATTGATAAGAAGAGACACTACTTTGGATCAACCCAGAATGGGATCAGTTCAGAGAGGTAAATTTATATAATTAAATATAGCAGAGGCATCTTAAAAAAAAATGTCTCCTTGTTTCACCTACATCTAAATACGTAAAATAAAGTGTTAAATCCTTTAAAATTGTGGATGAAGTCATGCAAATCATTCCTTTAGGACCCTGGGCCTACTGTGCATCTAGAACCGCTGATTGTCAGGACATACAGCACAATTTATTTCAAACTATATATAGCTGTTTCTTGCTTCTAAAAAGTATGAAGAAAGTTCTGGATGCAGTGTCTAGCTATGGGCATAAAGGAATGACTTGCAGGGCTCCACATACTACCTCTTATTTTGGGAGTTGTGATCAAAGCGAAACCTGCAGATACTTTGAGTGTTATTTACTAAAACTGCATGGTGAAAAATCTGGTGCAACTGTGCATAGAAACCAATCCGCTTCCAGGTTTTATTGCTAAAGCCTATTTGAACAAGCTGAAGTGTGAAGCCGATTGGTTACTATGCACAGCTGCACTAGATTCTGAGTGCTTCAGTTTTAGTAAATCTCCTTCCATAATATTTTAAGAAGTATCTACTGTGCTTCACACTGATTTGGTGGAGGAATATTAGTTTATTTTGTTCTACCTTGCCACAAATAATCTGGTTGTGCTTGTTTGAATAAATATGTAACTTTTTTGATATTATGCAGCAGAGGTTAATCGAAGAAAACTTGTACTGGGAGAAATGTGGAGGCTGCTATTACTGAGCCAATTCTGATAATAGTAGCTGTTTGGCTGTCTCTGGATTGAGGATTGTCTGGGTCACTGACCTGGAAAGCATTCAATTCAAGAAAGTCATAGTTAAGTCAGAACTTCCTTTTGTGCCTGTTTTCTCTATGTCAGTGACTTAAACAAGTACTAAAATCAGATATCAGCATGAAAGCCAGGAGAATGGCATTTTTTTTTTTTTTTTTTTTTAGATACAGGTCAAAAAATTAACAAATTGGGGAGTTGCAGGCGGGTTAAGAGGGAGAAGGGAAAGAGAGAGAGAGAGGGGGGAAAGGGGGGGAGAGAGAGAGGAGGGAAGGGGGGAGAGAGAGAGGGGGGGAGGAAGGGAGGAGGGAAGGAAGGAGTGGGGGGAGGAAGGAAGGGAGGAAGGAAGGAAGGGAGGGAGGGAAGAAAGGGAGGAGGGAGGGAAGGAAGAGAGGAAGGAAGGAAGGAAGGGAGGAGGGAAGGAAGGAAGGGAGGAGGGAAGGAAGGGAGGAGGGAAGGAAGGAAAGAAGGAAGGAGGAGAGGGTGAGAGTAAAGGAAGGAAGGAGGAGAGGGTGAAAGAGGAAAGGAAGGAAAGAAGGAGGAGAGGGGGAATGAGGAGGAGAGGGAAGGAGGGAGGAGAGGGCGAAAAAGGAGGAGGGAAAATAGGCAACTATATACACAGGCTAGGATAAGATTTGAAAACAGTTTAAGGGAAAAAAAAGAAACGAAAAGGGGGGGGGCATTCTATACGCAACAGAAACCTGAAAGGGGTCCAACCCCTTCCTATCCCACTGTTTCTCGTTTCAAGGTCTGATAAATGTTGTGGACTGGCTAAACCCACCTTGCAAATAATTCATAAAACCGCTTCCCTTCAATTCCCCTGAGATCAGTGAAGCATTTTGAAAGAAAGGCTAGCAATGGCCACATCTATAAGTCTAGAAGTACAGGTTTCTTTTAAAAAGAATGATGTGCATCCACTACTTCAAAAACCTTTTCTAAGAAAAGGTGAGCAGAAGAAAAGGTCTCTGTAGTTTAATCACTTATCACTGTCTCTCAGATTAAAGAAATCTTTGGGGAACACTGACCCTGTCATGCGGTCCCCCCCAATAGAGCAGAACATAGGAGGTCATTCACATGGCAGGCCTAGTTGCAGAATTCAAAGATCTTGCTCTCTCGACAGCTTCTGCACAACTCCCCTCCACCCAGAAAAGGGCAACCTTCTCCTGATTTGAAGGAGTATTTCCTCCAGTCATAGAACAGGACCTCAATTCGATGAGAGATCTAAAATCACCCCTTACATATGTTGTACCTTTGTTGGGCTGTCCTTTTAACAAAGCGATAGCACATTATTCTCCTGGTTAACTTATACTTAAAATTGTTCTGTTTTATAAAATATAAAAATGTTACAAATAGGTCAGGAAATCACACCTATAGTGTACTATATGTCCATAAAACAATGTAGCTATGTCTAGTTCATTTAATTATTTAAAACATTTATTAATAGGACTTGTGCATGTGACAATAGCTCGAATAGTTGAAAGGAGAAAAAGTAACATGTAGTTTAAATATTTCTAAGCATATCCATTGAAATACAGCAATTCTCACAAATGCATGTTTGTGTTTGTGTGCAAAGAGCTGAATAGACTCACCATTGTTACTTTTTAAATTGTGTAACTGATTGTATTAAATGAATTCAGGAGAAGCTGTGGTACCATAAATGCTTGTCTCCTGTAATCCCATAAATCATAGCCTAACAAGCTGCTTATAGGTCAGAGCAGCTCTGCGGTTCACTTCTCCCTCTGTGTATAATGTAATATTTGATACGATACTTTCCGCTAAGCATCTGAAGACATTTTTGCCATAGGCATGCAATGAGTGAAGAAAACCAGTCATTCACTGTAGCTCACAGTCTCCATCTAGACTTTGCTTCCTATAAGTATTCTAAGCTGATCAGTTAAGCCATAATACCAGGTGCATACAAAATTCTATAAGTAGTGCATGCGTGATGTATATAGCATTTTAATATAAGGAACTAATTATTTTGTTTCTATTTTAATAAATGGCATTTATTAATAAACTCGCTTTGCTTAAAACAGAACTAACTTTCTTTTTTTATAATGCAAATATTTATAAATGGAAAGTAAAATGGTGCATCTATGCAAACTTTCAAATCTGTGATAGCCTTTATTTTATGTCCTCACTACGCTGTCTATTGCATTTACTGTTTAGCGGGAGGTGATGAAGTTAGTACTACCATCTGTGAGAAGTCATGTCATTTTCTCTTTCATTCATTGAGGGACACAGCTCCTAATTCTTCTTAACCAGTGGGTTATACAGGAGTAGGATACTAGGCAGGAAAAAGCTTGACTACGTCTATGGGCAGTCCCAGGGGGTATACACCCACTGTCAGCTATAGGCACTCTGTTTTTTTTTTTTTTTTCTGCCTAGTCAGGAGTAAGGACCTAGTTTCTTGCTGGGATCTCTGGCACTGGCGATTTATTCTTTTTAAATGGAAATTTTTCCTATCTTTGTTATTTTGTTCCTGTGAGAATCTACAATCAATTTCTGGACTGGGCAATGGACTGGATAATCTAGATCCAGAGGCCCCCCCCCCCCCGGACGGGGCTGGCTTGCGATTTAAACATCTTGTGAGGGCGCATACGACCTGGCCTCAGTCTGAGTCACAGCGTTTCTCCTGCCAGACAGCACCCACATTACGATGGAGCGGTGGTATGCCCACCATGTTCCTGGTATGGTAAATAGCTGTCCCCCCTCTACTCCTGGAGGGTTTTGGGTGGACGAGGGCCCCTCCCTGGGTAGGTGGGACCCCTGGGTTCCCCTCCTTTCCCCCAGCGCCTCTAAAATTTCAGTCACTGTGGGTCTTTGGGCCCCCCTCCCTGGGTGAGGTTATGAGCTGGCTTTTGCCACATGCTTTTAAGGGAGGTCTGGTTGGAGTTGCTGCTGAGCGGGTTTTGATGGTGCGCAACGAGGGGTTAAGCAGAGTTCTCTGCCTCCATGTAGGGCAGGGATGTCCTCTGGGCTCCCTGCGGTGGTTGTTGGGCTGGGGGAGCGGATAGCTTAGCATCTGCGGGTACGCGACTCACTCAAAATTTAGGCCTCAGCTTTGTGGCCTACTAGTCGGAAACTACATGAGGCGGCCCCTGTGAGGGTGGCTGAAGCCACTGCCTCCCGTTTGGGCATCCTCCCCTTCCGCTGCCCCTGGGTGGTCGGCTCCACTGGGGCTCCAGTCCAAACGGCTGGGCGCCCACAAACATTTAGGCCGCGGCCTGCAACCTACTAGGCCTTGCAGCCGAGTCGGGCACCTCCATTGGGGGGCGGCCCCAGTGTCTTTAGTTGAAGCCCCCACTCTCCCTTGGGGTATATGCCGGGCTGGGATCTGTGCATTTACGGCTGGGCCTCCACAAAAATGTAGGCCGCGGCCTGCTAGGCCAAGTGGTCAGCTTGGTGCCTCCCTTGGAAGGGGTGGCACTGTGGGGGCGCTTCATTTTTTAATGACAGCCTTGCCACCATTATTGTGTGGGGCACCTGCCCCTTTTAGCGATGCAGGACCATCAGGGTACCATGCCTGCGCGTCCGCATCACGGGGGGGGGGGGGTTCTTTCATATTATGCCCTCTATGGAAGGCTTGGAGGTGATCCCCTTGTTGTTTTTTTTTTTTTTTTTTTTTTTTTTCTTTTTGCGAGGTCCAGTAGGTGGTCCATTCATAGGCCCTTGGTCAGCATCCCATTTGCGGGATCGCAGTTGACGTCCTCCCCTGATTATGTTTTCTGGGTGAGCTTAGTATATAGCGAACCTACTTGGTCTGTGTCCACCCATCCTGAGTGGACAGATAGTGAGGATGATTCCTCTGCTCCTCTCGCCACACACGAAAAGGCGCTGGTGGATGCACTGTTTGTGTCAGTGCATGACACTTTAAAAATGGAGGTTGTGGCTGATGCTGCGTCGGAGGCGCCGGTTCATTTTTGTACCCACAGGCCCTCGAAAGCGGCGAGTGTGTTCCCTTTTCTGCTTACTTTGACAACATTGTCACAAAACAGTGAGGTTGTGCAAAACACAGTGGTTTCTAAGCGCTTTTTGCTTGCGGTATCCTTATGAGGATTAAGGTGGACGGTCCCACCTGTAGTGGATTTTCCGGTTTCCAGGTTAAATAAAGCTACCTTCATTCCAGTTGAGGATTCCCCGGCCTTTAAACATCCAGCTGATAGGAGGGCGGAGGCTCTGGACCACCATATGTTCGCTGTGGCTGGTTCGGCACTTTGGCCGGTATTTACTATTGCCCTGGTGTTGCTCTGACTGAGTGGGCTAAACTTTTAGAGTGGGCTTACCTTTTTAGATCAGTTGGTCCAGGGGCTACAGTTTATCTGTGATATTTGTTGGATGCTGCTCCTTTGATTTCTAGGCTGTCTGTATCAGCAGTGGTCCTTTGGCGTATTATCTAGCTGAAATACTGGTCGGACCAGATTTCTAAGAAGGCCTTACCTAATCTCCCCCTTGTAGGGGATTGCCTGTTTGGAGCTTCCTTGGATGATATTGGTAAGGGTCGCACAAGGGGCGAAGTGTACTCTTCTTCTGCAGCCAGCAGTCCCGTCATAGGCATGGGTAATTCTCCTCAGCTCAGAAGAGATTTTTTTTTGTCCCTCAGGATCTCAAGAGATCAAAAGTCAGGGCCTCCACTGGAGGTTCCAAGAGGACCTGGTCTGGCAAGCCATAAGCGAGCTCCTCCAGACCTGCGGCCAAGACTGCCTCTGCATGAAGGGGCACCCCCACCCATATCTGGGGTGGGGGGATGCCTTTGCTGGTTTCTGGATTTATGGACCTCCCTGATAAAGGACGCGTGGGTCCACAAAGTTATTTGATCAGGCCAACGAGAGCGAGTTCGGGCTTATCCTCCCGAAAGGTTCTTCCCCTCCAACCTGCACTTGTCCCCAGATCACTTAGGGGTCTTTTTGGGGTAGTGCAAGACTTGTGCCTTCATGGGCCGGGTCTGATTTAGGAATGTTTTCAGGGGTTTTTACTCAAACCTCTTTACAGTTCCCAGGAAGGGAGGCAAGGTACGTCCAATTCTGGACCTCAAGGCACTAAATTGCTGGTCCGAGAACAGAAGTTCCGCGTGGAGTCCATTCACATGGTAGTGGCGTCCCTACGTCAGGGGGATTTCTTCTCGCTTCTATTGACATCAAGGACGCCTACCCGCACATTCTCATTTGTGCCGGTCAACAACGTTTCCTCCATTTTGCCGTTTGCGAGGAGCAATATCGGTTTTTGACGCTCCCTGGGTCATCACAAAAGTGTTGCCCTGGTGCAGGCATTGTTTGAGTCAGTGGGGGATCATGGTACTGGGATACCTGGACGGTCTTCTTCTGTGAGTGAAGTCTCCGACTGCTTTGATGGACAACTGGAGATTGCTCTGCAAACTCTGAGGAAATTTGGTTGGAATCTGAACCTTCAGGAGTCTACTTTGGTTCTGTCCATAAAAACTGGACTATCTGAGTCTGACTCTGTACTCAGCCTCAGCCAGAGTGTTACTTTCTCTGGAAAAATTCCAGACATTGCAAGAGGCAATTCAGCTTCTGTTGTTCAGCAGATGGTCATCCCTCTGGGCTTGCATGTGGGTGCTGGGCCTGATGGCGTCCACCTTTGAGGTGGTCTGTTTGCACCGTTCCACACAAGATCTCTGCTAAAGAGATTCTGGTGAAATGGGACAAGGTTTCATGGTCTGTAGAGGTGGCTTCGTTCTCTGGCACTTCGACAGGGAAAATACTTTCTCCCCCCATTCTGGATGGTTGTCACCACGAATGCCAGCCTGTCCAGCTGTCTAGGTGGGGAGGCGTCCTCAGCACAGATGTGCTCAGGGGGACTGGACTCTGGCAGAGTCCAGACTGCCGATTAATGTTCTGGAACTCAGAGTGGTCAGCCTTTGTCTGGCTCATTGGACAAATAGTGTTAGTAACCGGCATTCTAAGGTGGCTGACCAATTCGTTCCAGCCCTCTCAAATCTCTGCCACAACTACTGTGCAGGATCAAAGCAGAAGAGATTCCATCCAGACTAACCTCGCCGGTCTTGGTATGCCGATTGGGTACGGCTGGTCGCTGATGCTCCTTGAGGGTTTCCTCTCAGGGAGGATTTGCTGCCTCAAGGAACGATCTTCTATCCTGCTTTATAGTCACTGGCTCTGATGGCTTAGCTGTTGAACGCCAGGTGCTGAAGGATGGAGGTTTGTCTGCGTCGGTGATTCCTACGCTGTTGAAAGCTATGGAATCTACTTCTATGAAGATCTACCTTTTGTACGTGGAAGATGTACATTGCGTGGTGTGTCTCTTGGGGTTCATCCTCGCTCCTTCCCGGTGGATGGGATCTTAACCTTCCTTTAACAGAGGGTTGAACAGAAATTGACCTTGAGTACCATCAAGGGCCAGGTATCGGTTTTGGCGGTCTTTTTCCAAGACCTTTGGCCTCACACTCCCTGGTGCGTACCTTTCTTCAGGGTGTCCGATATTTGGTTCCTTCAGTGCGGGTTCCCTTGCCGCCCTGGGATCTTAATGTGGTGCTTTCAGCACTACAGAAGCCTCCCTTTATTTGGGAGGTTTCCCCGCTTGCGCTGCCCGGAAGGTGGCCTTTTTTGGTGGCTATCACCTCTGTGTGCAGGGTGTCATAACTGGCAGCGTTATCCTGTCGTTCACCTTATTGGGGTTTCACAAGGATAAGGTGGTGCTTTGCCCCTGTCCGTCATTCCTTCCTAAGGTGGTCTCTGACTGCCATTTAAATGAACACATTGTGTAGCCTTCCCTGTGTCCCAGGCTAAGCATCTGAAGGAAATTACCTTGCTTGCCTTGGATGTGGTCCGGGCAATTAGGGTGTACCTGGCAGCTACAAGTCTTTTAGGAAGTCAGACTCTCTATTTGTGCTCACGGACGGACCTCACAAAGGGTTGTCCGCTTCTTCTGCAACCATTCCAGATGGATCAGACAGGCGGTGGTTCAGGTCGATTGCATCAGGGGTCAGGTTCTTTCTTACCCTATCAAGGAGCACTCTACTAGGGCACTTAGTGTTTCCTGGGCTTTCGTCATCAAGCGTCAGTGACGCAGGTTTGCAAGGCTGCCACCTGGTCGTCTGTGCACACTTTTACAAAATTTTTATATGGATGTGTTATGTGGATGTGTTGGCATCTGCGGATGCTTCTTTTGGCCGCAAAGTTTTGCTGGCTGCTGTTTTAGAGGACCTGGTCCTCTTTAAGGGTGTATTGTTTTTTTCAGGTGAGCTCCATTTGTTTATGCTTGAGCTTCATGTTACCTGGTTGGCTATGGTTAGACTTGGGAATTTTTTTTTTCTCTGCTTTTTTTTTTCAACCCCATGTTTAAAGCGGAGTTCCGGCCACAAAAAAAAATTTCAATGAACATACCCCCGGGACAGTCAGGGCTAGTGCATTCCACAATGGCTAGCCTCTGATCTGTCCCGGTTCGCACTTACCATTTAGAAGAAATACTTTTAAAATTTCTTCTCCAGTGCTGCCATCTCAGGTGTGGGCAGCTTGAAGCCAGCGCGATCCTCTTCCGCGTCCTCTTCCGTCCTCTTTGGTCCCACGATGAACTGCACCGGCCCCGCTGTCACTTCCGGGTCTGCAGCGTCATCCCTGCACAGCTTCTGGGCATGCCCAGAAGCTGTTTAGCAAGGTATGATGCGCCTGCACCGGAACTGACGTCGGGGCCGGTGCAGGCGCATTGATTCCTGGGAGCGAGACGTTCAGTTCCCAGGAATCATTGCAAAGCGGAAGTGACGGCGCGGGCCGTGCGGCCGAGGGAGGAAGTGGAACGAAGGTGAGTATTTATTTTTTTTCTGGAATTACAAGGTAAGTAAAAAAAATCCTAACTACCCATTTCTTTTTCAGGTGAGCTATAGCAAGCGGATGGCCCAAAATTGACTAAGTCGATTTTGTGGCCGGAACTCCGCTTTAACCACTTTACCACTAGAGCATTTTGCTGTCTTACGTCTGGGCCACTTTTTGCGATTCGGCAACTTTAACTGACAGTTGCGCGGTCGTGCGACGCCGTACCCAAACGAAATTGACGTCCTTTTTTTCCCACAAACAGAGCTTTCTTTTGGTGGTATTTGATCACCTGTGCGATTTTTACTTTTTGCGCTATAAACAAAAAAAGAGTGTTTATTTTGAAAAAATAACAATATTTTTCACATTTTTTATATGAAATTCCCCCCAAAAAAGATGTAAAAACCAATTTTTTTTTTAAATTTTTGGCCAATTTGTTTTGTGCTACCCATGTTTGGTAAAAAAAATCTCAATAAGCGTATTTTGATTGGTTTGCGCAAAAGTTATTGCGTTTACTAACAAAGGGAAAGATTTATGTAATTTTTGGTGTTTTTTTTTTTTTTTAACGAGTAATGGCGGCGATCTGCGATTTTTTTTTTTGCGGGACTGCGACATTGCGGCGGACAGATCGGACCCTTGACTGACATTTTTGGGGGTACCAGTGACATTACTGCAGTAATCAGTGCTATAAATATGCACTGTTACTGTAAAAATGACACTGGCAGGGAAGGGGTTAACTTTATTGGAGAGGGAGGGGTTAATGTATGCCTGGTGCTTACTGACGTGTGGGGGGGGGAGGTGACTGAGTGAGACAGGGACAGATCGGATGTCCAGCTATGCTGAACACTCCGATCTGTCACTCCCTGTCACTGAGGAGATCCGCCCGCTTGTGTTTACACAGGCGGGCGGATCTCCACACTAGATCCCCGACGATCGGGGCAGAGCAGCGGCGATCACCGCTGCTCTTCCCCTGGCCCGACTCCCGCTGTGAATGAAAACAGCGGGAGCGCGCCTCCAGCGGCGCGCGAGCGCCGCCTACAGGGGAGGAGTCTGGCGGCGTAGGTCTACGTCGTCAGACGGGAACGAGCCACTTTGCCGCAGTACTATTCCAGTACTCAGCGGTAAAGTGGTTAACACTGCTTTGGGACGTCCCAGTGGCAAGAAGAATCAGGAGCTGTGTCTGTCAATGAATGAAAGAGAAAATGGGATTTTTGACTAACCATAAAATCCATTTCTCCGTTTTATTGACTGACAAGCACCCACCCCTCTGTGGAGTTGGCTATCTTCTGACACTGCTTGTAACAAAACTGAGTGCCTATAGTGGAGAGTGGGTGTATACCCCCTGGAACTGCACATAGGCATAGTCAAACTTTTTCCTGCCTAGTGTCCTACTCATGTAGGGGGCAGTAAAACCCAATGGTTAAGAAGGATCAGGAGCTGTGTCCGTCAATGAACATCAGAGAAATTGATTTTACGGTAAGTCAAAAATCCCATTATTCTCCTCCAGGGAAAAATGTCATTGTTTGTCAAGAATGGGTGTCTAATAGAGAGGATAGAGGATCACCACCCTAATCCTCCCTCTATCCTGCTCTAGTTTGTTCGTTTTTAAAATGCAACTAACAGAAGGCAGGGCAGGGAGAAGCCACATTCTTTTGTACCATGATGGTCTCTGCGCCATGTTCAAATGTATAAGCGTAATGATATGCTAAGAGGGAGGTGTGGAAAGCCTATAAAACACTGAGCTGTGGAGATAGACGTGGCCAAGCCAAGACCTCATAGACAAGCCTATGTCTTCCCACTGTGTGCACTGCAGCTAGAAAACCTTCTGAGAAGCCCATAGGATGCAGTTTTGCAAGCATGCATTCATTCACTATATTAACTTGGAATTTGCATAAAAAAGACAGTAATGTCGAGTGTTTGCATTTAAAGTAAAAAATACATTTTAGTTCTGTTTTACTTGTACTAAAGTCACATTATTAGATGCAGTAAGTTAATGCTGAAAAAATATTGAAGGAAATCACAGATTGGATGTGATTTTAGTAACTCTGTAGCGAGCAACCTGATGGCTAAAGACACAGTTAAAAAAAGTGTGAAAGATTTACTTGTGAAATGATTCACAGTTCTGTTTTCTCCATTTTCTGCAGTTGAGGTGATCAGTGCAACTTGGTCAGGGGCTATTGATTTAGACAGTGAAGAAGCATTACCATGCTGATGAGGTTATCACCTGATATTTCAACTTGTCACTTTGCAATGCATTAAACTCCTGCAGTGAAGAAAAAAATTCAGGCTTTTTTTCTAACATATTTAAAAATACATCTATTTATAATTTTTCATTTTTTTTTTATCCAAATGCTGCAGCCTCTAACATTGGTGAATACATTCTCACCATAAAAAATATATATATATATATACTGCTCAAAAAAATTAAAGGTACACTTTTGAAAACACATCAGATCTTAATGAGGAATATTATCATGCTGCATATCTATACTGATATGGACTGGATAATGTGTTAGGAACAAAAGGATGCCACATCATTGGATGGAAATTACAATTATCAACCTACAAAGGGCTTAATTCAAAGACCCCCCACCTGCTTGTATGACAACATCTGGGCATGCTCCTTATGAGACAACATATGGTGTCCTGGGGCATTTCCTTCCAAATCTGTACTAGGGCATCACTGAGCTCCTGAACAGATGGAGGTGCAACCTGGCAGCGTTGAATGGATCCAAACATAATGTCCCAGAGGTGTTCTATTGGATTTAGGTCAGGCGAGCATGGGGGCCATTCAATGGTATCAGTTCCTTTATCCTCCAGAGACTGGCTGCATACTCTCGCCACATGAGGCCGGGCATTGGGTAGTCATGCAACAGGAGGAACCCACTGCACCAGTGTAGGGTCTGATAATGGATCCAAGGATTTCACGCTGATACCTAATGGCAGTCAGGGTGCCATTGTCTAGCTTGTAGAGGTCTCTGCATCCCTCTATAAATATGCCTCCCCAGACCATCACTGACCCACCACCAAGCCAGTCATGCTGAATGATTTTACAGGCAGCGTAACATTCTCAGTGGCTTCTCCAGACCCTTTTACGTCTGTCACGTGTGCTCAGGGTGAATATACACTCATCTGTGGAAAGCACAGGGTGCCAGTGGCGGACCTGCCAATTCTGGTGTTCAATGGCAAATGTCAATCAAGCTTCACAGTGCTAGCAGTGAGCACAGGGCCCACTGGAGGATGTCGGGCCCCTTAGGCCACCCTCATGAAGTCTGTTTCTGATTGTTTAGTCAGAGACAGTCACACCAGTGACCTGCTGGAGGTCATTTTGTAGTACTCTGGCAGTGCTCATCCTGTTCCTCCTTGCACAAAGGAGCAGATACCGGTAATGCTGGTAGGTTAAGGACCTTCTACAGCCCTTACCAGCTCTCCTAGAGTAACTGCCTGTCCCCTGGAATCCCCTCCATGCTCTTGAGACTGTGCTTGGAGACACAGCAAACCTTCTGGCAATGGCACATATTGATGTGTCATCCTGGCAGAGTTGGACTGCCTGTGCAACCTCTATGGGGTCCACGTATCACCTCATGCTACCAGTAGTGACACTGACCCTAGCCAAATGCAAAACTAGTGAAAAACAGTCAGAAATGATGAGTAGGGAAAAAAAGACAGAGGCCTCAACCTGTAAAACCATTCCTGTTTTGGGAGTTGTCTCATTGTTGCCCATCTAGTGCACCTGTTGTTAATTTCATTAACACCAAAGCAGCTGAAACTGATTAACAACCCCCTCTGCTACTTAACTGACCAAATCATCCCAGGAGTTTAATTGACTTGATGCTATACTCTGACTAAAAAGTGTTCCTTTAATTTTTTTGAGCAGTGTACATATATTGTTTTTTTTAATTAATGCATACCTGGTTTAAATGGTCTTTTACTCTTAAATTTCAGCCTGTAGTTTAAAGTCATTGTAAGGTATGTGAATTCCTTAACGAGAAACCATTGTATTTGGGGGGGGGTCAGGCATAGCAGCTGCACCAACTCTAATGTTGCTTGGACATGAAGCATCAGTGTCGGGCTCCTGGAAATACAGCAATAGCGGTCTTCTGGGAGTGCAATTAAACTGTCAGATGTAAATAATAGAGATAAAGCCCGGGAGAGATCATGCAGTTCATAGTTTGCCTTTACATTTTACAGAGGAGTTAAATTCCTGGAATTCAGATTTAACATTTGATTTATTTCTAAGTATCTTTAACATATCTTAAAGTGATGTAGGTTTGTAGCAAATTGTGTTTGTAGAAGCAACAGATATAAAAGTATTTTTTTCATTTTTTAGGATGTCCAACTAACTAGTTGATCCAGGGAGTGTCCGATTGCTTCTCTGGGGGTCAAGAAGGAATTTTTTCCCCTGCTGGAGCAAATTGGATCATTCTTTTTGGGGTTTTTTTGCCTTCCTCTGGATCAACTATGGGCTTGGGATTGTATGATATATATATATATTTTTTTTTTTTGTTCCCTTTTTTATAGGTTGAACTAGATAGACTTGTGTTTTTTTTTTCTTGCTGCGGTGATTCCCTTGCAACAACTAAGTGTACAAAGTCGCCAGCACTTTAAATAAATAATTTGGTTCACTGCTTTATTATAAAAGCCTCTTGCCACAAGATTGATGACACCATTTAGCAGTCACATGATGATTTTACACTAATGTGGTGAAAAATAAATATTCAGAGTACTAGTGACTATCTCTTCAGTGGCACCATTCATTGTATTGTTTAGAGCAGTGGTCCTCAACTCCGGGCCTCAGGGCCCGCTAACAGGCCAGATTTTAAGTATTACCTTGGGGAGATGCAGACTAGAGTACCTCAATCACTGAGCAGCAAATTATATCACCTGGGATGTATTTCAGTTATCTTGCAAACCTGGCCTGTTAGTGGGCCCTAAGGACCAGGGTTGAGGACCACTGGTTTAGAGCACCCACCATCTTGGTGAGGTCACAGGTTGTTGGCAGTGCAGCTCACTCATGGACTATTTGCCCTTACAACATGTTCTATGCTTTTCTTTTACTGCCCTGTTCCTAGATGTCCATCATGCTGTCCATCAACTGTAAGCTTCTTACTGGGCTTTGCCAAGCACCTCACGCTGAAAGACCATTAACTGTTCTTCCAATGACAGATGAAGAAAATGTCTTCTAAAAGGTTATGTTTGCTGGCCCTGTCTAGCCTTGGCCTCTAAACAGTGACAACAGGTCTTCCCTGCTGCTTTTTTCAATGATATATAGGTCTGTGTCCCACTAGCAAAACTATTTATACAGACAGGAGTATGAAAACCCAATAAACAGCTTTCTTATGCAGCCCTAATTTAAAGGGACTTGGGTTTCTACGCTTATGTTTAAATTATATAAACATCCATGTGAATGCACTCTGCAGACATCCTTTGACTCTTGGAGGATTAACACAGTTTATAGGAATATTCGACCTGATAGAATGATTTTTTTTTTAAGGTGGTGTTTGATTGGAGGTCTCTGTCTGGGTGTAAATGTGTCCTTGACCATCCTAACCATCACCTATTCTTTCCAAAAATCTGCAACTTTGGGAAAACCTAGTATCTATAAATTCCTTTACTAAGCATGTCCTATCTTTTGTTTCTGCAGTTCACATAACCCACTAGGCAGCAAGGCTTTCAGAATATTTGCAGTCATCTGAAACTGTTGGGAAGAAGCACTTGGAAAGCTCCGCAATCAAGGAGTAACTGTTTCAAAGTTTGTATAAAGATATATTGTTCTTGTACAGAATATAGTACCTATTTTAATATAATACGGTATGTATGTGGATCCTAGAATATTTTGGCAGAATGAAACACGGAAAAGACTAATGTATTTTTTTAATTCCTGCTGTAATTTGTCCCTTGTCAGCATTCAAGCTATATGGTTCCACTTGTGCTGTAAAAACTATATCTTTACATAAAAATATATTTATTGCCACCGTTGGTGAGGAATACTTCATCAACAGATAATGCAATAATACTGAAAATTATGTGGGTTTCCTTTCAGGCATAGATACATTTTTACATTAATAACCAGTGCTTCTGCTGCGGTTTCTTTATCAATTTTCTATTTCCTATATTTGTCTCATGCTAATAGAGCATGGCAAGAGTCACTGATGAAAGACAAATATGAAACCTAATTGCTGGGCAGCTGCTATCCGCTATAGAATACCCAAATTAACTGTGGAAATTGTGAATATGGTCAATACATCTTAGTATTATTGCTTTGTTCAATTGATACAGAAAGTTTTATAACTTTTGAAGGATAGGCCTGAAATATCCAGTTGCTACAAGTTACTTTTTTGCCTTACATTTTAACCACTTAAGCCCCGGAAGATTTTACCCCCTTCCTGACCAGGGGGTATTTTGCCATTTGGCACTGCATGACTTTAACGGACAATTGCGCAGTCGTGCGATGCTGTACCCAAATGAAATGGATGTCCTTTTTTTCCCACAAACAGAGCTTTCTTTTGGTGGTATTTGATCACCTGTGCAATTTTTTTTGATCATGCGCTATAAACAAAAAAAGAGCGACAATTTTGCAAAAATAACAATATTTTTCACATTTTTTCACATGAAATTCCCCCCCCCCCCCCCCAAAAATGTAAAAATCAACATTTTTTAACATTTTAGGCCAATTTTTCTGCTACCTATGTTTGGTAAAAAAAATTGCAATAAACGCATTTTGATTGGTTTGCGCAAAAGTTATTGCGTTTACTAACTAAGGGAAAGATTTTTGTCATTTTTATTTTTTATTTTTTTAACGAGTAATGGCGGCGATCTGCGACATTGCGGCGGACAGATCGGACCCTTGACTGACATTTTGGACACTTTCGGGGGTACCAGTGACATTACTACAGTAATCAGTGCTATACATATGCACTGTTACTGTAAAAATGACACTGGCAGGGAAGGGGTTAACTTTATTGGAGAAGGAGGGGTTAAGTGTGTCCCTAGGGGTGTGCTTCTAACTGTAAAGGGGCGTGACTTTTCATGTAACAGCAGAATTCTACGGTCCTACATAGCAGGACCGTATGATCTGTGCTGTTACACAGGGGAGAATAACAGACGGCTTTGTTTACATTAGCCGCCTGCCTTTCTCTCTCTCCACCCGACGATTGCGAGTGACCGGCGGACATCGGGTCCGCCGGTCACACGCGCGGGGATCCCAGTGAGCAAACGGGGGCAGGGGAGCGTGCCTCCGGCGGTGGGCGCTCGCCCCCTATTGGCTCGCAGGCGAGTGACGTACCGGTACGTCACTTTGCCTGCACGGGGCTGACCGCCGCAGTATATATATTTGCGGCGGTCGGCAAGTGGTTAAGGGCAACCATCATGCAATTATAGGAGTAATTTTACATCTGCTATTCTGCAATTTGAAAATGTAATATACATCATAACTATGCATTTAAACATTGATGTTGCCTTTCGTTTGAATGCTTGGCAGATACTGCCCCTACCGCTGAGGCAAATGTTATGTTGGTCACCTATACTAAAACTAACTGATATATAAAAAAAAAATTTAAAATATATTCATTATACCAATAATAATTTTGTTAGCAATTTGAAAATGATGTGCTTGCTTCAGCCAAATTGGGCTACTTTAGGAGGTTGGCCATTTTCTTTCTCAAAGACAAGCTAATGTACTAAATTTCACCTTAATGATGTGTAAAACCATGGTTAGTGGAGAACACTATCCTTAGTTCTTTTTTCTAAAATATATTACCAGGGTCCATAAAAATGAAATGGTTTCACTGTTTGAAGAAGTTTAAACTGGAAAACAGAAAAACAGGGCATCTCTTTTACTTTTTTTATCCGATGCTAATTGGCAGTCTAATATCCAATACACTGACAAAGACTTGGGTGTTTGCCTATTGCGTTTACTATATCGACAGTGATGAGTTTGGATTTGGTCTGAATCCAGAAGTTAGCTGTCAATGCTGGGTCAATAAGCTGCGGGAAAAAGATTCTCCATATATGCACGTATAGAAAGGGGCAGTATGCATGTGACATCATTGACCTAATATGTCCCCATGGCCATATTCGGGCAATGACATTATTATTCTTAGGACCAAATCCAACCCCGAGCTCAAGCTCATCACTAGTCCACTAGTGACAAGACAGGCTTCAACAAAGGTACAGTTTGTTCAGTTTTCGAGGATGTCTCCAAGTTTTATACATACCTGTGCTCCCCTCACCAACACCCTTTTGACTTTCAGCCCTTAGTAGCCACATAGTTACCACTGATGAAGTTCCCTGTTCCAGCTCTTCTTCTTTGATAGAAGCATGGAGAAATCTCTAATAATTTCAATGCACATGTGTCCCAACAGTGGAAGGCCCTCTTTATAGGAATATAAATTCCTACATGAACACAAGAAGAGCTTGGCTGGGAGACTTCTGAAGGAATTGTGTGGTGTACAGTGGAAGAGCAAGGACAGGTGAGTATAAAGACTAGGGAGGAAGGTGATTTACAAACGTGTAGCTGACAACCAGGAATTGTAAGAGTTCCCTTCTCCATAATGTCCAGCAAAGAAAATGGACTTTACATTATATCCTATTGCAGGTAACTATACACAAAGGGAAGGACTAGGATGGGATAGAAGCATATGTAGCCTTAAATTCTGAAAGTATAGTTATTCATTAATGGTATGATTGTAGGCACAAGACCTGTCAGTATTGTAGATTACTAATTGGTTTGCACAGTGTTGTCGGTTCAGTGAGAAAATAAAGATGTTTTAATCATCGTTATAATGATGCAAAGGTGGAGATTTACTAAAACTGGACAAAGAAATCAATTCACTTCAAGGTTCTATTGTCAAAAGCTTAACTGAACAAGCTGAAGTAAGAAGCGGATTTGTTACTATGCACCGTGCACCAGTTTTAGTAAATCTCCCCCAATATGTCTTAAAATAAGATTGCAGATATGTTTTACTAACCCTGAATATCTGCCCTCAGTTCTAGTCCGCTAAATAAAACATTGATTTTATTGTATGTATGCTGAGAAAAAAACTATATAGGCTGCCATTGCTTACCTACCTCTGAAAATGCTAAATTGCCTGGCTGTCATAAAGATGCAAACAGCTTCAGTACTTTTGTGAATTACTGACCTAGAACAAATATCAAGCCAGTAAAGTGAGAACTCCAGATCCGTGTTTGTCCTTTGTCAGTGACTCAAAGTACTAAAGCCACTGAATCTGATAACAGCCAGACAACCCCAAACATTAAAGTGAGAGCTTGGCGATGATAGCCTATTCTTAAAGAGAGAGGCTTAGAGATCAGTGTGTGTAACTTTATAGTTACACTACATCTGGAGCCCCTTTCTGAATGTGTGCTCTTGCTATGAATTTCTCCCACCAATCTCTTCCCCTCACTTATATGATGCCTCTATCTGCTAGAGCAGGGGTCCTCAAACTTTCTGAACAAAGGGCCGGTTTACTGTCCTTCAGAGTTTAGGGGGCCAGACTGTGGCTATCGGGAGTACAAAATGTCCCAGCATCAGTGGGAGTAAACAATCCCCCATTGTTGTCAGTGGGGGGAATTGTGCCCCATCATTGGTGTCATTGGGCCCCATTGTTGGGTGTCATTGGGAGGAATTGTGCCCCATCATTGGTGTCATTGGGCCCCATTGTTGGGTGTCATTGGGAGGAATTGTGCCCAACATTGGTTTTATTGGGCCCCACTGTTGGTGTCATTGGGAGGAACTGTGCCCTTTATTGGTGTCAGAGAATAAAATAGCACCCCAAGGGCCAGATAAAAGCAAGCAAAGGGGCCCATCTGGCCCCTGGGCCGCAGTTTGGAGACCGCTGTGCTAGAGTGATGTACCTGTTTCATCAACTTTAACGCAGTGGTAGCCAGAAACAGCGGGAACAGTCTGAGGTGACTAATACAAATATATGGTAGACCTGATCTGGTTGTTGAATAACATTTTTAACTCTCTAATCACATTTCCATTTTTCCACCACTTCACCTTAAAATAATATAGGAGCTTTGAATTTTGCCCTTTATTAGATATAAACTCTGAAATGTGAAGTATATGTTTTACTCGCAGTGGATCATTTATTGCTGCTATTTCATATAAGGAAGTTATTGTATTGTTTGGAATTTTAGAATCTATATTATGTACATATTGTTTATATATTCAAATAGGTTTGTGTCTGTTATTTTTTTTATGATGAATAAATTACTCTATATAAATTTGCAACTTTTTGTAATAACCTGGCAAATATTCCTGCAGGCCAGGAAGTGTACAGCATAGTAGTTTATGATGCAATTAATATGCATTCAGTTTTGGTATGCCGTCTTAATGTTTTTCATTGAAAAATGGTAGTTTTTAATGTTTTACCACATGTTGGTACAAAAATGTTAATTTTGAAATGTGTTTGTATGAGGAGCAGTTGTGCTTGATGATGAAGGCAGAAGATGTTACAGATTAGTATGTTTTTGTAAATCTCTTGATATTCTGTAACTCCTATTAACAGCACTATTCTGAAATGTTTTTTGGCACATTTGGATAATGATACATGCTTTTGAGTTTTATATTCTGTTAGAGATATTCTAATAAATATTTTATAAGACTTGCTATCGTCTTCTTCTAGTTTTTATTTAACTAGACATTGTTCAAACTGGTGGCAGTCAACATTAAGGTATATGTAGCTCCACTGTCCCAAAAAAAGGTTTCGCTCTGATGTCACTCTTCATAAAAATGTCACGGATGATGTCACTTCGCATTCAGCCAAAACCAACACGTTGGATGTCCCCAATCAAAAACCACTACAGCTGAGGCGTTCCACCCTTGTGAGTTTGTGTCCCTTTAGGGGGAAGAACATTAGAGAGGAGTTCTCAGACAGGGACTTTCAACATGTTTGCTTCTACTGAATACATTTTTTCAGGAAGAGCAACGTCACAGTGCTGCTCTTTGTTTGGTAAAGTGGTGGTGCATGGAGCAGAGGCAGGCTTCCATAGGGGGTCACCTGGCACACTTGTGACTGAAGAATATATGGAAATCCAATCACTGAAATCTCATATAAGTTGTAACACCTTAACCACTTAAGCCCCGGAAGATTTTACCCCCCTTCCTGACCAGGGCCTATTTTGCGATTCGGCACTGCGTGACTTTAACGGACAATTGCGCGGTCCTGCCATGCTGTACACAAATACGGTCCTACATAGCAGGACCGTATGATCTCTGCTGTTACACAGGGGAGAATGACAGGCAAGTGCCTGAACAAGAACCTTCGTGGCACAATTGCCAGTATTATATTTGGTAAAAGCTAAAGATGTAAAAATAATGAATGACTATTGAAATGACATTAACCACTTGCCGACTGCCTAACGACGATTTACGTCGGCAGTCAGCCCCTCACAGGCAATAATGTTTACATTAGCCGCCTGCCTTTCTCCCGGTGTAACCGACAATCGCGAGTGACCTGCGGACATCGGGTCTGCCGGTCACTCGCGCGGGGGATCGTGAGCGAGCAGGAGGGCGCCTCCAGCGGCGCTCGCTCGCTCCCTAGAGCCTCACAGGCTAGCGACGTACTACTACGTCACTTTGCCTGTGAGGGGCTGACTGCCGACGTAAATCGGCGTTAGGCAATCGGCAAGTGGTTAATGTCATTTCAAAAGCCATTTATTATTTTTACATCTTTAGCTTTTACCAAATATAATATTGGCAATTGTGCCATGAAGGTTCTTGTTCAGGCACTTCCTGTTATAGTGTGGGAAAACATCTGTCCCTGTCTATCAGTTGTGTTTTGCATTATCAGCTTGTCACGCTAGCTTTGGAGTGGCCATTTCAATGCACATTATACGGACCTAGTCCTTTTCTGTTATCCTCAGGAAACCCTTCCCGAAAAATATGCAGTCATGGCTGGAGTACAGGCATGGAGGAGGGAAATGGTTGCCAGGAAGCTGCAGGAGATCATCAGCATTGAAAAATGACAAAGGATTAAAAAAGGGAAAAGTATTTGATTAAAAATGGTGATTGTTTGATACACAGTGCTTTAACAAACTAGATGTAATTTTGTTAGGGATTATATATACTTTAAGCCCAGGGAAAAAGTTATTTTCTCTTTCATTCATTGATGGACACAGCTTCAAATCTTTATTAGATGGATGGGTTATACTGAGCTTCCTAAGAGTAGGACACTAGGCGGAAAAGGGTTAGCAAAAGTTTACAAAGCTTAGCTACGCCTATGGGGCAGTCCCAGGGGGTATACTCCCACTTCCTGTTATAGGATCTGTTTTTTTTTCTGCCTAGTCAGGAGTAAGGACTTAGCTCCTTGCTGGGATCTCTGGTCATTGCACTTTTTGTCTGTGTTAAATGGAATTTTTTCCTTTTTATTGTTTTTTTTTTCTATTTCTACAATCAAGTTGTTCCTGTGAGAACAACTGCCGGACTGGGTGATGCACTGGATATCCTAGATCCTTACGGTCGTCCCAGTCTGGGCAGCGAGCGCACGCAGACCTTAGCCTCACGCTGGGCCGGCTACGACAGGGTCCCATGGAAGGGACTGGCCCACGAGTGGGACACCTCACGTGGTTGCACAGGACCTGGTTGCGGCCAGAGTCGCAACGCTCCCCTGGGCTGCAGCACCCCCGTGCTGAGCTCAGAGTGAACCCCCACCTGGCTCCTAATGTATGATGAGTAGTGCCCCCGCTCCCTCGAGATTCTGGGGTGTCTGTGGGGTCCTCCTGGGGTTGGTAGGTCTCCTGGGCCCATTTCCCCCATTTACATAGTAGACATAGTTGGTAAGGTAGAATAAAGACAACAGTTCATGATTAAAGACACCAGTTGCAACGTGTGTGTGTGTGTGTGTTATTTCGCTACCACTATCCATATTCCCTGTACATTGTGTTCATTAAGAAACCTAGCTAAAACATTTTTGAACTTATCTACACTCCCTGCTGACACCACCAACGGTGGAAGCGGGTTCCACATCCTTACCATTGTAACAGTAAATAACTGTTTTTCATTCTCCTCCGAATGTCCTATGAAACTGCAGGACCCCTAACCCTCTGTCTGGACAGTGCTGCTTGGCCCTGATCTGACCACATGCACC
Organism: Pelophylax lessonae; assembly: GCF_965119305.1. Taxonomy (NCBI): domain Eukaryota; kingdom Metazoa; phylum Chordata; class Amphibia; order Anura; family Ranidae; genus Pelophylax; species Pelophylax lessonae. The sequence goes on from NC_138772.1 coordinate 451,892,192, forward strand.
CTCCCCCAAAAAAAAAACAGTTTCTCGTCCAATTTCATTGTGTGACTGCGTGTTCTCTTCAGAGACCCTAAAGTGTTACTAAACCAGTGTTTCTCAACTCTGGTCCTCAGGGCACACTAACAGGCCAGGTTGGCAAGAAAACTGAGATACATCACAGGTGATATAATTTGCTGCTCAGTGATTGCAGTATTGTAGTCTGCATCTCCCCAAGGTAATACTTAAAATCTGGACAGTTAGTGTGCCTTGAGGACCGGAGTTGAGAAACACTGTACTAAAGCCACTACAGTAAAATAAGTCTATATGCAGTAAAGCATGCTTGTTATACTCACTGTGGAACCTAAGGGGATAATCCTCTGCATTGTGTAAACATGCTGTTTAATTCTCTCTTCTCTGATCCTCCCCTTCTTTTACTGTCCTCAATCCATCTGCTGATAGCACAGAGGCCTAGTAGACACTCTGCACATGCTCAGTTTGGTGTGTATTGCTATAAAACACAATATCGCTGCGCTAAAAATATTGTAAATGACTAATACTCAATAATAACATTAAAAGAAAGCAGCCACACTAATCCGTAGCTGTGGCGCTAAACCCTAATAAAATGTCCCAAATGAATGAACAAAAAGCAGTCCTTATGATATAACTCCACACTGAAGAAAGATGAAATGGCCTCAGAGTCGGAGAACCGCCACCAAAAGCACTCCAATATCACCACTGCTTACCAAATGTTGATGATTCCCATGACAGAGATCACATACGCCCAGAAAACATGTATTGGAACAGGAACTCCCACTCACTGATCCCGGACTGGCAAGCTCAACAAATGATGTGATATGGAATGAAAAGAGCAGGGACACTCACATAGCGCAGACTGCTATAAAATTTTATTCCCACATGATAAAATTACACTTACAGGGTAAAAAAGATGATCTCGCATCTCTAATCCGTACACATGGACCTCCCCTCGGTGTTCCTTGGCGTTCCTCGTTTGGACAACCAAAAGGATGGCCGCCACGTCTCCTCCACACCACAGCACGCGTCACCAAGAGCGCCACCCGACGCGTTTCGTCATCAAAGGACGTCGTCCAGGGGTGTGGCCTCGAGGTGCGCTCGTGCTATATAAAGCCGCGGAGGAGAGCGGAACTATCGGGGCTAATTAGCAACCGGAAATGGAAAATGCGTTCCACACACCGGAACAAACCCCATACCGAAAAGGGAAAGGAAATATATAACAACATCCGGGGATCAAGAACTAAATCATAATTCCACCGGTAACAAAGATGAATCTTTAAAAAATCCTCAACCACAATCCATATGCAATGCACAGAATATAACTTCTGCAAATCACACAAAAGGTGAATACATCTAAAATCATGTATTAGGCCGCAACGTAAAGGAGGCGGCGCCATCTACAGGTGCCAATCCGAGATGCAACAGAGGAACAGGAAGGTCCATAATATTAAAATGCATTTTAAAATACATAATACAAAAAAACATTCATAATAAAAATGCAATAAACATTAAGTGACAAAGAACAATATTATTGCAGAAACATCAACCAAACGATATTTACACCAAAAGTAACATACCATAGGCTAGGAATTATTAATATGGGCATTCAAGTCCCATTCTATATTAAGCCCCAAGGGGGTATAAGACTTCAGCCTATAGATCCAACTGGTCTCCAGCCTTGATACACCCCTAGTTAGATTACTCCCCCTCCAGTGGCCTGAGAACCTGTCGATGCCCAGGAATAAAGTACCACTGGGATCCCTTTGATGGCATTCGTCATAATGACACGAGAGGCTGTGCTTGGGAAAACCTTTGACTATGTTGGCCACATGCTCCTTGAGCCTCACATGAAGCTCTCGGATAGTGCGGCCAACATAGTCAAAGCCACATGGACATTTAACCAGGTACACCACAAATTTTGTGGTACAGGATATAAACGGTTTGATGGTAAAATCCTGACCCGTGGCACCTGATTTAAAAGTCCCCACGCGCCTACTTTTCTCAATATTCAATTTGAAGAACGCACAGCTCCTGCATCTATAGAAGCCCCCCCCCCTCTGCTGGAAAAAAGAAACCTTTTTAGGGGGTTCTCTAATATTTATATTTAGGGCCACTTGCAGCCTAAGGGGGGGACTCCCCTATAAACAACCTGAGGCTGCTCTGGTAAAAGAGGGCCCAACACCCCGTCATTTTGCAAAATATGCCAATGACGACGTAAAATCTTTTTCACTGAAAAATGTTGGGTTGAATAAGAGGAATAAAAGGCATAGCCAAAAGACTGTTGCGAGTCCCTCTTCCTAGGTTGTAAAAGGTCCTCTCTAGCTCTTGCATCTGCTCTTGCAATAGCCTCATTAGGCAATGATTCGTCGTAACCCTTTTCCAAGAATCTACCTTTAGGGGAAGAGGCTTCACGCAGGAAATCCTCCCTGCGCAAGCAATTTCGCTTCAAGCGCAGAAATTGACTGACAGGAACGTACTCCAACCACGCCTTGTGGTGACAACTCGTGGTATCGATGAATCCGTTCCTGTCAGTGGCCTTAAAGAAGGTTGATGTCACAATCTGACCTTCTTCTACACGGATTTTTAGATCCAAAAAATTAATCTCCGTATTACTGGATTCGTATTGTAGGTTAATGCCTATCTGGTTGCTGTTAAGGGTCACCATAAATTCCTGAAGAGAATCCATGGTGCCATTCCAAAGGAAGAGGATGTCGTCAATGTACCTATGCTAAAGCACGAGCTCAGGCCTAAGAACACCCAAGACGACATCCCCCTCCCATTTAGCCATGAACAGGTTGGCCATACTGGGCGCAAATTTGGTGCCCATGGCCACCCCCCTGTTCTGTAGGTAAAAAATACCATTAAACCAGAAATAATTTCGAGACATTGCAAAATCCAAAAGAGAAATAATAAAGTCTCTCTGAAAGCTTAAAAGACTTTCAAACCCCAAATAATATGACACCGCCTCCTGACAATGCTGATGTGATATAATGGTGTACAGTGACGAAACGTCAGCTGTAACCAATATAAAACTATCCCGCCAGGTGATATTGCTGAGTTCATTAATCACCTGCATGGAATCACGGAGGTAAGAGGGCATTTTAACCACCAAAGTCTGCAAAAAATTATCAATGTATTTGCCCACCCGAGAGGTAACGGATGTCGTCTTGGGTGTGCCTAGGCCCGAGCTCGTACTTTGGCGTAGGTACATTGACGACATCCTCTTCCTTTGGGATGGCACCATGGATTCTCTTTAGGAATTCATGGTGACCCTTAACAACAACCAGAGAGGCATTAACCTACAATACGAATCCAGTAATACGGAGATTAATTTTTTGGATCTAAAAATCCGTGTAGAAGAAGGTCAGATTGTGACATCAACCTTCTTTAAGGCCACTGACAGGAACGGATTTTTACTACCGAGTTGTCACCACAAGGCGTGTTTGGAGTCTGTTCCTGTCAGTCAATTTCTGCGCTTGAAGCGAAATTGCTCACGCAGGGAGGATTTCCTGCGTGAAGCCTCTACCCATAAAGGTAGATTCTTGGAAAAGGGTTACGACGAATCATTGCTTAATGAGGCTATTGCAAGAGCAGATGCAAGAGCTAGAGAGGACCTTCTACAACCTAGGAAGAGGGACTCGCAACAGTCTTTTGGCTATGCCTTTTATTCCTCTTATTCAACCCAACATTTTTCTGTGAAAAAGATTTTACGTCGTCATTGGCATATTTTGCGAAATGACGGGGTGTTGGGCCCTCTTTTACCAGAGCAGCCTCAGGTTGTTTATAGGGGAGTCCCCCCCTTAGGCTGCAAGTGGCCCCAAATATTAGAGGACCCCCTAAAAAGGTTTCTTTTTTCCAGCAGAGGGGGGGCTTCTATAGATGCAGGAGCTGTGCGATCTGCAAATTGAATATTGAGAAAAGTAGGCGCGTGGAGACTTTTAAATCAGGTGCCACGTGTCAGGATTTTACCATCAAACCGTTTATATCCTGTACCACAAAATTTGTGGTGTACCTGGTTAGATGTCCATGTGGCTTTGACTATGTTGGCCGCACTATCCGAGAGCTTCATGTGAGGCTCAAGGAGCATGTGGCCAACATAGTCAAAGGTTTTCCCAAGCACAGCCTCTCGCGTCATTATGACGAATGCCATCAAAGGGATCCCAGTGGTACTTTGTTCCTGGGCATCGACAGGTTCTCAGGCCACTGGAGGGGGAGTAATCTAACTAGGGGTGTATCAAGGCTGGAGACCAGTTGGATCTATAAGCTGAGGTCTTATACCCCCTTGGGGCTTAATATAGAATGGGACTTGAATGCCCATATTAATAATTCCTAGCCTATGGTATGTTACTTTTGGTGTAAATATTGTTTGGTTGATGTTTCTGCAATAATATTGTTCTTTGTCACTTAATGTTTATTGCATTTTTATTATGAATGTTTTTTTGTATTATGTATTTTAAAATGCATTTTAATATTATGGACATATATATAATGGATATTATCAGAAGTTATATTCTGTGCATTGCATACGGATTGTGGTTGAGGATTTTTTAAAGATTCATCTTTGTTACCGGTGGAATTATGATTTAGTTCTTGATCCCCGGATGTTGTTATATATTTCCTTTCCCTTTCCGGTATGTGGTTTGTTCCGGTGTGTGGAACGCATTTTCCATTTCCGGTTGCTAATTAGCCCCGATAGTTCCGCTCTCCTCCGCGGCTTTATATAGCACGAGCGCACCTCGAGGCCACACCCCTGGACGACGTCCTTTGATGACGAAACGCGTCGGGTGGCGCTCTTGGTGACGCGTGCTGTGGCGTGGAGGAGACGTGGCGGCCATCTTTTTGGTTGTCCAAACGAGGAACGCCAAGGAACACCGAGGGGAGGTCCATGTGTACGGATTAGAGATGCGAGATCATCTTTTTTACCCTGTAAGTGTAATTTTATCATGTGGGAATAAAATTTTATAGCAGTCTGCGCTATGTGAGTGTCCCTGCTCTTTTCATTCCATATCACATCATTTGTTGAGCTTGCCAGTCCAGGATCAGTGAGTGGGAGTTCCTGTTCCAATACATGTTTTCTGGGCGTATGTGATCTTTGTTATGGGGATCATCAACATTTGGTAAGCAGTGGTGATATTGGAGTGCTTTTGGTGGCGGTTTTCCGACTCTGAGGCTATTTCATCTTTCTTCAGTGTGGAGTTATATCATAAGGACTCCTTTTTGTTCATTCATTTGGGACATTTTATTAGGGTTTAGCGCCACAGCTACTGTTCTATGGTGTGTATCGCTACAAAGTTTTTTTTTGGTGTGGTGCATGTGATCAGAACAAGGCCAATCAGCACTGTCCAGACATAGGGTTAAGGGTCCTGCAGCTTCATTCTATATTCAGAGGAGAATGAAAACTCCTCCTACAAGCTTTAACCAGTGCTTGGCCGGACACTGATATTCATAAGATTGCTATATACTGATGATGAGAAAAGGTATTTAGAAGTTTATATTTACTTTAAAAAATTGCATTTCCATGTTCTGTGTACTGTGGGAGACCAGATATAGTGAATGCAGGGTCCTGGGTTTATTTGCTCATGATTTTTATCTCTTAAGCAAATACCCTTTAATGCATGCTAATAGTCTACTAGCCTTGCTTGCTGCTGTTTGGCATTGCCTTCAGTTGCTGAGTCTGTGATTTACTAGGACCCCCAAATCCTTTTCCATCCTCCATTCCCCAGAGGTTTTCACCTCAGTTAATAACTTGCACTTTTTTTTTTTTTTTTTAGCTCCAGAGTTCATTACTTTACTTTTTTCAATATTAAATATCTACCACCTAGCTGCTAATCCCTTTACTATAAGCCCTTAACGCTGGTGCCTCCCAGTCCTTTAAGAAACTAAAACAGCTGTTAGTTGTTTGGAATAAATGGCATAATAATATTTGTTACCCCAACACTTCATATTCCTGATATATCACTGCTGTACCATGTACTATGTACTAGCTGAACGTCATCGCTCCCAGGAATCAATGCACCTGCACCGGCCCCGCTCGTCACTTCCGGTGCGGCACCTCATTCCCTGCTAAACAGCTTCTGGGCATGCCCAGAAGCTGTGCAGGTATAACGCACCGGAAGTGACGAGGGGGGGGGGGCGGTGCAGGCGCATTCTGGGGGAAGAGGACGCAGAAGAGGACTCGCTGGCTTCAGCTGCCCACATCCGAGACGGCAGCGCTGGAGAAGAAATTTTCAAGGTAAGTATTTCTTCTAAAAGGTAAGTGCGACCCGGGACAGTACAGAGGCTATCCATTGTGGAATGTACTAGCCCTGACTTTCCTGGGGGTATTTTTATTGCTTTAAGCTCTATCTGTATCAACAACTCTGGATGTACAGTTCGCCATTGGAACACCCAGAAATAATTTTCATGGCTCTGCCCACTATTCTGAAATAAAGAATATTCCTCTTGATTATGTGATGAAATGAGACATAAGATCTTTTTTGATTCCTTTAGTCTTTTCTCTCTATCATGTTCATTGCTTTACTTTTTCATTATTGAGACACAAATTAACCATACTATGTATGAGCTATCAAATAAAAAGGAATATAAATAAAAAAAATAACATACTGTAAAACATCACATCAAAACTGAATCAGTCATGCTGCTAAAAAAGAAAAGTGTCTGACTGGCCTGATACTAGTCCAGGTTGTAAATTGAAAACGTACCTAGTTGATTGTCATTAAATAAGCCTTGCTGTTCAGAACGTTGCCACATTCCTTTGGAATATCCTTTACAACTGTAACAGAAAACACTCTCAGAAATCTCTTTAGTGTTCCTCTTTCACTTGTGTCTACAGGCACAATGCGCTATTGTGTCAAATCAATTTTCATATAAACACACCATTCGAAATATTGTGTGAATCATAAAATGAACTGAATAAAAATAAACTAAGGCAAAATGGACACTTTCAGGCATCTGTTATTTATTTTTTGGTTAGCAGATCATTACATTTTGGAGCATGTATTTTCAGTTGAATTCTGGAACATCTTAAATACCTTCAAAGCAGCATGCTGAGCAAAGCACTGAAACAAAACTGCCATTTTTAATACATAGACTGTCTTCTAGGCTCTTTCAAGGTATGCTGCTGCACAAAGGCTATATTGTATAGGGTTTTGTATTTATGCTAAGTAAGATTTTTTTTATTTGATCCTTACAAAAAATATGGTCCCTCTAATCTATTATTATTGTTGTACAGGATTTGTATAGTGCCAACAGTTTGGGCAGCGCTTAACAAAATGAAGGCAGACATTTTAGTTACAATACAATTTGGTACAAGAGGAATCAGAGGGCCCTGCTCGTTAGAGCTTACAATCTAAGGGGAGTGTCAATTGATACAAAAGGTAATAGCTCTGGGGGATGAACTGATGGAGAAAGTGAAACAGTGTATTAGTTAGAAGCCAGGTAGGCTTCTTTAAAGAGAAGGGTTTTCAGGGATTTTCTAAAGATGGATAGATTAGGAGACAGTCAGACAGATTGGAGTAGGGAGTTCCAAAGGATGGGAGAAGCTCTGAAGAAATCCTAGAGGCGAGCATGGGAGGAAGTGTCAAGGGAGCTAGAGAACAGGAGGTCTTGGGAGGACCGAAGAGAGCAGCTTGGTTGATATTTTGAGATCAGGTTAGGGATGTAGCTGGGGGCAGAGTTGTAGGTGGCATTGTAAACTATTGTTAGTATTTTGATTTTTTTTCTTTGGGTCAGTGGAAGCCAGTGGAGGGAGAGGCAGAGAGGGGTGGAGGACACTGAACGGTTGGTAAGGTGGATGAGTCTTGCAGCAGCATTCATTGTGGCCTGAAGGGGGGAATAGTCTATGTAAAGGTAATTCAACGAGGTGTGAAGTAGTTGAAGCAAGAGATAACCAGGGAGGGAATTAGAAGCTTGGTGGTGTCATTGGTTAAAAAGGGGCGCATTCTAGAGATGTTGCGGAGGTTAAGGCGGCATGATTTGGACAGGGATTGGATGTGGGCCTGAAAAGACAGTTCAGAGTCCAGGGTTACCTCTAGCACCCTGGCATGTGTGGAAGGACTGATAGTTGTGCCATTGATCTAATAACCATTAAACTAATAACTAAACATTGATAGGCTCATGTATATTTTATGTACTGTATACATAAGGGCCCTTAAACATAAATACTTACATAGTAACATAGCTGCAACCATATTGTATTACTAAAAAGATTTGTAGTCGAACTCCACTGACTTGTGTTTTAACCACTTGAAGACTGACATGTTAAAGAGGCAGTAAACCCTGCACAAAAAAATGAGAAGAAAAAAAACCCTGTAAGACAAAGGCATAATGAGCTAGTATGCATCGCATATTAGCTCATTATGAAATACTTACCTTAGAATGAAGCCCCTGCAGTACCGCCCGCACAGCGACAGGACGGCCGACATGTCCTGCTTCCTGGTTTGCATCCTCTGGCCATCTTTCGGGAGCCGCCGTTCACGGCAAAGGGCTCTGAAGGAACGGCACGGGTGGCCGTTCCTTCAGAGCGCATGTGCCGTTGACGTAATCGGCTGCAAATATCTCCTAAACGGTGCAAGTTTAGGAGATATTTACAGTACCTATAGGTAAGCCTTATTAAAGGCTTACCTATAGGTACAACTTTGAAGAGAGGGTTTACAACCTCTCTAAATCCCCTCCTTTTGAGGCCATTTTTTCCAGTGTTTATCAATGTGATACTTTGACTGCCCAATGCTTGGTCATGCAACACTGTGCCCAAACGAATTTTAAATAATTTGTTTGAGACAGATATAGGTATATTTTTATTTTGGTGATATTTAATTGCCAATGTTTGTTTATTTTTTACTATATAATGAAAAAAATACAGAAGATTCTAAAAAAAAAAGAAAAAAAAAAGTTATCTTTGTTTCTATTATAGAACGTTGCAAAGAAATTATCTTTCTTTGTAAATTTAGGCCATAATGTATTCTGCTACATTTCTTTGGTAAAAAAAAAAAAAAAAAAACAGTGTATATTATTTATAATTTGAAAAGTATAGAGTCTACAAATATAGTACAATATTTTAAATGTATAAAACCTGATGTTCTGACTGTCCAATTTCTTGAACACCTAAACCATAAAATCAGCCCCCAAAATGATCCCTTTTTGGAAAGTGGACACATTTCTTGAAGACCTGAAGTGCCAAGACAGTACAAACACCCACAAAATTACCACATTTTGCAAAGTATACCCTCAACAATATGTAGCAGTGTTCCTGCAGGGACTGCTGAATAGTGTCTTGACAGGCTCCACTGGTTACAAGCACACTAGATAAAGTCTCTGGATTCCTCCTTGCTCCTGATGGCTCGTCACACAAATGAACAGTCTAGGGTTGTTGGTTTTTTGTTGTTTATTTGTGATTGGGATAGGAGAAGGGAATTATGGTATACTCCAACTGAACTATTCACATTGGTTGAGGACTTCTATATTCAGAACTTTCTTGGTGATTTGGAACAGCCAGGCTGTTAATCCACACTGCCACAGGTGTAGATGGGGGTTAAGTCTCTTGCCCTCTTTACTCTCAGACAAGACGACTTGATGGACAATAACTTATCTTCAGGACACTCTCACTAGCATCCCCTTTCCACTGACACCTGTCCACTGACTATCCTTGGAGCAGGGGTGGTCCCCCTCAGGTCAGGCCCCTTGACACGAGTTTCTGTACTTACTGTACTGCAGAGCCAGATCCCCAAGTGTCTCCCCTCTCAGTCAGCTCCCCTGGACCTCCGGGTTCTGTTCCTTACTTCTACACTTCAGGGCCTTAGGATAACCCCCTGAGGCCGCATGGCACCTCTAAAGAGGAGGAGGCAGCTGCCCCTAACCCTGGGACTCGGCTATCCAACTGAAAGACCTTGAACACATTTGCTTCTACAGTATCCCAGCATGCCCGAGACACTTTTCCTCTGCCAAATCACCAGCGCCTGTGCACTCATTCGTTAGGTTTCCTCCCACTGTCCAACATGCCTCCCTATTGGACCAGTGTGAAACACTCTCTAGACTGAATGAATTGCTTCCTGAGCTTAATGAGCAGACCTCACTAATAGTGTTGAGCGAACACGGACTGTATTATTTGGGTTCGTACCGAATAATTGCATTTTTGTTACCCGAACACGGACCCGAAAACTTTACTATATGTTCGGGTTTAAAATCCGTGTTCGGTAATTTTATTTCCTGTTTTGTATGTAATGGCGCGCTTTTAATGGCGGGCTTTCAACAGCCAATCAACAAGCGTTTAACTGGTGTGCCTTAAGCCATCCCAACCATGCCTAGTGATGTATTAGTAGCTGTGATTGGCCATCTGAAGCATGTGACCATGTCTTTATAAGTTCGAGAGACCCAGCGTGCTGCGTCATTCTGCTGTAGTTTAGGGAGAGAGCACACATCATACGTGCTGGCTGCTGATAAGGGACAGACAGTGAAAAATTGTGTCCGAAAAGAATGCAGGGACAGGTCGGAGTGTAGGCAGGGAAAGTTATTTGAGCATTTTAGGGACAGGCTGGAGAGATTAGGCAGGGACAGTCTACATCGATTTTGCTGTGTGGGGGTGGTGCAGTGAACAATCTTTTTGAGCATTTTAGGGACAAGCTGGAGAGATTAGGCAGGGACAGTCTACATCGATTTTGCTGTGTGTGGGGTGGTGCAGTGAACAATCTTTTTGAGCATTTTAGGGACAGGCTGGCAAGATTAGGCAGGGACAGTCTACATCGATTTTGCTGTGTGGGGGGTGGTGCAGTGAACGATCTTTTTGCCCTCACTTGAGCCCACGGAGGAGGAGGTGGGAGAAAAAAATCTATTTTTATCAGTCTGTTGTGTGCAGCGTTCAGCTATATTTTACTACAGATTGCTGTTCTAATCTGCTAATAAAAAATTAAGTTAAAGGGGAATTCTTTTTTTTCTCCCCTTCATAGCCTGCTTGCTGCTGAGCTGACCGTGACATAAGACACTGCTGTGTTCACATGTGCTATTGAGTGATTTTCAATTTTATATACTTTTTTCTATTCCACTATTCAATATACACCCTTTTGGGTTAAAAAAAAAAATTGTGGCATAGTCTGTACTAATCTGCTATTTAAAAATTACAAACTTAAAGGGGAATTTTTTTTTTTCCCTTCATAGCCTGCTGCAGAGCTGACCGTGACATAAAACATAAGACACTGCTGTGTTCACATGTGCTATTGAAAAATCACAAATTTTATATCATATTTTCTATTCCGCTATTCAATCTACACCCTTTGGGGTAAAAATAATTAAATTGCGGCATAGTCTGTATCGGTACGTGTGAGATACACCTTCCAAATTTTTGGGGCGCATCTTCCACCGCCTAGGATTGCAGGGTGCTTCAGTTTGCCTCCTGTTCCGAACTCCTCCTACTCCTCATCCTCATCCTGCCTTTAGGGTACAAAAAATTGTAATCGGGGCCTAGTCTGTGTTTGTACGTGTGAGATACACCTTTTTATATCATATTTTCTATTCCGCTATTCCAGGCCTCGACAAACCCCGGGCGCCAGGTCGCATTTGTGACTAGAATTAGCGACCTGGCGCCTGGGGTGCCCTGCAGGAGGTGTCCTGTCCCTTTTGCGCCCCCACCTTCTTTCCAGAGTGCACGGACTTCCACGGCGTCCATAAATTGAGGCCCCGGCTTTTCGGCCTTCTTCTGTGAGATGAGAGGCTAGGGGAACTGGCGCCCTCTTGTGGTGGCCGGGAGTAATGCATGTTCTCAATGCCTTCCCTCTCATCTGCTCTTTGGAAGGAGATGGGAAGTTTTTGCAGGCTTCATCTCTCTGTCCAGTTACCTTTGCTTAAAGGTAAGTGGACAGGGAGTGTGGTTATTATTATTCATTTATTTTTTAAATTTAAAAAAAGTAAATAATAATAATTATTATTATTAAAAAAAATAAAACATCTTTTTCTTTTTTTTTTTTTTCAATTCTTATTATTAAAAAAAAAATTTATATATATATATATATATATATATATATATATATAATCTTTTTTTTTTTTTTCCTCATCGCCGTGCCACAGCCGAAGGCCCCTTTCACACGGGCTGTCTGATCGGGTCCGCCTGTCAGTTTTTCAGACAGACCTGATCGGACCCTTCATTCTCCTCTATGGAGCGGTAAGCTGCCGCCATCTGATCCTGTCCTCCAAAAACAGATGGATGGTGGTTCTATTTTTCTATCCATCCCATGGATTGGATCAGATGGCATAGGATGGAAAGAGACAGACAGTCTGTTTCCATCCAATTGCGCTATAGAGGAGAGTGGGGTTCTAGTCGTATTTATGTGTAAATTTAGTATCTGTTTTATTAAATAAAGCTTGGTTGTTAGTTTAAAAAAAAAAAAAACTGGCTCCTAACTTTTTTAGCTGGTTCCGAGATTTCAGGCAAATTTGTCAAGCCCTGCGCTATTCAATCTACACCCTTTGGGGTAAAAATAATTAAATTGCGGCATAGTCTGTATCGGTACGTGTGAGATACACCTTTCCAATTTTTTGGGCGCATCTTACACTGCCGAGGATTGCAGGGTGCTTCAGTTTGCCTCCTGCCTGTTCCGAACTCCTCCTACTCCTCATCCTGCCTTTAGGGTACAAAAAATTGTAATCGGGGCCTAGTCTGGGTTTGTACATGTGAGATACACCTTTTTATATCATATTTTCTATTCCGCTATTCAATCTACACCCTTTTGGGGTAAAAATAATTAAATTGCGGCATAGTCTGTATCGGTACATGTGAGATACACCTTTGCAATTTTTTGGGCGCATCTTACACCGCCGAGGATTGCAGGGTGCTTCAGTTTGCCTCCTGCCGGTTCCGAACTCCTCCTACTCCTCATCCTCATCTTGCCTTTAGGGTACAAAAAATTGTAATCGGGGCCTAGTCTGGGTTTGTACGTGTGAGATACACTTTTTTATATCATATTTTCTATTCCACTATTCAATCTACACCCTTTGGGGTAAAAAGAATTAAATTGCGGCATAGTCTGTATTGGTACGTGTGAGATACACCTTCCAAATTTTTGGGGCGCATCTTCCACCGCCGAGGATTGCAGGGTGCTTCAGTTTGCCTCCTGTTCCGAACTCCTCCTACTCCTCATCCTGCCTTTAGGGTACAAAAAATTGTAATCAGGGCCTAGTCTGGGTTTGTACGTGTGAGATACACTTTTTTATATCATATTTTCTATTCCGCTATTCAATCTACACCCTTTGGGGGTAAAAAGAAATAAATTGCGGCATAGTCTGTATCGGTACGTGTGAGATACACCTTCCAAATTTTTGGGGCGCATCTTCCACCGCCGAGGATTGCAGGGTGCTTCAGTTTGCCACCTGTTCCGAACTCCTCCTACTCCTCATCCTGCCTTTAGGGTACAAAAATTGTAATCGGGCCTAGTCTGGGTTTGTACGTGTGAGATACACCTTTTTATATAATATTTTCTTTTCCGCTATTCAATCTACACCCTTTGGCGTAAAAAGAATTAAATTGCGGCATAGTCTGTATCGGTACGTGTGAGATACACCTTCCACATTTTTGGGGTGCATCTTCCACCGCCGAGGATTGCAGGGTGCTTCAGTTTGCCTCCGGTTCCCAACTTCTCCTACTCCTCATCCTGCCTTTAGGGTACAAAAAATTGTAATCGGGGCCTAGTCTGGGTTTGTACGTGTGAGATACACTTTTTTATATCATATTTTCTATTCCGCTATTCAATCTACACCCTTTGGGGTAAAAAGAAATAAATTGCGGCATAGTCTGTATCGGTACGTGTGAGATACACCTTCCACATTTTTGGGGCACATCTTCCACCGCCGAGGATTGCAGGGTGCTTCAGTTTACCTCCTGTTCCGAACTCCTCCTACTCCTCATCCTGCCTTTAGGGTACAAAAAATTGTAATCGGGGCCTAGTCTGGGTTTGAACGTGTGAGATACACTTTTTTATATCATATTCTCTATTCCGTTATTCAATCTACACCCTTTGGGGTAAAAAGAATTAAATTGCAGCAAAGTCTGTATCGGTACGTGTGAGATACACCTTCCAAATTTTTGGGGCGCATCTTCCACCGCCGAGGATTGCAGGGTGCTTCAGTTTGCCTCCTGTTCCGAACTCCTCCTACTCCTCATCCTGCCTTTAGGGTACAAAAAATTGTAATCGGGGCCTAGTTTGGGTTTGTACGTGTGATATACACTTTTTTATATCATATTTTCTATTCCGCTATTCAATCTACACCCTTTGGGGTAAAAATAATTAAATTGCGGCATAGTCTGTATCGGTATGTGTGAGATACACCTTCCACATTTTTGGGGCGCATCTTCCACCGCCGAGGATTGCAGGGTGCTTCATTTTGCCTCCTGTTCCGAACTCCTCCTACTCCTCATCCTGCCTTTAGGGTACAAAAAATTGTAATCGGGGCCTAGTCTGGGTTTGTATGTGTGAGATACACTTTTTTATATCATATTTTCTATTCCGCTATTCAATCTACACCCTTTGGGGTAAAAAGAAATAAATTGCGGCATAGTCTGTATCGGTACGTGTGAGATACACCTTCCAAATTTTTGGAGCGCATCTTCCACCGCCGAGGATTGCAGGGTGCTTCAGTTTGCCTCCTGTTCCGAACTCCTCCTACTCCTCATCCTGCCTTTAGGGTACAAAAAACTGTAATCGGGGCCTAGTCTGGGTTTGTACGTGTGAGATACACCTTTTTATATCATATTTTCTATTCCGCTATTCAATCTACATCCTTTTGGGGTAAAAAAAATTAAATTGCGGCATAGTCTGTGTTTGTACGTCTGAGATACACCTTTTTATATCATATTTTCTATTCCGCTATTCAATCTACACCCTTTGGGGTAAAAAGAATTAAATTGCGGCATAGTCTGTATTGGTACGTGTGAGATACACCTTCCAAATTTTTGGGGCACATCTTCCACCGCCGAGGATTGCAGGGTGCTTCAGTTTGCCTCCTGTTCCGAACTCCTCCTACTCCTCATCCTCATCCTGCCTTTAGGGTACAAAAAATTGTAATCGGGGCCTAGTCTGTGTTTGTACGTGTGAGATACACCATTTTATAAAAAATTTTCTATTCCGCTATTCAATATACACCCTTTTGGGGTAAAAAAAATTAAATTGCGGCATAGTCTGTGTTTGTACGTCTGAGATACACCTTTTTATATCATATTTTCTATTCCGCTATTCAATCTACACCCTTTTGGGGTAAAAAAAATCAAATTGCGGCATAGTCTGTATGTGTACGTGTGAGATACACCCTTTCGATTTGTTTGGCGCATCTCCTTCAACCACCGAGGATTGCAGGGCGCTTCAGTTTACATCCTGTTCCTAACTCCTCCTACTCCGCTTCCTCATCCTCTACCGCCTCCTCATCCGGTCAGCGTAACACCTTCTCTACCAAATTCAGCAAAGCCAGGGGTAAACGACAGCAGGCAGTTTTAAAACTTGCATGTTTGGGGGAAAAATCCCACACCGCGCATGAGTTGTGGAGGAGCATGGAACAGCAGACCGATGAGTTGTTGGTGCCAGCGAGCCTCAAGCCCGGCATGGTGGTGTGCGATAACGGGCGAAATCTCATAGCAGCTCTGGGCCTAGCCGGTTTGACGCACATCCCTTGCCTGGCGCATGTGCTGAATTTGATGGTGCAGAGGTTCCTTCAAAATTACCCTGATATGTCAGAGCTGCTGCAGAAAGTGCCGGCCGTCTGTGTGCACTTTCGGCGTTCTCACCCTGCTGCTGCTCGCCTGTCAGCGCTGCAGCGTAACTTCGGCCTTCCCGCTCACCGCCTCATATGTGATATGCCCACAAGGTTTAACTCCACCTTGCACATGCTGGAAAGACTGTGCGAGCAGCAGCAGGCCATAGTGGAGTTTCAGCTGCAGCACGCACGCGTGAGTCGCTCTGCGGAACAGCACCACTTCACCACCAATAACTGGGCCTCCATGCGAGACCTGTGTGCTTTGTTGCGCTGTTTTGAGTACTCCACCAACATGGCCAGTGCCGATGACGCCGTTGTCAGCTTAACTATCCCACTTCTATGCCTCCTTGAAAAAACACATCGGGCGATGATGGAAGAGGATGTGGCACAGGAGGAGGAGGAGGAGGAGGAGGAGGAAGAGGGATCATTTCCATGGCTTTTAGGGCAGTCATTCACAAGTGGCTCCGAGGGTGGGTTCCTGCACCCACAAACGCCAGGTACACAATTGTCCAGCAGGGGCACAGTTCTGGAGGATGAGGAGGAGGAGGAGATGGAACCATGTTCACAGCAGTGTGGCACCCAGGCCAGCTCATGGCCATCACTGGTGCGTGGCTAGGGGGGATACAGAAGACACAGACGATACACCTCCCAGATAGGACAGCCTTTCGTTGCCTCTGGGCAGCCTGGCACACATGAGCGATTACATGCTGCAGTGTCTCCACAATGACCGCCGAGTTGCCCACATTCTAACTTGTGGTGATTACTGGGTGGCCACGCTGCTGGATCCCCGTTACAAGGACAACGTACCGTCCTTAATTCACTCACTGGAGCGTGATCGCAAGATGCGCAAGTACAAGCGCACGCTGGTAGACGCGATGCTGCTGGCATTCCCACCTGACAGCGGGGCCACAGTGGAAGCACAAGGCCAAGGCAGAGGAGGAGGAGGAGGAGGAAGAGGTCGCCAACGCAGCCAGGGCACTGCCAGCACCTCAGAAGAACCCTTCAACTTCTAGGTCTCCAAATTGGGCACATGGCCTGAGCTTGCCCTTTACGCCTTGGAGGTGCTGGCGTGCCCTGCAGCCAGTGTATTATCTGAACGTGTATTTAGCACGGCTGGGGGCGTTATCACAGACAAGTGCAGCCGCCTGTCCAGAGAAAATGTGGACAAGCTCACGTTCATTAAAATGAACCAGGCATGGATCCCACAGGATTTTTCCGTACCTTGTGCAGAATAGAGATGGATACCGACCTTACCCAGCCATTGTTATATTTTTGATCTTTCTTACTCTTTTGGGGTGTACCCTAATTTAAAATGACTGAAAAAAAACAGTGTTGGTTACCTCGTCCCCCTCCACCGCCGCTTTCACCTACACCGCCACATCCACCGCCGCCTCAACCTCCCTCCTACTCCATATGGGCCTCGTCCTTCACAGATGAAGAAAATTGTTTTATTTTTCTGTTTTTTTATTGTTGTTTTAAGTTATTTCCCTATCCACATTTGTTTGCAGAGCACTTGCCTTGCTCTTAACTATGTTTTGCTGCCATTTTCAGCACTCTAGCCCTTTCCATTGGTGTTTTAGAGCCTTTTTAGTGCTTGAAAGTTTGGGTCCCCATTGACTTCAGTGGGGTTCGGTGTCCGGGTAAAGTTCGGAAAAAGTCAGGGACAAGGACCCGGACTTTTTTTTCAAGTTCGGCCGAACCCGCCGAACACGGACATCCAGGTGTCCGCTCAACTCCACTCACTAACAGATCCTGCTCTCTGGTAAGCAGAGAACAATATAGATTTACCTGCAGCTCTCCTGGTAAGCAGACAGAGCTCAAACTATACTTTCTCACTAGCACCTACCTAGGAGGGTGCTACAAATATAAGAATTTTTTTTTTTTTTTACACAAAAGGTGACAATATTTTATTTCTAACACCCAGTATAGGCATATTTAGAATTCTACCCCAAACCTCATTGTGCTACTTCTGAGTATAAGGACACCATACTGTATATGGAGACTTTTTCAAAGGCCCAAAAAACAAAAAGCTCCTTCAGGCTTTCAAAGGGCATAAACGACTCAATTAATTTCCTAACTACCCATCACACTTTATAAGGCCTTGGAGCCCCACAATAGAAATGCCCCAAAAAGTCATTTTCAAAAAAGTGAGTTTTTTTAAGATTTATTTCTTTGCCACAAGTTTATAAAAAGTACCTTCATGATGGACTTCTTGCATCAGCCTTGTGGGGTTGACCAATTACTCCCCAGACATGGAAAAAAAAGGGGAATAAAAGTAAATGCCAAGCTTCTTGCTGAAGCTAATTTTCTAGTTAGGCTACATTTACATTTTTTCTTCATGCAGTCCTTACTTTTTATTCGGGACTTGCTAGTTGAATGCTTTAAAAAAAAAAAAAAAAGACTGCTTCACGCCGGTGACCTTCAATCTCTTCCATGCTGACTTCATAGATCTCCACCTCTCAATGGTTGCCTGCCCCTACTTTAAGGCTTAGATGCTGATGCACATATGCTATCATAGCATACCACTACAATGAATATTTAAAGGGATTCCCTAAAACTATGGCCTTTAGATGTAATTTTCAAGCAGAGGGGAATCTTGGTATTCTGGTGAGCATGAAGCCCTGAGTTGTCTTCTTTTCAAGTATGTTTCTCATGAAATCTCAGGTTTTCAGCTAAAGATCATATGACCTCATAAACCATCACCCACCTTAGAAACTCCATATTCCATGCAATTTCAGGCGCCAAAGTTGTAGATATATATTGCACATGTATATCTATAGTGAGAGTTAGAGACCAAGCAAAATTAAGAAATATCCCAAGGAAAACAAGTTTGGCAGTGAAACACTATATTTACACTACTTTGGTTTCCTGATAACAGGCTTAAAAACAAATTATTTTGGTCTTCAGATGGAAACTGGTGATGTCAGCCTTGTATATAGAGAGATTGCTGCATTGAGCTGAGGCAAGAGTAGGGACTTGACCTATTGTTCTGTGGTGCTGCCTAATTCTTTCATTTCTATTGGTAAAATGTTGAAGTTGATGCACGTTTATGCATATACATAATGCTGTAAGGTTTACCACTTCAGATAGTTTCACTAACTTGGATGCTTCAGGACCTAAGGTGCAGTCCTATATTCACAGAACTGGGTTTCTCACCAGCAATCCCAAGGTTCAGGGTAGGTTGCAATCAGTAGCATATTGGTAATCCAGACAAGGCTCAGCAAACCAGAACAGTCAGAGGCATAACACTTGGCAAGACACTAGGTAAAAGAGCTGGGAAGCTTAATGTTAGGCAACAGGTGCAGGGCCCTGGGCTTGTGATGCTTAAATAGGGCACCACAGCCTTTGGCGACAAATCAGGGCAGAGGAGGTAGAACAGGCAGCAATGAGATGCTAATTAGCAACAGGGACATCTCCTGCCATTGGCAAGTGATAGCAGAGGGACATTGCTGACAATGCAGGGCCAGAAAGAAAGCATGGCTGAATGTTGGCTGTAGGGAGAAAGACAGAAAGAGCAACTTCTGGGATAGATACAAAAGGAGCATGTTAAATGCTCCTAAAAAATGTACAATGAAGCCCAGTAAAGTTCTTGGTTGTTATGTTGGTGACAAATTCTATTTTAGTCCAGAAGCATTAATCTACCGGTACTGCTGCTTTCCTGTCCCAGCTTTTGGGGAGCCATACCTAGCATAGCTGCTATCTCTTTCAGATATAATTTGCAGTGTTTCCTTTATTAAAGCATATGTTGCCATCCTGCCCTAGGCAGGAGTGACTACCCAAGCTAGTTGAGAGTGTTGCACTCATTTCATCTTCACCCAAGATCAACATTGCTGTTGCTTCTGCCTGCTGCCAATAGGTGTCGCTCTTGGCAAAAGAGCGAGAAGTCACTGGAGAACTGGGTTATAAATATTTATTTTTCCACTGGCCAACCACTATGGGGTTTATTGCCAGTGGTGCCTGCTGGGGAAGGACATAAATATTTTGGGCTGACCTGGGGAAGGTATGTGTGTACAGGGTCCATGATCCAGTTAGGCTTCTGACTTAGGAGCCCTTTGCTTGTGCCAGCTGCAAAGCCTGGGAGTGTGCTACAGATGCCACCTGTCCAGGGTGGTCATGCTGCTGAAGGTCTTAGGTACAAGGATCCTTGCAAAGGATTGGTATCTAGAAAGTGGATAGTGATGCCTGAGATGGGGTAACAGAGATGACTCTGCCACTGGAGATCCTGAGGCCAAGGAACATACAGAAAGACTGGAGAACCATCTAAAAGGTAACTAAGGTTGCTGCTAGAGAGGATACAGGATGCTGGTTTCAGCTTAAAGGCTCTTTTGCCTGTACTGAACTGTAGGGATGGAGTGTAAGCCCTGGTTCACACTGCCACGACTTGTCATGCGACTTGAGAGTTCAAAGTCAAGCCCCATTAATGGCAATAAAACCATTCTAATCAGTGCCACTCAAGTTGCTTCGACTTAACCGATTGCCGACCGCCGCACGACTATTTACTGCGGCAGTCAGTCCCTCACAGGCAAAGAGACGTAGGACTATGTCGATAGCCTGTGAGGCTCTAGGGAGCGAGCGCGCGCTGCCGGAGGCGCGCTCCTAGCGCGGTCACGGGCCCCCTCCGCGCGTGTGCCCAGCGGACCCGATGTTACACCGGAAGAAAGGCAGGCGGCTAATGTAAACAAAGCCGCCTGTCATTCTTCCCTGTGTAAGAATGGAGATCACACGGTTCTACTATGTAGGACCGTTGATCTCTGTTCTTACACTAGTAGCCACAGCCAATCACAGTTAGAAACACGCCCTAGGGACACACTTAACCCCGCCCTCTCCAATAAAGTTAACTCCTTCACTGCCAGTGTCATTTTTACAGTAACAGTGCATATGTATAGCACTGATTACTGCAGTAATGTCACTGGTAACCCCAAAAATGTCAGTCAAGGGTCCGATCTGTCTGCCGCAATGTCGCAGTCCCGCAAAAAAAAATCGCAGATCGCCGCCATTACTCGTTAAAAAAAAAACAACAAAAATTACAAAAATCTTTCCCCTAGTTAGTAAACGTAATAACTTTTATGCAAACCAATCAAAATACGCTTTTTGCGATTTTTTTTTACCAAACATAGGTAGCATAAAACAAATTGGCCTAAAATTGTAAAAAATTTTGATTTTTAAATTTTTTTTGGGGAATTTCATATAAAAAAAAATGTGAAAAATATTGTTATTTTTGCAAAATTTACGCTCTTTTTTTGTTTATAGCGCATGATCAAAAAATCGCACAGGTGATCAAATACCACCAAAAGAAAGCTCTGTTTGTGGGAAAAAAAGGACGTCAAATTCGTTTAGATACAGCGTCGCACGACCGTGCAATTGTCCGTTAAAGTCACGCAGTGCCGAATCGCAAAATAGGCCCTGGTCAGGAAGGGGGTAAAATCTTCCGGGGCTTAAGTGGTTAAAAAAAGGTTCTTGCACTACTTTTGATGCGACTTCAACACAACGTGCATTGACTACTGTTAGAGAAGTTGTATGTATGCAAGCCACGATGAAGTTGTACAGGATTGTTGGACAAAAGTCATGCAGGGATGTCAGATTCAAATGCGCGGCAGTGTGACCCGGGGCTAAAGCACAGTTTGGGTGTCTGAATACTTTACTCCTGTCCCCCTGTGAGTTGCTTTTTGTGGAATAAAATATTTAAAAAGGCATTAAAGTGACTGCTGCCAAATTGTTACATATCCCCCATTTTCAGCTGAGAACTCAGTCCTGGGGTAAAGGGTAAATGCTAACTCTTGTCTCTTCAGGTCAGGGGGTTGCTACACACATGCCAACTAATTTTTAAGGCTGCATAATAGCAGAGCACAAACATTAAAAGGAAAAACAATGTAAGTTCAAAACGGGACATTTACTCTATATTTTACATTTTCACTAAAAACTGCTTATCATGCGATCTGCTGTGCTTCTCGCTTACAACAAAATGCATGTCCCAAATCTTAGTATAACACATTGTATCATAAAAAAAAATGCAACATAAGCATTAAACATGGTTTGCAAATAGACCAGAAATACACGGGAGAGTTCTACATTCTAGAAATTCTTTTCTAATGTTAATTGTGTGGTCTACGGTGCAAGTACATCAAGCCATCTGTTTAATATTATGACAGGAAACTACACATGCCAAGATCAATAAGGACAGTGCCAGCTACATTTTCTGCAGAATTCACTAATCAGAGCTAGAGTATAGTTTTCACATCTACCTTACTTCATTTGTGTATGTATTGTGCAGCTCATTTGATGATGGTGCTGTTTGTGGAAAGTCATATAGAGGTATACGCGCATACTTCAAAGGTCATCTACTGACCGCACAAAGCATGCAGACACACAATTACATTTAAAGGGCATCCTCTTGCTAAATGAGAGCATCAGGCTACAACACCAAGCTAAACCTGCATGTTTGTACATTTAATAAAATATATGATTCAACTTGCTTTTTGTATTTTTCTGATCATCCTCTGGTGGAGAACATGCAAATTAGGGAGTGCACATCTTTTGGCGCAAATGTTACTGTGTGTGCCAGTAAACCCCCCCCGTTCCTTCAGTTTAGTTTTAAGCACCAATATTTCATCCACATACTGCTCAGCAAGGTCTTAGAACACTTAGTCAGCCAGCTAGTTGCAGTGGACAAAATTATATAATCTTTTGCTTTTCTTGGCTCCCAAGGTACCATGGGAGGTAAGTTATTACTGGAGAAGAGCAGCTGCACACACAAATAAAATATGAATTGTTATAATGACTGTTACAAGCAAGGACCGCAGATATACAGTATATTTTTGGGCCTTAAAGAGAACTGGTAATGGGCATTTTTAAGAATTTTTAATCTTTCCTCATAAGATACTACAATAGAATATTGTTATCTCTACAGCAATTATGTGTTGTTATTCATTAGTATTCTCACTCTGTAAGATAAAAAGATACCCCAATGTCAAGCTACGAAGCCTCTATAGAGGCTGATCTGTTCTCTCTGTTGAGCTCAAGCAACAGACTGGACAGCATCTGTGAAAGTTTTAATCCCCGACATACAGCCTGTTATGCTTTAACATGGAGAGAATAGAAGTAAATAACAACAAACTACAACAAGTATTCACTCAGAGGTTAGGCTACATTGTTAAAACAATTTAAAAAAAATGTTTTTCCTTTAGAATGATTTTAGAAATTCTATAGGGAACTTACTGTATAGTTCTATTTGTATCTGACATTAGTACTTTAACTACTAACATGGTCTGAAAGAAGGTAATGTTCGGTTGCACTGATACCGTTTTTTTACCAGTTCCGATACTTGTGCTAAAGTACTTGCCGATACCAATTACCGATACCTCTGAGGTACAATTTAAGCCCATACAAAATGAATGGGCTCAAATCACACTGCAAAGAATCATTTGCGATTTGAATAGGAATGGGGTGCAATTTCTTTCCTAATTGCGGTGGGGAAGCTGCAGGTGATTAGAACACGGATCGCACCACATTCCTATTTAAATCACGTGATTCTTTGCAGTGTGATTTGAGCCTATTCATTTTGTATGGGCTCAAATCGCACCACAACAGTATCGGTTTTAGGTATCAAAACATTTACATGAGTACGAGTACTCTTGCAAATTCTTAGTAGCGGTACCAATACCAACACCGTTATCGGTGTTGGTGCAACCCTAGCGTAATAGTTTTTAAATCTCTCCAGCCCTCAATGCCAGCACCAAAGAGGGGCAACTCATTTCCTCCACAATGACAAGTTCTCTTTAATCCCTGAAGGACCCGCTATGCATTTAAGACACTGCCATAGGAGGCGGACTAAAGTGAAAACCTCCTGCTAGAATGATCATCCAGCTTTTGTCCTGGGCTTGTGGTTAGCTGGCATTCCTGCCAAAACTTTATACCAATTGTGCTTGTCAGAGGGAGAAGTGAACAAGGGGGTAAAGAAAGCAGATGCTTTGACTCTGATCAAACTGACTGTGAGATAATAACTGTCTGACACTAAGCCTAGTCAAACAGCTACATTTGTTTAAAGTCCATCTTTACCTCAGAGTCAGTTGACCAAGGAGCATTTATCAGATTGGCCAGATGTGTCATCCTTCTAATGGATAACATAATATATTATCTGTTTAAAGTCCACCTCTACCTCAAAGGCAGTTGGCCAAAAAGTCTTCATCAAATTGGCCAGAGCTGCCATCCTTCTAAAGGATAACGCATTATCCTTGGACGAGAATGGATATGGAAATGAAGAAGGTCTATACTGTTAAAAGTCCACCTCTAAATCAGATCTGGCCAAGGAATCTTCATCAGACTGGCCAGTTGTGTCATTCTGCCAATGGATGCTGCAATATCCCTGGAGGAGAATGGATATATAAATTAATGTAGTATTTTTGTATCCTGTGGGAGCTTACTTCAGTAACCAGGCAATTTGTAGTAACCGTGGGAAACCTCACCCGGCCCGGACACGGAAAGGATTGACAGATTGATAGCTCTTTCTCGATTCTGTGGGTGGTGGTGCATGGCCGTTCTTAGTTGGTGGAGCAATTTGTCTGGTTAATTCCGATAACGAACGAGACTCCTCCATGCTAACTAGTTACGCGACCCCCGGCGGACCCTGGTGACCCCATGTATCTCTTGGTTTTAAAATATCACAGTACTTGTATCAATTTTATCATGGATAATTTTCTACAAATTGTCACATATCTTCTCTGTTTTTTGTATGTTTTACGCTGTAAAATGAATAAAATTCTGTATTTTTAACTAAAATTTTCTCTGATTGTCTGTCTCTGCCATAACCACACCGCCTTTAAAGTCCCATACCTATTTGGTGGCTCTCAGGCTGGTTAGTCAGGCCATTGAACACCCTTTTATCCTTTAATAGTACATTGGGGATGTGGTGGTGATGGTTGGCAACAGGCGAACCAATGTCGGTCATCCATTCCTTTCTTTCTCTAAATGTGTAGGAGTATTATGTATTCACAAATTTTCGGATACCATCATATAGTATATCTGATCTTTTGGTCTACTCGTTTCGCAGCGTGCTTCTTCAGGACCACATTTTTACATCAAAGGTTTCTTAAAGTAGACAAAATATCAATTAGTATCAACATAATCAAGGAGGTAACATTTGTACTATTGTCTGTGTGCTGCATAGGAAAACACACCTGTAGCTGTGTAGCCGATGTCTCCCAGGCGGACATAGAGGGCGCAACAATATTAGTATCCAACACGTCATAGTTCGGTCCCATCTATCTGCATCCCATGGTTTCAAGTGATAGAGAAGTTGTTTGCAACAATCCATGTGGTCAGATGGGCTCACTGGAGACTGAGAGCTTTATAAACAGGATTTCTAAAGTAAGAGCTGTTTCCTGTACCAGAGAATCAGATTTACCCAACATATGAGACAGTCTCTTTCATGGCTTGGTTGCTAAAGCCAGTGAATCTTTTTAGCTGTCTGCAGCTTCCTGACCTACCGATCACCACATCTGGAATTTTTTCAGTTTACTGAGGTACTCTCCTCAACAACCTCCTAGTCTAAGGTTAATGACGAGTTTCAATGGTGGACAAAGTGTCCAACATTTTAAAAGTTGAGAGTGACTTTTTAGGCATTGAAAGCATATGAAAGCATATCCTCACAGATGAAAGCTTAAGGCTGTTGTCTAAAGCATATATAAACCAAAAAACAGATACTATTGCAGCTTAGGGGTCTTTAGATGTGGTGGCAGTATTCGTTTTCTTTTTTCTAATTTTTTCCTTTATTTTTACCTTGTAATCCTGGCATTAACATGCTGTCTCTCCTAGGGTGACAACCAGTCTGAGCAGTGTTATCACCCTAGGACAGGATGTATGTTAGGATTACATAATATCTCCCTCTCCTTTCCATAACAGGAGAGATGTTTTGTAGTCCACATCACATGAAATAAGCAGGGAACAATGCTAACTGATAAAAATCCAAAGAACACAGGAAGTTGTCAGGTCACAAGATTTCTGGCTGGATGAACGGCTAATTTTTTTATATACTGTATATATATATATATATATATATATATATATATATATATATATATATTTAGAACAGATTAAAAAAAAAGCTTTCAATGGTATTTTTAACAAACAAAAAGGGGGCAAATATGAAAATTTATAGTTTAGATACACCTAAATATCAGCATGCTCATATTTTATCATCAGAGTTTGCTTTTTTGGACTTTATTGTTTTCTTTTTAACATTTTTCAAGTTTTAAAATACTATTGAATAATAGTTTGCTGAAAGTGAACAGCAATATATCTTCTGAACCGCCATTCTTTCCTTTCTGGTTTAGATTTAAATGTCTTGCCAGCCAACTGAAACAGATGAAAGTTTAGCTGCCAAAAAGGCATTCAATTAGATTGCATTTTCACTTGTTTTTTTTATATTTTTGAATATTTAGCCAAACATTAATTATATCTGCATGGGTAAGTAATAATCTTAATGTTATCACTGCAACAAAAAGATGGCATTGTTGATGGTGGATTCAAGAGTAATTCAATGAGTTTTGGCCTAACTGGAAACATAATGTATTCTGGTATTTGGCTAAGGAATGGGTAAACTGACAGACTGAAGCTGAATCATTACTAATGTAAGTTGGGTTATAATAGTTTTTCCTTTTTGCATGAGCTTGGCTAAATTTTAGCATTGTCTCATAGCCAGTAAAAATGGTGTGTTTGCCACATAAACAACATCTCAGAATGTAATAAAACTAATTTTAACTCAGCAAGTTGGTGTTAAAAAATGGGCCAGTGGAAAAAACTTCAAAATCAAATATGGTAAGTTATTTGAGGTGATAAAACAATTAAAGTTAAGAGAGGACCCTTTATACCCATTATTTGCTGAAATGCTGATGATTTAAACAGGAGTTTACACTGGACAGAAAATAGTTGCTTCAGCAATGTTTAACAGGCCACTGTCCTATTAAAATGAAATATAAAAAAACCTATAATTAAATAATTTTCAGCAAACAGGCAATGGTCAGAAACATGTTTGTAGTAGTACATTGTAAACAAAGTTGTTTTCTATTACTTACACAAGGGTGACTCCTTGTACTCCCTTATCAAAGTAACATTGTGGAGACCTCCACTCTTTTCCACTCTAGTCTTCACAGGCTGTAGTGTGGGGAATTCCTCTTAAAAGGAGATTAATTAATGGCATCCCGGAGGGGGGGGGCTCTATTTTAATTTATAATGATGTGTAATCAGGGCCGGTGCCAGACTACTTTGTGCCCTAGGCAAGACCAGCTACTTGCGCCCCCCGAAAAAAAAAAAAAAAAAACATTTTAAAACATTTTAAAAACAGGGTCACTGCACTATGGGTGAGCAGGGTTTTGGCTGGAAATGTGGTGCCACTGAAATAAAAAATTCCCTGCATTGGTGGTTTCACTGGAAGGACAAATGTCCTTGTGTGCGTGTTCTCACTGGAAGAAAAAAAAATTCCCTGCGTCCATCATATATGATGTGCACCAGAAAATTTAAGGGGCTTGGGTGGTAGGAAGCTGGTAGTGGGGTACAGGGGGGGATGAAGATGACAGGGGTTGGGATGGGGGGAAGCTGATAGTGGGGTACAGGGGGGATGAAGCTGACAGGGGGTGGGATGGTAGGAAGATGATGGCGGATGAAGCTGACAGGGGGTGGGATGGTAGGAAGATGACAGGGGGGATGAAGATGACAGGGGGTGGGATGTTAGGAAGATGACAGGGGGATGAAGATGACAGGGGGTGGGATGGGGGGAAGATGACAGGGGGGATGAAGATGACAGGGGGTGGGATGGTAGGAAGATGACAGGGGGTGGGATGGGGGCAGGCTGATGGGGGATGAAGATGACAGGGGGTGGGATGGTAAGAAGATGACAGGGGGGATGAAGATGACAGAGGGTGGGATGGTAGAAAGATGACGGGGGGTGAAGATGACAGGGGGTGGGATGTTAGGAAGATGACAGGGGGATGAAGATGACAGGGGGTGGGATGGGGGAAGCTGATGGGGGATGAAGATGACAGGGGGGATGAAGATGACAGGGGGGTGAAGATGACAGGGGGTGGGATGGTAGGAAGATGACAGGGGGTGGGATGGTAGTAAGATGACAGGGGGTGGGATGGGGGCAGGCTGATGGGGGATGAAGATGACAGGGGGTGGGACGGTAAGCAGATGACAGGGGGGATGAAGATGACAGAGGGTGGGATGGTAGGAAGATGACAGGGGGGATGAAGATGACAGGGGGTGGAATGGGGGGAAGCTGATGGGGGATGAAGATGACATGGGGGTGAAGATGACAGGGGGTGGGGTGGTAGGAAGATGACAGGGGGGATAAAGATGACAGGGGGTGGAATGGGGGGAAGCTGATGGGGGATAAAGATGACGGGGGATGAAGATGTCAGTTGGTGGGGTGGGGTGGTAGGAAGATGACATACACCCCCCCCCAGCTTCATACACCCCTCCATCTCCATACACCCCCCCAGCTTCACACACCCCTCCATCTCCATACATCCCCCCCTGCTTCACACACCCCTCCATCTCTATACACCCCCCCATCTCCACCCCCTAGCACCATACACCCCCCCAGCTCCATACACTGCCCCCCTGCAAGTTAGTATTAGTTATAAACATCACAGACCTCAGATCAGAGCGGCGCTGTTGCAGAGAGTGAAGAGCTTCTGCCTGCCTCTCTCCTCTGTGTACAGGAAACACACAGGAAGGGGAAGGGGCATGTTCAGTGCTCGTCTCTGCTCTGCACTGACACAGGCAGCTGAGGAGAGAGACCAGCTGCTGTGTGTGTGTAACTCGCGGGTGGCGTGCGGGAACTAAGCCGCCCGAACCGCCATGAGCATTCCGGGACTCAGCCCTGATTCGCGATCCCGGCGAATCAGGGATGCTTGGAAGCGGGAGATATGGTTGCACCCTAGGCGGCAGTGCGCCCTAGGCGGCTGCCTTGTTCGCCTAGCGGTAGCGCCGGCCCTGTGTGTCATTCTCCTGCACTAGGACTCTGGTGGACGTGAATGTCAATGTATTTTTATTTAATGTTAGTTATATGATTTAGAATTTTTTTATGCCATTTATATCCCTCCTCCTTATAATCCCGAGGTCCTTCTTTGGCTTATGTCATTTGCAAAGGCCTCTCCCTTGCTTCCAATTTTGGTGACTGGGGATATTAATAATGTGGTTAACCCAGAACAGGTTAGACTCCCACCTCCTCGCTCTGTACCTGCAGATGGCCTCTCTTGTCTAGGGAGGCTCTGCAGGGATTTAGGGCTGCAGGATATGTGGAGGAGATTCCATTCCAAAACATTTGGCTTCTTGTCCAGAATCAGTTTGGTTTTGTGCTCTGCAGATCTTGCCCTGGCCTTTAAGGATGTGGTAATAGAGCCAAGGGGTATTTCTGGTAATTTCTCTAATATTTACCATCACCTTCGGGCGTCCGAGGTTAATATAACTTGGCGTCTGAACCCATTCTGGTTGGATCTATTTACTCAGTAGGACTCTTTCTTGTCCCACCTTGAACGTTTTTTTTATTTTTTATTCAGAATGAAGGATCAGCACCACCTAGCATAGTATGGAATGCCCTTAAGGCTTATCTTCGTGGCCTTTTAAATTAAACATGGGAGCATTATCAAAACAGTGTCACACAGAGAGCTCTGGCAGCTGAAGCCAGATTTATTCTGAATAACAGTTTAACTAACAAAGGGCCCAAAATAAACAAATTCTTTTAGGAATGACTGACCTGGGCAGAACGGGAGGTAGCTGATAGATTTTTGGCTCAAGTAGCTCGTGCACAATCTAATCCCACATCTGTAGCGGCTGTAAAAGATCAAGAGGGGCAAGTGTGTGCTAATACAGGCTGTATATTGTCTATTTTTTCTTCTTTTTACCAAGAATTATATGCATTACAGGTTACTTATACTTCAGCCGCTTACCTTGACACTATCACTTTTCCCAGGTTATCACAGGCAGATCAAGAACTTCGCAATGTCCCTCTTACTCACTCAGAATTGGAAGCTGCAGTGGTTGGCTTTCTGAATGGTAAAGTGCCAGGGGTAGAGGGTATTCTGACTAAAGTATATAAAGAATATGGTGGTGTTTCTGCCCGCCCTTCTTAAAACGTTTAATGCAGCTTTATTGAAGTGGTGTCTTCCAGATTCAATGTGTGAGACCACGATTATAGGTATCCTGAAAAAAGGATTCTCTATACCTAGAGTCATATCACCCTATTTCTTTACTGTCAACAGATGTTAAGATATTGGCCAAGGTCTTAGCCAATAGACTGAAAAAGGTGATAACACACATTATTCATCCTGATCAAGCTGGCTTTATGCCAATATGTGTACTGCAGTTAATATTAGGCAGGCTTATCTTAACCACTTCCATACCACGTCATTGAAAAATGACGGCGGCGGGAAGTGCTCCTCGATCCGAGCGGACGTCATATGATGGCGATCCGCTCTCACCGCTACTGCGCGCTGCGATCAGGATGAGGCTAGTCCCTCGGACTGAGCCCATCCCCGATCAAGGTAAACAGCCAATGAAAAAAAAAAATACTTATTTGCTCGTTCTCTCCTTAATGCGCGCCCCCCAGGGGCGCCCAGCTCGGCGATCGGGGATGAGGCTCGTTCCTCGGACAGAGCCCATCCCCGATCTAGGTAAAGAGCCAATGAAATTGGCTTTTTAGCACGTGGCCGGCTGTCAATCACAGCCGGTCACAGAATGTCAACAGAGAACACGGCAACTAGCTGTCACCGTGTTCTCCTTCTCACACACTAATCCTTTGTGAGGAGGAGATTGTGGTAACAGCTAGTTACCGATTACAGTGAACCCCAAAACACACTGATTGCCCCCCCCAATAAAGAGGACCTGTCACTAGCTCATCAAAGTACCTGTCACTAGCCCATCAGAGTACCAGAGTACCTGTCACCAGCCCATCAGGTACTCTGATGGGCTGGAGACAGGTACTCGGGTACTCTGATGACAGGTACTTGGGTACTCTGATGACAGGTACTCGAGTACTCGGGTACCTGTCATCGGAGTACCCGAGTACCTGGCATCGGAGTACCCAAGTACCTGTCACCAGCCCATCAGGTACTCTGATGACAGGTACTCAGGTACTCTGATGGGCTTGTGACAGGTACTCAGGTACTCTGATGACAGGTACTCAGGTACTTTAATGGGCAGGTGACAGGTACTCGGATACTCTAATGGGCTGGAGACAGGTACTCGGGTACTCTGATGACAGGTACTCGGATACTCTGATGACAGGTATTCGGGTACTCTGATGACAGGTATTCGGGTACTCTGATGACAGGTATTCGGGTACTTTGAGTACCTGTCATCTGAGTACCCGAGTACCTTTCATCAGAGTACCCGAGTACCTGTCATCAGAGTACCCGAGTACCTGTCATCAGAGTACCCGAGTATCTGTCTCCAGCCCAGAGTGCCCGAGTACCTATCTGCACCCCATCAGATTACCCGAGTACCTGTCTCTAGCCCATCATAATACCCAAGTACCTCTCTGAAGCTCATCAGAGTACCTGAGTACCTTTCTGAAGCCGATCAGTGTACCTGAGTACCTATCTGCAGCCCATGCCTCCTAGATTATGTTTTGGGGTGTTTGCTTTCCAAAATGGGGTCATTTTGCGGGGGTTTCCATTGTCCTGGGGTTCCAGGGCCTTCAAAAGTGTGATTGGTTGTAATGAAATTATATGTGTAATTTATGCTCCTAGAACACCTGACGGTGTTCCTTGCATGTTGGGCCTCTGTATGTGGCTATGCTGTGACAAAGTCCCACACATGTGGTATCGCTATACTCAGGAGGAGTAGTAGAATGTATTTTGGGGTGTCATTTTTGCTATGTACATGCTATGTGTTAGAAATATCCTAAAAATTGACAACTTTGTGTAAAAGAAATGCGTTTTCATTTTCTTTCCACATTTTCCAAAAACTTGTGGAAAAAAATGACATGTTCAAAAGACTCATTATGCCTCATAGAATATACATTGGGGTGTTTGCTTTCCAAAATGGGGTCATTTTGTGGGTAACTACATTGTCCTGGTGTTCCAGGGCCTTCAAAAGTGTGATAGGTCGTAGGAAATTATGTGTAATTCATGCTCCTAGAACACTTGACGGTGCTCCCTGCATGTTGGGCCTCTGTATGTGGCCAGACTGTGTAAAAGTCTCACACATGTGGTATCGCCATACTCAGGAGGAGTAGCAGAATGTACTTTGGGGTGTAATTGCAAGTATGCATATACAGTGTGTGTGAAATAACTCCAAGAAATGTGGGAAAAAAATTACTACTTCAAAAAACTCACCATGCCTCTTACTAAATACCCTGGAATGTCTACTTTCCAAAAAGGGGTAATTTGGGGGGTATTTGTACTGTCCTGACATTTCAGGGCCTCAAGAAATGTGATAGGCCATCGGTACATCAGGTGTGATCAATTTTCTTGTAGACTCTATGACTTTCACACAGACTAAATAATAACCACTAATTTGGGTTATTTTTACAAAAGATATATAGAAGTATACATTTGACCCAAATTTATGAAAAAAAAAATACTTATTTGCAAAATTCTATAATAGAAACTAAAACAAAATGTGTTTTTTTCAAAAAATTTTGCTCACGATTTTTCCACTTATATTGCAAAATATAAAAAACCCAGTGGTGATTAAATACTACCAAAAAAAAGCTCTATTTGTGTGAAAAAAGTAATAAAAAAATTGATCGCGTACAGCATTGCATGACTGAGTAATTATCATTCAAAGTGTGAGAGCGCCGAAAGCTGAAAATTGGTCTGGGCAGGAAGGGGGTGTAACTGCTCTGTATGGAAGTAGTTAATATGCAGATTCCGACTGTTAATTCTACGGACCATGCTTTTTTGGCATTGGATGTCATTAAAGAGGAAGTAAACCCTCCTCTGCAACTTGTACCTATAGGTAAGCCTATGATAAGGCATACCTATAGGTACTCTAAATATCTCCTAAACATGTACCGTTTAGGAGATATTTAGCTTGCATGCAGCCAGTGACACCACTGGCGCATGCGCTCTGAAAGAACGGCGGCTTGTGCCGTTCCTTCAGAGCCAAGTGCCGTGAAAGTTGGCTCCCACGCGCATGTGAGGGGGTGACGTCACCGCGGCTCCAGCCAATCAGATGGCCGGATGCCGCAAAGCAGGAAGAAGATTGACCGAACATGTCGTCCGTGAGGGAGGTGAGCGAGCTGCACTGCCATGCTTCGTTCTAAGGTAAGTATTTCATAATGAACTAGTATGCGATGCATACTAGCTCATTATGTGTTTGTCTTTCAGGTGTTTTTTTTTTTTTTTTTTTTTTTAAATTCTAAGGTTTTCAACCTCTTTAAGGCTTTGGGCTGTCATAAAGAAATTTGGCTTTGTTACCTCATTTTGTCAATGGGTTTAATGACTTTACTCAGTGTTTTCTTAATCACTTGACCTCTGGAAGATTTACCCTCCTTCATAACCAGGCCATTTTTTGCTATACGGCACTGCATTGTTTTAAGTAACAATGGTGCGGTCGTGCGACGCTGTACCCAAATAAAATTTTGACCTTTTTTCCCACAATTGGAGCTTTCTTTTGGTGGTATTTGATCACCTTTGTGTTTTTTTGTTTTTTTTTGTTTTTTTACGCTATAAACAATGACAATTTTTAAACAAAAAAGAAAACAATGTTTTTTACTTACTGCTCCAAAACATATCTAATAAAACAAAATGTAAAAAAAAAAAAAAAAATTCTTCATCAATTGAGGCCAATATGTATTCTGCTACATATTTTTGGTAAAAAAAATCCCAATAAGCATAGATTGATTGGTTTGAAGAAAAATGAAGAAAAATGAAGAAAAATTAACCTGCCCTGTGGATCCATCTGCAGTCAAGAGGGAAAATTGTGTCATTTTAGCATCTAGAATTGCAAACCCCCCTTGGGAGTTAGAGGTGAAGAGGGCTTAGTTCAACCAGCCTACCCAAGGTTTTTCTTAAATCTAGCTGTATTTGACCTGGCTACCCATGAGGAATGACACTTCGGTATGTTGTGCTTTGAGGTGGGCCAGAACTACAGTCCATTTTTTTTTTGGCCTGTACGCCTCAGACATTCCTCATCAAGGATTTCAGGTTGGCCATGGTGGGATAAAAAGAATAGGCATTTTCATGTGTCAGAAAAGGACTTCACTTTCTATTCCCATGTCCTACATGTCTATTCCAGGATTGATTTGTTCCTGGTGGACCCTACTTAAACTACTGCTGCGCATATTGTCACAATCACTTGGTCAGATCATGCGCCTATTTCCCTATCACTTCAGGTTGCTAACTCCCCTCCCATGACTAAGGTTTGGCACATGAATGCCTCTATCCTACATACCCCCATCCACCAGAAACAAATTCAGGAGGAGTTAGATATCTTTTTCCATTGTATTGCTGGATTTGTGAACAATGTACACACTTTATGGTCAGCTCATAAAGCCTATATGAGAGGTGTGTTGATGTAACTGGGGGCACAGGAGAAACGTAAGAGGACTTAAGCGATTATGGAACTCCTAGATTTCATACGCAACTTAGAAGATCTAAACAAATCCCATTATTCTATTGATAGGGCTAACCAATTAAAAACATTACAGCAGGAACTCTCACAATGCTTTATCTCCCAATATGACCTATATATAAAAAGACTCAAATTAAACTTTTATGTAGCAGGTAACGTATTTATGACCAGGCGGCATTCTCTGTTTCCTTTCTCTGAGACTTTCTCGAGGCTCTAGTTGTAACAATACCCAAACCAGATAAAGCTCTCACATCCCCAGCTATTTATAGGCCAATTTTTTTTACTAAACACAGACGTTAAAATATATGTCAAAATCGTTGCATCATTACTGGAAAAAATGATCCCGCAATCGATCCACCCAGAACAAGTGGACTTCGTTAAAGGCCGCCAAACATCTGATTGCACTAGACATGTTCTTAATTTACTTCAATGGGGCGGAGCATGATCTGGTGCCTTCTCTGCTCCTATCCTTGGATGCGGAGACAGCTTTCGACTGCGTGCACTGGCGATATCTTTCTGCAGTTCTCCACACATTTGGCTTCACAGGTTACATCCACACTACTATTAGAGCTCTTTATTCTACCCCTTCCACAAGAGTCTACACATCAGGATCTCTCTCTTTCCCTTTTAAAATAAGTAACGGAACTCCTCAGGGATGCCCCCTCACACCCATTATTTTTGCCCTGGTAATGGAATGACTCGCACAAACAATTAGATTACATCCCAATATTTCTGACTTTCACATAAGAGATAGGGAATATAAGGTTGGCCTTTATGCAGATGATGTTGTCCTATCCCTTACTGACCCCTTAACCTCCCCTCAAACACTCAACAAAGTCCTATGGCAGTTCAGTCAAGTATCACTATACAAAGTTAACATATCCAAGTCTTATATGCTTCCCATAGCACTTACCTCTCATGTTAAAAAAGCAATTTCAGAATCCTCCGGTTTCTCTTGTGCCCCTAACTCTACTATTAAATACCTAGGTATTAAACTAAGTACTCCATGAGCCTCCATACACAAAGCCAACTACGAGCATTTTCTATCCTCTATTAAACAACAAATCACATCACTCCTATTGGCACAAGTATCTTGAGCAGGAAGAGCTGTAGTTACTAAAATGACACTTCTACCATCCATATTCTACCTTTTCCGGACTTCACCCATTCCACTTCCATCCACATTTCTACAAAAACTTCAGTCTGAGATCAATCATTATATATGGGAACGGAAAAGACCTAGATTCAAATCAGCTGTCTTGTATAGGCTCAAAGTTACCGCTGGTACCCAATCTCAAGGCTTATTACCAAGCAGCAATGCTGGACAGCATCAAGTTTTGGTGGTTCCCCCTCTGAAGATCACCTCTGGACCAACAATGAATGTGTTTTACTGGGATACCCACTAAAGAATGCTTTAGCAGCTACCCTGCTTGGCTTCCGGTCACCTACAGTACGTCACCATATTCAAACATCAGAGCTGCTTTCTCCGCAAATCCTTCAATTCCTGAAATTAAAATCTTCCACATATGACTTTTCACTCCTTCCCCTCTCTTCTCTAGCCTTTCACCCCAGACCTGTCACTGTCTAACTGGTCGGATGCAGGAATACATAACCTGGGCCTCCTTTTAGAGGGATCCTCATTGCGCACATTTGAAGTTTTAAGGAAAGCATACAACCTCCCTGCCAGAGACTTCTCCAGTCAATGTTAGCATTGATTTGACCAGGAAACTTTCTAATACCTCGTGGCCTCCTATCCTTTTACAAAAAAACGTAATCACACAAAGGAATCTCCTTCCTATACCACACTCTTCTTCACAATTTCTCTTTGGAAAAACACCCTCTATGAAATTATGGAAAACAGAACTTTCACAGAACTTTCAATTAACACAATGGTACAAAGTAATGCAGTTGCTCACCACCTCATCATTTGTGTTGGGAGTCATCTCTAAAAATATTTCATCGCTGGTATTACACCCCAGAAAGACTGTCCAAATTCAATGCATGTACTTCCCAAACTGCTGGAGAAACTGCGGTTCTAATGGCTCTTTACTGCATATCTGGTGGTCCTGCCCAAAATTACTACCTTTTTGGAAATGTATTTTCTCTTTCCTTTCTGTAGTGCTCCAGTTCCCCATAACATACAACTCGGCCTCGCCCTCTTTCTCCTACGCTATGAATCCTGGGACCCTGTCCACAGACCCGTTATAGTCCACAGCATGATTGCTGCCAGGAAAGCCATTGCTATGGCTTGGAAACCACCAGATTCTCCCTACAGATCTCCTTTTCTCCAAATCCTCTACATGCAAATCTAGTATGAGATTATGTTTGCAAAAAAAAAATGGAGCACACGCAAAGTTTTGGAAGCAATAGAATGCCTGGCTACTCCATCCAGCATGTACTGTCCACTTATAACTTTGCCTAACCAGCAATGCCCTTGTCCTAGCCTATTTCAAGGTATCAAGAAGAGTTATCCCATTCTTTCGCACAATCTGGAAATTCTAACCAAACCCACAGTTGAGACTATACAGCAATACCTACTACTTCTGACTATATGTTGTTATCTGCTTAATGTACTTGCACAGAGCTATTTCTCAAGTTGTTATCATGGTATTTGCCTTACTAGTGTACTTACTTCCATAACCTCTTGGGTTGCTTTTTTGTTCATTCTTTTTTTCTCAATAAAACTAATTTCAAGTAAAAAAAAAAGAATAGGAATATGCAGACAGATTAATAAGAGCGGAATGAAGAACAGACTTATTACCCCATACCACAAATAATACATACACATTGTCTGATCAAAACTAGTAAAAGCATGAAAAACCAATAACAGTTGTTTCAGCAATATAAAATTTGCTACAATGAATCATAGCATAAAAATGAATGCACGGCCTCGAAAGTACTCTTCTTAAATACATTCCTATAACTAACCATTATTAACTGCAAACCTAGCATAAAGTAAAGTCCTTTACATAAAGTAAACATAAAGTCCTTCACATAAACTCTGGACCAGCTGAAAATAAGCTGATGGAGACACCTTTCAGTAGCGGTCAGATACATACAGACTGGCTGGGGAAACAGTACTTAAGTTAGAAAAAGTAAAAAAATTAAATCCATAGACAATTTCATGGCTATGGGAGCGAACATTTGCTGAAAAACGTGACAGCATGAGGAACTTGATCTTCAGTGCAGGAGATGAAAAATAATAAAAAAGAGGAAAGGAAGGGGAGAGAAAAAGCAAAAAGGCACTAGACATCTAACGGGGAGAGTTTTGAGATGAACAAGTCACCGTGGTGATGATAAAGCAGTCCAGTAGGTGCTGGGGATAGTGTCTCTTCTACCACGAAGGCACGCGGGGGGGGGGGGGGGTGTAAAAATGTGATTTAGACCTCAGTTACCTAGGGTAATGGAGGACAAGTTAGGAATGGAGGTTCCTCAAAAATCAGATGGGAAAAAGAGGGAAAAAAAACCTCACAGGTTCCATCCAGTGCTTTAAGTGTCCAGGGGGAGATCAGGAGAATAAGCTATTACACACAGGAGGAAGAAATCAACCTGAAGTGGTGTACCTGCATCAGGAGCAGGTGCCAGTCTGGGTGCTTCACGCTGCTCCAGCCAGGCAAAGACTGATTTTGGATCTTCAAAGATATGTGCTTTATCCTCTCCCATGACATGGGGTCTGGTAGGGAAAAGCATGGCGTGTTGAGATATGGCGTAACTGGAGCTGCTCTTTGGCTTCAGTAAACTGTGGATGCCGTTTCTGTACTTCTGTAGAGAATTCTGGAAAGACCATTATCTTGCCGTTGTTGAAAGGGATTTTACCTGCTCACTAGTGCGCCATAAGATGGTATCCCGGTTCCTATAGTTTAGGAATTTGGTAATAAAGGTGCGTGGCGGTGCACCTTGTGGTGGAGGTCTGACAGCCAAACGATGGGCTCACTCTACTACAAATGTGGAGGAGGTTCTCTAGAAAAGTAGGAGAATTTGCTCCCTCTGTGCCCTCAGGCAGACCCTCAAACCTGAGATTACAGCACCAGAGCCTGTTTCCCATGTCATCTTGCTTCTGTTGAACAGCATGTAGTTGGTGCTGAAGCTGCTCAGTAGCAACCTGCAATAGCAGCAGATCATCCTCCGTGTGACCCACTCGTTCAGCTTCTGGAGATCCTGTAAGATGAGGGAGATATCTTTCTTCATCTCCTAAATCTTGCTTGTCAGGGTGCTCTGGCAGTTAGAGATTACAAGGACCTTCGTGGTGCCCGCGCTGGCCGGATCGCTGGTAGGAAGCGTGGAGGTGCTATCTTCCCCCGATGTGTCCTTCTCTTTGTGCCAAAATGTATCTAGCTTCCCACTGGCATCTATCACTTTCTTCGGCGGGGCATGGTCAGCCAGCCAGGGGAAAGTATCAGTCAGTACATGGTAGGCAGAAGAGAGGCAAAGGAATCACAGGATTAGGTAAACAGGATAAAACTCAAGCAGAGCTCCCAACACCTACTTCTCACATCATGCCATTCCAGGCCATGCCCCAAAGTCTTCTCCTTTTAAGTTTTTTTGCGGCACTAGGCAGGGGTGCCCTTTGTCGCCCCCTGCTTTTTACTATTGCTATTGAACCCTTGGCATGCCTTTTACGAGCTGTTTCAAATGTAGCTGGTCTTGTTAGAGATAATATGGATGAAAAGGTAGCACTGTATGCAGATGATGTTCTTTTATTTTTATCCAACCTTCCATTGTCTCTGCCAGCAGTTATGAACTATATAAATGAGTTTGTCAGATTCTCAGGGCTGGTTATTAACTGGGAGAAGTCTATGTTTTTGCCACTAGATCCCCTATCTAAGGATTTACCATTCACCTTGGTACATCTGATCTGTACATATGATCTCTCTGAAATATTAATCATGACAGCGTCTCCTCTGTCATATATAGTGGATATGGTTGTCCCTTTGTTGACAAGGTCAAGGTTTAAATTAAAAGCAGAGTCTACTGCAGACTTCCCCTTTCAGTAATAGGCCGCATACATTTAAATCAAATGATCTGGATGGCACGGCTTTTTTTGTTCTTTTAATTTCAAAGGTTTTTTTTAAATTTGTCACATTACAGAGAACATATAAGAAAAAAGATAGGTAATTATGGTTATCGAACATCGACATTGCAAGAAAAGTGTATGCTAAGGAACATAAACATCATAGATGCGTTTTCAGAGTATAATGAATCCCTGTGGGTTGAACAATACAAAATAGAAGAAGAGGACATTTTAGGTGCCGACATGAAAAGACCTTTGGAACCAATTAAGCCGAGGTGACCAGTTATTCTTGGCAAAAGACAAGTGACCTTCAGCTATAAAGAACATATGTTTATAGGAGCCAGGGGTTTGCACTAAGCTCACCACTTCATCTTTCGTAAAATGATCAGTAGTTTTCCAATGTCGAACAATAGTTAATCTCACCGCTAGGAGAATGTGGATGGTTATGCAGCGGAGATGATGAGGAAAATTATTAATGCCAATGCTAAGCAAGGCAAATTCTGGAGAGATGCCACAGCTTTTAAATTTTTTACCCAATTCTGCAGTCTGGACCCCCCTGAAGAACTTGATTTGAAGGAACAAGATCCCCTGTATTAAACTGGAATTCTTACAAGATTCAAAGGAGGCTGGGGCTTACGGCTCCAAAACCAAGAATTCGTTTTTTTGCAGCCCAATTGCAGCTATTTGCATGGTGGGACTCAGCTACTGCCTCATACCATTTAGTGTCCTCTGTGTTTCGTTGCATTCCTTGGAGAGGTTGTCAGGGTGTTTTTTCTGCTTTTTCTAACATGCCCACCTTTGTACTGTTGTTCAAGATGTGGAACTCTGTCAAGCAGCTAATGGGGGTTTCTTCCCTCACTAAATATATCCCTATTTTGGGGCAATGACAGGCTCCCTGTCCCTGAGCTGTCTCCAGAACCCCTACCCGTTCAGCGGTGGGAACGGGTAGGGGTTCTTACTCTTTCACAGCTATATGAAAAGGGTTCACCTAAATCCTTTGAGTAGCTGTTAAGGGAATTTCCTCTGAATGAGAGGTGGTTTGATCAATTTTTGCAGCTGTGCCATGCTTTACATGCCCAATTTTCCTCTTCCCCATTTGGTTTCCTCCAGTGCCAGTGTTGGAGAGAGTGGTTCAAGCAACCTCTACCAAAGGCCTTATTTCTGTTACCTACTTGTCTGGGAAGAGATTTTTTAGGTTCTCCCCTTTGTGTCTCTTTCACCTTTCACACAAGCTAACCCAGTTATTTATATTGCATAGGGTGTATAGGACCCTGGAACTTCAGTGTGCTGTTGGCTTAAGAGCCAACTCGGAATTGTCCTAGATGTGGAAATACAGGGTCTCTGATACACTTATTATGGCGCTGCCCAAAATTTTAGAGGTATTGGATGGAGGTTTTAGGCACACTCAATGGGATCTTAGATGTGGACCTTCTAGTGGATCCTCTTACATGTGCAGCACTGCCCCCGTTGGGTATAGATTTCCCTGGGTCTCCCTCTGATTATTCGGCAGCCAGTTGCTTGGGTATTTTCACACAGCCAGGTGCACACTCATCCGCTCATTATCCAATGACCAGTCTAGGGGATTTTTTTTTTTTATTCATTTGTAGAACTTGAATAGAAGAAGGAATTAGTGAGAGATACACCAAATGTAACTATGCACAGAGGAGGACAACTCTCACTTGGCCTCACTTGATTGAACTGGATAGCAGACCCTCTGCTGAACCACACTGCATTTGTATGGAAGAAAAAGTCCTTTGCTCGCTCTGGCAGCAGATTTAATGAACACTGACTCTTCAGGACACTAATCAGTATCCTCTTTAACTGGCACCCGTCCACTGACTTCACTAACTTGAAGGGATGGCCCTCACCGAACAGGCCCCTAGACATGGATCTGTACTCACAGTAGCAAGGAACAGATCCTTCCAGGTATATCCCCCTCTTGGTCAGCTGTGCAGGACATCTGGATTGCAGCTTCTGTAACTCCAGCCCTCAGGTCATCCACCTGAGGCCGCATGGCAGCCTGTACAGAGGAGGGGCATCAGCCCCCTCCCTCTGGGACCCCATTCTCCAGCCGAAGATCCCGTGCACACGTGCTCTCTTGGTATAGTCACCCAACATGCCTTGAGGCTCTTTCCTCTGCCAATGGCCAGGGCTGTATCTACACCAATGCTCCCATTTGTCAGGTTTCCTCCCACTGTCCAATATGCCCCACCCTTTTTGACCAGTGTGAAACTGGCAGACAACATGAGCAGCATTTGATCACAATGAGCAGACCCTATCAATGGATCATTTATCCCTGTTAGGCAGAGAGTAGTTAAATGGTAAGCATTGCACTCTCTAGCACCTACTTAGGAGGGTGCTGCATCCATTTCATCACCTCCTGTCTCCATCACTCCATCCCTCCATCAACTTTTGTCTCCATCACTTTATCCTTCCACTTTATCCTTCCATCACCTCCAGTTTCCATCACTCCATCCCTCCATCACCTCCTGTCTCCATCCCTTCATCACCATCTATCTCTATCCCTCCATTCCTCCTTCACCCCTTGTTTCCATCACTCCATCTCTCCATCACCTCCTGTTTCCATCACTCCCTCCTAACGTCACCTTCTGTCTCCATTGCCTCCTGTCCCCATCCCTCCATCACCTTCTGACTCCATCCCTCCAGTACCTCCTGTCTCCATCACTCCACCACCTCCTGTCTCTATCACTCCATCACCTTCTGTCTCCATCCCTCCATCATCTTCTGTCTCCATCACTCCAACCCTCCATCACCTGTTCTCTCCATCACTCCATTACCTCCTGTCTCCATCACTCTATCCCTCCATCACCTCCTGTTTCCATCACTCCATCACCCCCTGTCTCCATCCCTCCATCATCTCCTGTCTCCATCACACAATCCCTCCATTACCTCCTGTCTCCATCACGCCATTCCTCCATCACCCCATCGCCTATTGTCTCCATCACTCCATCTGTCAATCACCTTCTGTCTCCATCACTCCATCCCTTCCTGTCTCCATCACTCAATTCCTTCATCACTCCCTCACCTCCTGTCTCCATCACTCCACCCCTCCATCACCTTCTATTTCCATCACTTCATCACCTCTTGTCTCCATCACTCCATCACCTCCTGTCTCCATCACGCCATCCCTCCATCACCTCCTATCTACATCACTCCATCCCTTC
The DNA here is from genome assembly GCF_965119305.1 of Pelophylax lessonae. Lineage (NCBI taxonomy): Eukaryota > Metazoa > Chordata > Amphibia > Anura > Ranidae > Pelophylax > Pelophylax lessonae. Next base: position 451,934,699 of record NC_138772.1, read on the forward strand.
CTGTCTCCACCACTCCATTCCTTCATCACTCGATTAACTCCTATCTCCATCACTCCATCCCTCCTTCATCTCCTGTTTCTATCACTCCATCTTCACCTGTCTCCATTACTCCATCTCTCCTTCACCTCCTGTTTCCATCACTCCATCACCTCCTGTCTCCATCACACCCTCCCTCCATCATATTTTGTCTCCATCACTCCATCCCTCCATCACCTCCTGCCTGTCTCCATCACTTCATCGCCTCCTGTCTCCATCACTCCATCCATCCATCACCTCCTGTCTCCATCATTCCAATCCTCCATCATTCTTTGTCTCCATCACTTCATCACCTCTTCTCTCTATCACTCTGTCACCTCCTGTCTCCATCACTCTATCACTCCATCATCTCCTGTTTCCATCACTCCATCCCTCCATCACCTCCTGTCTCCATCCCTCCATCACCCCCTGTCTCCATCCCTCCATCCCTCCTTGACCTCCTGCTTCCATCACTCCATCCCTCCACCCCCTCTTGTTTCCATCACTCCATCCCCTCTTGTTTCCATCACTCCATCCCTCCATCACCTCTTGTCTCTATTACCTTCTGACTCCATCCCTCCAGCACCCCCTATCTCCATCACTTCATCACCTCCTGTCTCCATCACTCCATCTTTCCATCACCTACTGTCTTCATCACTCCATTATCTTCTGTCTCCTTCACTCCATCCTTCCATCACCTCTTCTCTCCATCACTTCATTACCTCCTGTCTCCATCACTCCATCCCTCCATCACCTTCTGTCTCCATACCTCCATCACTTCCTGTCTACATCCCTTCATCACCCTCTGTCTCCATCCCTCCTTCACCTCCTGTTTCCATCACTCCAACCCTCCATCACCTCCTGTGTCCATCACTCCATCCTTCCATCACCTCCTGTCTCCATCACCTCTTGTCTTCATCTCTCCATCACCTTCTGAATCCATCCATCCAGCACCCCCTGTCTCCATCACTCTATCACCTCCTGTTTCCATCCCTCCTTGACCTCCTGCTTCCATCACTCCATCCCTCAATCCCCTCTTGCTTCCATCACTCCATCCCGCCATCCCCTCTTGTTTCCATCACTCCATCCCTCCATCACCTCTTGTCTCCATTACCTTCTGACTCCATCCCTCCAGCACCCCCTGTCTCCATCACTCCATCACCTCCTGTCTCCATCACCTCCTTCCCCTCCTGTCTCCATCCCTCTTGTAATCACCCTTCCTTCACCTCATGTCTCCATCCCTCCATCACCTACTGTCTCCATCCCTCCTTCACCTCCTGTCGTCTCCATCACTTCATCCCTCCTTCACCTCCTGTTTCCATCCCTCCACTTCCTTTCTCCATTTCTACTTCACCTCCTGTCTCCATCGCTCCCTCACCACCTATCTCCATCGCTCCACCACCCCCTGTCTCCATTCCTCCATCATCTCCTGTCTCCATGTCTCCATCACACAATCCCTCCATTACCTTCTGTCTCTATAACACCATCCCTCCATCACCCCATCACCTCCTATCTCCATCACACCATCTCTCAATCACCTCCTGTCTCCATCACACTATCCCTCCATCACCTCCAGTCTCCATCACTCCATCCCTTTCTGTCTCCATCACTACATCCCTTCATCACCTCTTGTCTCCATTACTCCACCCCTCCTTCACCTCCTGTTTCCATCACTCAATCACCTCCTGTCTCCATCACTCTATCCCTCCTTCACCTCCTATCTTCATTCCTCCATCACTCCATCACCTCCTGTCTCCATCTCTCCATCACCTCCTGACTCCATCACTTCCTGTTTCCATCTCTTCACCTCCTGACTTCATCTATCCACCCCTCCATGACCTCTTGTATCTATCGCTCCATAACCTCCTGACTCCATCACCTTCTGTCTCCATTCTTCCTTCACCTCCTGTCTCCATCATTTCATCCCTCCATTAAACTGTCCATCCAATCATCCATCTGCTGTAGGTCCCTCCAACCACTTCACCCTCCATCATTTTCATCCCTCTGTTACTCTATCCCTTCTTTCGTCTTTCCATTACTTCATCCTTTTATCTCTTGCTTCATCCCTTCCTCGCTTAATTTTTCTGCCACTCTCTCCTTCTCTCCATCTCCATGTGCTCACTACGTACTCAATTAAAAAAAATATATGAATAATAAACACCTTAAGACCACCAAGCACAATAAATAAATATATAATGATCATACAGTATACAGACACACTATACTACAAACACACACTATACACCATCTGAAATTCAGCCTGATTTATCATATTGCTGCTGCCTCCCCTCTCCTGGCATACCGTGATTTGTAGTGCCACAGACACATGAGGTGGTAATGCAGGAGATGAGGCTGTGCCTGTGTACTGGACTGTTGAGCAGGTAATGGGTAGGGGTAGAGAGGTGCAACAGAAATTTGGGGAGATCTTAGAAAACATCCTCCCTTCAGAAGCAGAGCAGTTCTCACAAAAAAAAAAAAAAACATCCAACAGACAGGAGCCTGCTACAGAGAGCCAATTCTATCCCTCCTCCTCCTGAGAACTAAGACAAGCCACCGACATGACTTCATTTTCCTCAGTTTAGCCCCCACTGGAGACTGTGTCCACTCCTCCTCCCGGCATCTCTTGCAATGAAGTTAAATAAGGCGCACTGGGGAAGGGGAGGGAGCAAGTAGCATCAGTACTCAGAGTCAGAAAGATCATCGGAGACTCTCGGTCTCAGCCAGCTTTGGTCCGGAAATGCGCATGTGCAGTTCCGAGACAAAAGCGTCACAGGCTGACAGCATATTTTTATACTGACAGGCTTTTCACCTTATGGGCATTTATGAGCATGAAAAAAGTGCCTGTTTTTACGGGCTGCCTGTAAAAACACGGGTGGTTGGCAAAACTGCTGTTTAGACATCGTTGTATTGGTAAAAATGGATCCCATCTGCAATGTTTGATGTTTGCTGATCATTATAACACTGTTTTTTTTATTTGTTTATTTATTTTTGTGTATTTGTTGGTTGTTTTTGGCTTGCTATGATTCTTTGAGATTTGCTTTCTTTGTCTTTTTTGTGTATGTTTATGTGTTCATAAAATTTTTGAAAAATAAAATCTGAATTGAAAAAACTAATGGCATGCTCATGTCACATGTAAAAGCTCAAAACGGATCATCTTGCATCCTGGTCTGTGAGTAGGGGATGCAAGTTTATTTTTCAGATTCCCTGCATGGGGTAATCACAAGTTAGCCCACTAGTAACAAGCGGAGAAAGTCAAGACAAACACACTTTAAAGTTCTTAACTAAATGTGCTTGTCCAATTTTCTCATATATACTGTAGTAGGCAGGTTTTCTCCAGGTACTAATGAACTTGATATTTGTAACTTTTTTTTGGGAACTTCCCATTACAAATTGGTTTGCTGAAATTATGATCTAGTTCGCTCATTTTTATTTTTTTGTTTAATACAGCTAGTATTTGGCCTAGCTAAATAACTTCATCTCAAGCCCCAGACCTGTTACCCTGTAGAGAAAAGTGAAAGTCAGACATTAGCCCTATAGATGGGGATAGTTGGGAACAAATATTGGCGTCTGGTCCACTGGTGTCAGTATCGGCGTCTCAGAAACTGTCGCACTTGTTTATCCTCCATCGTGTGTACCAAACTCCTATACAGTTATATAAGTGGGGTAAGAGGGATTGCCCTCTGTGTCAAAAATGCCAATTGCATCAAAGTACTCTAATTCACATGCTATGGAAATGCCCTAAACTAGTACAATACTGGCAGGAAGTGATCAGCACTATTAACATTATTTATCATTTACAACTACAATTGAACCCAGTCATATGCCTACTTGGGAGGCTGGAGGAAGCGCTATATTCCCCATCTGCAGCTTTATTTAGCCAGGAAAATGATAGCCAGATATTGGCTCTCTGCTCAAGCCCCCATATCTCATCAGTAGATACAACAAGTTAATACCATACTTACCCATGAAAAACATGCAGATCAGCAAATGAATGCGTCCAACAATTTTTCCAAAATCTGGCAGGAGTGGCTAGATTCCCCTGGGGTGGCCCCACTACAACTGGTTCTCATCAGATTGCTTAAAATGTAACAGAAAAGGCAGCTGTGATCCATGGTATAGATCTTGAGGGCTATTGGTGGTAGTTGGTCACTGCATTGTACCAGGTGGCTTTATTACATCACAGAGATGTTCATTTAGAGGTGTTTTTTTTGTGTTTTTCTTCGTCTGTTTTAATAATATATGTTATGCTGTTTTCCCTAGTTAATGTGCAAGATGTATATGTTAGCGCAATACACAGATCACAAAGATGGGTACAATTTTTTTTTTTTTTTTTGAGATGTAAAATTTTTTGTATACCTATATGTTTTCTGAATGTTTGTTCCTTTTGAAATGTTGTGCAATAAAACTTTTTTTCTGATTAAAAAAAAATGTAATCTTTTTGTTACCAGTCTAATCATAAGGGCTTGAACACACAAGTTTACAATCTTTTCAATCTAATCAATTGATTATAACTTTTCAAAGCTAGACTATGGAAGCAGTGAAACTAAAGACTGAAAGATGTCATGATGCTGTGTGCTGGTCCAGGTATTCTGCAGATGATAGGGTCCTCCTGATGATCTAGGCCTCATTTTACAATTGCAGTTATCAAAAAGGCATAGGCCCCTTCTACCCTGCAATTTAGGAATGGGCAACCCCTGTGAATTTACCACTTTGCTTTAAATTTTTTTCATATGTGTGTACATCTCTAATTTAAATGCATTTTAATCGAACTAGAAATTATACTTCAGGTTCAAAATATATAAATATGAAGTGTTAACATTTTTTGGAATGCAGAGTTACTAAAATCCCTTGATCCTTGATCTAAATAGTCATGATACCTAATAAAATTGTCAATTTGAGACCTAATATTAGTTTTATCTGCTCTATGAAAACTGTTTCGCATCAGCTGTGGTCAGCTTCTCTAATTTGTCACTTGCACTAAACTTTCTTACTTGGTAGGTGACATAAACTGAAACAATTTTGCTTTGTGGTACCTTCTCTGGCCTGGATGGGGAGCCCACCCTTATACCTTCTAACAATGCTTTCTCAGAATATGATGTGAGAGTAAACCTTTAAGCAGAACATAGACAACAATACAAACCCCCCTTTGTGAGTAGGAAAATATTAGTTCTCCCATGATTTTTTTTATTTCTGTCTGTGTCTCTATTGGAAAATTTCCTTCAATAGTCAATGATATAGAAAATGAGGAGAAACACCAGGCAACAACCAAAACTTAATATACTTTAATTCATTTGTCTGCAGAAAGATTGATATGTAACTTAGGCACAAATATTCAATGCATATTTTTGTACTGTTTAGAGCCAAACTCATAATGAATTATAGGATTTTTTTCTAGTTTCTTCAAGCACCCTTTTCTTTGTCCCAGCCTATTGCACATGTGGATACATTTATTAACCTGGTTATTAAAGGAAGCACATACATAGAAACCTTATTGACCAGCTTTATCACCATCTTATTGTCTCTATCTATGTTTTAATTTTTTTTTTTTTTTTTGAAAAACAGAGATTTTATTGTGAAAAAAAAAAAAGGGATAAACCAACATGGTATAGATAGAAATCCAAGTTTGAACAAGAACTTTCGGTAAAGTGCAATCACAAATTAACAGGAGAACAGGTTTACATAAATGCAGAGGGATGGAGCAGTACGGGCAATGCAGCACAACAGGGCCCAGCTTACATACCAGCAGAGCAGTGCAGAGAATGAAAAAAAAATATTAGGTACATGTGGCCGAATTCTGGAGCCATCTGTCCCAAATCTTGTTATATTTAGTGGGGCATCCCCGGTTCTTATACATAATTCTATGGTACGGCAAGACAGAGTTTACTTCCCTCAGCCAATGCTGGAAATCTGGAGGGCTCTCTCTCATCCACCGTCTAGCCACCAGCTTCCTGGCTTTAAAGAGCGTGTGTTGTAGAAAGGTTTTCGTGCATTTATTCATGTCTGCATCTGGGTAAATACCCAGTAAGCACTGTTTTGGGGGATCCCATAGTATCATGCAGAAAGGCCACTATCTGTTTCCAGTAGGCCTGTATGCGGGGACAATGCCAGAGTAGATGGAAAAACGTACGTGACACAGTGGGCAGTCCCGGGAGAGGCCAGGCCTGTATCTGGCCAGCCTGAACGGGGTGAGGTAAGTACGGTGGACTATGAACAGTTGGGTTAGCCTGTCAGACAACCTGGGTGACATGTTTTAATTTTTGATAGCCAGATTCATTCCATTCAATTGATAATTGGTAGTTTGTTCTTTCTCTAGTCCCCAGACTAGTATGAATGAATGAAAGCTGCAGTTAATTAGACAAAATTAGCAAACAGCTTGATGTTATTGTTTGATTTTTAGAATGGTCTTGGTTCTGCAAAAGATCAAAGCTGCCAATCAGAAACCAGACAGCTGAACACGCCAGTAGCTTTTTCTGTGCAGCATGTCCTAGGCATTGTACATACTGGATGGGAATGAAGCTGTACTCTGATGCTGTAATGAAAGCCATATCTTAGCTTTCTGGTGCTCTATAAAATCAAGATATTTGTGGTTAAAGACTAGGTTTAAAGAAGGGAAGACAAGCTTTTAGTTTAATAAACAAGCAAAAAATTTGGGGGAGCAAACCCTGAACATGTATATCTAAAGCCGGTGCAGCTATGGACCAAGCAACATGTATATTAAAAAAGAATAGCACAACCATGCAAAAGAAATGACTATAAATATGGAGACAATCCATAAATAAAAATGGGGATTTAGTTCCACCATATGGCCATATCGTGCTCAAGCCCACCACTGCGTCAAAGTACCCCATTATCAGTGGGTCCTACACTATCCATAAAAAAGGGGTGAATCCAGCCTCTCTTACCCTTGGAGACAACACTCCTTGCTGGGAAGGTGTGCTAATGCACTGCAGGGGACTCCTCCTATATCTACTTGATAGAGGACACCAATAGAGTACAGGTGTGTGTGGGTAATGGGATGCTCAAACTCAGAAGTCTGGTCAGACCGAATACATAATAAACAAGCAAAAAATTTGGGGGAGCAAACCCTGAACATGTATATCTAAAGCAGGTGCAGCTATGGACCAAGCAACATGTATATTAAAAAAGAATAGCGCAACCATGCAAAAGAAATGACTATAAATATGGAGACAATCCATAAATAAAAATGGGGATTTACTTCCACCATATGGCCATATCGTGCTCAAGCCCACCACTGCGTCAAAGTACCCCATTATCAGTGGGTTTCTACACTATCCATAAAAAAGGGGTGAATCCAGCCTCTCTTACCCTTGGAGACAACACTCCTTGCTGGGAAGGTGTGCTAATGCACTGCAGGGGACTCTTCCTATATCTACTTGATAGAGGACACCAATAGAGTACAGGTGTGTGTGGGGGATGGGATGCTCAAACTCAGAAGTCTGGTCAGACCGAATACATAATAAACAAGCAAAAAATTTGGGGGAGCAAACCCTGAATATGTATATCTAAAGCCGGTGCAGCTATGGACCAAGCAACATATATATTAAAAAAGAATAGCGCAACCATGCAAAAGAAATGACTATAAATATGGAGACAATCCATAAATAAAAATGGGGATTTACTTCCACCATATGGCCATATCGTGCTCAAGCCCACCACTGCGTCAAAGTACCCCATTATCAGTGGGTTTCTACACTATCCATAAAAAAGGGGTGAATCCAGCCTCTCTTACCCTTGGAGACAACACTCCTTGCTGGGAAGGTGTGCTAATGCACTGCAGGGGACTCCTCCTATATCTACTTGATAGAGGACACCAATAGAGTACAGGTGTGTGTGGGGGATGGGATGCTCAACCCCAGAAGTCTGGTCAGACCGAATACATAATAAACAAGCAAAAAATTTGGGGGAGCAAACCCTGAACATGTATATCTAAAGCCGGTGCAGCTATGGACCAAGCAACATGTATATTAAAAAAGAATAGCGCAACCATGCAAAAGAAATGACTATAAATATGGAGACAATCCATAAATAAAAATGGGGATTAAGTTCCACCATATGGCCATATCGTGCTCAAGCCCACCACTGCGTCAAAGTACCCCATTATCAGTGGGTCCTACACTATCCATAAAAAAGGGGTGAATCCAGCCTCTCTTACCCTTGGAGACAACACTCCTTGCTGGGAAGGTGTGCTAATGCACTTCAGGGGACTCCTCCTATATCTACTTGATAGAGGACACCAATAGAGTACAGGTGTGTACGGGGGATGGGATGCTCAAACTCAGAAGTCTGGTCAGACCGAATACATAATAAACAAGCAAAAAATTTTGGGGAGCAAACCCTGAACATGTATATCTAAAGCCGGTGCAGCTATGGACCAAGCAACATGTATATTAAAAAAGAATAGCGCAACCATGCAAAAGAAATGACTACAAATATGGAGACAATCCATAAATAAAAATGGGGATTTAGTTCCACCATATGGCCATATCGTGCTCAAGCCCACCACTGCGTCAAAGTACCCCATTATCAGTGGGTCCTACACTATCCATAAAAAAGGGGTGAATCCAGCCTCTCTTACCCTTGGAGACAACACTCCTTGCTGGGAAGGTGTGCTAATGCACTGCAGGGGACTCCTCCTATATCTACTTGATAGAGGACACCAATAGAGTACAGGGGTGTGTGGGGGATGGGATGCTCAACCCCAGAAGTCTGGTCAGACCGAATACATAATAAACAAGCAAAAAATTTGGGGGAGCAAACCCTGAACATGTATATCTAAAGCCGGTGCAGCTATGGACCAAGCAACATGTATATTAAAAAAGAATAGCGCAACCATGCAAAAGAAATGACTATAAATATGGAGACAATCCATAAATAAAAATGGGGATTTAGTTCCACCATATGGCCATATCGTGCTCAAGCCCACCACTGCGTCAAAGTACCCCATTATCAGTGGGTCCTACACTATCCATAAAAAAGGGGTGAATCCAGCCTCTCTTACCCTTGGAGACAACACTCCTTGCTGGGAAGGTGAGCTAATGCACTGCAGGGGACTCCTCCTATATCTACTTGATAGAGGACACCAATAGAGTACAGGTGTGTGTGGGGGATGGGATGCTCAACCTCAGAAGTCTGGTCAGACCGAATACATAATAAACAAACAAAAAATTTGGGGGAGCAAACCCTGAACATGTATATCTAAAGCCGGTGCAGCTATGGACCAAGCAACATGTATATTAAAAAAGAATAGCGCAACCATGCAAAAGAAATGACTATAAATATGGAGACAATCCATAAATAAAAATGGGGATTTAGTTCCACCATATGGCCATATCGTGCTCAAGCCCACCAATGCGTCAAAGTACCCCATTATCAGTGGGTCCTACACTATCCATAAAAAAGGGGTGAATCCAGCCTCTCTTACCCTTGGAGACAACACTCCTTGCTGGGAAGGTGAGCTAATGCACTGCAGGGGACTCCTCCTATATCTACTTGATAGAGGACACCAATAGAGTACAGGTGTGTGTGTGGGGGATGGGATGCTCAACCTCAGAAGTCTGGTCAGACCGAATACATAATAAACAAGCAAAAAATTTGGGGGAGCAAACCCTGAACATGTATATCTAAAGCCGGTGCAGCTATGGACCAAGCAACATGTATATTAAAAAAGAATAGCGCAACCATGCATGAATGAAAGCTTCAGTTGATTAGACAAAATTAGCAAACAGCTTGATGTTATTGTTTGATTTTTAGAATGGTCTTGGTTCTGCAAAAGATCAAAGCTGCCAATCAGAAACCAGACAGCTGAACACGCCAGTAGCTTTTTCTGTGCAGCATGTCCTAGACATTGTACATACTGGATGGGAATGAAGCTGTACTCTGATGCTGTAATGAAAGCCATATCTTAGCTTTTTGGTGCTCTATAAAATCAAGATATTTGTGGTTAAAGACTAGGTTTAAAGAAGGGAAGACAAGCTTTTAGTTTGCATGACAAACTGATTCTGGTCATTAAAAAGAGTTAACCAAGCAGTCATCAACGACATAGTTGCCCACATCTGGATTCATATTAAACTCTATTGTTGTCAATAGTAAAAGCCCCTATACTGTATGGACAATTACAATACTGATGATTTGTTACACTTGTAAGTCTGTGTTTCATGCCATCTTAATGTATATATGGAGCTGATTAATTAAAGTAGTTGTAAACCCTTACATATACTCAGTGAAGTGACTGGCCTGCTACACAGAGATAAAATGAATCCTCCTACATCAATTCTACCTGTTTATTTCCAGCTGTCTTTCCCCTACATGCAATCAGAGTACACAATTTACATAGGATCCCCATGAAAAGCATGGGGCAGAGAGCTGAAGTTATATCAGTGAGGAGAGCTCTGAGAGCTGATTGGATGGAAGGGACACACAGCACACCAGAACAGAGTTGAGGCTGTCAATCAGCTGCTGATCCCTCCCCTCTCACCTTTTTTCTCTTGGAGTCAGGAAAACTTGTCAGAAGTGATTCATGCTGATAGCAGAGGAATGAAAAAGCAGACAGAAATGACACTTAGTGCACTGGATTGCGATAAGCACACGCTATAGAGAGATATGCTTTGTTCAATTTTCAGGTCTGAGGTTTACAACCGCTTTAATTTACAATTTAACTAAAGTAATTTTACCCAACTAAATTCCAGCCCTGTGGTGGATCATGTCATGTATAGAGACATTTTAAGAAACTATCTTCTTCTCCAATGAACCACCCTTGTTACAAATATCCTCAGTTCTAATGCATTCTTGAGCCTTTTACATTCTTATCTGTTATGTTACCAAACATTCTTCCATAAAACCATTTTGTAATATATGTTTCCTACCCTTTTAAATCCCATTAGAAAACCTTTTTTTAAAATACATTTAGTGAAAAGCCATCTCCCAGATGAAAGGACTATTGAAAAGAATACTTCTTTGAGCTAAAATAAGATAAGAAAGATCTGTGAGATTTCTTTTCATCTCTATTTACAAGTACAGACCAGTGGGAATATTTATATAAGATTCTACATGGAGCACTCTGTAATAACATTCAATCTTGTTTTTCTTCTTTAGGTGAACAGCTCAGCTTATCCTTGGCAGCAATGAGCTTCAATGTATAAAGTCAAAGCAAAATGACTCAAATTCTAAATATTATAAGAAAATCTACTCTTCAAAGTCACCTTTACTCACCCGGACAAAGCTGTACAAGTTTGCAGAATATTTTTTGTCATCATTTACTATTTAGTGATGCCGACATCTAGTATTACATCGGCGAAGGTAGGTGAACTTGCCAGCATACAGTCGGAGCCAGGAATAACAACCATTAAATGCCCTGTGCCAAAGTGGTCTCCTGCCCAGCTGACGGATTTACAATGTTTCCATTCAATCTCTTTGACTTTTTTCCTTCCCTTCCCCACATAAACAAACATGATTTTCACGCATCAAGAACATCACATTCAGGCCCTATGCTGAGAAATAATACAACCTGTGGTCTATTTATTAACGTTTTATTTCTCTTAGTCAATAGAAATCATTTTGCATTATTGCATACAGAAAGAGTGCTGTGTTGGTCTATTTCAGTTACTGACCTCCAAGCCACAGTCAACTTATCCCTCAAGGCTTGGGTCACAAACGCTCTGTATTTTTAGGACAGTCTTAGGAACATGACGCAGTAGTTTGGGGGAGTTGTGACACTTGGATGATATAAATGGTTTTTGTACAGTAGCAATTAGTTTGATGAACGTTTAAATTTTACATGGCTTATATATTAGAGATCTTGTCCACAAATTGCATGGTAACCCTTGCTTTGGGCCTGGTTTTTACTGTAAGTATGGATAAAAGACCTTTTTGGATGCGGATATGTCATATTTTTAAAACCGTTTGGCAAATCTTTTAAAGAAAGTAAATGTATGATTTAGGTGAAATACCAACTTGATTTTAAAATGTAATGTTACCCACATGGAGCCATGGAAAAATCAATATAATATTGCACAAGATTACTAGCTTGACATTCAGTCCTATAAATGGTGTATTGTAAAATGTAATTGCTTATTCATTTCTGAGATCAGTCCATAGTAGCAAAATGTAGATTTCTTTTAGAGCCCATGCTTAGGTTTGCTTTAATAACTGACTCCCAAGCAGAATATACTCACAATACCTTCACTTCTTGCAGCTCCTTATAGTAGTTTTAAATAAAGAAAAAAAACATACTTTTAAGTATGGAGGAAGGAGGAACTTGGATGCACTCGCTTTCCTCTCAAGTGACAGTGCTGGTGATTAGTGTCCACTGCTGTCACATGGGAGCAGGGAGAGATTCCTTGGCCCTTTATAAGCACTAAATAGACTGACCTATACTAGTTGTACACTAGAGGATGCTACATATTAAAGAAAAAAAAAAAAAAACATTTCTTGGCATTAGTATATGACCTCCTTGGCAGTACCCATACCTTTCTTTTTTGAAACAAGCCCTAAGAATTTTCAAACATGTTTGCCTCCCATAGCCTTGGGATTTGCCGCTAATTTTGGGTTCTCTAAGTTGCTTAGAAACATGATTCAACAAACCCTAGACAAATCAAACCCAGACAGGTTCTCTCATCGACCTTGTTGTGTGGCTTCAGAGGAGACCCTGAGCTGGAGCTGAGGGAAGGAAGGAAAGGGAGCCTAAGAGAGGAATTTCCATTACATTTGGACATCCAGGCTGACATGGGAAGATCTGACCGATTGGCGGCCTGAACAGGAGTCTTTCCCAGTGCATCAGGAAGCAAAGAACAATGTGAGCACCTCAGCAAACCCAGGGACAAACAAAAGGAAAGATTGCCAGATGTAGCAGACTTTCTAAGAAAAGCCTTGTGCTAAATCCTGATCCCTGATCCTGGGGAGTTCTTCAGAGCACCCAGGTGGGCCGGTAGTCAAGGCAGCCAGATGGGCTGATAGTATCTGCAAGCATCAGAACTGAGTGAGGTTCTACAGAGTAGGCAAGATACTTCTGCATATAGTTTGCAGCTTTGTGCTAATTCTTTAAAGGTGACTGAGAGCTCCTGGTCCATAAAGGATCTTGCCACTGATCCATAGAGGCTGCATTTATTTCAGAGGAAGTACAGTCCAGGATCTTAATTTTTGTACATACAGAAGGAAGTGTGTCCTCATCTGTTGTTCCTCAAGTCAAGTTGGCCATCTCATTTCCTATACCATATCCAAGTTGTTTTCCCCAATAAAACAACAAAAAAAAGCCCATGGACTGATTTATTGTGTCTGGATGCAAGTTGGAAATGCATGTTGCCTGGATGTGCAGGAATAGGGGGAATCAGTAACCAGCGGCTCCTGTGGGGGTAGCGCAACAAATACTTAACTTTTTAATAAATACTTTACAGTAGGGAGAGGGTTTATTTCATGCAGCTTGAAAAAGTAAAAAATGCTTTAAAATTACAGGTTAGGGGTGTTTTAAAGCTGTACAGTGGGGATCAAAAGTTTGGGCACCCCAGGTAAAAATGTGTATTAATGTGCATAAAGAAGCCAAGGAAAGATGGAAAAATCTCCAAAAGGCATCAAATTACAGATTAGACATTCTTATAATATGTCAACAAAAGTTTTATTTCCATCATTGACACTTTCAAAATTACAGAAAACAAAAAAATGGTGTCTGCAAAAGTTTGGGCACCCTGCAGAATTTATACCATGCACTGCCCCTTTGCAAGGCTGAGGCCTGCCAGTGTTATGGATTGTTCCCAATCATCATCTGGGAAGACCAGGTGATGTCAATCTCAAAGGTTTTAAATGCCCAGACTCATCTGACCTTGCCCTAAACAATCAGCACCATGGGATCTTCTAAGCAGTTGTCTAGAAAACTGAAACTGAAAATAGTTGACGCTCACAAAGCTGGAGAAGGCTATAAGAAGATAGCAAAGCGTTTTCAGATGTCAATATCCTCTGTTCGGAATGTAATTAAGAAATGGTAGTCATCAGGAACAGTGGAAGTTAAAGCAAGATCTGGGAGACCAAGAAAAATATCAGAAAGAACAGCTCGCAGGATTGTGAAAAAAACAATTCAAAACCCACGTTTGACTGCACAATCCCTCTAGAAAGATCTGGCAGACACTGGAGTTGTGGTACACTATTCCACTATAAAGAGCTACTTGTATAAATATGGTCTTCATGGAAGAGTTATCAGAAGAAAACCTCTTCTACATCCTTACCACAAAAATCAGCGTTTGAACATTGCAAATGAACATATAGACAAGCCTGAAGCATTTTGGAAACAAGTTCTGTGGACCGAAAAGGTTAAAATGGAACTTTTTGGCCGGAATGAGCAAAGGTACGTTTGGAGAAGAAGGGGCACTGAATTGAATGAAAAGAACCTCTGTCCAACTGTTAAGCACGGGGGTGGATCAATCATGCTTTGGGGTTTTATTGCAGCCAGTGGCACAGGGAACATCTCACAAGTAGAAGGAAAAATGGATTTAATAACATTTCAGAAAATTTTGGATGGTAACTTGATGCCATCGGTGAAAAAGCTGAAGTTAAAGAGAGGATGGCTTCTACAAATGGATAATGATCCTAAACACACCTCGAAATCCACGGGGGATTATACAAATAAATTACATCCCAAAGCGCAATACTGTTTTACATATTTATTCCAGTAAACCGAAAGACATGCACTTACATTTATTCAGTTTTTGTTAGGTAAAATCTGGAAAGCTAAGTTGTCTATGCATTCCATGGACCCGGCAGCAAGTGATGCAATGCTGCTGGAAGCTCCGCCCTATGTTTTTCGTCAGAGTGACGTCATTCTGAAACAAGAGGATTAAATGCTGTATACAACAAGATAAGTAGCAATCAGAAGTGGAGAAGGCAGACACACTGACATCAGGAAGTAGTCTCATGCTATAATGGTGCCACAAGTTGATGAATGCATTTTTACTGCGGTGGGCTTCCTCAAAGCCATAAATTCTTTATGGACAGACAGGGTATGTGTTTCCTGTCATTATCATCACAGTGCCAGATACCTAGGTCTGTGCTACTGTATGTGTGTAGTGGTCACCATCCAGTATATTAGTAGATGAACTTGTTTATTGCAATACAGTATATTTGCAGCTGCTGTTATTTTAGTTAACCATGTCTTGTCTTGTCTGGGATTCTGCAGCTAGTTTTAGCTCAGGGCTCAATAACCAGCATAGGCTAGAGCCAGGTTAGCAATCCAAAGGCCATTTCTGGTAGTCCAGTTGCATGACAGATTATATGCTGCTAGGGACAAAGCACAAAGTAGTTAGGCTGACTATGAGTTCCAGTGCCTAATCAGTTGGTTGGACAATGTCTAGAGGGTCTTCTTATTACTGCAGATATTGTTTTCAGGTTTCCGATACCCAGACGAATACTGCATTGTGATCATACTCAGGAGATGCTGCAACATTCATCTGGAGGTGTCTCATTTATTAAACTATATATACCTGGGTATATGTGCACAATTCCACCAAGATTTTTTGTTGATAATTTCTGTTTGTGCATTGGATGTATGTATTTTTATATATCTTTTCTTATATAAAGCTTGTATTATTTTCATAACGTGTGCATCTACCGTATATACTTATGATTATTCTTAAATACTGGTTACAGCAGTTCCTCTGCTTCCAATTACTTTGATTAGAATAATGGTTAATTTTCCAAGAAGAAAATCCAATTTGTTCACAGAGGCTGTCAGGATTCAGCAGCACATGTATATATTTTTTAAATTATCGCATCGCATACTAGCACATTATGAGAAACTTAACTTATAACAAAGCCCTCCAACACCGTGATGTCAGTGCTGAAACGGTTGACATCTTCATGCGGTCTTCCATCCAGGTTCGCGGCCTCTGGCTACATGAGTGGCCGGGGGTGCGATGATGTCACTCCCAGGCATGTGTGCAGGAGCCGCCTTTTCCGGCACTGGCTCTGAAGGTATGGCACTGTAAGCTGGTTTATAGGAGATATTCACAGTTCCTACGCGTAAGCCTTATTATAGGGTTTCCTGTAGGTACAAGTGGTGTAACAGAGTTTACAACCATTTTCAAAACAGTGACGCAAGGTGTAGTAATAGGAGCAGCCTTATATAGCCACCTGGCAGAGGAAACCAGGTGGAGATGATCACTGAAGCCTGCTAGCTTCTGGGAGACACCTGCTGGTGGGCCTGCAGCAATCAGCCCAGAGTACCACAGTGCCACCAGGTGGAAAACTCAGGCCTAACAGAGGCCCTGTCCTGGGTTGGCCCTTGCCAACATTATGAAACCCACTGTTCCACCTAACAAAGGTTCTAGTTCTTTTATTTATCTACAGGTTTAATGTAATATCCTATATGGGTAAGGCAATTTGTAACAACCCCCCCAAAGAGGGCTACACTGATAATGTCATTAGTTGTATACACAAGACCAAATTTAGCCAATGACATTGACTGACATCACCAGCATCCCACCCCTTTGTTTCTGTGTGCTGCAGGGTGCGGAATGACCCAGCCAACAGATGATTGGAGTAAAAAAAAGGCATAATTTTGATGTTCACATAGAGAAGAGTTTGGAGGACACCTAAACTCATCTCTGCTTATGAGTTGTGGTTACTTGGATGCAGAACAACACAATTACTGCAGAGGGTTGCAGTGCTTTTCATTTTGAATGGCACTCCAATTGACTAAAACGGCACCCAAATGCACAAATGCCATGCATTGTGGTGTATTGCTTTATAAAAAAATGAGTCATCTTCAAATTTAGCTATTTTTTGGTACATCAACAACCCATTCAAAGTGATTAGGCTGCCAAACACAATGCACATTAATGGGCAACACAACATGCATTTGTTAATTCACAGCAATGCAGAGCTCAAATTTTAAACGGACCCTAAGAGTTTTCCCAATGCAATTTTCTAGGATGCAAGTTTATTTCTGCATTGTATATACACAAAATTCAATGTCAAGTATATGCTCAGAACAGGAGCCCTCGTTGTAGCTACTGCTAAAATGCACAGTCAGGCAGGAATTCCACTTTGCCCAGAATCTAAACTTTCTTTCCTGACCGTAGTTATCCTTTTTATTGCATACCAAATACAGACTTGAACTTCCAATGATACAGAAAAAGCCTAGAAATGTAAAGTATTTTATATGATTACTAAAAAACGTATAGCTGGCAGCTCTGACCTACATTTGCAGTCAAAGTACATAATGCATAATGTGACCTAGTGCTCACATTATCTGAAACATACGGGCCACACAGGCTAACACTGTAGCTGAAGTTTGTTTTAAGAGAAGTAAAGAATTTCAGTATTCAATGAGAGATTTTTTTTTTTGAGTGTTTAACTGAATACAAAGAAGTGAGAAAGATTGCCGTACGCCACTTTAATAGGTAAAGAGTTAAAATAAAATCACAAGACTTGTAGCTCTTTCCTGGCCAAGAAAAATTCTGGTAAATTGCAAACAGGTGTTTCTGCTTCCTATGCCTTCAAAAGTTGCCGTGCAAGCATTCTGTGTGTGCACGGAGCAGTCATCATAACAATACTAGAGCAATTTTGCAGCGCTTAAACTGCTTTCATCGTATTAAAAATGAAAAAAGAATTAAACTACAAGAAGGAACACCTTCAATATTGTACTTGTCTTTTTTTCTTTTGTTTTCATGAATCAGTCCCTTAACCACTGGCCTAATGCAAAATGATGGCCAGGCAGGACTTTTGTTGTCCCGGGTGGAGGTCATATGATGTCTTTTTGGAATGTACCTTGCAGAGCCCTGCGGCTGCACTGGGGGCACAATCTGTCATCGACTATGTCCATCAGACACAGCTGATGATAGATCATTGTGCCTAGATCACTGTACCAGCCCACTGCCTGTACCATGTGAACGATGTGACCAATCACAGCGTATCACATGACAAATGGCTTCATTTAATGCCATGCATTGTGTACAATTGTGTTGCTAGCTGTGATTGGTCACAGTAATCACAAGGTACAGACAGGGCCAATCACAGCCCATCTGTACCATGTGATTAGCTGCTAATCACAGCTAATCACAACAATACTCACTGAATGAATCATTTTTATTCAGTAAAAATGGTTGCTTAACCACTTTATCACTAGAGGATTTTGCTGTCTTACGTCTGGGCCACTTTTTGCGATTCGGTGCTCTGCAACTTTAGCTGACAATTGCGCGGTCGTGCGACGCCATACCCAAACTAAATTTATGTTCTTTTTTTCCCCACAAACAGAGATTTCTTTTGGTGGTATTTGATCCCCTGTGCGATTTTTACTTTTTGTGCTATAAACAAAAAAAGAGCGTAACTTTTGAAAAAACAACAATATTTTTCACATTTTTTTATATGAAATTCCCCCCAAAAAAATGTAAAAATCAAATTTTTTTTAAATTTTTGGCCAATTTGTTTTCTGCTACCTATGTTTGGTAAAAAAATTCACAATAAGTGTATTTTGATTGGTTTGCGCAAAAGTTATTGCGTTTACTAACAAAGGGAAAGATTTCTGTCATTTTTTTTTTTTTTTAATGCGTAATGGCGGCGATCTGCGATTTTTTTTGCGGGACTGCGACATTGCGGCGGACAGATCGGACCCTTGACTGACATTTTTGACACTTTTGGGGGGACCAGTGACATTACTGCAGTAATCAGTGCTATATATATGCACTGTTACTGTAAAAATTACACTGGCAGGGAGGGGGTTAATTTTATTGGAGAGGGAGGGGTTAATGTATGCCTGGTGCTTATCAGCTATGCTGAACCCTGCAATCTGACCCTGCCTGTCACTTGGGAGATCCGCCCGCTTGTGTTTACACAAGCGGGCGGATCTCCACACTAGATCCCCGACGATCAGGGAAGAGCAGCGGCGATCACCGCTGCTCCTCCCCTGGCCCGACTCCCGCTGTGACTGAATAGAGCGGGAGCGAGCCTCCGGCGGCGCGCGCACGCCGCTGAGAAAGGGGAGTGTCTGACGACGTAGTACTACGTCGTCAGACGATAACGAGCCACTTTGCCGCAGTACTATTACCGTACGCAGACGGCAAGTGGTTAAACCAATACAATTCATTGGTTTAAGCAATCATAATATGTAAAAAAAATAAAAATCTGATCACTTCACCAGAGTAGTAAAGTTTTGGTATTGCTCTGGTCAGAGTGTGTTAAAAAAAGAATTAGAAAAAAAATAAAAAAAATGTAATAACATTTTTTTTACATTCTTATCGCCGCCACACCATTTACAGTATATGACATACTGTTGACAGTATGTTAAAAAGAAAATGTGAAAATGTTTTTTTTTTTTATTATTTCTTCACTTTGCAAAAAAGTTTGACAAAAAATTACAACTTCAAAAACTCCCCCAATGCCTCTTACGTTACTAAGTAGCTTGGACTACTTACCGTATTTATCTGCCTATAACACGCATGGGCGTATAAAACGCACCTCACATTTAAGAGGGAAATTTTAGGAAAAAAGCTTAAAATTTTAAATAAACAGCATTGAACTCAGAACTATTTTTTTTTAATCAAATGCAGTCTTACCTGTGCCCATGAATGCAGCCTCATCAGCGCAGTGTCCATCAATGCAGCCTCGCCAGCACAGTGTCCCCAATGCAGCCTAGCCAGCGCAGTGTCCCCAATGCAACCTCGCCAGCGCAGTGTCCCCAATGCAGCCTCGCCAGCGCAGTGTCCCCAATGCAGCCTAGCCAGCGCAGTGTCCCCAATGAAGCCTCGCCAGTGCAGTGTCCCCAATGCAGCCTCGCCAGAGCAGTGTCCCCAATGCAGCCTCGCCAGCACAGATCGCCCATATATTGCACAGATCACCCATATAGTTTTTTTTAAAAGCCGGCAGTGCTTAGGCAGAGGGGGGCGGGCCGTGCGAGGAGAAGCGAGTACGAGCCACCGCTGTCATCTGACGTACCGGCGCCTATGATAGATGTCACGCGTCCCGTGTCCCGGAATTGGACCACTGTGCTGTCTATCATAGAAGGCGGGACTTCCTATGACAGCAGCCGCTCGTCCTTCCTTCTGCTCCGCCCGGCCCGCCCCCCTTCTCTTCCTCTCAGCGCTGCCCGGCTTTTTTTTTTTTTACTATATTGGCGTATAACACGCACTGGTGCTTTGCCCTCCATTTTTAGGAGGAAAAAGTGCGTGTTATACGCCGATAAATACGGTACTTTTCAAAAAGGGGTCATTTAGGGGATATTTGTACTGTCCTCGCGTTTTCAGGCCTCAATAAATGAGATAGGCAATCAGTACATCAGGATTGATCAATTTTCATATATCAGTGCCTTGAAAAAATATTTATAGCCCTTGAAACTTTCCACATTTTGTCACGTTAAGCAAGAACAAAAATGGATTTTGAGATTTTATACCAGGTACTTTCTCCCCCTTCCTGCCCAGGCCAATTTTTAGCTTTCAGCGCTGTTGCACTTTAAATGACAATGGTGCCGTCATACAACACTGTATCTATATGATATTGTTATAATTTTTTCCACATAAATTGAGCTTTCTTTTAGTGGTATTTATTCACCACTGGGTTTTTTTTTCTTTTTGCTAAATAAAAAAAATATTTGATTTACAAATAAATCATATTTCTTCATACATTTAGACCAAAATGTATTCTGCTCCATCTCTTTGATGAAAATAACCAAAATCTGTTGTTATTATTTAGTCTGTAAGAATGTTATAGAGTCCACAAACTATGGTATATACAGTATACAGCGCTTGAAAAAATATTCATACCCCTTGAAATTGTCCACATTTTGTCATGTTACATCCAAAAACATAAATGTATTTATTGGGATTTAATGTGATAGACCAACACAAAGTGGCACATAATTGGGAATTGAAAGGAAATGATAAATGGTTTTCAAAATTTTTGACAAATAAATATCTGAAAAGTGTGGCCTGCATTATTATTCAGCCCCCTCTACTCTGATACCCCTAACTAAAATCTACTGGAACCACTAATGCAAAAAAAGCAATCTTGCTTCTTGGAGGAAACATTAGTTTGGCGTTTACATGCTCATGTTACCTCTTCTTATGTGAGTGTTACTCTTTTATTAATAAATTGGTTTTAAAACGTTATCACACTATGTGAATCCCCTTTTGTTGCATAACATGGAGTAATCCCTGCCGGGGAATTCAACACTAAGGGGTGCTTTCACGGCATTCATCTGCCTTTCCCAATGGTGCCATCTTATCTGGAGACAGGAGAGGATATCCATGCCATCTGTAGCTTTGGCCCGGTTATTGTAAATGAAGTGCAGATTGCCCACTCTTAGTTAGGGGGGGGGGGGGTCACATGATTTCTGGTAAGCATGAGGTTTGGCTGGTGACACCTACTCTATACTGCTTTTCTTTACTATCACAGTATATGGGACTTCTCATCTTGATTATCATCTTGAATAACTTTTTTGGGACTATATAATAAGTTTCCTGGAATTAATAATTTATCACATATTCATTACATGTTTTGTACATTACAACTTTGCACTGCTCTGTCAACCTGTGTGTAATTTAATCTCAGTATCAATACAGCTCCTCTGTGAAGCCCTCAGAGATTTGTTAGAGAACCTTAGTGAACAAACAGCATCATGAAGGCCAAAGAACACACCAAACAGGTCAGGGATAAAGTTGTGGAGAAGTTTAAAGCAGGGTTAGGTTTTAAAAAATATTCCAAGCTTTGAACATCTCATTGTTCAATCCATCATCCGAAAATGGAAAGAGTATAGCACAACTGCAAACCTACAGTACAAAGACATGACCGTCCACCTAACCTGACAGGCTGGGCAAGGAGAGAATGAATCAGAGAAGCAGCCAAGAGCCCAGGGGAGGACTGGGCCAGAGGGCAGGGGGGCAATTACCCTCTGGGCCGCTCTGATGCCCAATAAAAAGGCTGCAACACTTCTGCCACAGACATGCCTAAAAGGATTCCTGGTGAAGAGAAATAAAAGTTAAAAAGTCCCTGCCGCTGACCTACTGAGTGCGGGTTGAAGACGAGAACAAAGCACAGGCCTCTCCCCCCCCCCCAGCATGGATGGTGTAAGCTGTGTCTGAGCAGAGGCCGGTTTAATGCCCAACTGGAGACTCTTCTTGTCAGAGACTCAATACCCTGCGCAGGCGCTGTTAGGAATGCTTCCTGAGCACACTGATGTGCTGTCATGAGTCTCCTAAAGGGTTAACCTAGAGCAGACTAATTGCTGTAATTGGCAAACAGGCTGCCTTATTTAAACAGCCCAGCAGCACTGCACTTTGCTGTGTTGTCTTCAGCTCTCCTGTATCCTGTGCC
The DNA here is from genome assembly GCF_965119305.1 of Pelophylax lessonae. NCBI lineage: Eukaryota > Metazoa > Chordata > Amphibia > Anura > Ranidae > Pelophylax > Pelophylax lessonae. The sequence continues at coordinate 451,957,019 of NC_138772.1, forward strand.
TGTTATATCTGCTGTTCCTGTTTACCTGACCCGGCTTGTCTTTGGATTCTGATTACCTGCTGCCCGCCCTGATCTTGGCTTGTCCTGACTATCCTCCTGTCTCGTCCTGATCTGTTTACCTGCTACCGGCTATTGGTCCTGGATCTGTTCCTGGCTCTCCCAGGGAATCTGGGGGGCCGCGACCTGGTGTTAGCAAGCAGCCAAATCCATCCCCACCTTCTGGGGCCCTGGTGAAGACCGGCTTACACTTAGACTCCGCGCCTCTGGTGAACCTGTGCCACGCCAGTTACCCGGTAAGCCACTCCTCTTACGTCAGGCTCTGCCACGTTACCCCGTGACAGTACAACACAGCCAAGACTGAGCCTGCTAGAGGAGCCTCTCCTATGGATGACATCTGCCAGCACCTTGCGGCCCTTACCCAAGCCGTTAAGTCCCTGCAAGAGGGCTATACCCAGCTGGAGGGGCGTGTTCAGTCCCTGACCCCCTCCACGGACCCTACAGTTTCTGCTGCTTCCATGGCTCCCTCCGGTCTGACCGTGGTGATGCTGCCTCCTGAGCCAAGGGTCCCTACGCCGGAAAGGTTTTCTGGGGATCGGAGCAAGTTTAGAGCCTTCCGCAATCCCTGCGAGCTGTACTTCTCCCTGCAACCCCGAACCTTCTCCTTGGAAGCAACCAAAGTGGGGTTCATCATATCCCTGCTTCAAGGTGAACCTCAGTCCTGGGCTCACCGCCTGCTTGAAGAGCGCAATGACCAGCTGGACTCCATGACGACTTTCTTTAACGCAATGGCGCAGTTATACGAAGACCCGCAGCGCACTGCTACCGCAGAAACCGCGCTTACTTCACTTCAACAGGGCCGTAGAGCCGTAGAGGATTACGTCACTGACTTCAGGCATTGGAGTACGGACACTCACTGGAACGACGCAGCCTTGCGACATCAGTTCCGCCTGGGTCTTTCAGAAAACTTGAAAGATGAACTGGCCCGAGTGGGTATACCCGAGACCTTGGAGGCATTAATCACCCTGGCCATACAGATAGACCGCCGGCTCCGTGAACGTAGAGCAGAGAGGTCCACGCAGCAGACCCGCCCAGTCTGGATGTTGCCACAGGTTCCTAATCCCATCCACACTTTCTCCTCTGGTGCCCGTTCCAGCAACACTGCTCCGCTTATTTCTGAATCGGATACGTCGGAGCCGATGCAACTTGGGCTTATGCGTCCTTCCTTATCAACAGAAGAACGCTCACGACGATGTCAGAACAACCTGTGCCTGTACTGCGGAGAGGCCGGACACTTTGTACGCTCATGCCCAGCAAAGATGCGTAAGCGTCTTTCTATATCCCCCTCAAGTTATCCAGTCTCTGTCAACAATACCACTCACCTGGCTCTCTCTATCTCATTTCAGCTCCCAGAAGGCCCGATCCCGGTCACCGCTATTATTGATTCCGGGGCATGCAGCTGCTTCATTGATCTTACCTTTGCTGCCCATCAACGCATCCCACTTCGACCCAAGTCGCAGGGACTCTCCATCTTCCTAGCAGATGGGTCCCACATCAAGTCTGGGCCAGTTACCCAAGAAACCCCTCCATTGCCTGTGGCCACTCTCGAAGGGCACAAGGAGTTGTTATGCCTGGATGCCATCTCTTCTCCCTTGTTTCCCGTTATTCTGGGGTTACCCTGGTTGCAGGCGCACAACCCGCAGATTAATTGGACTTCTGGAGACGTCAAGTTCCAGTCCCCTTACTGCCAGAATCATTGCCTGCCAGTACGCCATAGTGCTCCTAGCACCCTACTCTGTATGGACGCTGATAAGGAGATACGTTCCTCTGTCCCAGTATCTTATCACGAATACTTGGATGTCTTCAGTAAACAGGGGGCTGAGACCTTACCCCCCCACCGCCCCTATGATTGTCCAATTGAATTGCTTCCGGGGGCCGAGATCCCTTTCGGACGTATCTTTCCTTTATCGGAACGAGAATTGGGTACCCTTAAAGACTATGTGACGGAGAATCTAGAGAAGGGATTCATCCGACCCTCTACTTCTCCGGCAGGAGCTGGGATCTTTTTTGTGGAGAAAAAAGACCATTCACTTCGGCCATGTGTGGACTACCGTGAGTTAAATAAAATTACGGTCAAAAACCGGTACCCTCTACCCTTGATTCCTGAACTTTTCCAGAGACTAAGAACCGCCTCTGTATTCACCAACTGGACCTATGGGGAGCCTACAATTTGGTCCGTATTAGGGAGGGGGATGAATGGAAGACAGCATTCCGCACCTGATTCGGGCATTATGAATATTTGGTGATGCCTTTCGGGCTCTGCAATGCCCCGGCCACCTTCCAGCACTTCGTCAACGACATCTTCAGAGACTATCTGGACATCTTTGTTATTGTCTACCTGGACGATATCTTGGTCTTCTCTTCCTCCCTGGCCCAGCACCGAGAACACGTTAAAAAGGTACTCCACCGACTCCGGCTACACAGGCTCTACGCAAAACCCGAGAAATGCGAATTTGAACAGCAGAGTATCCAATTCCTCGGGTTAATAATCTCCTCTGAAGGGGTCAAAATGGACCCTCAGAAGGTCTCCGCCATCCTGGATTGGCCCGCACCGGTGGATAAAAAGGGGATTCAGCGTTTCATAGGATTCGCAAATTTCTACAGGAAATTTATCAAGGGGTTCTCTTCCATCATCGCCCCTATTACCCTGCTCACCAAACAAGGTACCCGCTTCCACTGGTCTCCCGAGGCGCAAGTCGCATTTACAGCCCTGAAGGAGCTGTTTACTTCTGCTCCTATCCTCAGCCACCCGGATCCCGCCCTGCCTTACATCCTTGAAGTTGACGCCTCGGAAATCACAGTAGGAGCAGTCATCTCCCAGCGTCAAGGTCTCAAGGACCTGATTCATCCAGTAGCTTTCTTCTCCCGTAAGCTTTCTCCTGCGGAGAGGAACTATGATGTAGGGGATCGGGAGCTCCTTGCCATCAAGACCGCCCTGGAGGAGTGGAGGTATCTATTGGAAGGGGCGGCACATCCCATACTCATCTACACGGATCATAAGAACCTGGAGTATTTGAGGACGGCCAAACGCCTGAGACCTCGCCAAGCAAGGTGGGCACTTTTTTTTTCCAGATTTACGTTCCATATAACGTACCGACCGGGTTCCAAGAATACGAAACCCGATGCTCTCTCTCGAATGTACGACAGTTCTAAAGAAACCATTGTACCTGACACCATCTTAACCCAAGGTAACTTTCTGCTATTACAGTCTGACCTTCTTACCGCTCTGAGACAAGCCACAGTAAATGCTCCCCATCCTGCTGGAACTATACTGGTACCCAGAAATGGACTGCTATGGAGAGGGGATCAAATTTTCGTTCCAGAAAGTGCTTGTGTGTCCATCCTAGGACTGTGTCATGACCACCCGATGGCTGGTCACTTCGGGATCCATAAGACCCTGGATCTTGTGCAGCGCACGTTCTGGTGGCCCGACTTGGAGAAGTGTTGTAAACAATATGTTTCCTCCTGTACTGTTTGCACACGAAGCAAGGCAACCCGAAATAAGGCATGGGGCCTGCTCAGACCACTACCAGTCCCTGACAGACCATGGAAGATGATTGCCATGGATTTCATTGTGGAACTTCCTCCATCAGACGGTTATTCTGCAATCTTCGTGGTAGTAGACCGTCTGTCGAAAATGGCTCACTTCATACCACTAAGAGGTACACCCTCCGCGCTTGAGACGGCACAGGTCTTCATCAGAGAAATTGTAAGACTTCACGGGGTCCCAATGAACATTGTGTCGGATAGAGGTGTCCAATTTACTTCTCGCTTCTGGAGAGCGTTATGTGATTCACTGAAAATCAAGCTGTCAATGTCCTCCGCATACCATCCCCAGACTAACGGGCAGACTGAGAGGACCAACCAGACCCTCGAGCAATATATCCGATGCTTCACCACCTTTGTTCAAGATAACTGGGTCTCGCTACTTCCATCAGCAGAGTTCGCATACAATAACGCCAAACACTCGGCTACAGGTCAGTCCCCATTCTATGCCAACTACGGGTTTCACCCATCTTTCTTGCCCTGCTTTATTCCTGAATCTACAGTGCCAGCAGTCCGGGATATCTTGGGGTCCCTTAAGGAGAACAACAAAATCTTACAGGATGCCATGACCAAGGCTCAGACCTCCAATAAAGAGTTCTTTGACAAAAGAAGGAGAGGTGAGTTGGTTCTCCAGCCCGGCAACCTGGTATGGTTAGCCACCACCAATCTCCGATTGGCATGCCCTTCCAAAAAACTGGCACCCAAGTTTATTGGCCCATTCCCTGTGAGGAGAAAATTAAATGAGGTATCTTACGAATTGACGCTTCCCGATTCCCTCAAGATCCATCCAGTCTTCCATGTTTCACTCTTGAAACCTGCAGTACCTGACTCCTTTCCTGGTAGAAGTTCAGAACCACCTGCTCCTGTCACCATCAACGGGGACGAAGAATTTGAGGTGGAGGCCATCCTAGACTGCAGAAGGCAGAGGAACCAGCTACAATACCTGGTTAAGTGGAGGGGCTACGGCCCCGAAGAAAATTCCTGGGAACCGGTACAGAATTTCCATGCCCAGGACTTAATCCGGAATTTCTTCCGCAACCATCCCCACAAAAGGAACCTTTTGGGCACCCGGAGGTTGCCCTTAAGGGGGGGGCAATGTCAGAGACTCAATACCCTGCGCAGGCGCTGTTAGGAATGCTTCCTGAGCACACTGATGTGCTGTCATGAGTCTCCTAAAGGGTTAACCTAGAGCAGACTAATTGCTGTAATTGGCAAACAGGCTGCCTTATTTAAACAGCCCAGCAGCACTGCACTTTGCTGTGTTGTCTTCAGCTCTCCTGTATCCTGTGCCTGTTATATCTGCTGTTCCTGTTTACCTGACCCGGCTTGTCTTTGGATTCTGATTACCTGCTGCCCGCCCTGATCTTGGCTTGTCCTGACTATCCTCCTGTCTCGTCCTGATCTGTTTACCTGCTACCGGCTATTGGTCCTGGATCTGTTCCTGGCTCTCCCAGGGAATCCGGGGGGCCGCGACCTGGTGTTAGCAAGCAGCCAAATCCATCCCCACCTTCTGGGGCCCTGGTGAAGACCGGCTTACACTTAGACTCCGCGCCTCTGGTGAACCTGTGCCACGCCAGTTACCCGGTAAGCCACTCCTCTTACGTCAGGCTCTGCCACGTTACCCCGTGACACTTCTGCCCTGACCAGCCGCAACCAAGCTGTCCCAGCTTCCCCCAATCACCCCCTGCTGGCCAGGTCTTGAACTCGGATTCAGTTAGTAAGTAGAGAGTATCTGGAGCTGGGCTTCAGCTTGAAATAGGGGTCAGGAGGAGGAATGGGAAAGTGGGAGGGGCGGAGAGGGAAAGTGGGAGGGGGGCCGAGCCGCTGCACCATGGGCTTCTGGTTTGTACTTGCCCCCTGGGCTGAAAGTTGCCAGTCTGCCCCTGCAAGAGGCCCATGGTAACTCTGGAGGAGCTGCAGAGATCCACAGCTCACTTGCAGCTGTAATTGCAGCGAAAGGTGGTTCTACAAAGTATTGACCCAGGAGGGCTAAATAAAAATACACGCCACACTTTTCAGATATTGATTTGTAAAAAATTTTGAAAACCATATTTTCCTTCCCCTTTACAATCATGTGCCACTTTGTGTTGGTCTATCATATTAAATTCCAGTAAAATACATTTGTGTTTTTGGTTGTAACATGTCAAAATATGGAAAGTTTCAAGGCACTGTATACTGTATATACCATAGCTTGTGAACTCTATAAAGTTCCTACAGACCAAATAATAAACACTGTTTGGTATTTTCATCAAAGAAATGGAGCAGAATACATTTTGGTCTAAATTTATAAAGAAAGATGATTTCTTTGTAAAATGTTATAACAGAAGCAAAAAAAAAAACGCCTTTTCTTTTTTTCGTTTTTTTTTCTTCTTTTTATGTTTATTTAGCAAAATAAAATGTAAAAACCCAGTGGTGATTAAATACCACCAAAAGAAAGCTCAATTTGTGTAAAGAAAATGATAAAGATATAATTTAGGTACAGTGTTGCATAATCCCTCAATTGTATTCAAAGTGGGACAGCCTTAAAAGCTAAAAATTGGTCTGGGCAGGAAGTGGTTAACCTACTATTGCTCTAGCAAACAAGTCATCAAAATGTATAAACTAATTTATTAGTATTTAATGGTATTACATTATGTTAATATTTGAAAGTAGTAACATTTTCCCAAAGAGCCCTTTGAAAAACTAGATATTTGACACATACTACATTTGATCGTTTTGGCCTCATGCACACTGAGCATTAAAAATGTTGCTTTTAGGAGTGTCCGTGTTTTTTTTTTTTCAGCTTTTAAATGCCCCTCCATGTTAGACTATGGGTCTGTGCACGAATAGGTGTTTAGAGGCAGAAAAACAAACCCACTGCAAGCGTGTCCAGAAACATGGGAGTCTTGGGGAAAAAAAACACTGTACACATGTAAATGTGTGTAAGCACACATTACCACTCGGCGTATCAAGCACTTGCGCATTATTAAATTTCAATGGCCAGAATAAATTACTATAAGAGTTGTGCACAATGAAAATATTTGTTTCCTGACAGACTCCATGGCAGCCTATGTGTGGGTTACCCCCGCCTCCTCCTACCTCATAGGACCCCACTCCCATAAATTTCACTCTGCCCCAGAGACCATGTTCCTTTTTTGTCCTCCTCCTGTTGGATGGATATCAAGTCTTACCTCATGAAGATTTTTGGTCTATTTCCTGGTGATTTACACGATTGATTCCAGGCTGAATTCCTGAAGAGTCCAGTACGCCCTAGCTACTAGCGGGGTAGGACACGGGTGTGCAATCCCATGCATTGGAGAAGCATAAAGCCTGGCCACTGGCGGGCAAGCTGAATACGGCCAATCGTCCTAGCTACTAGTGGGAGGCCCATTAATACACCCCGAATCGATGCACTGGAGGTTTTCGTGTCCCAGGTCAGACCGTGGTTCGGAGCGTGCTTGGTAACGTATGGCAGCCATTTTTTGTATATGTATTTTGTCTTGCGGTGTTTTGAAACGCAGGTGCGTTTCATCTTGCGGCCCCTGGCTCTTCCTGTATCCCAGCGCAGCTTCCGGGTCACCGCTGGGTGTCTGGGGGCGGTGCTGGCGCAGTGGAGTGGCTGTTCGTGCTCACACAAATGCGCACGGATGCTGTCTGTCACGGGGGGGCGGTGACGTCATCATCTGGCGGCAGATTTAAAACTGCTGTCACAGTGGATCACATTGGGATTGTACTGCGGGCATATGCGGCGGCTTCCCTGTGTTTGATCGTTCTCTGCTAGTGGTAAGCTTAATCCTGCTGGATGTCTGTGTGCAGTCTGTGTATGCAGCACTTCCTTATTCCTGTGTTTGTTGCAGTCTTCCTGTTAAAAGCAGTATGGATACTTCCTCGCCCCCCAGTGGCCAACCCTTACTCTACAGGTAAGAGTGGTATTATTTTTACCTATCCCTGTACGGTTCGGATTTAGGGCAGTAGGGGTAATTTTTCCCTTTTCTCTTAGCCCTTCTAGGTCTGATAAACAAACTAAAGCACGTGAAGATAAGGACCTTACTAGGTCACAACGTCATCACACATCTCCTGGCACTAGTCGCCACAAGTCTTCTACCAAACATCACAGGGAAGGCTCCACGCTTGCATCAGCACAAAGACACCCTGATAGAAGATCTTGCTGGGGTTGTGCAGTACGTGTTTCTAATGGCAAATCACTATGTGATGCATGTTTTGCCCATGCCTCTAGAGAAAGGCGGAATGATAGCCAGCAGGTGGAATCCCTGGTTAGACGGGTGGTCCAAGAATCCCTACAAAACCTGGGGGTTGACCGCACTTGTAGCCCCTCGGCTGGTATGGCAGTCATCCCTGTTAGGGATAGCCTCAGCACTCCCGGCCCTTCTCAGCAGAGCATTTCCGGCTTCAACTCCTCGGATAGTGAGGACGAATCGGATACTCCTGGCACAGGCTTTGATTTTGCCTTGGTCCCTACCCTGGTTAAGGCAGTAAAGGGTGCCCTAAAGTGGGAGGAGCCAGTAGAGTCTCCATCTAAACAAAGAAGGTACTTCAAGCACCTAAAGAAAGAGCGCCATAACTTTCCCTTTTTAGGTGAACTTGGTGAAATTATCTCGGATGAGTGGGGATGTGCAGAGAGGAAAAATTCTCTGGTATCCAAAGTTTCCAGAATGTACCCATTCAAGAGTGAGGATGTGAAGCACCTGGAGTCAGCGCCCCTAGTGGACGCCGCCCTCATGAGATTAGCGAGGCACGTCACTCTTCCACTCAAAGACACAGTGTCTTTTAAAGATTGGCTGGAAAGAAGAATCGACACTGACCTTAAGAAGATTTATGTGTCTGCTGGAATGGCTTGTAAGCCAGCCCTAGCCATTGCGGCTTTATCCAAGGCCATGGAGGTCTGGACAATAGAGGTGGATTCGGATCTAAGGCCTGTATCAGAAGAAGTAGCCAGAGCTTCAGCAGTGAATGAGCTCAGACTGGCGGCTTCTTTTCTGGGGGAGGCTTCCCTAGATATTATTAGTCTGGTGGCCCGAGGCAATGCTCTCTTCAGTGACAGCTAAACGGGCTCTATGGCTGCGCCCCTGGCTGGCTGATCCTTCCTCCAAACAGGCTTGGTGCCGTATTCTATTCAAAGGGTCTTCCTTGTTCGGAAACAAACTGGAGAGTGCTATTTCACGGGCCACGGGCGGTAAGTCTGGGTTCCTCCCGCAGGATCGTCGTCTGCTGGGTCAGAGAAGGACACAGTCCAGACAATCTTCGGATAGAGCGAAGGATGCTCGAAGTTACAGACCTGGTCTTGAATTCCGGAAAACATGGAGGAAAAATCCATCTTCAAACCAAAAGACTTCCAAAGGAGCCTCTTCTAGTAGCCGGGAAGCGGCTAAGTCCTTTTGATGTTGGGCCTGTCCAGACGGTTCAGGTCGGTGCTCGCCTTCTCCGGTTTCGACACATCTGGGCAGCCTCGATAAAAGATTTTTGGGTCATCAGGACAATCTCTACAGGACACACTTGATCGTTCTGCAGTCCACCTATCCTCAAGTTCGTTCCCACAGCTCTTCCACGGTCGGAAGAAGAAAGGCAAATCCTTTCTGCATACGTAGATGCGCTGCTGCTTCAAGGCGCAGTAGTTCCAGTACCAGCCAAAGAGAGGTTTCAAGGCCTCTATTCTCCACTCTTCTTAGTAATGAAGAAGAACAGCTCCTGGGGACCGGTCATAGACCTCACACATCTAAACTCCTTTATAAAAAAGGGAAAATTCAAAATGGAGACACTATTGACAATCCGCCAGGCGGTTCAGCCAGGAGATTGGCTTGTGTCAATAGACGGAAGGATGCATATTTCCATGTGCCTATAGCAATAGAGTTACAGAAATACCTGCGGTTTGCTGTGGATCAACACCATCTTCAGTTTACATGTCTCCCATTTGGGCTCATAACATCTACTCAAGTATTTTCAAAACTCTTATTGGCTGTGGTAGCCCTGATCAGAATCAAGGGAGTGCGTCTTCACCATTATTTAGACAACTTACTACTTCTGTCGCAAGATCGAGAGCAACTCCTGGTTCACAGAGATCTAGTCACGGCGACTCTTCTCGAGTTCGGCTGGTTGCTAAACCTGGAAAAGAGCCATCTGGAGCCCACACAGGCACTTATCTTTCTTGGGGCTCAATTCAATACAGTCAAGGGCATCATCTCCTTGTCTCTAGAGAAAATCCTGATTATCAGAGACAGAGTACAGCTGGCCATGTCATCATCTCATCTCCGGGTCTCACAGTGCCTCAAAATAATAGGTACTATGGTGGCCACGACACCTATGGTGAAATGGGCTCAATGGAGGATGCGTCCTTTTCAAACAGGATTTCTTCGCCAATGGTGCCCAGGCGACATGGATCATCTGATTTGGATTTCCCCAGTAATGCGGGACAGTCCCCTGTGGTGGTTGCAGAAGAGGAATCTACTCAATTGCCATTCTATCCTTCCCATCTCTTGGGTCATGATAACCACGAACGCAAGCAACACAGGTTGGGGCGCTCACTGCCTATCAGAGATAGCCCAGGGCAAATGGAATCCTCGGTTACACAGGGAAGTTTCTAACATCCTGGAGCTTCGAGCAGCGTTTCAAGCTCTCCAAGCATTTCATCACCTTACAGTAGGAACATCTGTCCTCCTGAGGCTGGACAATACGACGGCAGTGTCGTATATAAAGCGTCAAGGGGGAACTTGCAGTCACTCTTTATTGAGAGAAGTCGAGCCAATAATGGTCTGGGCTCAGAAATACTTATCCAACCTCACTGCGGTTTTTCTTCCAGGGACACAGAACATCCAGGCGGATTTTCTATCACGAGTCTCCATGGACAACGAGTGGAGTCTTCATGCAGATGTGTTTCAGTGGCTAAAATCCCTAGGGTTCCTTCCGGAAGTGGATCTGTTCACTTCCCCGTGCAACTTCAAGTTGGAGAAGTACTACACAAGATTCAAATGCCCACAAGCTTTCGGGGTGGATGCCCTAACAGAGCAGTGGAGGTTTCACAAGGCTTACGCCTTCCCACCAGTTCCAGTCCTCCTTCGATTCCTGACGAGACTCAGGTCGGAAGAAGTGGAGGCTCTTGTGATAGCCCCATATTGGCCGAACAGGCCCTGGTTTCCGATGCTGCTACAGCTGAGCTTTCGCGAGCCAGTTCCACTACCTTCCAGGCAGGATCTCCTGTCTTAGGGAACGGTGCTACACCCTTGCCCGGCCCATCTGCACCTGATGGCCTGGTTTTTGAAAGGGAAAGGCTGGAGGCATTAGGGTGTCCAAGTGGATCTATCTCCACACTGTTGAATGCGAGAAGAGCTGGAACAAATAGAGTCTATGAAAGGATATGGAAGAAGTTCATGTCTCATATCTCTGGAAATATGGATGTGCAAGGCACTCCAAAGGTTCAACACATTTTGAGTTTTCTACATTCTGGCCTGGATCTGCCTTTATCAGTCAGTTCTCTTCGAGTTCAAGTGTCAGCTATCTCGGCTTTCACAGGAACATCCTGGGCAAAGCATCCTCTAGTGAGGCAATTTTTCAGAGGAGCTTCAAGGCTCAGACCACAAAGGAAGCCCAGATTCCCTAAGTGGGATCTTCCACTTGTTCTGGATTTCTTTGCAGACCTCAGAAAAGACAACCTGGTTCAACTCTCCATCAAAGAATTGTCTCTTATAGTAGCGTTCCTGGTGGCAGTCGCCTCAGCAAAAAGGGTCTCTGAGCTGGGAGCTTTGGGATGCAAAGAACCCTTTTTGTCATTTTTCCCGGATTGGGTGGTTCTGATTCCCATGTTGGATTCGCATCCAAAAGTATCCTCTATTTTTCATGAAAATCAGGAAATTGTCTTGCCAACATTCAAATCCTCTGACTCTGCGACTCATCCACTGAATGTAGGGCAAATTCTGAAACTATATCTGGAAGCCACATCTCATTTCCGCCATTCGGATTATTTGTTTGTCCTGTTCTATGGGAAGAATAAAGGCTTGCGTGCTTTGTCTAGAATGATCGCATCTTGGATTGTCCAGTCCATTCAATGGGCCTATAGAGCTAAAGGTTGGCTCCCCCGGAGGCGGTGACAGCGCATTCTACAAGAGGAATGTCGACTCCTTGGGCAGCATTTCGTCATGTGGCTCCTGAAGTTGTATGCAAAGCGGTCCTCAATTCACAGTTTCATGGCTCATTATTGTGTCGAGCCAGCTTCTTTATCATCTGTTGATTTTGGTTTGCAGATACTATCAGTTGATGGTGCAAATTAAATTTCTTTTGAACAGCAGATTGCCCACCCTGGTGTGTTTGGCTAGTTATTTCCCACACGTAGGCTGCCATGGAGTCTGTCAGGAAAACTGAAAATTTATATCAAATACTTACCGTAATTTTCCTTTCCTGATGGACTCCATGGCAGCCGGAGTCCCCACCCATCTGCCGGAGGAGGCTATTTTATGGAACATGGTCTCTGGGGCAGAGTGAAATTTATGGGAGTGGGGTCCTATGAGGTAGGAGGAGGCGGGACTAACCCACACGTAGGCTGCCATGGAGTCCATCAGGAAAGGAAAATTGCGGTAAGTATTTGATATAAATTTTCCTTTTTCGTTTGGGATCCATTTGTTAACTAAATCATTTTGTTTTATCGTATTCCTTATGTTAGAACGGTTTATTTTCAGAATTAGTTTTGTATATTCGGATTTAATTAGTATATTCTTTGTTCCAAATTGATTTCTGTTTTCGGAAGTTACTTTGGGAGATTAGCTATATTAATTTTTTTTTTTTTTTAAAGTTGTTTTTATTCATTTTCAGAAATATCACAATACAAAATAGAAAGCTAGGACAGCAAAACCACAATTACAGTAAGCAGTCCTGAACAATAAAAACAATGGCTATATTCATTTTAAGGTGTTAACTTGTGTACTCTGCTAGTCCAACCCACAAAGAGAAATTAAATGAGCTGATTGGACTATGTCGACTGGAGTCACATGCATCTGAAAGTCATGAATAGAACAAAATCAATTTCAAATTAATTTGTTCTGTTATGATTCAGAGATTCTGATAAATCCACCGCCATCCAACCCAAATGCAATAAGTAGGATTTATCTTATTTCACCTTTATACCTTACTGTATTTATTGCAATATGATTCCATTTCATATGTAGTGCTTTTTTTATATATACAGTAATAATGAAAAATGTTAATGCAACATATAAATGAAATTAATCTGAATCAATTTAGATCATTCATTATGTTGTTATGTTTTTTGGATGCTTCAAACAGTAAAAAAATAACCCTAATTATCTCATCATGTCACCCAAATGAAAGCAATGAATACAAAACATTTGCTGTATTTGTTAAAATTTGTTAAAGTGTAGCACTACTCCCTTGGGAGCTGCTGATTACGGGTTCCCCTGGGTTACCATTAGCAACAACATGACAGTTTGACATTTTCCCAAGTGTTTTAGCTCAGTCAGGAAACAGTCCAGTAGCTTTGGTTTTTGTGTTTTTATTTGGAACTTGGATAGGAGAAGGGAATGAGTGGGATACTCCAACTTTATACAACTATGTACAATTGGCTGGGACGACTTGAAAATGCTGAGTAATGCTAGTCACAGGTAGGCCGCTGCTTCACTTTGCCCTTTGCTGTGAAGTATAAGTGAATAAGCTTTCTGAGGTAATCTGTACTGTACTGCTAAAAAACTTCAGGGCCCTTCCTGGCACCCCCTTTGTTCCTAATCTTCAGGGTCACTTACACGGCACCCCCTTTACTGATACACTTCATGTGTGAGCTAGCTCCTTGATCCCCTGACTTCTCTGGAGTGGTCCCCTCTCTCAGGCAGACCCTTAGGCAAATCCTCTGGTACTCACAATACTGTTTTTCCCACAAGACTCTGCCAGCAGCTCCATTTGTCAGCACAGCTCCACACCTGGTTCACTAGGCCGACTGCCTGAACCACCATTCTCACAACTGCAGGAGGAGAGACAGCTATCCACCTTCTCCTGGGACTTTGCTTCCCCCAAAAGACACCCTGTCACATGCTACCTCTGGATTTATTGCCAATTCCAGGATGCATTGCAGCAATGCCCACCCACTGAGACAGCCATAAACCCTGATGTGCTACTGGTTAAGTTTCCTCCACTGTCCAACAAGCTCCCTCATTGGACACAGTGGGGACACTCCCCCAGACTCAGTAAATCACACCTGGAAACATGTGAAAGGCAAAACTAACAGGTCTGACTCTCCTGATAAGTAGAAGGAACCACTTGATGCTTTTTCCTAGCACCTACCTAGGAGGGTGCTACATAAGGTTTATTGATATTTGTTACAATTGTGATTCAGAGATTTGGATGTACTGAAATAACTAAAATTTTGTCTGAATTTTGATTCATAACAAAATGAATTGCACATGTATAATTCTTGTTCTGGCTAATTAAATTAATTAACACTCAAGCACTTGGTGCACCTTGATGTGTTTACAGGCATCAAGCATTTTTTCTGCCAAAACATTGCTGCCAGAAGGTAAGGCTTTTATGAGAGCTGGGCAAATTCCCTGTGTGCATGAGGCCTTGTTGTTTTACCCCCTTCCTGACCAGGGCCTATTTTGCGATTCGGCACTGCGTGACTTTAACGGACAATTGCGTGGTTGTGCGACGCTGTACTTAAACGAATTTGACGTCATATTTTTCCCACAAACAGAGCTTTCTTTTGGTGGTATTTGATCACCTGTGCGATTTTTTGATCATGCGCTATAAACAAAAAAAGAGCGTCAATTTTGCAAAAATAACAATATTTTTCACACTTTTTTTATATGAAATTCCCCAAAAAAAATGTAAAAATCAAAAATTTTTAACATTTTAGGCCAATTTGTTTTATGCTACCTATGTTTGGTAAAAAAAAAACACAAAAAGCGTATTTTGATTGGTTTGCGCAAAAGTTATTGCGTTTACTAACTAAGGGAAAGCTTTTTGTCATTTTTGTTGTTTTTTTTTTTTAACGAGTAATGGCGGTGATCTGCGATTTTTTTTGCGGGACTGCGACATTGCGGCGGACAGGTCGGACCCTTGACTGACATTTTTGACACTTTTGGGGTTACCAGTGACATTACTGCAGTAATCAGTGCTATACATATGCACTGTTACTGTAGAAATGACACTGGCAGTGAAGGAGTTAACTCGATTGGAGAGGGGGGGGGGGGTTAAATGTGTCCCTAGGGGCATGTTTCTAACTGTGATTGGCTGTGGCTACTAGTGTAAGAACAGAGATCAACGGTCCCACATAGTAGAACCGTGTGATCTCCATTCTTACACAGGGAAGAATGACAGGAGGCTTTGTTTACATTAGCTGCCTGCCTTTCTCCCGCTCTAATGGACGATCGCGAGTGCCCGGCGGACATCGGGTCTGCCGGGCACACGCGCCGGGGGGGTCTGTGACCGCGCAGGAGCGCGCCTCTGGCGGCGCGCGCTCGCTCCCTAGAGCCTCACAGGCTAGCGACGTAGTACTACGTTGCTTTGCCTGTGAGGGGCTGACCGCCGCAGTAAATAGTCGTGCGGCGGTCGTCAAGCGGTTAAAGCAACTGTAGTACAAAGCTGCATTGGTGTACCATGCTGCAAATGACTGCACAGTATAGATATGGATGGGCTCTGGATGTAATGTTCCTTTTCAAAGCAAAATTATCGATAACGTTCATCATACAGGCTCACCAATGTACATCTGTTTTCTTACTCTCTCAGGATTGGAGATAAGCAAATAAAGTAAAATTTACTCTACTGGCAATTCACAAGTTTCACGACCAAACTGGTTCTGCCAAGCCAAATGTTTACCAAGTGTTCATAGAAATAAAAAGATCTGCAAAATAAGTTACTGGACTTTATGTTTGAAAGTACCTTTTTTGTGAAATTTGAATTTATGCTGAAGGATTTCCCTACAGCCAGGTTTATCAACTCTGTTGCCCCAGTGAGGCAGTAAAAAACAAGAGCAGTGACAGAGATTATGAGACAGATATACAAAAAGGTTACAGCTTGAATAAAAGTAAAATCTCCTATTTTTCTGCAAGCACTGCAACAATACATAACCTTTCCTCAACCATTTCTGAGAATGCTTAGTAAAAATGTGTCTAATTTTAATAATAATCTGTCCCAAGCCTTCGTAAAACTGTCTCAGTGCATACACAGGGGTAAGAAAGGTATGTTACTAAAGCCTCGTACACACGCAACGATTATCGGCTGACCGATCGTCCGTCTTTTGTCCAGAGTGGTGTTTTGTTGGTTGGAATGTGCCTAGACTGCACACGAATTTTATCGCCCGACAAAATTCTACTTCAGAAGTGATGTCATGTGTTGGTTTGCTTTCTTTGTGTTCTTTCTTCTCTGAGCATGCCTAGTCTTGCTCATTAGATTTTTCCCTGTCGAAATCTGTACTGACTGCACGAAAATCGGCTTTGTTTTGACGGCGGACAAAAATTTTATAGCCTTTTAGGCCGAAAAGTCAGAGTCGGTTGTCGGAAGCATCATACTAACAAGCCGAAAATCGGCAGATCGGTCATCGGACGAAAATTCCCTGCCGATTTTCGACGCGTGTGTACGAGGCTTTAGTGTGCAACAGTCTGAATTGCAATAGATGTGTGCCTAATTACGGATTGATTTACCAAGGCTATACTCAAATGACTAAATACTGAATAAGTGGAGCCAGGTGAGTCCACTGGCAAGAATCAGATCACTTCATTCAGTGATGTAGATCTACGCCAATCACCATGCCTGAAGACCGGTGGATTCACTGAAAGAAAATAACCCACTGTTGCGTGCATGTGGCCTGGTGTGGCTCAGGAGAGGGAGCTGCACATTTGTCCCCTCCCTTTCCAGCATGTTCTGATAAGGGTCTGTATAGATTTTTTGGTGGGACCTCACATTTGTAGTCTTCATTTTTGCTTGGGTTCCCCCTTAAAACCAAGTTAATCTAATTTGGGTGGAACCTAATGCATTTTTAGTTTTTTGCATGGGGTCTCCCTCTAAAATTATACCAGACCTTAACACAGAGTTCTTCCTGTTTTATTTAACTTGGGATCAATCCAATGCCCATCCTCCTCTAAATTTAAAATGGCACTTTTTTTTTTTTAAATACTTTTTTTTTTTCCCTTGTAGTATTGGAGCACTTCTGGCTCCGGCCGCCTAGGCGATGAGATCACTAGGCAATTCCTATAGACCCCTGGGATATCAGTGTCATCCATCTCAGAAGTCCATGGAATTCACCTAATATTGATAGGTTGCTAAAGCAATGGGGTAGAAACTTTGTTGTGTCAGGACGAAAGAGCACCACACAGTGGCATTACTGCGCAGGCGCAAGATCAGGAGGTGCATGCTGGGTAGCAAACTGCACCGAAATCTGGACATAAATACAAGAGGGCTTCAGATGCCCACAGCAGATATGGACTCTGCCTGCTTCTGAGATTAGGTTAGTTTTTAACCATTCAAACATTAACTAAAAGGGCAGGATTAATATCTTTATCTAAATGTTGCATTTAAAGTAGACCCAATTGCAGCAGAGTATTTAAAAAGAAAAAAATAATTTGGGGACTAGAACTCCACTGTAAAAAAGTAATTTTAAAATGTAAAAACACATCTCATCCCATCTATACTTAGGCTCCAATCACACCTGAGCGTACTGTTTTCAGGCTTTTTTTTGGGTCTTTTTCAGGCGTTTTTTTGCAGGTGTTTGGAGGCCGGCATTGACATCTAACAAAAACGCTGGTAATCTGCCAAAAAGAAGCTCATGTTTTTTGAGCTTTAGCCATTTTGCTTCAGGCGACAAAACGCTCATATGTGAACAGGGGCCGTTGAAATGAATGGGATTTTGCTTGTTGGGTGTTTTGAGACTTCAGAGATGAGCATTTTACAAGCTAATAAAACGCTCAGGTGTGAACAGGGCCTTAAAAGGAATATTTAAAAGAACTTAAAAATACATATACTAGAGAGCCCATTCACACTAGCACGACTTGTGAGGCGACTTGTGTCACCCCAGGTAGCTTGACATAACAAAAGCAATGTTAATCAATCAGTGCCGTCTTAATTGGCACTACTGAAGTCGCTCTGACTTCAGAAAAGGGTCCTGTACTACTTTGAGGCGACTTGTGATCCGACTGTGCCATATACTTCAATGGGAGTCGCCTCCTTATCTTAATTGAAGAGACTTGTTATCAGACTTTCCAGGAAGAAGAAAGAGATTAGCCAGGCATTCCCCACAGACAGAGTCGCCTGTCTCTTCAAAGTAGTGCACAAGTCTCTTCCAAGTCTCTTCCAAGTCTCTTCCAAGTCTCTTCAAAGTCACGGGGCGACTTTCTGGTCACGGTAGTGTGAACCGGCTCTAAAAGAATTGTTTGTAAACAAATGTAGCACTGTCCCCTTAAGAGCTGCTGGTTTTTCACACTTTTGGATTCCCCTACGTTACCCATAGCAACTGCATGCAGAATATTAACACTTTACTTTCTTGGCTCAGTTAATGAACAGTCTAAGGGTTGTTGTTTTTGTGGTTTTATTTAATGTTGGGATGGCAGAAGGGATGAGTGGGATACCCCAACAATTGAACTATTCACAATACTGAGGACTTCTGACTGATAATGCGGCAAGGCCGCAGCTTCATCCTGCCGCTAGATGAATCTGAGGTAAATGTTCCTTTGGTAATTATCTTCAGGGCACACGCCTAGTACACCCTTTCTCTCTACCAGCTGACACCCGTCCACTGACTACACTATTCCGGAGTAGCCCCCTTCCTGGTCAGGCCCTTAGACAGGATCCTCTGTACTTATGATACTGCTTTCTAGGTTCTCCAGTGCCTCAACTCCTCTAGTCAGCTCTCCTGGACCTCTGAGTTCAGCTCCACACTTCTGGCTCACCAGGCCGACTGCCTGTGACCGTACACCAACTGCTGCAGAAGAGGAGGCAGCTGCCACCCTGCTTCTTGGAATCTGCTTCAAGCCAAAGACCTTGAGCACATGGGCCCCTGGCTTTATATACTACACCCCCCAATGCACCGAGACCACAGTCTGTGCCAATCCCTGGGGCTGTATCAAAGCCTGTTTCCTCATTGGCCAGGTTTCCGCTACTGTCCAATGTGCCTCCCCATTGGGCACAGTGGGGACACTCCCTCAGACCATATGAATCACACACTGGGCACATTGAGCAGACCTAACTAACAGATCCTGCTCCCTGTTAAGCAGAGAGAATATAGAATTTACCTGCTGCTCCTCTGATAGGCAGATAGAGCCAAAAACTATACATACTCTAGCACCTATCTAGGAGGGTGCTACACAAATATTTACTACAGGACATTTATATGTAATTATCTTTTACAAAATAAAAAATAAACAGATATAATTATATGCATTCAAATTTAATACAAGAACTATATACAAAAATTCCTGATACATATTGCACTAATGTAATGACCCAAAAAAAAAATATTTCTCCAACTATAAACCTGACACTAACATACCATGTCATCTATGACAAAGAAAGGATGATCCATGCTAGGATAAAGGAACTAACTTAGAATGATGGCTGCAGCCTACCTCCTATCTATAATCCAAAGGGATATAGGGGAGATGTAAGTGGTGCTGCCCAATGTAGATATTATATAGAAATAGTATGTAATGGAGAAGGTATAGCCCAAAGTAAATATGGTCACAGAGTTATAACTTAAACGTAATATAGTACACAATTGAAAGTGACTTAGTGGTGAATAATACAAGGCAAAAGGTATAATCTATATCAGAAAAATTATACAATGTTATATTGCAAATTCCAAATGGGATCTATATAAAGTGACTGAGTGCTAATAAATCAAACTGATACATGTCACCATATATAATTATTAAAGTGCAAGTTCCCAATAAGGGTCAGATATAAAGTGCCTGAGTGACCGTGTGTTGGTAGTACCAACTGGTAAATAAGCCCACCGGGCGTGTGGGATAAACTGAATGAAGAAGTATCAAAGTTAGGTATAAACATAAAGTGCTGTGAGAAATATCAATTATACAACAGGTAGCTTAATGTTGCAACAAATTGGTGTGATTTTCCAATTTAAAGTCGCATGAGCATAAAAATAAAAAAAATAAAAAAAATCCAAATCGCACACAAAAGTGCTACAAATCAAGTGTCCAAATCGCACATAAGGTGAAATGTAACTCTCAAACATGAGTTACATACAAATACATTCTAAAATAGTCCAAATCACACGTGAAAGTGCTCCAGTGCAGGGATAAATCAGTGCAACTCCATATTGTATCGCATCTGAAAGTGACTCTAGTGCTGTTTAACAAATCTCTCCAAGTGTGGCCGATGTGATGGGTCAATGGTGCTCCCCTCACTCCCAGGACCGCACTTACCAGAAATAATAACCCCTGCAGGGGTAGCAGGCCTGTAATCTGGGCTGTGTGTGGTTCCTATGGCCCTCAAATCCCTATCTCTTGCTTCCCTTGGATGGTATGGCCAGTAAGGGTTCTATCTCCTTAGGTGGTCCTTAGATCTCCTTAGACACTCCTGATGATGTTAGAGTAGAGCGTCACTATGTCACTTCCGCCTCTGTGGAACGCACTTCCGGCTGCGTGGAACGCATCGCGTTTCGCGTTTTGGAAGAGCACCAGCGATTCAGCACCACTCGTTTTATTGCCTTTTACCCAGCGTGTATATGTGAGTGCTGTTCCAATAAAATTATACTTATTTATTACGGTACTACACTATACAAGCCCTACTTTGCTCATATGTATACCCGGAGCACCCCTGGAACCTGATTGGCCATGCTATTTAAGGAGATAGGACCCTTGCTGGCCATACCATCTACCTAAGGAGATAGGACCCTTACTGGCCATACCATCCAAGGGAGCCAAGAGATAGGGATTTGAGGGCCATAGGAACCACACACAGCCTGGTTTACAGGCCTGCTACCCCTGCAGGGGTTATTATTACTGGTAAGTGCGGTCCTGGGAGTGAGGGGAGCACCATTGACCCAACACACTGGCTACACTTGGAGAGATTTGTTAAACAGCACTAGAGTCACTTTCAGATGCGATACAATACGGAGTTGCACTGATTTATCCCTGCACTGGAACACTTTCACGTGTGATTTGGACTATTTTAGAATGTATTTGTATGTAACTCCTGTTTGAGAGTTACATTTCACCTTATGTGCGATTTGGACACTTGATTTTTAGCACTTTTGTGTGCGATTTGGATTTTTTTGATTTTTGATTTTTTATATTTATGCTCATGCGACTTTAAATTGGAAAATCACACCAATTTGTTGCAAAATTAAGCTACCTGTTGTATAATTGATATTTCTCACAGCACTTTATGTTAATACCTACCTTTGATACTTCTTCACTTATTTAGTTTACCCCACACGGCCGGTGGGCTTATTTACCAGTTGGTACTACCAACACACGGTCACTCACACACTTTATATCTGACCCTGGTTGGGAACTTGCACTTTAATAATTATATATGGTGACATGTATCACAGTTTGAATTATTAGCACTCAGTCACTTTATATAGATCCCATTTGGAATTTGCACTATAACATTGTATAATTTTTCTGATATAGATTATACTTTTTTGACTTTTATTATTCACCACTAAGTCACTTTCAATTGTGTACTATATTACGTTTAAGTTATAACTCTGTGACCATATTTAATTATTTCTTTGGGCTATACTCTCTCTCTTACATACTATTTCTATATAATATCTACATTGGGCAGCACCACTTACCTCTCCCCTATATGTCATCTATGACCTACGTAACGGGAAGGACTAGCTCATTCCCCCTACTTTAACTGTTACCAATTCCATTCCACGTGGAATGAATTAGTCCTTCCTGGTACGTAGGTAATTGATAACATAGTTGTTGTAGTTGGAGAAATATTTTTTTGGGTCAATTTATTAGTGCAATACCGTTAAGGAATTTATTCCCCTTATGCATATGACTATAACCTGTATTTTTATTTTTTATTCTTTAAAAGCTCATTACAAATACATGTCCTATAGTAAATATTGGTTCCCAACCAATTATTTTTAGGATTTGTGTTTTTGAAGAGTTCTTTTAAATCTTCCTCCTAAGTATAGATGGGATGAGATATGTTTTTTAAATTTTGAATTGTGCATATTATTACTACTTTTTTAATTAAATAGGGGTCAGATACATTTAATAGACATTGCTCTTTTTGGGTGGTTGTCAAAATTAGCAAGTTGATTTTCATCTTTTGAGTACCTAAATATCTTCTTGTGGTGACACGGTACAGAATATGTAGATGTATTTGACTTCCGGCACCGTTCGTGCCCGTTCTGAAAAATAGATTAAATAAGTGACGTCCCAGATGAGTCCCAGTTGGCCCGGGGAAAGACGCCGGCATGAACCACATCTGTGAGGTCATCCCGCATGAGATGGCTGGTGAGGACCTCGTCTGTGCTTGCGATTGTGTCTACTTGCTGTTATTTTATTTTCTAAGTGTAAGTCCAAATTTTACCTTTAATAAATGCCTAGTTTTAGCACATTACACTGTGAAGCGTCCTCCTTTTTCTACCTATGTATGATAGTGGCAGCGAGTCTGTAAATACGTGTCCTACGGTGTATTAACCGAAAATCTTGGATGACATCACTGTGGGAATTTGATCGGGATTACTCTTCCTCATCTGCTGGGTTTCGTGGAGATTTTACATAGCGAGATCTCTATAATTTGAGATTATATTCTTCTGGTAAGAGGCGTGCGTTTATGTGGGGATGTCAACCTTATGAACACATTTCTTGGTGAGTTTGTAGGATGTTTAACACTGTCAAGTCACTGGAATACTCACTTAATAATCGGGTTGGCTATTCAAGATTTATTCCTATGAACTGTCACCTGGGATCTGAACTGATCTATTTTTATTGTATACAGTAATACATGCATTTAAGATTGCTCTTTTGTGATCACTTAGAGAAGCGCACTGGTAATTTTACTTTTGTTTTTTTTTTGTAGTCTTATGTTTAGATTTACTGGGTTGCGCCTCTCTTTTAATAATCGATTATTTTGTTTGTTTTTGGATTTAAGCATACTGCATATTTTTTGCTTGGTGTGAGGGGAGACGCGTAGAAAATGTCTTTGATTTAAAAGTTGAATAACATAAACATTAATTCTTGACACCGTTGGGGGGCCATATTTATTGCTTTGCAGCGAGAGAGGGGGAGTGATAATACACTATTGCTGCTATTTAGTTACCCTTAGGGGACTGACTGAACGCTTTCTAATATCCATGATAAATTGTTACTTCGAGAATGGTAACCTGCAATATATTTAACTTTTGTTCTTGGGTTTAGATTAAATTTAATGTTATCAAAACAACCTTTTCTTTTATTTCATGTTGTAATCAACCACAACATTTTAAAACTGACGAAAAATTCAACTATTGCTACTTTGTAACTATTTCTGCTCTTTTGACTTGCTGCTTTTCTAAATTCAGAAAAGTTAGTACAAACTCAACACATTTCAGAGGCCAAACATCACCCCCTTCATTAGGGTTGTTAACATAACAGAAATGGGATATTATTAGTATTATTATTATAATATTAGTAAAATATACAGACAATTACCCTTATGGCAGTTCAATTTTTAGTTGTTTTTGTGTGTATATATATATATATATATATATATATATATACAGTATCTCACAAAAGGGAGTACAGCCCTCACATTTTTGTAAATTTTATTATATCTATTCATGTGACAACACTGAAGAAATGACATTTACATTTGCTACAATGTAAAGTAGTAGGTGTACAGCTTGTATAACAGTGTAAATTTGCTGTCCCCTCAAAATAATTCAACACACAGCCATTAATGTCTAAACCACTGGCAACAGTCCAAACAGTCCAAATTGGGCCCAATTAGCCATTTCCCCTCCCCGGTGTCATGTGACTTGTTAGTGTTACAGGGTCTCAGGTGTGAATGGGGAGAAGGTGTGTTAAATTTGCTGTTATCGCTCTCACGCTCTCATACTGGTCACCGGAAGATCAACATGGCATCTCATGGCAAAGAACTCTCTGAGGATGTGAAAAAAAAGAATTGCTGCTCTACAAAAAGAAGGCCTAGGCTAAAAGAAGATTGCCAAGACCCTAAAACTGAGCTGCAGCACAGTGGCCAAGACCATACAGTGGTTTAACAGGACAGGTTCCACTCAGAACAGGCCTCTCCATGGTCGACCAAAGAAGTTGAGTGCACATGCTCAGCGTCATATCCAGAGGTTGTCTTTGGGAAATAGACATATGAGTGCTGCCAGCATTGCTGCAGAGGTTGAAGGGGTGGGGGTCAGCTTGTCAGTTCTCAGACCATATGCCGCACACTGCATCAAATTTGTCTGCATGTCTGTTGTCCCAGAAGGAAGCCTCTTCTAAAGATGATGCACAAGAAAGCCCTAAAAATTTTGCTGAAGACAAGCAGACTAAGGACATAGATTAATGGAACTCTGTCCTGTGGCTTGATGGGACCAAGATAAACCTATTTGGTTCAGATGGTGTCAAGTGTGTGGAGCGGCAACCAGGTGAGGAGTACAAGGACAAGTGGGTCTTGTGCTGGGAATGTCATGGTCTGGGGCTGCATGAGTGCTGCCAGAACTGGGGAGCTACAATTTATTGAGGGAACCAAGAATGCTAACATGTACTGTGACATACTGAAGCAGAGCATGATCTCCTCCCCTCGGAGGCTGGGCCGCAGGGCAGCATTCCAACATAACGACCCCAAACACACCTCCAAGGTGACCATTGCCTTGCTAAAGAAGCTGGGGGTAAATGTGATGGACTGGCCCAGCATGTCTCCAGACCTAAACCCTATTAAGCATCTGTGGGGCATCCTCAAATGGAAGTGGAAGGTGGAGGAGCGCAAGGTCTCTAACATCCACCAGCTCTGTGATGTCGTCATGGAGGAGTGGAAGAGGACTTCAGCGGAAAACTGTGAAGCTCTGGTGAACTCCATGCCCAAGAGGGTTAAGGTAGTGCTGGAAAATAATGGTGGCCACACAAAATATTGACACTTTGGGCCCAATTTGGACATTTCCATTTAGGGGTGTACTCACTTTTGTTGTCAGCAGCTTAGACAATTAATGGCTGTGTGTTGAGTTATTTTGAGGGGACAGTAAATTTACACTGTTATACAAGCTGTACACTCACTACTTTACATTGTAGCAAAGTGTCATTTCTTCAGTATTGTCACATGAAAAGATATAATAAAATATTTACAAAAATGTGAGGGGTGTACTCACTTTTGTGAGATACTGTATATATATATATATATATATATATATTTATATATATATATATATATATATATATATATATATTTATATATATACACACACAGTATATACCTGTACATCCTTTTTTCTGAATAGTGTTTTAAGTCTGGTAGATAAATTGCATGGTCAATATTGCAAATCCAGCAAAGTTCAGTCATGGTCATTTGTTAAGTTAATGGAAGTAGGAGTAGGCCATAAACATTAAAATATCTTGGCAGTCATTACTAATCGCTCATCTGTTTCATTTTTTAAACAAGGCCAAATTTTCCAGTCATATTGGTGTACTTTTTCTTTTAAACTTAAAATTCCATTTACAGTACCAATGAAATTAATCAAGAAGTCACTGCAAGATGATTTTTCAATGCTAAAGTGGTTGTAAACCCTCACATATACCCAGTGAAGTGACTGGCCTCAGATGATACACAGAGATTAAACAAATCTTCCTACATCAATTCTACATGATCATCTGCAGCCATTTGTCCTGTACAGCATTCTATAACACAGAGATTAACACAGAATCTGTCAGCATCTCTCAGCAGCACAAATTAGGAGCGTGAATCTGAATTCATACAGCTAAGAGAGAAGAACTGATTGGAGGGAAAGGACACACCCCCTGCACAGTGAACAAGGGCAGCTGTGGCTGTCAACCACAGGCTGAGTGCTGGAACTCTTTTCACCGTCTCCTTTTTTCTCTTGGTGTCACAAAATGCTCTCCCTCTCAGAGCTATGGAGGGAGCCAAGTACACAGCATAGAAGGGTATGCTTTGTTCATATTTCATGTCTGATATTCAATTACAACCACTTTTAAATACATTTGAGTCATTAGACCTTAGATGTATCTTGCAATAAATAATATCTACTAAGCTTATATGTAAATAAGGATTAGTTGTACCGAGAAGGTTTCTCTGTCAGAATCCCTGCTACCTGAAGGTAATGTGACAGGAAGTCAGGTAAATCTGTGGGTGTTGTCACAGACGGGAGATACATTTCTGCCTTGTTTAGACAATTCACCAATTACTATCAGGTGTCGGCTGCAGAGGTAGCCAGAAAGGTTTAAGGACGTTGGAAAGCTTCAGCTATTCAGAATGAGGCAATTAAGGCCTCTATAAGTTATCCAGAGGATGACTACTGATTGCTGCATCCTGAGGCTTTGTGCGTTAAGGAGAGCAATGAGCTGAGAGACTTCTGAAGGTGAGGTGGTGTTGATTTTTTCTGTGTGTAAAGAAAACAAATAGACTATTGGTTTTCTGCTGTATGACCAGCAGTGTCTGCCCAGCCAGGGTTTATTTTATGTTTGTTTGAATTATGCTGTTTGGATGCTTGCACTTGTTTCCAGCAAATTGGAAGAATAAACCATAGACTGTTGTTTTCAACCACTCCTCGGCTGTCTCTCTGTGTAACGAACGCACCCACGGGGTCACCCACACCCACTACCGAGCCAACCCCTTACAGTAAGTTAAGACATGCTAGTACTTGCACACGGTAGCTTAAAAAGTTAGACTTCCTAACAAACTTTGTAAAGCAATAACAGCAGATAAACTTCTAAATATTCTTCTGCCAAGAGCAGCAGCACTGTACCAATAGAAGAGCAAAGTGATCTACATATAAAGATCTTATTGTATTTAAAGAGAAACTTTACTTTGGCCACCATTTTTAATCCCTGCTTATCTAATGCTATCTTGTCCTTAATCCATAATCTCACCCACACTGTGGATCCAGCTTCTTTGCTAAAACTGCTCGGGTCCCGCACTATTATTTTCTTCCATGACATCATCAGGAGGTAGCTGTGCCACCAAGCACATTCTTCTTGTTGGTTTGCTGAATAGAAGCCAATGCCTCATGAGATATGTCATATATCCCAGAAGACACAAGGACCAGGAGACATCATTCTTAACTAGAAGAAAATAAAGGTCAGGAGGTAGGCCAAAACAAACACACAAGCAAACAGACAAACATGGTATCATGTCATCAAAACCAACAGTGCTTGGAGTGGATATGTAAGGAACACCTCAGCTGTTCCTGTTACTCTTTAAATTTGTACTAGCACTTAT
Source organism: Pelophylax lessonae (assembly GCF_965119305.1). Lineage (NCBI taxonomy): Eukaryota > Metazoa > Chordata > Amphibia > Anura > Ranidae > Pelophylax > Pelophylax lessonae. Next base: position 451,983,974 of record NC_138772.1, read on the forward strand.
TGAAGGACTCATGACCTCACTGGACAGGTCCAAATAGTACAAGAACAAAGAAATAATGAATGATACAATAAAAAAAAAAAAAAAAAGGCAGGTGGGATTGGAGATGAGGGAATAGGGGTGGTTTGTAGAAAGGTTTTGTTTTTTTTTTTAGGGGGAGGGCGTGGCTTCCGGCGCTGAAGATGGCCGCTTAGTCCTTCAGCTCCGCTCGGCCACCCGGGACATCCTCCAACTACAGCCTCCACAGCGGGCACTGAACACCGCAAGCTCTCCCTATCGCCTCCGGGAACGATGAGGAACAAGAAGGGGTCCTCACAGTCTCGCAAGCTGGACGGATTTCTCATCTCCAGCTCGGCCGGACTCCGGCAAGGTGGCGCCGGCAGGCCCCCGCAGCACGCACCCATCTGAGGAGGGAACCAAGGTGGCGGAGTACAGCCATTCAGGCAAGTAGCCAACCCGGATAGTGGCAACTCCTCCGGTGCCTCCACTCCCCCTTCTCCCTCCTCAAGGAGCCCGGCTAAGCAGCGTCCCCACTGGGGCTCTCCCCCCCCCGATCCCGCTAAGCCATGCGGGATGGATCTGGCTGCACCCCCCTCTGGGGGGCCCAGGGGATCAAGCACATTGCCTGCGGATCCTTTTGCCGCTTTCCCGGTGGGTGACCATCCGATATCTGCCATTTTACTTAAAGGAATGCTCCATTCCCTCTGGTCATCGCTGCATACGGATGTGATGCAAAGCCTTAACCGGACAAGACAAGATGTGCAGCAGCTGGAGGTGAGAATGGATAATGCTGAGGCTTCCATGTCTAAATGCTCTTTATCTCTCAATACCCTCATCTCAGCTCATAATGATCACACGGATGACATTGATTGGATAAAGGACAAGCTTGCAGACCTGGAGGACAGGTCTCGGAGGAACAATTTAAAGTTAAGGGGAATCCCAGAAACTTTCCAGCCCCAACATCTACGTAAAATGGCTACTGATCTCTTCTCTGCACTGGTCCCTACTCTAACTGCAGCAGAATTGGAGATAGATAGAATCCACAGGATTCCTAAGCCTCACTTCATTGCACAAGACCTGCCCCGGGATGTTCTCCTCCGTGTGCATTTTTTCCAGACGAAGGACAGAATCCTCCTGGCCTCTAGACAGCTCCAGGCTCTCCCTGGGGACTTTCCCTAGGTCCAGATACTGCCAGACTTATCCAGACACACGCTCCAGAAGCGTAGGAACCTCGCCACCATAACAAAAGCCCTGAGGAACCACCAAATCGTGCATAAATGGAAGCACCCGGCTCAACTGTCTATTACCCATCAAGGCAATACTGTGACGATCACTTCTCTAGAAGAAGGTATGGCCCTTCTGCATCGCTGGGGCATCATTCCGGAGCCGCCAGCCGCTCAGTCGCGGTTTTCCAGATCTCCCTCGCCGCAGACCCTCCCGGATGATTGGCACGTTGTGTCCCGCAAACGGTCCAGTTCCAAACACTCCTCACCCGGAGGTGAACGCATCACAATGCCTGCTCAACGTTAGTCCCTGGCCTAGGTAATGTTGACCTACTGGCCCTCTCTTTTTGTTGCAGGTTTTACCTGCCCCTAGACTCTTTTTTATTGTTTGTCAGGCTCTCCCAGCCTGCCTGCCTTCCCTCCCCTTCTCCTTGTTTTGCTCCAGTCGGACTATAGGACTTGTAGTTATTGAACAATTTGCACTACCCATGGCCTTCGTCCTAATGATCCGTTCCGTTTCTCCGATGATACCATGACCATCAAGTTCTTATCGTTAAATGTGAATGGTCTGAACCATCTAGTCAAGTGGTTCTCCCTGTGGACCGAGTTATGCAACAGTGGTGCCGATGTGGTATGCATCCAAGAGACCCACTTCAAGCTTCACCACCAGCCCAAGTTCTCACACAGGAACTTTCCTACTTTATTCTTCGCCAACGCCACAGAGAAGAAACGAGGCGTGCTGATAGCTCTGAGAGACTCGATTGCCTTCTCGATGCGCAAGCTGACCCAGGATCCTGACGGCAGATACCTCATCCTGCAGGGTGACTTCAACGCAATGCCATTAACCCTGGTGGCAGTCTATGCTCCCAATACCCATCAAAAACGCTTCCTTTCTAGGTTGATGAAAAAGGTCTCCTGTGACATCTACGGTAATCTGGTGATTTGTGGCGATATGAACTCAGTGGTCGACCCAGGGCTTGACACCTCGGTGCCCGCCCGGGGCCGACAACTTTCCTTGGGCTCCCTTTTGGCCTCGGAACAACTGTTTGATGTATGGCGCTGCCAACATGGTTCAGAAAGGGACTATTCGTTTTATTCCTCAAGACATAATTCGTACTCACGTATTGATATGTTCTGGGCTGACCTCCCTTTACTGGGTAAAGTCTCCTCCTCGGCTATCAGAAACATCATGTGGTCCGACCACGCAGCTGTTGAGATGGTCCTGGAGGAGTCTGGGCCCAGGGAACGGACGTCGGTATGGCGTTGTGATGTCAAGGTGCTCCAGGATCCAACTGTTGGTAAGGTAGTCAGAGAGCAGCTTTCTGAATATTTTAACCTCAATGCCCCCTCCGTGTCTGACCCCTGGGTGCTCTGGGGAGCGCACAAGGCGGTCATTCGCGGTGTGTGCATTCAACCGTCTGCTAGGATGCGTAGGGCTTATAGTCGCAAACTCACGGCTCTCTTGACCGAGATACGTGCTCTTGAGACTACACACAAATCTACTCCCACACAAGCCATAGCCTCGCAGCTTTCCAGAGTGAGGGACTCTCTGAAGTCCCACTTCATGGAACGTTACGACCGACACTTGAGGGTGCTTAAGCTCAAATATTACGCGCATGCGAATAGGGCGGGCAAGTTTCTGGCAGCAAGGATTAAGCAACGCAGAGTCTCCACGCGAATCTCCCACCTTTCCCAACGCTCTACTGGTTCCAGACTTACCCATCCCCGGGATATAGCGAATGAATTCGCGGATTTCTACGGGTCCCTATACAACCTGGCCCAAGACCCAAACACTACCCAACCGACAACAGCTCTTATTCGTCAGTTCCTAGACAAACTACAATTGCCATCCCTGACTGAGGATCAGCTGCAATCCCTATCATCCCCATTTACCCTGACTGAAGTTTCTAAAGCCATAAGACTGCTCCCCACTGGGAAATCACCGGGTCCAGATGGTCTTTGTAATGAATATTACAAAATTCATGTTGACACCTTAGGCCCCCAACTGGTTGAGGTATTCAATCAAGCGATCCGCAAGGCGGCATTCCCTAGAGAGATGTTGAGCGCCTACATCACCACTATCCCCAAACCCGGCAAGGATGCCAGTCTCCCAGCAAGCTACCGTCCCATTTCTTTATTGAACAGCGACCTCAAGATTTACGCCAAAATCTTGGCGTCCAGACTTCAGCCCTTCCTCCCCCTGCTTGTGAGGAACGACCAGATGGGCTTTATGCCGGGCAGGCAAACGTCTGATGCCACCCGGCGAATCATATATCTAGTCCACCTGGCAGAGGTGTCTAAAACGCCTTCTCTGCTCCTCACCTTGGACACAGAGAAGATTTAAAATAACTAATGGCACCCATCAGGGCTGTCCCCTCTCACCTACGATCTTCAATTTGATGATCGAACCCCTGGCGGAGGCCATTAGATCAGATAACGCCGTGATGGGGTTTCGGATGGGTTCCGTCTCCCATACGGTTAATCTGTTTGCGGACGACGTCGTGCTCGCCCTCACCAATCCGAGCCAGTCCCTTCCGGCCGTCCATAGAATCCTTTCCGACTTCAGCTCGATCTCCTACCATAAGGTGAACACGTCCAAGTCTTTAGTACTGAACATGGGTGTTAGTAAGCGAGACGCTGACCATCTTCAGAGGGACTATCCCTACCCCTGGACCGAGGTCTCCATCCCTTATTTAGGACTACATATCACCCCCTCCACCAAACGCCTACTCCCTGTTAACATTGACGCCTTATTAAAAAAAACATCTAAAGAAATGTCGTCTATGTCCAAAACAGAACTCTCCTGGGGTGGCCGGATGGCCGCCTACAAAATGTCAATATTGCCTCAAATATTGTATCTCTTTAGAGCGCTCCCCCTCACCTTTCCTAAAAAACAACTGGATGCTCTCTCCAGGAATATGCGTGACTTCATATGGGGGGGGTGGGAGAGCCCGTGTGGCTACCTCTACCCTATCCCTTCCCAAATCCCTGGGCGGTGCTAAACTCCCTGACTTAGCCCTTTATCTATGGTCCACTAGATTGGTTCAGATCCAAACTTGGTTCTCTTCCTCCCACGCCCTTCTTTGGGTCCAACTTGAACGCCATCTCACTTCCACTAGGGATCTCCGCCTGTTTCTCCTCGGCGATTTATGGATCCCCTGGTCCTTAGCTCAGCTGCCACCCACGACGCAGTGCTCGCTTATGGCGTGGCGCAAACTTGCTCTCGCCGGTGGGAGGCAGGCGGATAGACATTCTCAAAATTCCTTGTCGCTCCCTGTTTCCATCCTGGCTGCCCACCTTCCCTCCCTGTAGTTGACCCAATTAGTTAATCTAGGACTGACTTCTCTCTCTCACTTTTATATCCACGGTACACTACGCTCTCCGGCCTCCTTGGCAAGGGAGTACAGTATCCCTCCTACGCTAAACTTCACGATCCATCGTATACACAGCTTCCTAGTTAAACACCCTCCAACGACGGCCCATGTCCCCGCTAAACCCTGGGCGTATTACCATGTGGACCCATGTCCGCCCAAAGGTATCTCCCTTTTTTATGATAACCTACTTCAATCTGCAGATAACCCTAAGTCTATGACAATGCTTAGGTGGGAGAAAGATTTAGCGAACACCTTTACTACAACCCAGTGGTCCAAAGCTTTGTTGTCCACATATCGGTACTCACATTGTACTTCCCACTGGGAACCTATGCTCAAGATCACGAACCGGTGGTATTATACACCATTTCGGCTCTCAAAGCTGTTCCCCTCCACCCCAGCCCACTGTTGGCGTGAGTGCGGAGGAACGGGTACACTGGTACATATTCTCTGGGAGTGTCCTTCACTCACGAGTTATTGGAAAAAAAATTTCTGTTGTATAGCGGATTGCACGGGAATCCTTAGTCCTCCTAGAAAGGAGCTTGCGCTGTTGAACTTAGGCATCGACGACTATCCAATGCTTTTCCGACAGATGGTTGTACATATCCTGTTAGCGGCAAGAACGCTCATCCTACGTAGGTGGAAATCGCTGGAGATTCCAGGCTTCTCTGACCTGGTCTCACTAGTGAACGAAAATTATCGCTTGGAAAAAGCCCTGGCAACCAACGATGTCTCTTTGCATAAATTTGCTGAGTCCTGGCGTTATTGGAAATATCACCAACAGTGACCTTGACGCTTGGCGGCGTGGTGGGGTTCAGCCTCTTCCCTGGCAAGTATGTTCCCACTGGGATGTCGGGGGGGGGGGGGCTGTCATATCCCTCCGGGCCTGCCCGGCCTCATGGTCCCTTTTCCCTTTGTCTCTATTTTAGGCCCCTTCACAATGTAGTTGGGTCTTGGAGTACATTTTGGTGTATTTTGGGTAATAATCTAGAGCTAAATGTTGAGCACTATCTTTTGTGCTTGTTCTTTCTCTTTTCCGGGTCATACAAGACTGTGCCTATTCTTGTTTAAAATTCCGCTGATCACCCGTTAGCCATTGACCGGTTATAGCATCTGATCTTCTTCTTCGACTATTTTTTTTTTTTTTTTACTATTATTGAACTTTTATTGAAATTTTGTTATGTCCTGTCTGGAGTAATGTCCCCCCCCCCTCTCCTTTCTCTCCCCCCCTTCATTCCTTCCTCCCCCCCCTCCCCCCCTCCCCCCCCCTTCCCCCCCCCCCCATATCGCTGCCTTATAGAGTTATGCTCTACATGACTTGTTACCATTGTTTATGCTCTTTGAATGTTTGTACTACCCTTTTTTCCTGTGAAAAAATCAATAAAAAATGATTGTTTAAAAAAAAAGAAAGGTTTTTTTAGGAAGCCTGATGACCAAGCAGAGCTTTCTTACCTGCAGTGACATTAAACTTTAATTATTTTGCTATGATCTACATCTAAAAAAATAAATTGGTCACCTGAAATGAGGAATATGACTTTTTCAGGGAAACTGAATTGATGCGTAATCGATCGTCTAAGCAATGTTAACTGTGTTTGCTGTGTTTACAATCGATGGACTGGGAATAGGGATGGGGTGGGACTGCAGACTAGGGATTGGACAGGTATTTCCAGGGACACCATGAATCTGAAAGCTCAAAGAGTTTTATTTACTAAAGGCAAATTACCTTTTCACATTGTAAGGGAAGCTTCCCTTAACTTAATGAATGTAGTGAAAATGCACTTTGCAAAGAATACCCAATCACATGCATTGAATATAATCATGGACATTTCCAACAGCATTTGTGGTACTGAAGGGCAAAATAAAGGAGAAAAAAGGCATTTAAAATAACACACACAAATGCAATATATGGAAATGGAATATCTGGTTTAATGTATTTCCTGTTTTGGAAAAAATAATAGCTCACAAATGGAAAGGATATCGGGGGTAAGTACTATCTCATTTATCCAATTTTAATATTATTTAGAGTATTTTGAAAAGGAGATATTAAAAATGCACTTCTGAGGGCCACAAAATCCACTCCTTGACAGGCCAGCAATGGTTCGACCTCGGGTGATCTCTGATCCTAAGATTGCTTTAGCAACTCAATCATTGATACTCTAAAAGGCTTTTTTTTTAACATAGCACTTGCAAAATATGCTTTATCAAATTAACCAGGAAAATATCTTAATACCTTAAAGTGAGACTGAATTATATCCTTATTCGCCAAAAATAATCCATACACATTTATTACCTAATGGCCCCAGGGCCAGGACAAGGGGTGGGCAGGAGGGCCGGCTTCCCTGGGCACTGTGGTATTGTTTGAGGTTCACAGGGAGATTGGGGAGGAGGGGATTTGTTTTGGTACAAGGAATTTAGGGAGGTGGGGCGGCAGGGGGTAAAAACTGATCTAGGAGGGGAAATTTGGGGAGGTGTGCTAGGAGTGGTGATTTGGGGGTATTTGTGTTGAGAGGGGTGATGGGGGAAGAGTATTTGTGCTAGGAGGGGGGGTTTGTGCTAGAAAAGGTAATATGGTGGGTGGGGATGGGGGGGGGAGTTGTGCTAGGTGGGGAACTTTTTTTTGGGAGGGGGATTTGTGCTAGTAGGGATGATTGGGGGGGGGGGGATGTGCGCTTGGAGGGGAAATGGGGGTGAGCTTTATGCTAGAATGGGGGAGGGGAATTTGTGTTGTAAAGGAGATTTGGAGTAGGGGGGAGGACTTAAGCTCAGAGGGGAAATCTGAGGGCTAGAGGATTAGTGCTAGGAAGGGGGGTAGATTGTGCTGAGGGTATATGTTTTATGAGGATTTGAGTAGGCAGATCAGTGCTCAATTTTTTTTTTTGGGGGGGGGGGGGGAATTGTTGCTGACAAATATGGCAACATCTTGGGGGGGGGGGGGGCGCAAATTGGTATGTTTGCCTTTAAACTTGTCCCGGCACTGAGTGGCTCTATAATATATTTTTCATTAAATCAATTCCTATTGTGTTTTTCTGCCTCCTTGTACTGTCCTCTTTGAGCCCCTGAAACCCCGTAGTCACCTTCTAACAGAAAGTCAGATTACACCAGCACAAAAAAAAAAAAGAGTTTGAAGTTTTGGAGGAGGCTGAAATTACTAAAAGGTTTTTCTTGAGTTAAAAAATATATATTTTTTAATAGATTTCTTTTTTCTTTTAAGCCAGAGTTTAGTGTCAATTTAACCTTCTCTAATACTACCATAATATGGTTTTTACTATAGAACATTAAAGATGTGCTTTAAAATACTTTGTACGCTGTTTGATACCGTGTGTGTGTGTTTTTGTGTTTCTGAAATGTATACATATTACTTTAATACATAAAAAGGGCGAGTGAGGTGAGACACTGAGAAGGTCAGGTTTGGTTTGCCCTTTAGAAAATTAAATGTTAAGTGAAAAGTTTATGCAAAGTCTTTTAATGTGTCATAAAGAGGCTCTCTTAAACCCAATGGATGCTTCCACAGAGTCTTCTTAATTTTCAATTTGGAAGAGAAGATATATAATTTAGGAAGGCTTCCAGAATCACGGAACATTCAGCATTAAAACATTCAACACTAGATGCATAGATGAAGGCTTCTGGTTTGTCAGCATGCCACTAACAGTACTAAAATCTGTATTTAATTTGAGTACACTAAGATAGTGGTCATTTTAGGTCAAAAACAGCAATATTTTTTTGTGAATTAGCCACAAATGAATGCTTCATTCTCAGTGAAGTAAAGGGAGTCCAGGACACCTAAAGGCTTTAGTGATGGAAATAGAGTATTCCTGATATAGCATCACACTTATTTTGCCTGTTTAGAGCAGTAAAATTTACCCTGACGACAAAAGTCACTTAAGTGCAACAAAGAAGACATAGATGGTTTCTGTTAGTTGTTAGTAGAAAATACAATAAACAAGATAGCGTAGAAAAAAAAAGCGGTTTAAAGTTAAAATGTTATAAAGCTAAACTTGTTAAAACAACATAAGTCACAAGCCTGAGTGTATTTTTTTTCCCCCCTAAGGCTAATGCTAACACGCGATTAAATCTCTGCTACTTAGAAATTTAACTGCTTATTGAGAGTCATCTCATTAGTAGCACACTGACTTCAGTGTGCTGCAGAGGTGACTGCCAATACTGTAAGTATCTCTAAATTACAAACCCATTTACACCTATTCATACTTTGTTTTGTAATTGATGTGTGCTGCATTATTACCTCCCCCTCTTCTCTTCTCCATAACATAGGAAGATGTGGTTTTAAGTTAACAGAGATGAACAGGGCACAAAAACGTTTATTTCGAGAGATATAACAAAATGCTTTCAGTGGTATGAGAGCTATCAAGAGCGTGTCATAATCCTATATTGCAAAAATTGGAATAACAGATGTATATAGACATCTGTGAAAAGATGGACTTTAGGGGCACATTCATGAGACAGATGATAAACACAAAAGTAAAAAGAACCACATTTTATTAATTACATAATAAAAACAATACAATTAAAATAGAAAATGACTGACCCAAACACATGGGATTCAGCCTAATCGTGAAAAAAGGGGCACACATGCAAAGTGTATAGTAAAAGTCACATATGTAATGACGGAATCAGATATATCCAAGTTACGTAGATGAAAAAGTACATCTGTATCAAGGGTCGACGCGTTTCGCAGTATGCTTCATCGAGACCTTGTAGATACACAGATACAAGTACTCTTAAAGTAAACAAAATCAATATTCGTAAATCATAATAACACCTAATAGGCCCCCTGGTTCTATAGTTCCCCTGTGTCTGCCCCAAGCTAGGCAACTGTTTGAGTGTTTTGTAAAAGGTCATCCACTAGAAGGCATATTCTATATGTATGATAATATAAGTAATAGTTTTAAATACACTTTGGTGTTATTATGATTTACTAATATTGATTTTGTTTACTTTAAGAGTGCTTGTATCTGTGTATCTACAAAGTCTTGATGAAGCATACTGCGAAACACGTTGACCCTTGATACGGACATACATTTTTATCTACGTAACTTGGATATGTATCTGATTCCGTCATTACATATGTGACTTGTACCATACACTTTTCACGATTAGGCTGAATCCCATGTGTTTGGGTCAGTTTTTTGTAATTAATAAAATGTGATTCTTTTTTTACATTTGTGTTTATTATCTCTCTCATGAATGTGCCCTTAAAGTCCATCTTTTCACAGATGTCTATATACATCTGTTATTCCAATTTTTGCTTTCAGTGGTATATTTAACAGATTAACCAGTTCTGGACCGGAAGGATTTGCCCCCTTAATGACCAGTCCATTTTTTGCAATTCGGCACTGCGTTACTTTGATGGAAAATTGCATGGTCGTGCGACACTGTACCAAAAGAAAATAGATGTCCTTTTTCTCCCACAAATAGAGCTTTATTTTGGTGGTATTTGATCACCTCTGCAATTTTTTTTTTTTGCGATATAAACAAAAAAAGAACGACAATTCTGAAAAAAAAACAAAAATTTTTAATTCATACTTACCTGTAAAATCCATGTCTTGAAGTACATCACAGGACACAGAGCCATAATCATAACATATGGGTTATATAGGCCACCTATAGGTGAAGGACATTGGCAACCAATCAGAATTGATGACGCCCTATATAACCCCTCCCACACAGGAAGTACCTTGAGTTTTGGGACCTCTGTGTCCCGTGATGTACTTCAAGAAATAGATTTTACAGGTAAGTATGAATTAAAAATCCATTTTTCTTTTCATACATCATGGGACACATAGCCATAATCATAACATATGGGGCGTCCCAAAGCAATGCATCTGAGGGGAGGGGGACACCAAAAATTACAGCCATCTGACCCTTAACAGAAGGATTACACCACCGCCTGCAGTACACTGCGGCCAAAAGCAGACTCCTCCTGAGTCCCAGCATCCACTCTATAGAAACGAGTGAATGTTTGCACCGACGACCAGGTCGCGGCCTTGCAAATCTGAGCCATAGAGGCTTGATGGCAATGTGCCCAAGAGGCACCTACTCCTTTGGTAGAATGTGCCTTTAAAGGAAAAGGTTGAACCTTTCCTACTAAACCGTACACCTGGGTAATAACCTGGCTAATCCAACAGGAAATCATAGATTTAGATGCTGCCAACCCCTTCCTGGGGCCTTCTAGCAGCACAAACAAGCTCTTGGTCTAACGAATATGAGCTGTTTCCTGTAAATAAAATTTAAGCGCACGCATTACATCAAGGGAATGCAATAACTTTTCCTCTGAGTGAGGACGTAAAAACAAGAATGGCTCTTTACAAGAAAGAGCTGCTAGTTCCGATACTCTTCTAGCCGAAGTTATCACAATAAAAAAGACCAGTTTCTTGGTCAAAAGAACCAGGGGTACCTGCCCCAGAGGTTCAACACGCTGTTTTTGCAAAACAACACCAAATTTAAGTCCCAAGGACACAATGGTGGCTTCACTGGAGGAAGCAAACGCAATATTCCCCAGACAAAGGTTTGAACCAACGAATGGGAAGTGATATGTTCCTGGAAAAAAAACGATAGAGCTGAAATCTGCCCCTTAATCGTGCTCAGGGCTAATTTCATATCTACCCCTGCTAGCAGGAAGGATAGAACTCTCCCGATGATATATGTGTGGGGATGCCATTTCCTGGCTTCACACCAGCCAATGTAGGATTTCCAGACCCTGTAATAAATATTTCTAGAGACTGGCTTCCTGGCGTTTATCAGTGTATGAACTGCTGGGCCAGACACACCCTGCCCTTCCAAGATTAAGGCTTCAATAGCCAAGCTGTCAAATTCAGAGACTGTATAGCACAGAGTCTGAACACAGTGGAAGGACCCAGGGCCTTGTCACTGGCAGCCTCTGGATTTGTTCATACCAAATCCTCCTCAGCCAAGCTAGAGCTACCAGGATTACTGGATTCCCCTCCAGCTGGTTCCTGCGCACTAGACGTGATATAAGCTGTACCGGAGGAAAGGCATAGATCAGGGAATAATCCTCTCAAGGAGTCCCCAAAGCATCCACTCCGACTGTGAGTGGATCCCTGGTCCTGGACACAAATATCTCCAATTTGTTGTTGAACCTGGATGCCAACAGCTCTACATCTGGGACCCCACAGCGTAGGCAGATCAACTGAAAAATCTCAGGATGTAAGGACCATTCCCCCGGAAACATCTGTTGATGGCTCAAGTAGTCTGCCTGCCAGTTCTCTATTCCTGGAATGAATACTGCTGTCAGGCATGGCACGCACTTCTCTGCCCAGGACAGGATGATATCCATCTCTTTCTGGGCTGATAGAATCCTTGTGCCTCCTTGATGGTTGACATAAGCCACGGCCGTGGCATTGTCAGATTGCACCCTGACAGGGTGACCCCGAAGTCTGGGCGTCCAGAACTTCAGCGCCCGACTGACTGCACAAATCTCCAAAATGTTGATGAGGAGGTGACTCTCTACCCAAGATCATTTCCCCTTGACAGAGGCTTCCTCTAGAACTGCTCCCCAGCTGGAGAGACTGGCGTCCGTAGTCACCACCTTCCAGGTCACTGGAAGAAAGGATTTCCCCTTCTCCAGATTTCTGGTCCACAACCACCAATTCAGACTCCGTCGTACTCTTGGTAGCAGAGATATGAGCCGCTCCAATGACTGAATTTTTCTATTCCATGCAGACAGAACGTAGTTCTGCAAGGGTCTGGCATGGAACTGAGCATAGGGAATTGCCTCGAATGTGGACACCATCTTCCACAGTAACGTCATGCAAAGACGTATAGACGGATATGTCAGTGTTACTATAGACCAAACCTGATCCTTCAGGTCTGAGACCCTTCTTGCTGGCAATAATATCTTTGTCTGCACTGTGTCGACAAGAAGCCCCAGATACTCCAGACGCTGGACTGGCTGTAATGCTGACTTTGCTAAGTTCAGTATCTAACCCAGACATTTCAAAAAATGAACAGTCTGAAGGATATTTTGGCTTAGAGCTGACGCCGATCTATCTATTAGTAATAGATCATCCAGATATCCTATAATTGATATCCCTTGGGACCTTAGAACAGCCAATACTGGAGCTAGGATCTTTGTGAACACTCTTGGTGCTGTGGCCAACCCGAAGGGCAGGGCCACAGACTGAATGTGATGGTTTCCAATCGCAAAATGCAGGAACCTTTCATGGGTCTGAAATATAGGCACATGAAGATATGCATCCTTGATGTTTATGGATGCTAGGAATTCCTCTCCCTGCAGGGAGGTTACAACTGAACTAATTGATTCCATGCGGAAAGAACAAACATTCAGAAACTGATTCAATGCCTTCAGATCCAAAATAGGTCTCACATCCCCGTTTGGTTTGGGGATCACAAATAGGTTTGAGTAAAACCCTTGAAACCTTTTGTCTTCTGGAACCTCGGTTATCACCCTCTGAGCTGGTCCAATGCCTGAAAGAGAGAGCTTTTTTTAGGGGATCTGTTGTGTATACTTGACCTCACAAACCCAGGGTGCGGGAACACCCAGAATTCCAGCTTGTATCCCTGTGAAATGGTGGAGACAACCCAGTTGTCTTGAATCAACTCCACCCATGCCCCTGAGAATGGCAGGAGCCTTCCCCCCACCCAGGTGAGTGGTGGCGCCCCTTCACTGCAAGGGCTTAGAGGAAGACTTGGCTGGTCTCTGGGCCCAGGGCTTTTTCTGACCTTGCCCCGAGGGCTGGGGTCTGGATGCAGATGGTTGAATCCGTCACCACTGCCCAGAAACTGGAAGCACTGGTATTACGTGTGCTGGGGATCTTAAAGGAAGGATGCCTGCTCTTCCTTTTTACAGGTAGCAACGTACTCTTCCCAACCGAGATCTTTTGGATATACTTATCCAGATCATCACCAAAAAGGCGTTCTCCCTTAAAGGGGAAGCTAGCTAGTAATTTTTTACATGGTAATTCCGCAGACCAGCTCTTTAACCACAGGATTCTACGCATATGCACTGTCATCAGTGCAAACCGTGACATTTGCCTTATGGAGTCCGTAGGGGCATCTACTGCGAAACACAAAGTGTGAGGTAGATCTGACAGATCTTCCACAGACTCTCCTTGAGAAGGAACTGTCTTGGATACTCGCTTTATGTGGTCTTTCAAAGACTGACACGCTCCTATGGCTGCTACTGCTGGTTGTACTGCAGAACCTGCAACCGCAAAGGAGGCTTTCAATAAACATTCCAACTTTTTATCCGCTGGATCTTTAAAAACTTGGGCATCACAGGACAGGTTAAATTCTTGTTAACTAAAGAAATGGCTGCATTCACATCCATAATATTCCATTTCTTATAAAACGTATCCTCTATAGGATATAATCATGAAAACCTTTTAGGAGGAACAAACATCCTATCTGGATGATCCCAGTCATTATACACTTCTTGTTCCAAGAGTGGATGCATGGGAAACGACCGAGGACTCTGAGGAGGGCGCAGTGAGCCAAGGGAGGAAAAAGAGTTTTTAGTTGACTCAAGGGACGGGAGTTTAAACTCAGCCCAGACTATCTAAGCAAGAGACTGGATAAACAATCTCTGGGATTGAGAGGCTAATAGAGATCCCTCTGACTTTGACTTCCCAGAAGTGGAAGTCATCTTCAGCTACATCTTCCACATCCTCTTCACAATCCTGAACTGATTCAGGGGGCGGCTCAGGAGAGGGGGATCTAACACGCTTCTTTCCTCCATGTGGTGCTGCAATCATGTCAGCAATCCTACCCTTTAGGCTGGCTAATGCCAATGCCAAATCGTCCTTGGTAACATAGGCTGTGGCAGAAGTACATGGAGTAGCTACTATGCCTGACAACTGTAATGGCTCGCTCAGATTGGCTATTTGCCTCTGGGTTATCAGGAGGAGTAGACACAGTGGAAGCATGACTAGGGCCTTCAGGGCCTGACGGTGGCATCACAGTGCCTTTTCCAACTGTGCTTCCTCCAGCCCTTTTTTGGGCAGACATTGCTTTATAGCAAGACATACTTGAGGTACTACCTTTAAAGTGTACTCGAGGTCTGTGCTAAGCTTTTACAGCCTAATGCACACAACACTGATTTACCAAAGAAACTGGAGCTATTAGTGCCAGTACCATACACCTACAGTGACTTACGCAACCCAGCTGCTGCTGCTCTGTGTCCCCTTTCAGCTCAGCAGAGGCTAGTGTGTTGGAAACCGTTCCTTGCAGAACGTGCCCTTTTATGCATGCGTGGCATCCATGTGCACGCCAAACCGTGTTAGACCACGCCCACCACGTGGCGAACGCCTATATTTAAATGCAGATTTTTCCCACGCACGCGCAAACGGGCAAACACTATGGACACGCAGCACACGATACAGCAGAACGCTTATGCGCCAGAGCTAACCTAAGCAAATGGGGAGAAAGAGCAGTTTAGGCTGAATCCTGTTTGCCACAGCTGAATCTTTTCAGATAATCAGCACAGGGTAAGCACATAGAGTAACAATATGCTTTAAACATACTTTAAATATATTTGGCATAAACCTGCTACAATGTCCAGCAGAGGCGACGATGCAAACGCTTATGTGCCAGGGCTAAAACAAACAAATGGGAAGAGAGCAGTTTAGGCTGAGTCTTATCTGTCACAGCTGAAGCTTTTCAGATAATCAGCACAGGGTTAGAAAAAAAGTGTAACAATATGGTTTAAACATCCTTTAAACATACTTTGCATAATCTGCTACAATGTGAATACAAGCAGTAATACACTTGGCACAAGTCTCTGTAATCTTAATAAAGGTAACAGTGCATAAAATATTTACAATTTTGCAATTTTGAACCTTTTAGAGTTTTTATGTTTGCTTGGTAAATATTTAAAATGAACTCACCAGTCCTGCTGCAGGAAACTGCTATAAGCAAGATTCCAATCTTCACTTCTCACGGTGAGCATAGTCTTAAAGACCTTCAAGGACAGGGTCCCCTATATAAGAGGGGCCACGGCCTTGGACCTGTAGAGCACCCTGCACAGAGTGCCTTTGGGGTTTGGTATTCCAAGGGTCCGGATCCCAGGGTCCAGCGCCTAAAAAGGCATCCTTTTAGTCCATTGACTGTTTTGGATGGATCCGATAGCTAACCCCTTAGATTCAATGATCTTTGATTGGGGTATGATAGCATAATCTTCTTTCTTCTTCTTTGAAACATAACAAACATGTGGAGCACCTCTCCACAGCGACCTTCACCTTTTAGACACTGGCGGAAAAACTGAGGTACTTCCTGTGTTGGAGGGGTTATATAGGGGGTCATCAATTCTGATTGGTTGCCAGTGTCCTTCACCTACAGGTGGCCTATATAACCCATATGTTATGATTATGGCCCTGTGTCCCGTGATGTATAAAAAGAAACAATATTTTTCACATTCTGCTATATAACATTCCCCCAAAAAATTAAAAATCTAGATTTTTCATCCTTTTAGGCCAATTTGTATTCTACTACATATTTTTGGTAAAAAAAATAAAAAATTGCAATAAGCGTGTTTTGATTGGTTTGCGCAAAAGGTTTTGTGTCTACAAACTAGGGGAAAGATGTATGTCATTTTTATTTTATTTTATTTTTTTTACTAGTAATGGCGGTGATCTGCGATTTTTAGCGGGACTACGACATTGTGGCGCACAGATCGGACCCCTAACTGACATTTTTGAAACTTTTGGGGGGACCAGTGACATTACTACAGTAATAAAAAAAATATGCACTTTTACTGTAATAATGACACTGGCAGGGAAGGGGTTAACCTAGGGGTAATCAAAGGGTTGTGAGCCTAGGGGAGTGTTTTCTAACTGTGGGAGGAGTGCACTCGCCCCCCAGCACCACTCTGCAACCGACGTACCCCTACGTCGTTTCGTGCAGCCGAGCCAGCCTACCGCAGTAAAACTGTGGCGGGCGGATAGCAAGTGGTTAAATACGTATATACAGCTGAGTCCATATATATCTGGACACAGGCACAATTTTAGCTTTTTCAGGTATTTACCAAAACATATTCAAGCTTTAGTTATATAATAGATATGGGCTGAAAGTGCACACTCTCAGGTTTATTTGAGGGTATGTACATCCAAATCAGAGGATGAGTTCAGGAATTACAGCTCTTAAGAATAGCCAACCCGTCCCCCCCCCCCTTTTTCAAGGGACCAAAAGTAATTGGACAATTGACTCAAAAGCTGTTTCATGGCCAGGTGTGGGCTACTCCTTCATTATTTCTTCATCAGTTAAGCAGGTAAAAGGTCTACAGCTGATTCTAAGTGTGATATTTACATTTGGAATCTATTGCCGTGAACCTTCATTATGCATTCAAAGCAGCTTTCCATGCAAGTAAAACAGTCCATTGTAAGGCTACAAAAACTAAACTAATCCATCAGAGAGATAGCGGCAACATTAGGAGTGGCCAAACCAACAGTTTGCTACATTCTGAGGAAAGAAGAATGCAGTGGTGAGCTCAGCAACCTAAAAAGGCCTGGACGTCCATGAAAGACAACAGCGGTGGATGATCGCCGGATCCTCTCTATGGTAAAGAAAAACCCATTTACAACATCCAGACAAGTGATGGACACTCTCGAGGAGGTGGGCGTATCATTGTCAAAGTCTACAATCAGGAGAAGACTCCACAAGAGCAAATACAGAGGGTTCACCTCAAGATGCAAACCATTGATAAGTCTGAAGAATAGAAAAGCCAAATTAGACTTTGTCAAAACACTTCTAAAAAAGCTAGACCAGTTCTGGAAAAGCATTCTTTGGACGGATTAATCTAGAATGACGGGAAGAAAAAAGTGTGCGAGAAGACTTGGAACAGCTCATGATCCAAAGCACACAATGACTGTCAGCCCAGATTCAGCCAAATGCAGCAAAGTTGATTGGACGGCGCTTCACAGTACAGATGGATTATGATCCAAAACACACTGCAAAAGCAACCCAGGAGTTTTTGAAGGAAAAGAAGTGGAATATTCTGCAATGGCTGCGTCAATCACCTGATCTTAACCCAATTGAGCATGCATTTCACTTGCTGAACTAAATTAAAAGCAGAAAGAACAACTGAAGACAGCTGCAGTTAGAGCCTGGCAATTAGAAACCCAGTCTTTGGCAATGCCCATGGGATCCAGACTCCAGGCAACCATTGCCAGTAAAGGATTCTCAGCAAAATATTAAAAATAAACATTTTGTTTATGATTATATTCATTTGTCCAATTACATTTGAGCCCCTGAAAATGAGGGGACTGTGTATAAAAATGGTTGCAGTTCCTAAAATTTGTACTTGATATTTATGTTCAACCCCTTAAATTAAAGCTGGAAGTCTGCACTTCAAATTAATTTGAATTGTTTCATTTTAATTTTATTTTGGTGGCATACAGAGCCAAAAGTATGAAAATTGTGCCAGTGTCCAAATATTTATGGACCTAAATGTATTAATTAATTATATTATTTTTTATTATTATTTATTTAAATATTATGATTATTATTATTATCATCAATATACAGGATTTATGTAGGAGACACTACAATTACAATATGGGTTAGGAGGACCCTGCTCATGTCAGTTTAGAATCTATTGGGGAGGGACAAGTAATACAAAAGGTAATAACTGTCTGGGGGGTGAGTTGATGAAGATGAAAAGTTTGGTTGTTAGAGAGGTGGGATAGGCTTCCCGGAAGAGATGAGATTTCAGGGTCAGCCTGAAGGTGGGCAAAGTGAGAGATGTCTGGATGGATAGAGATAAGTAGTTACAAGAGGAGAGGAGAGGCTCTAGAAAAGTCTTGGAGATGAGTATGACAAGGAGGAGGTGACAAGGGAGCTAGAGAGCTCTTGGGAGGAGTGGAGTGGACTTGGGAGGAGTGGAAGGTATAGTTTGGGTGAAATGAGGTTGGTGAGGTTGCTGGGGGGTGGAGTTGTGAATGACTTTGTATGTTGTTGCTAGTATTTTGTATTTTATTTACATAAACCTTGCAGTCTGATCATGTGGAATGGGCTCTTAATGAGCATCGGTGCTTAAAAAAATACCTGCATCATTTTTGGTCATACAATGCACCACAAGACACAGTGCATTCACATCAATGCTTTATGGTGCACTGAAAGACAGGTGCATTTCTTTATATTGTATACAGTATCTGCATTGGATTGCCATTCATAATGAATGACAATACACTGATTTACATATATTCTTCATTTTGAGGTGCATGTGCAGGAAAGTGCATCATAATGAACATTAACACATGCAGAAGTGTACGTGCTTAGGTGAAAAGGGAACCTACAACTTCATGCACATGGCTGCAACAATGCTTACAACATGCTTATATCATGCACCGTTGTACATGTGCAAGTTTAAGCAGGTGCTGACTTAAACCCTTTGTAAAGCAGCGCACAGCCCTTCACTACAATATCAGGCTATATGCTCCAACTGTGGATCCTGTACTCTGGTTATTAATGCTGTATGTCCTCTTGTGTCTGTGCGCATGAAGTCTTAGGTCTTGTTCACATGAGTGACCAGGGGTGAAAAAAAAATGGGCATGAACTAATGGCCTTTCCTACCTTTCCAAATGTTGATCCACTGTGTAGCTACATTTAACAACACACTGACACACCAATGACAACAATTAGGTTTCAGGCACTGATTCTTTGAATACTTTATTTGCTCTATTCCTTGTGCAGAGAGGGTAAATGGCACGGGATACCAAAAAACAGCAAAATACGCCAGACCTTCTTGTAAGGAGGAAACAAACCCACTTAAATGGTGGGATCCCTACCTTAATGTACCCACAAATCAGAGCAGGATTCAACCTGTGTTGCAGTAAAATGACAGTAGTCAGGGGGTGTCTGCACCGGGAACTGTGGGAGTACTGCACATGACCACCACACCGCACGTAAGAAGACTTGAAGGGGGTAGTGGAACTCCAATGAGTAATTGATAGTAGCATAGCTGGCAGTGTCAAAGAATTCAAGGAAATTATTGATAAATTATCATTGCGGTAAGTATAATTATTGCCACCAGGCATATATAATGTGACTGCCAGTAGACCCCAGGAAAAGACAGAAAATAAAGACCAGCTTTGAACAGTGTACCAGATGTCTTACACCAATGTGAAGTAGGTATTGGAGTGATTAGGATACAAATTAGAACCTAGGAGTGGGATGAGAGGTGTACCGGTGAAAACATACTCAATATAACAGGAGATAGAAAGGTCTAGAAAGTATAGACACTTGAGGTGGCTGACATGGTGGACTGAGAGTGAAAAACAAAAGAGACTATTTGCCAAATGGAATACCTGATATTGCATAGTGCATGGTGTAACCTTATACCAAGGGGCAGTTGTCCCCAAAGAAGGAAATAAGAATTGATGAAAAATGTGCGGCTTAGGACAGATGGTATTTATCGCACTCATGCGGCCAAGAGTTCCTCCCAGCATCACGCTAACGCTCGAGGCATAGGTGGTAGTCAAACCTAAGCGGTAATGACTGCCCTAATAGAGCCAGCGTCAGTGTCTAAACCCTGTGCTGGCGTCATGACATCAAAGGTGCTAACGTCACATGTCTGGCGCGGGAAGTGTGGCACCGATGTGCATCGGGAAAGGCCTGTCCCAACCCCTGCACCGGAAAGGGCAAGAGGGAAGGGGAGGGCCCCCAGAGTATATCGCAGCTCCCAGAAACAGAAGACAGACCCATCGGATCCCACATGCACAGCTACACATTAATGATTGAGAACCATGTAATACATACTGATATTAAATACACAAAATCCCAGTATATGTCGCAGAACATCCAAGTTGGGGTCTGCCACCTGACATAGTAGCCAATGGGCTATTGTCAGAAATACTAACTGTAGTTACGCACCTCCATTCCTGGTTAAGTATTGTAGGAAGAGAGAGTTTTGGGACTTTAAATGAGGCATATAGTACACATAACTTAATGCCTCCATCCCTGTATATATAATTGAAGAGAGAGAGAGGAATTTGGGACTTTAAATGAGGTGCATGACATACAGTCAGTGATAGATAGGAACATATCAACATATAAACATTTTATTAATACATATATATACATACTAGGAATTATGACATAATACAATGATAGATAATAATGTTGAGAGCACGT
This sequence comes from Pelophylax lessonae, assembly GCF_965119305.1. Lineage (NCBI taxonomy): Eukaryota > Metazoa > Chordata > Amphibia > Anura > Ranidae > Pelophylax > Pelophylax lessonae. Next base: position 452,004,687 of record NC_138772.1, read on the forward strand.
TTTATTTGCTAAAAGCCAGTATATGTGAAAAAGGCATAATTGCTCATGAGGTGGAGATATTTAAAACACAGGCGGCTGTCTTGACGAAAAGGTTTGCTGAGAAGGGGTATAATCCTGAATCCCTCCATATGACTTTCAGTGAGATTCAGGAAATAGATAGATCATTACTATTGAGGGAAAGACCAAAAATTAAAAGAGTAGACACTAATACATAATTTATCCCATTTATTACAACGTTCTCAACACAACATTAGAATGTGATGAGGCTAATACAAAATCATTGGCACATATTGGGCAATGACAGGGTGTTGAGCACTGTCTTTGCCAAAAGTCCTCAAGTGATTTTCAAAGGGGCCCCCTCTTTGAGGGATAAAATAGCTCCGAATGTTCATAACCCACCAATAAGCAACAGAAGCTTTTTTCAAAAACCTACAGGGTTTTATCAATGTAGAAAATGTCAGGTATGCACCATTAATAACTGTAAAAACAGGGGAACAAGCTGTTTTACCTTAACTAGCACCTCTCGTGCTTTTGAGATCGAACAGTTTACTACATGCTCTACCATAGGAGTAGTATATTTGTTGCAGAGTTCTTGTGGACTACAATATGTGGGCAGGACCAAGAGGGCCTTACAGGTGAGGTTGAATGAACACATTAGTAACATTAAAAGGGTTTCAAGACCCATTCTGTTTCTAAACATGATGCCTTGGTGCACAATAGAGACCCATCCAACACCATGTTTCTTGGTATAAATAAATACAAACCTCACTGGAGGGGTATCTCTCTAGTCAGGGAAATTTCCAGATCAGAGAGGGCCTGGATATACAGGTTAAAATCTTATGTTATACCACGATATTGCTGCGCTAAAAACAAATAATATAAATATATCCAAAAAAGAGCGAAAAGCAGACAACACAAATCTTGAAATAACAGATCAAAGGCAATATAAATCTAAATGTGGCGCTAATCTCAAAAACTGTTTGCACAGAATGTTCATATAGATCCAAGAGTGAAACAACAGTTCACAGGTGATCCGTATGTATATATGTGGAGATCTTTAGATGGATAGAAGTGAAAATCCTCAGTGGGAGAAAACCACCACCAAACACCCGTACACACTGATCCTTACCGGATATATATGACCCTCATCACAAAGGTCATATAGCGTATGTAGAGCGTATGTATCACAGGCAAATAGGATCCTCCACTCCTTAGTCCCAGCATATATCAAACGATCATCAGTGGGAGAAAACCACCACCAAACACCCATACACACTGATCCTTACCGGATATATATGACCCTCATCACTAAGGTCATATAGCGTATGTAGAGCGTATGTATCACAGGCAAATAGGATCCTCCACTCCTTAGTCCCAGCATATATCAAACGATCATCATCTCATCATCGTAGGGCCCAAAAAAAGGAAACAGAACACCGCCTCATAGTGTAACCTGTTATACAGCTTTATTTGGCCCAAAAGCAATGTGAATAACTTACAAAATCACCGCTGGTAGTGAGCGTTGTGTGTTACTCTCCTCCGATGGTTAGATGCTGCTGCATCCCACCAACAAGATGGCCACCGTGTCTCTTCCGCGTGAGGCGTGCGTCGCCGTAAGCTCCACCCGACGCATTTTGTCATAGACTGACGTCGTCAAAGGGGCCCAGAGCTTACACATGGAAGCCACACATGGAAGAGACACGGTGGAAGAGACATACGCTCTACATACGCTATATGACCTTTGTGATGAGGGTCATATATATCCGGTAAGGATCAGTGTGTACGGGTGTTTGGTGGTGGTTTTCTCCCACTGAGGATCTTCACTTCTATCCATCTAAAGATCTCCACATATATATACATACGGATCACCTGTGAACTGTTGTTTCTCTCTTGGATCTATATGAACATTCTGTGCAAACAGTTTTTGAGATTAGCGCCACATTTAGATTTATAAAATCTTATGTTCTTTAAGGTTTCAATGTGGATATTGATGTAAATGCATTTATTAGCAATGCTTACATAAGTATGTATCCTTTTTAGGTTGTTTGAGTTTGTAAACTCTGATCCGAATCTTGGTTTGCCTGACTGGGGTTTTAATAGAGTCAAAAGACTATTTTAATATATTTTTGTAGTACAAACCCAATTCCAAAAAAGTTAGGACACTGTACAAATTGTGAGTAAAAAAGGAATGGACTAATTTACAAATCTCATGAACTTATATTTTATTCACAATATAATATAGATAACATATTAAATGTTGAAAGTGATGTAATTATTTAAGGCTCTTGACTGGTGTCCACTGGTGGTGAACCCAGATCCTTCCCTCTTCCCCACCCCATCCCTCCCCTAGCCCTTCTTTTATTTTTCTTCTCGTTCCTTTCCCCCTCTGATTCAGCACAATGTTGAAAGTTTGCTAGAATGATAGCTCGTTGCCTTCCTTTCAGGAGAGCTTTTCTTTTAGCATGAATTTGCTTTCTAATGGGCTCATCACAAGCTGGCGGCCTGGACCCCGGAGTGAGGGGGCGGGTAGTGGCAGCCCGCTTTCTCCAGTATGCGACGCTGGGGACTACCTGTTCACAGTATGTTTCCATTGGGGGGGACAGGTACTCCTCTTTTCACCTTCCCACTCCGTCCGGGTTCTAGGTCCGCCCTCGCCCAAGGTTTATTGAGATGCTGTTATTACTGGTGTGCCTATAATACAATTATGGTTGGGGGTTCCCTATGTCGGGGGCTCTCAACATTCCTTTTTGCTCATTGTCAATTTTTCTGTATTTGCACGTTTGAAGCTGCTGTTTATGCTTCTGTTTCTGTAACCACAGCCTTAACCAATACTTTGTTATTACTGTATTATCTGAAAAACTTTCAATAAAAATGTAAGTTACAAAAAAAAAAAAAAAAAAAGAAAGTGAGACATTTTGAAATGTCATGCCAAATATTGGCTCATTTTGGATTTCATGAAAGCTACACATTCCAAAAAAGTTGGGACATGTAGCAATAAGAGGCCGAAAAAGTTAAATGTACATATAAGGAACAGCTGGAGGACCAATTTGCAACTTATTCGGTCAATTGGAAACATGATTGGGTATAAAAAGAGCCTCTCCGAGTGGCAGTGTCTCTCAGAAGTCAAGATGGGCAGAGAATCACCAATTCCCCCAATGCTGCAGTGAAAAATACTGGAGCAACATCAGAAAGACATTTCTCGGAGAAAACTTGCAAAGAGTTTGAAGTTATCATCATCTACAGTGCATAATATCATCCAAAGATTCAGAGAATCTGGAACAATCTCTGTGCGTAAGGGTCAAGGCCGGAAAACCATACTGGATGCCCGTGATTTTCGGGTCCTTAGACGGCACTGCATCACATACAGGAATGCTACTGTAATGCAAATCACAACATTGGCTCAGGAATACTTCCAGAAAACATTGTCGGTGAACACAATCCACTGTTCCATTCGCCGTTGCCGGCTAAAACTCTATAGGCCAAAAAAAAAACCATATCTAAACACGATCCAGAAGTTCTTTTTGGAAAACTGGGACGCCATGTCATCTGGACTAAAGAGGACAAGGACAACCCAAGCTGTTATCAGCACTCAGTTCAGAAGCCTGCATCTCTGATGGTATGGGGTTGCATGAGTGCGTGTGGCATGGGCAGCTTACACATCTGGAAAGGCACCATCAATGCTGAAAGGTATATCCAAGTTCTAGAACAACATATGCTTCCATCCAGACGTCGTCTCTTTCAGGGAAGACCTTGCATTTTCCAACATGACAATGCCAGACCACATACTGCATCAATTACAACATCATGGCTGCGTAGAAGAAGGATCCGGGTACTGAAATGGCCAGCCTGCAGTCCAGATCTTTCACCATAGAAAACATTTGGCGCATCATAAAGAGGAAGATGAGACAAAGAAGACCTAAGACAGTTGAGCAACTAGAACCCTGTATTAGACAAGAATGGGACAACATTTCTAGTCCTAAACTTGAGCAACTTGATTCCTCAGTCCCCAGACATTTGCAGACTGTTATAAAAAGAAGAGGGGATGCCACACAGTGGTAAATATGTCCTTGTCCCAACTTTTTTGAGATGTGTTGATGCCATGAAATTTCAAATCAACTTATTTTTCCCTTAAAATTATACATTTTCTCAGTTTAAACATTTGATATGTCATCTATGTTGTATTCTGAATAAAATATTGAAATTTGAAACTTCCACATGATTGCATTATGTTTTTATTCACATTTTTTACAGTGTCCCAACTTTTTTGGAATCGGGTTTGTACATTATATTTTACATTTCGTGCGGATTGGCACAGGGGACATTTATATTTTAATTTGAGGCTAGGTTAGTATTTTGGGTCATATCAATTTAGCCTACTACAGTAGATATCACTCTTGAGTTCAATGATGTGGCACCACTGATACATTATTTCTAGTTCTTGCTGTTTGGTTCGTGTAGAGGCCAATTTTTAATTATTTTGTAGCTGTCCACTAGAGGACATTAGTGAGCTGAGGTAGTGTGACCTTATAGGTCCCACAGAGGTGGCTTCTACATTTTTTGACGGTGGTGTGAATTATTAGATTTTTGAGTTATATGGATTTAGTCCATTAGATGTCACTGTTTATGATTTAATTCCGTGACACCATTATGAGAATATTTCTAGTTCTTTTGTGTATAATTTACATACCCCTTTTTTAATTATAAAGATATATTATGAGGCCGCATTAATGTGACCATATTGGTCTAAATGCCGTGCTGCCCATAAATAAAACTTTAGAGGGGTAAAGTAATTCTGACTAGGGATGATCGAACGGTTCGGGTCCACCATCGGTTCGGCCCGAACATTGGGTGTTCGAGGTTCGGCCGAATTTAGAACTTTTTGCCCAAAAAGTTTGGAATTCGGCAACCAGAACCGCCCAAAATGCAATGCTTCAGGAAATGGGCTTTAAAAGCCCGTGATTGGACCAGAACCATTAGCAAAAGCCAATTGAGGGGGCAGGAGAATGCTAGGAATGTGATTGGAGTGACTAGGGGGTCCCTAGACCAATCATTAGTGAATACGCCCCCCAGTATATAAGATCGCCCCTGCCATATTCCCAGCATTGTTATACTGGACATGGAAGAGAGTGGAAGCAGTTCTGTTAATTTTACTTTAAAAGTGTCATTTAGCTATTTTTAGTGTGAGGAAAGGGATATCTAGTGTAGTTAGAGTGCTCCTTTACACTTAAGTTAGCTTCAAAAATTTAGTTTCTGTAGGGAAAGTGTTAAGTGTCAGGGGACCGTAGTGTAGTGTAGGGTTAACTGACAGTGACTGCTATGGCAGGGTGACAAAACCCTTCCATAGCAGGGTGACCGCTATAGAGAAATGATCATTTCTCTGTGTTGCTTCGGGACAGGCATGTGGCTTCTCACCAGCAAGCATTTTTTAATGCTGCAGGGGCTGCCACTGCCAGTGCTTTTTTGAGGACATGTTTGATGTCAGACATGACATCTGAACATGTGTATAGGGGGAATATATAGACATATATGTCTGAATATATACCCCTAGACATATATAGGTGTGATAGTAGCAGAAATAAATGCTTGCGCTAATGAAATCATTTACAGTAATATATTTCTGCTACTATCACACCTATATATGTCTAGGGGTATATATTCAGACATATATGCCTATATATACCCCCTATACACATGTTCAGATGTTTTGCCTGCCTCAAAAGAACCCCAAAAAATGCCAAAAAAACGCTAGCGTCAAAAAAAAAAGATGCCCAGGTGTGTTTTTGCTGGCATTTTTTGGGGGGTTTTGGAGGCAGGCAAAACATCAGAACTTGTGCACAGTACCACTATACACAAGTTCAGATGTTTTGCCTGCCTCAAAAGAACCCCAAAAAATGCCAAAAAAACGCTAGCGTCAAAAAAAAAAATGCCCAGGTGTGTTTTTGCTGGCATTTTTTGGGGGGTTTTGGAGGCAGGCAAAACATCAGAACTTGTGCACAGTACCACTATACACAAGTTCAGATGTTTTGCCTGCCTCAAAAGAACCCCAAAAAATGCCAAAAAAAACGCTAGCGTCAAAAAAAAAATGCCCAGGTGTGTTTTTGCTGGCATTTTTTGGGGGGTTTTGGAGGCAGGCAAAACATCAGAACTTGTGCACAGTACCACTATACACAAGTTCAGATGTTTTTCCTGACTGCAAAGAACCCAAAAAAATGCCTGCTATTAAACCGGCAAGGTGTTACAGCAGAGAAGCCATATTCCTGTGCTTAAAGTTTTCTAATACAAACGATCTTTTTTTTTATGGTTCTGGACATGCTACAGAGCTGAAACTTCACAGGTACACCTTTTAGACCCCCCAGACACAAAATCACACAAAAAAAAGTTCTTAAAAATTGTCATTTTTGATAAAAAAGCCAATTATTGAAAAATTAAAAAAAAAAAAAAAAGAGATTTTTTGATTTTTACTTTGGATTTAGTATCTGGGGGGTCTAAAAAGTGTACATGTGAAGTTTCAGCTCTGTAGCATGTCCAGAACCCCCCAAAAATTAGCATTTTCTTATAATTTTTATTAGAACAGGAATACGGCTTCTCTACGGCGCTTTTTCTTGCATTTATCGGGCATTTTTGGAGGCAGGCATGACTTTTTTTGGATTTAGTGTCTGGGGGGTCTAAAAAGTGTACCTGTGAAGTTTCAGCTCTGTAGCATGTCCAGAACCAGAAAAAAGATAATTTTTCAGTAGAGCAGGGATGGTGGGACCCCTCTTTTACACTTATATGATCTTTTTTTGGGGTTCTGGACATGCTACAGAGCTGAAACTTCACAGGTACACCTTTTAGACCCACCAGACACAAAATCACACAAAAAAAGTTCTTAAAAATTGTCATTTTTGATAAAAAAGCCAATTATTGAAAAATTAAAAAAAAAAAAAAAAAAAGAGATTTTTTGATTTTTACTTTGGATTTAGTATCTGGGGGGTCTAAAAAGTGTACATGTGAAGTTTCAGCTCTGTAGCATGTCCAGAACCATAAAAAAAAAGATAGTTTGTATTAGAAAACTTTAAGCACAGGAATATGGCTTCTCTGCTGTAACACCTTGCCGGTTTAATAGCAGGCATTTTTTTGGGTTCTTTGCAGTCAGGAAAAACATCTGAACTTGTGTATAGTAGTACTGTGCACAAGTTCTGATGTTTTGCCTGCCTCCAAAATTCCCCAAAAAATGCCAGCAAAAACACACCTGGGCATTTTTTTTTTTTACGCTAGCGTTTTTTTTGGCATTTTTTGGGGTTCTTTTGAGGCAGGCAAAACATCTGAACTTGTGTATAGTGGTACTGTGCACAAGTTCTGATGTTTTGCCTGCCTCCAAAACCCCCCAAAAAATGCCAGCAAAAACACACCTGGGCATTTTTTTTTTTTGACGCTAGCGTTTTTTTGGCATTTTTTGGGGTTCTTTTGAGGCAGGTAAAACATCTGAACATGTGTATAGGGTGTATATATAGGCATATATGTCTGAATATATACCCCTAGACATATATAGGTGTGATAGTAGCAGAAATATATTACTGTAAATGATTTCATTAGCGCAAGCATTTATTTCTGCTACTATCACACCTATATATGTCTAGGGGTATATATTCAGACATATATGTCTATATATCCCCCCTATACACATGTTCAGATGTTTTGCCTGCCTCAAAAGAACCCCAAAAAATGCCAAAAAAACGCTAGCGTCAAAAAAAAAAATGCCCAGGTGTGTTTTTGCTGGCATTTTTTGGAGGGTTTTGGAGGCAGGCAAAACATCAGAACTTGTGCACAGTACCACTATACACAAGTTCAGATGTTTTTCCTGACTGCAAAGAACCCAAAAAAATGCCTGCTATTAAACCGGCAAGGTGTTACAGCAGAGAAGCCATATTCCTGTGCTTAAAGTTTTCTAATACAAACGATCTTTTTTTTTATGGTTCTGGACATGCTACAGAGCTGAAACTTCACATGTACACCTTTTAGACCCCCCAGATACTAAATCCAAAGTAAAAATCAAAAAATCTCTTTTTTTTTTTTTAATTTTTCAATAATTGGCTTTTTTATCAAAAATGACAATTTTTAAGAACTTTTTTTGTGTGATTTTGTGTCTGGGGGGTCTAAAAGGTGTACCTGTGAAGTTTCAGCTCTGTAGCATGTCCAGAACCAGAAAAAAAGATCATATAGGTGTTAAAGTTAAAGGAGGGTCCCGACCCACATCCCTGTTCTACTGAAAAATTATCTTTTTTTTTTTTTCATGGTTCTGGACATGCTACAGAGCTGAAACTTCACATGCACACCTTTTAGACCCCCCAGATACTAAATCCAAAGTAAAAATCAAAAAAATCTCTTTTTTTTTTTTTTTAATTTTTCAATAATTGGCTTTTTTTATCAAAAATGACAATTTTTAAGAACTTTTTTTTTGTGTGATTAATAGTTAATGGGGCATGACCCAGAACCCTAGGCACTTTTTAGGGGCATTTATTGGGTTTTAGGGCTTAAAAATGGTGTTTTTTGATTACAGAAGTTCGGGTCCCATTGATTTCAATGGGGTTCTGAAATCCGGGCCGAACTTTCGTGAAGTTCGGGTGTTCTGGTCGAACCGAACTTTTCAAAAGTTCGATCATCCCTAATTCTGACCTCCTTTCAGTAATTGAAAGTGAGGCTTGGTTAGGATATAGCTGGACATTTGGCTCTGCTGTGGCCATCCGAGGCTCAGATCGAGGTGTGGTCTGTGTGTAAGGTATATTAAGCGGTGACTCAGCGTGCCGACTGTGCCCCTGGACGGCGTCAACATATGATGAAAAGCGTAGAGTGGAGACAGACGCGCTGACATCTCTGATGCCCTCGAGTCCTGGAAGAACAGGTTGTTGTACGTGTGCTGGCCTACACACACAATTTAGGGAATTTTTTTACATCAACACTGTAAGTACAATTTATTTTAAGTTTACACTATGTGGAGCGTTCTGTATTTTGGGTAACATCCATGACACTTTACTTTGGTCTGACCACATCTGGAGTATTCTGTCCAGTTCTGGTCGCCAATCCTCAGAAGGGATGTGAAGGAGCTGGAGAGAGTCCAGAGAAGAGCAACTAAACTGATTAGGGGATTGGAGAACCTTAATTATGAAGAGTGCTTACAAGCGCTTGATTTATTATCCCTGGAAAGGTGATGCCTGAGAGGGGACATGATAGAAATTTACAAGTACCTAAACGGTGATCTCAACATAGAAAAAAAACTGTTCAGTCACAATGAATGCATGAGCACACGAGGTCATACAATGGAGGAGAAGAGATTTAACCTTAGGCTACGCAGGGTTTTTTTTTACAGTAAGGGCTACAAGATTGTGGAATTCTCTACAATCAAGTGGTAGTAACTGCGCGGAGTATGGCTACTTTTAAAAGACTCTTGGATGTACATCTCAAGGATCAAAACTTCAGGGGTATGGGAAATAATTACATCCACATACTCCTTCACAGGTTGAACTGGGTGGACTATTGTCTTTTTTCAACCTCAACTACTATGTAACTATATGTAACTGTGTGGAGGAGTGTGGTGAGTTGAGTTGGAAGAACCTTGTTGATGTTCTAAAAGGCTCTGGCTGGGTATGGAGCCACAAGCGTTTAAAAACTTTTGTAATGAGAGGTCTATATACAGTAAATTCGGAAAGGAAGTTTTTCAGTCATTTGGTGGCAGTATCACATCATATCATTTTAGCACAACTTAATTAAGTATTTTAATTATGATAAATATCATCTGGTCCATGGAGTCTGTGGACAGACACGCTCATGCTGCTCAATTGCATACTTGGCAAGTTCTGGCCAGTGGTCTATTCTTATGACCCAGTAACTCAGCAGATTGTCGACTGGAAAGCTCTCCATGTCTGTTTTTGCCCCTAGATAATCTCCCACCATTGATGCAGATGCTACCGATAAGATGTGGAAGCTGACAGCCTTGGGCTAAAAAAATTGTGAAGTGCATTATTGAGGCAACCCCCTTCTCCACCGCTCCTCCTTTGACCAACAGAAGCCTCACAACTAGCTTTTCCATAAGCCGGTAACCTAGCAGAGTCTGGAAAGGCATTACATAAACTCTTTTTTAGGTCTCCTCAAGATATTTCATCCTCTGCGGCCTATGTGGGGATGGGATGAGTTCCGAGACTTTCCCCTTGTAACGGTGGTCAAGGAGGTTTGCCAACCAATAATGATCCCATTCCTTGATGCCACAAATTCTCAGTAGAGATGTCCCGAACTATTCGCCGGCGAACATCGTTTGTTCGCGTCCGCTGCTGCGGGCGAACATATGCAATGTTCGGTCCGCCCCCTATACTTCATCATTGAGGCAAACTTTGACCCTGTACCTCACAGTCAGCAGACACATTCTAGCCAATCAGCATACCCTCCCTCCCACACCCTCCCACCTCCTATAAAAAAGCAAGGGCAGCATCCATCTTAGATCATTCTGAAGCAGTGTGTTAGTGAGAGCAGGGAGAGTGCTGCTGCTGTTAATAGGGACAGTTGTTAGATAGTGTTCTCGGTCCACTACTGCTGTAAGGACAGCATCCTTGTCCTGCATGCAGGATGTGGAAACCTTACAAGCGGACCTGAACAAAATAATGGGGTGGGCAACTACATGGCAGATGAGGTTTAATGTTGAAAAATGTAAAGTAATGCACTTGGGGGCCAGAAACCAGAAAGCAAGCTACTCACTAGGGGGGGGGACCTCTGGGTGAGTCTAGGATGGAAAAGGACTTGGGGGTACTGGTAGACAACAGGCTTGGCAGTGGCATGAAGTGCCAAGCCGCTGCAAGCAAAGCCAACAGAATACTGGGATGTATAAAAAAGGGGATTCACTCCAGAAATAAAGAGATTATTCTCCCGCTCTACAAGACTCTGGTCCAGCCACATCTGGAGTATGCTGTCCAGTTCTGGGCACCGTTCCTCAGGAAGGATGTGCTGGAACTGGAAAGAGTTCAGAGAAGGGCAACAAAAATAATTAGGGGAATGGAGGACATCAGCTATGAGGAAAGACTACAAGCACTGAACCTATTCTCTCTGGAGAAGAGACGATTGAGGTGGGATACGATATCAATGTACAAATACTGTACTGGTGACCCTAGTATAAGGAACAAACTATTCAGAGAAAGGAGATACAATAAGACACGTGGCCACTCACTAAAACTAGAGGAAAAGCGGTTTAACCTTAAAGTGCGTAAGGGGTTCTTCACTGTAAGAGCGGTAAGGATGTGGAATTCTCTTCCACAAGAAGAGCATTGATAGTTTCAAAAAACTATTAGATGGGCACCTTAAAGACCACAACATACAGGGGTATACAATGTACGGTTAACAGCAAACACACACACACATCATAGGTTGACCTGGATGGACGGATGTCTTTTTTCAACCTCACTAACTATGTAACTATGTAACTATCCTGACAGCACCCCAAAAAGCCCTTTTTAGGGCTGGTATTTCAGTCAATTTTTTTTTTGATTGATATATATATATATATATATATATATATATCTATTGTGCAGTTGCCTGCCCTCCGTGTGTGAGAGGCCACAGACCCACCACAGACTGTACTGTGTGCACACCACACTCATACCTTGCAGTTTAAAAAATATTTTTTTTTCCTCTGTCATAATTGCAGTTGCCTGCCAGCTGCCAGTGAGTGTCAGGTCCACAGAGTGTACTGTGCCCACTGCAGTGCCCACCACTGATTTATACGGTGGCATAGCACCTTGCAAATTAAAAAAATATATATTTTTTATAATTGCAGTTGCCTGGCCTGCCAGTGAGTGTCAGGTCCACAGAGTGTACTGTGCCCACTGCAGTGCCCACCACTCATATATATACGGTGGCACAGCACCTTGCAAATTAAAAAAATATATATTTTTTATAGTTGCCTGCCAGTGAGTGTCAGGTCCACAAACTGTACTGTACCCACTGCAAATGGACTGTTTGCGGCTGTTTGCGGTGCGTTAAACGGGGATTTTTGTCTGTCAGAGTTTGGTCTGTCACTGTGAAGCGGGCGTAACCCTTACACTACCTGATTGATACAACATCATACCTGATCGTATACACACACTGAATGTTTTAAATCACGTTATTCCAAACAATTTAGGAATGTTAGGTGATTTATGCCCTTTATGGATTAAAACCCAACTCTGCGTCAACTACGTAATTTTCCATGGGAGTTTTGCCATGGATCCCCCTCCGGCATGCCACAGTCCAGGTGTTAGTCCCCTTGAAACAAATTTTCCATCACTATTGTGGCCAGAAAGAGTCCCTGTGGGTTTTAAAATTCACCTGCCTATTGAAGTCTATGGCGGTTCGCCCGGTTTGCCCATTCGCGAACATTTGCGGAGGTTCACGTCCAGGTCCTTTCACAGGCTTTGAAGAATAAGAGAGCCCATTCACCGCAAGTTTGCAAGAGTCCTCGTGGTCACTAAGGATTACAGTACCTAGAACTGCCTCCTCCCAGCCACTTACTACTCCCAAGGGTTCTGGGGCTGGAAAACCATCGCTTGAGGTTTGGCGCATGTCTTCAACTGCTTCAATGCCTCTAAAACTGCAATAATCCTCCTCCTCCCTTTCCTCTTGTATGTTCTGTGGCATCACAAGAATGGTGTCTGCATATATCCAGCCTTGAGAGGAAAGGAAGCCCTCCTCTTTCTCCCACTGCTCAGCCTCGAGTGCCCTGTCGATAATGTCAAGCAGAGTTTGCTCCAGCAGGAGCACAACAGGGATTTTGTCACTGATGCATGCATTGTCAATAGTGAAATTGCTTAATCTCACTCCAAATCTCATGAGACTAGCAGTCAAAAGACGAGTGCCTTCGATTTGACTTGATAGATATACATTTATCAGGCTGTAGTCACAGGACTTCACCTGCGCAGTCTCGTATAACAGAAATTCTAGTGTTATTTTTAGGTATTCGAGACAAAAGTTAAAATTCAGGATTATTATTATTATTATTATACAGGATTTATATAGTGCCAGCAGTTTGGACGGTGCTTTACAATGTTAGGGCAGACAGTACAGTTACAATAAAATTCAATATAGGAGGAATCAGAGGGCCCTGCTCGTTAGAGCTTACAATCTAAGAAGGAGGGTCAAGCGATACAAAGGGTAATAACTGTGGGGGATGAGCTGATGAAGAAAATAAAAGAATAGTTGTTAAGTGAGGGCAGTATAGGCTTCTCTGAAGAGAAAGGTTTTCAGGGATCGCCTAAAAGTGGATAGAGTTGGAGATAGTCGGACAGGTTGGGGTAGGGAATTCCAAATTATGGGAAAGGCTCAGAAGAAGTCCTGGAGGCGAATATGGTAGGAGGTGATGAGGAAGCTAGAGAGTGGGAGGTCTTGGTAGGAATGGAGAGGACGATTTGGTTGGTTTTTGAAGCTAGGTTAGTGATGTAGCGGATGTGTTGTGGATGTAGTTGTGGATGGCTTTGTAAGGTATTGTTAGAATTTGTTTTGTTGGGTGAGATGAAGTCAATAGAGGGATTAGCAGAGAGGAGTAGCAGAAGCTGAGCAGTTTGTAAGGTGGATGAGCCTGGCAGCAGCCAGGATAGCCTATTTAAAGGTAAGCCAATGAGGAGGGAGTTGCAGTAGTCAAGGTGAGAGATAACCAGGGAGTGAATCCGGAGCTTTGTGGTTTCATTGGTTACTAATGGACATTATTTAGAGATGGTGCGGAGGTTGAGACAGCAAGCTTTGGAAAGTGATTGGATATGGGGCTGAAAGGAGAGTTCAGAGTCCAGGATAACACCTAGCACCCTGGCATGCAGGGTTGGGTGGATGGTTGTGCCATTGCTCTTGACATAGAAGTCAGGGGAAGGGGCATGTGGGGAGGTTTTGGACAGGTTCAGTTTGAGGAAGTGGTGCGACATCCAGACAGATATGTCTGTTATGCCTCGTACACACGTACCGATCGTCGGCCGACCGATCGGCCGTCTTTTGTCCAGGGCTGTCCTGTCCGCTGAAAAGTGCAAAAGACTGCACAAGAATCTTGTCCGCCGACTGCAGAAGTGATGTCATGTGATGGTTAACTTTCCCTGTGTTTTTTTTTCTCTGAGCATGCCCAGTCTTGCAAATCTGCTGATTGTCAGCCGAATTCTGTACTGACTGGCGAACAATCGGCCGTTCTGGTGTTGGCCAACAAAAATTTTAATGCCTGCACGACAGATTATTTGCGGCCGAAAGTGCGCTGTCGGCTGTCGGAAGCATCATACTAACAAGCCTACAATCGGCCGACCGGTCGTCGGCCGAATATTTACGGCCGACAATCGGTACGTGTGTACGGGGCTTTAGTTAGTTAGTGATGCGCGAGGAGACTGATGGAGTGAGCTGATACTGTGAGGATACTGCTTAGTCTCAATTAACATTTCTAAATGTTTCCTATAACAAAAATTTCCACTTTAAAGAGTAACTATATTCCAAACCTTTTGTTTAGTTTTGGATAGAATATTGACTTTTTTTTTTGGCAGTCTGTGGGGAGACTTCCTTCCACCTCTCTCTAAAGACAAAACAGGAAGTTAGAGAAGATCTCCTCAATGGAAAATAAGTAATGTCGTTGACAGTTGTCACAAGAACAAGTATTCCCATAGGAAGAATACCCCTCTATTTCTCCTTTGGTGACCATCCAAAATTTTGGATTTTCTCTCATGTTTAGTCCCGGTAACAACCACTTCCTAGTCAAGAAAAAATAGTGAACCTTTGCTGTGGGGATCCAGCCAGATAGGAATCTAAACCCAAACAGATGTTCTAAACTTTCCTTATACCTAGTACACATTATTCGTTTTTTTTTCTGTTCAACCCAGCCAGCTGAACATAAAAAACCTGAAGGAGGAGCCGCTGTACCAACTATCCAATGTTAGTACAGCTATCCCCTTCGCTGAGCTATTGAGTTCTTGCGTTTGGGCAGGGAGATGATTCAGATGATTTTTCACCTCAACCCCCCCCCGCCCCCCCCGCTAGAACACACCAGTCAGCGCTCTCAGTCATTGGCTGATATCTCTAATTGGATGCCAATCATCAGACCTTTTTCATTGATACCCCTTCAGCCTTTTGGCCGGCTTCTGTTGGACTGGATGCCATACTCATGGGCTTGAATGTTGGCCTGTTTCTATTGAATGCCAGCCGCCATTCAGCCCGTGTGTACGGCCCTTTACCATTTTAGTGTAATTTTTTTTGTTTTGGCTATTACATTGAAACTAGCTTGTCCGTATCAAATATTGTCCCTAAAAACACTAATTTGATCTATGCTCCTAACTAGTGCATTGTTCCTTCCTCCCTTTGGCAGAATCTAAGGCTCATGGGGTTAAAAAATAATTAGTTTGAACTCGTTTGAAAGAATAGTTATGCGTGCTAATCATGTAGCTGAACTGACCTTTTCTGCTTTTTAAGGCTTTTACCTCACAGCCCCAAATGCATGTGAATCTGGGGTAATATCAACAATGGGAACCTTTTCTAAACTGAAGAAAATATGTTCCGTTCTGTGGTAGTTTCAATGATCCAATAAAAGGTTATTTTATGATAACGTGTTGTAATAAACTCTCTATTTTTCTTTGGGTGGTTAGATTATACTATGGGGATTTTCTGGCATTATGCCTGGGCCTGCTGTGGTAAATGGTAAACTCCCAAGATCAGTAGCCTGCTAAGGAACATGAAATTTGGTATATTGCTCTAGTATGTCATGAATATGACAAGTACTTTCTTAGTCATATAGCTTAGAAATACTAGGCAAAGCCTGACTCAACATTTCTGAGATATCAAACAAACTGGACAGAATATTACAATGACAGCAAACAATACATGTGTAGCACTACTCCCTTGGGAGCTGCTGGTGACGGGTTCCCCTGGGTTACCCATAGCAACCGTACAATAGTTCAGCAACTTCAAAGTGGCTCAGTCAAGAAACAGTCTAGGAGTTTTGGTTTTTGTTGTTTTATTGAGAACTTAGATAGGAGAAGGGAATGAGTGGGATACTCCAACTTGAATAAACTATGCACAATTTTCTGGGGCGTCTAGAAGTAACTGAGTGCGGCAAGGCCGCTGCTTCACCTTGTCACTAGCAATGAAGTAGTAATTAATGAACCACTTTAGATAAGCTGTACTGTACTGTAGAACACTCTTCAGGGCCCTTCCTCGCACCCCGTTTGTTCCTATTCTTCAGGGCTTTCTACATGGCACCCCCTTTACTGTAATACTCTCCATGTGAGCTAGCTCCTTGATCCGCTGACTTCACTGAAGTGGTCCTTCTTCCTGGGCCAGACCCTTTGGCAGGTCCCTTAGTACTCATGGACACTGTTTTTCCCAAGAGACTCTGCCAGCAGCTCCACCGTCAGTTACACTGGATCCTCTGCAGCTCAGCTCCACACCTAGTTCACTAGGCCGACCGCCTAAGACCACCTTCCTCACACTGCAGGAGGAGAGACAGCCGTCCACCTCCTCCTGGGACTCTGCTTCCTGCCAAAGACGCCCTGTCACATGCCCCCTCCGCTTTTATGAGCAATCCCAGGATGCATTGCAAGAATGCCCACTGGGACTCCCATAAAAGTTAATGTGTCACTGGCTGGGTTTCCTCCACTGTCCAACAAGCTCCCTCATTGGATACAGTGGGGCCTCAGACCCAGTGAATCACACCTGGAAACATGTGACAGGCAACCTAATAGATCAAGCTCCCCTGATAAGCAGAAGGAGCATAGATGCATTTACCTAGCACCTACCTAACTAGGAGGGTGCTACATATGAAACAAACAAATTAAGATGTCAAAGCTAAAAACATCAAGCAGGTCTTGGTTACGTTTGTGAGTACCTATATTTATATAGTATTCAGCCTGTGAAAAGAACATATCCTAAAGAAATGGTTTCACTCAAGACTTGCTCCTTTCATCATACCACAATCTGTCTCCACTCACCGCCTAAAAGATGTATGCTGTACTTCAAAACATAATTCTTCTTTATGTTTAATAACTGTCAAAAAAGACTGCATACAATAATGTCTTCACCTGAACCCAACCTTCCATGATGTGTTTCACCGCTGCTGGCTTGCCCACAAGAATAGGGGAAGTCCCCCTATCCTTGTAAGCAATCCAGCAGTGATGAAAATGGTGTTCAGTAAGTCCCCTTTCACACTTAGGCAAACTAAATGTCACACGAGTTCACCGCATTTGTGCCACAATTTTACCGCAATTTTGCCATGATTTTGACTGGACTTGAAGCAATGCCTAAGTCTATGGACCTCAAAACGCATTAAAATCGGCCCAAAGTAGTGCAGGGACTACTTTGAAGTCATTGCCACTTGAAGTCGCACAGATTTGAATGGTACTTATTGGGAATCATGGAGTACGACTTTTAATGCGACTTTGCAGTCCCAAAATTCAGGACAAGTCACACAAGTGTGAAAGGGGCCTAACACAACTATTATGCTCTTCACACTGGTCCCAGGTCCCCCCATACTCATAGGGGGAAATAAAACCTGCCATTCAATCAACTCCAATCCTGACCCTGGTGGTCAACAGGAAGTTCTCCTGATATAAGGCTGCCCTCCTGTTGTAGGGTTGCATGGGGCAAATCCAGTTCCCTAGCTGTGGAGGCAGCCTATAAAAGTCCATCCTTTGCTCCATTGCTAAGAATGAGCTTTCCTTGCTGTTACAAAATAGATCTTCCAAATCAATCTGTGTTGTAACTGTCTATTAAGCATGAGAGAGAGAAAAAAAAAAACAGTCTGGGCAGCAGATATTGTTGCATCACTGGGTAAATTGAAATGAGTCCAGCGTCTTACCTGAGGCCGATGTTAATCCAGCGATGTGCATCTTTACTGGCCCAGAAGCAGCAGCAGAAGCCACTGGCTCCTACTGCTGTTAATCAAAGCTAGTGGGGATGGGGCCAAGCCGCACTGTGTGTGTCAATGAACACACAGAGCACAACTCGAGAGTGAGCCTGCATGAGTGCCTCTACAGCAAGCAGCTTGCTATTGGGGCACTCAGCAGGGGGGAGGAACCAGGAGTGCCAGCAGGGGACCCAAGAAGAAGAGGATCAGGGCTGCTCTGTGCGAAAGCACTGCACAGAGCAGGTAATTATTTCATGTTTGTTATTTGAAAAATACATTTATAATCAATTTAACACACATTAACCACTTCAGCTCCAGTAGGTTTACCCCCCTTCATGACCAGGCCATTTTTTGTGATACAGCACTGCGTTGCTTTAACCTTCCTAGCGGTATTCCTGAGTGTGGCTCGGGGTTAAATTTCAGTGCCAAAAGCGGTAACCCCGAGCGACACTCGGGGTACCACCAGGAAGATCGCTGGATCCTGGTAGAGGGGTTACTTACCTTGTCACCAGGATCCAGCGATGTATGCGGGCGGTGTGCGGCAGCGGATCTTCCTCCCGATGCTCTCCGTGCCCCGGCTTCCATCTCCTGCGACGTGACATTCGCAGGGGGTGGTGCCGGCAGCAAATTCAAAAAGTTAAAAGCACAAACACACTGATACACTGTAATCCTATTGGATTACATTACTAAAATAAAATAAATTGACCTTTGATTGCCCCCCAGTGCTTTCTCCATTGCCCTTTCTGCATTTTTCCTGTACCTTGTGTCTGGATACTGCAGAGCGACCATGGCATCAAACAAGCGCGCCGCCACCTCAAAAGCGGTATATGACCTGCTGGGCGACAGCGACAGCGATACAGAATCACTTGCAGAATGGAGTGATAGCGATTCGTGGGGAAGTTCGACATCGGACGCAGAAAGCGATTTCAGCGATGATCCTACGACTGTGCCCAGCGATGTGTGGACTTGGTGCTCGATCGACTGCGGTACGGAGCACGTAGCAACCCCAAGGTTCCCGTTTACCGGAGCACCTGGTATCAAAGTGGATGTTGAGAATGACAACCCCTTGGCATACCTGCAACTCTTTTTGACCGATGAGGTTATTGAAAAGATTGTTGTGGAAACCAATCGGTACCAGGAGCAACAAGCTGCAGCGCATCAGCCGTTTTCAAGGAGCAGGATGTGGGAACCCGTGACCAAAGTGGACCTATGGAAATTTCTGGTCCTAATTATTCTGCAGGGAGTGGTGGGGAAACCCCTGCAGAAGTGGTATTGGACCACCAACAAATTACTGGCCACTCCTTTTTTTGGCACGGTTATGTCGGAGTACAAATTTTCGCTCATTATGAAGTATTTGCACTTTACAAATAATGACGAATTTGACAAGACTTCTCATCCAGCTCCAAAACTCAAAAAGATTTGGGACGTTTATCATATCATTTTGAAAAATTTCCAGCAGTCCTATGTGCCAGAAAGAGACATTTGTATAGACGAGAGTCTAATGGCCTATAAAGGAAGACTCAGCTGGATACAGTATCTGTGTTTCTGCTCAACACACTTACCTCTCACAGAATGGCGGTCTGCCTTGTGTACATGAGCAGACCACCAATCTGCCTTTCTCCTCAATAATCAGCGGGTTCCGATGGACATCGCATCCACCAGACCCGCTGATTGGCTCCCGCTGAGTTCAATCATAGTGGGAGTGGGTCACCTTCAACACGCGCCCCATAGTGGGAGTGGGTCACCTTCAGCACGCGCCCCAGACCCGGGAGTGTTAGATCACGTTTTGGGCACGTAATCTGGCACAGAGTGGCCGCTCTGCCACAGTATATCTGCATGGTGCAGTTACTAAGCGGGTAATGAATATACACAGCTTAGACATTGGGGTTGAGTTACAAACAGGAACTAGGCTGACCATTTTATAAGGGAATTTTCAGGGCGTATTTCAAGGGGAATTTGCAAGGGGGATTTCTTTTAGCTTAGGAAATTAGCTGAAACACTGCCGACTTCCATAATCTAATCATTTGCAAGTAAACACAATTTTTTTCCCTGGCACATGTATGGATATTCTTTCCAAAGTTAATTTTCACCCCATTCACTAAGCTAAGGCAAAATTTCCTCGTAAAAAAAAACCTGCCTATTTGCCTCTAGTAAATTAACCACATTGTTTAGAGCATTTGACACATCTGTGCAATGTGTGTCAGCTGAAAAAAGTTAATGTCTTTTGGAAACCGTATCCAATTGTCCATGGCAATGAAAATAAAAATACACAGAAAATGCATGTGAACAAATTGAGAAATTGTACCATTGAGTGTCAAATCACATTAATAAAACATGTAAAAATGTATATACATGCACACAGAAAAATATGAATGCAGCCTAATTCAATAAAATGACTAACAAACATCAGACAATATCCTACTAACTATTTTGTGTGGCTCTACTTTGTTGGAAAAAATACTGCAAATAAAAAAAAATAAAAAATAACATAGCTAGTATGCGATGCACATTTTTGCATTACATACTAGCACATTATGAAATGCTTACCTTAGAATAAAGCCCTCCAGCAGCGAGCTGTCACTGCTGACTAGTGATGGACAAACATCGGCCGGGGCGGTTCGCTAACGCCAGCCGCAAACTTTTGAGTTCGCGGCGGGCCCCATTGACTTTAATGGGAGGCGAACTTTAAAAACCTTTAGGTCATATTTGCAGCCTCAAAAGACGTACTAGCTGTGCACAAATATTCCCAGCACATGGATAATGTCATAACAGAAGTATTGCAATTGAAAAAGTTGCCCTAAATTGTTTTTTTTTTTTTTTTAACAGCAAAAAATATATATTTTTTTTCATAAATCAGCCAGAACTGACAGCAGCCGGTAAATACAATGTCTAAAACATATTGGGTCCATTCACACATCTGTAAAATGGGTCCGCATCCATTCCACAATTTGGCGGAACCTTTACAGACCCATTGTTTTTAATTTCCAGTCTGAAAAATTTGGCATTCACAGGATAAAGAAGTAAGTGTCGGCCATTCCAGGCCCCAAAAATTAGCCCATATGCGTTTACCTGACAGCTAAGTAAGCAGTATTCTGTGGCTGAAGGTACATTAGGCATTCACAGGTAACAGAAGTAAGTGTCGGCCATAAAAGGCACCAAAAAATAGCCCACATAGGTTTACCTGACAGCTAAGAATGTAGTATTCTGTGGCTGAAGGTACATTAGGCATTCACAGGATACAGAAGTAAGTGTCTCCCATTCCAGGCCCCAAACATTAGCCCACATGGGTTTACCTGACAGCTAAGTACGTAGTATTCTGTGGCTGAAGGTACATTAGGCATTCACACCGTATACAGAAGTAACTGTCGGCCTGTATAGGCTCCAAAAATTAGCTCACATGGTTTGAGCTGACAGCAAAGAACGTAGTATATGATGGCTAGAGGTAAGGTAGGCGTCCACAGTACACAGAACCGTAAGTGTCGGCCTGTATAGGCTCCAAAAATTAGCTCACATGGTTTGAACTGACAGCAAAAAACGTAGTATATCATGGCTAGAGGTACGGTAGGCGTTCACAGTACACAGAACCGTAAGTATCAGCCTGTATAGGCTCCAAAAATTAGCTCACATGGTTTGAACTGACAGCAAAGAACGTAGTATATGATGGCTAGAGGTACGGTAGGCGTTCACAGTACACAGAACCGTAAGTATCGGCCTGTATAGGCTCCAAAAATTAGCTCACATGGTTTTAACTGACAGCAAAGAACGTAGTATATGATGGCTAGAGGTACGATTGGCGTTCACAGTACACAGAACCGTAAGTGTCAGCCTGTATAGGCTCCAAAATTAGCTCAATGGCTTTTATGCCGCTGTATGTAGCGAAGCCAAGGACCAGGAATTGTTGTGGGTGGATGGCGGTCTGGCGGATATTTGTGGCCTGGCATGAGGAATTTCAATGAAACCTGGTCTACTGGTCACATGTGTTGAACTCCTCAGAGATCCATGCCTCATTCATTTTTATAAATGTGAGGTAGTCTACACTGTCATGAGCTAGGCGAGTGCGCTTATCGGTCTCGATCCCCCCTGCAGCGCTGAACGTCCTTTCGGACAGGACACTGGACGGGGGCAAGCCAACATTTCCATTGCAAATTGTGCAAGCTCTGGCCAGTGGTCAAGCCTACCCACCCAGTAGTCCAGGGGTTCATCACTCCTCAGAGCGTCCACATCGGCCGTTAACCCGATGTAGTCGGACACCTGTCGGTCTAGGCGTTCCCTCATGCTGGATCTGGAGTACAGCTGTCGATGATTCGGCTGAAAGAAGGATCTCATATCTGAAGTGACCAAGACATCTTCCAACCGCCCTCTTCTTGCAGGCGCTGTTGGATTGCTACCCGCAACTGTCTCTCTGTGACTGAAAATTCCTCTGCCAGCGCATGGAAAAGCAGAATGCAGCATTTCCCGCAGCAAGGCCTGGAAGTGCTGCATTCTGACCGCCCTCTATGATTGTGGTAACATTTTCGCCATTTTGTGTTTGTACCGGGGGTCCAAGTACGTTGCCACCAAGTACTGGTCCTTGGGCTTTATGCGTTTTATAAGGGGGTCCCCCTTAAAACACTGCAGCATTTAGGCCCCCATTCCCACTAAACTGGAAGCGGTATAGTGGCCTGCTTCCAGCTCATCATCCAGGATAATGTCGTCCTCGTTCTCCTCCCCCCCCCCATCCACGGATAACACCAGGGATCCCAGAAAGGTTTAAAGCATGCTCTTCTTGCTCCTCCTCATCCCCCCAGACTCCTGCTGTTGATTTGTCTCAGATGGAGTAGCACCCCCTGGGAATTCATCCAACATTGCGAATTCCTGATCCTCCTGCTCCGGCTTGATCAATGACACAACGCAATGCACGCTCCAGAAAGAAGGCGTAAGGTATGATGTCACTTTTGGCGCCCTGGCCCTGACTGACCAATTTGGTGATCTCATTGAATGGCCGCAGAAGTCTGCATGCGTCCCGCATGAGCAGCCACTGGTGAGGTGAAAAAACCCAAGCTCCCCAGAACCTGTCCTGCCGCCGAGTTCGAACAGGTAGTCATTAACTGCACGCTTTTGCTGGAGCAGCCTATCGAGCATATGCAACGTTGAGTTCCATCGCGTCAGGCAGTCACAAATAAGACGCCTGTGGGGCAGGTTATGTCGCCGCTGAATCTCAGCAAGGCGAGCCATGGCTGTGTAAGATCTTCGGAAATGGCCTGAGATTTTCCTGGCCTGCCGCAAGACGTCCTGGACCCCAGGGTATTTGCCAACGAATCGCTGCACCACCAAGTTCAGGACATGTGCCATGCATGGCACGTGTGTTATTTTGCCCTGTTTCAGCGCGCTCAACAAATTGGCACCGTTGTTGCACACCACTTTACCAACTGACAAATTCAGCGGTCTCAGCCACTGATCTGCCTGTGAACGCAAAGCTGAAAGGAGTGCAGAACCAGTGTGGCTCTTGGCTTCCAGGCACAACAGACACAGCAAGGCATGGCAACGTCTCACCTGGCATGTGGAATAGGTTCAGGGGATCTTTGGTGGCGCAGGAGAAGAGACGGTAGCAGCGGAAGAGGAGGAGTCAGCTGAGGAGGAGAGGGAGGATGGAGGAGGAGGAGAAGAAGAGGCAGGCCTGTTTGCAATCCGTGGCGGTACAACTAAATGTACATGGGTGCCACGGTTACATGCTTAACGGCCGTCAGAAGGTTCACCCAGTGGGCAGGAAAAGTGATATACCTTCCCTGCCCTTGTTTGCTAGACCATGTGTCTGTGGTCAGATGTATCTTGGCACCAACACTGTGTGCCAGAGATATATTAACTTGCCGCTGTACATGGTCATACAGCTCTTTAATGCCCTTTTGCGAGAAATATTTCCTGCCTGGGACCTTCCATTGTGGTGTTCCAATGGCCACAAATTTATGAAAGGCCTCCAAGTCCACCAGTTGATATGGCAGTAGTTGGCGGGCTATCAGTTCCAACAAGCCAGCAGTCAAACGTTGGGCAAGAGGGTTATCCGGCGTCATAATTTTTTTCCGCTCCAACATTTGGACCACAGAAGCCTGCCTTTTTCCAGAACAACGTGACGATGGCATCATGGAAGGTGGAGTGAAGGGCAAATGTGAGGAGAGAGGAGAGGGAGAAGCAGAAGGAGAAGGGGCTGGATGGTGAGAGCCTGCAGTGTGGGATTTGTGGGTTCTGACGGTGTTTCTCCCACTGGGCTTGGTGATGGGAGTTTAGGTGTCTTCTTAAGGCGGTTGTCCCTAGGTGAGTGTTGGACTTACCGCGACTTATGCGTTGACTGCAAAGGCTGCAGATGGCAACACTGTTGTCAGCAACGGACACATTAAAAAAAGCCCACACTGCGGAGCCATGTGCCGGCGTCCTTGGAGCGCCAGATGTGACTGTACAGGGTTGATGGCTCGCTCCTGATACATTTTCAGTCTGCTTTCTACCTCTTGTGCAATGCAAGTTCTGCCTGCTTCTCCTCCCTATCTGCCAGTCCGTTTCTCCCTCTGAACTCCCTTCCTCTTCCTCTCTTGTGGACTCCCACGTGACGTCCATAGACTCGTCATCATCCACGTCATCTTCCCCACCACTAACATTCGAGATTTCGGAGTAGGCAGCAACAGCGGATACCAACCTCCTTGGGCTGATCTGGGTACTGTCGTCAGACTGCTGAGTGGCGGCTGTTGCTACCTCCTCTTCCTGATCCGATTCCAACAATGGCTGCGCATCGCAAACCTCTTGTGATGGATCGGAAAATAATTCCAGTGACTCAAGTGGAGGGTATGTGCTGGTGGGGGTGCACACAGCAGAGCGTGAAGAGGGTGCAGATAGAGAGGATGAGGAGGGTGCAGAAGAGGAAGGCTGAGTGACCCACTCAACCAAGTCTGGTGCGTCCTTTGTCGTAAATTGCATGCGGCTTTTGAAACTTCACAGTTAGGCTCCGGCCTACTGCTCCTGTCCTACCCTTACCACCCCCACCTACGTCTCTGCCTCTTCCTCTGCCTGCCATGTTTTTTAATTACTCTGTGACAAAAGTCTCTAGAGAAGCGCAGTATATCTGCAAAAAGGTAGATAACACCCCACTTCAATCTGTGGTATTGGGGGGCCACAGGTTTATCACACCAGTTCTACAAATAATTGGCCAGTAACTGTTGTCACTGTGTGTAGCACAGGCAACACAGCAAGAGAGGCCAAATTTTTGCAGGACTAAAATACACTCTTAGAAAAGTATACTGTTAAATAACACCCTGCTTCAATATGTGCTATTGGGGGGCTACTGGTTTATCACACCAGTTGTTGAAAAAATTATCCAGTGAGTTTGGCGCTGTGTGTATCAGACTTCACACAGCAACAGAGGCAATGTTGTTGCAGGACACAAATACACTTGTAAAAGTATACTCAGATAACACCCCAGTGACCCCACTTCAATATGTGCTATTGGGGGGCCACTGGTCTGTCACACCAGTTCTACAAATAATTGGCCAGGGAGTTTGCCACTGTGTGTAGTGTTGCTGCAGAAACGCTCAGTCTCACCACCACACCTGTCACAATACTGCACAATGCACAATAATACTACTAATCCACTATAATATGCTTTCTACAAAGATACTAGACCTATACCGAAATACCAGCCCTCAAAAGGACTTTTGTGGACATTGACAGAGCGATTTGTGACTGCAGCCGATCTCTAACTGCCCCTAAAGCAACCACTGGATACCTGTCCCTAACCTGAAAAAGAGACTGTAGAAGGCCTATACCGAAATACCAGCCCTGAAAAGGGCTTTTGTGGATCTTCACAGCGCTATATGTGTCTAGCAAACTCTCCCTAATGAGCACAGCAGACCTCTTCCTACACTGGCAGAAAGCGGAATGTGAAATGGCGGCCAGATCGGGTCTATTTATAGGGTAGGGGGACTGTCCATGAGCTGGAATGTTTCAATTGGCTGTCCCGTTCCACCTGACGGCTGTGTCACGGGTCAAATATGGCCGCTGCGAACAACGCCATGTGTCCGAAAATTTGGCGGGTAGCGAACAAGCAAAATTCGCCGCGAACCGACCACTGGGCAAACCGCAAGGCCACCTCTACTGCTGACAGGGCTTCCATCTTCACCCGATCTTACTTCCGGGTTCACGTCCTCTGGCCTTCTTTTTGGCCGCATCACGATGACATCACGCATGCTGGCTGGAGTCACGGACCACAGCATGAAGCTCTGAAGGGTAGGCTTACCTTTAGGTACAAGTTCAAAAATAGGGTTTACTTTCACTTTAATCAGGTCTGAAGGGATTCAGACCCTGCTAATTTCCTCATTAGAGCCCTGGAAGTGTAACAGCGCTAATCAATAATGAAAAAGTCCCACTCACATTCCCATTCACTTTGCACATTGACACTGTAACAAAACCACAACCCACACTGTGCTTGTGTGTTTCCGTCAGTATACCGCTTCCTTTAGTCTTGAACATAGATATCAGATATTACAGCAGCCCTACATACAAAGCTAGCCAACAACTTAGCTTGCATAAGCTCTGGATCATTTATTGAACAAACTCACACCGAATATATACCTCATCAGGTCAGGTAAGCCTGATCACATTATCATATGCATATGAAATTGTATACAGAAACATAATTAACCTGAATTAATTACCTAGCCGTCTGGACAGAAACAATATGTGAATGGGAATGCAGACCCAGACAATGTTATTATTAACGTGTTAATTAACTCAGCACTGCAACAAGGCTAAAACTCAAAACATTACACATTATCATTATCACATTAAGTATAAACACAGAACCCACAGCAGACAATATGTGAGTAAATCAGCATTATCAACAATGTGTGGAAGACAGGTGGTTGAGCTGATGATATTAGCATCTGCTATGAGTCTGACTATCTTGGGGAGAGATGGACTTGAATCCAAAGTAACATTATTCCAAGGGCCCCACATATAGTGTCTGTCTTTCATTCGCAGTGTCTTCCCCCCCAAAGATATACTGACCAGGCACCAGACCTCCAATCGTTCTGTGCATGAGTTAGTCGGGTAAAAAGTCCAAAAGAGTCAATCCATCCTGGCAGCCTCCTCGACATAGTTGCACATAGTTTGTCCCAGCAGGGCACATGGAGCTCTGATAGCAGATCAGTCTGTGCAAGTCTAGTTTGGGCAGGCCAGACTGGGCTTCTCAGCCACCCTGTGCCCCTAAATAGGACACAGGGTGACTTAGACATAGGAGGGGCATAGGGAGCAGAGAGAGGAATTTCTCAACCTCTCTAAGTTAAGCTGTGTTCCACGGGCCCCCCAACCAAACTGACTTCCATCACACCCCTCAGCATACACCCCACAAAGAGCAGTGTTCCCTCACCAGCCAGGGCCCATAGTCAGTAGGCAAGAAACTAGCTTGCAGTCCCCTCCAAAAGCCCCTGTCCTGAGTTGCGGTTACATTACAGATACAGACAAACATCCATTTCTTCAGAATAATAAAAGTTTGAATTTTCCAACAAAGTTTGTTTAAATACCTGAAATATACACAAACACCCAGAGGGCAATATTTGTTTTCTCAACAAAAGTGGAGTTGCTCTTCAAATTAAACTCTAATTTATTAGCTAATGTCACATAATAGAACATGTGGATAGATTTTTAAGTTGATCTATCTGCATGTAACATGATATGAATGTTCCCTTTTTTCATATACTAATAAAATAATAGCTTTATCTTGTTAAATCACTATCTTACTGCACTATGTAATTGGTTCATGACAAACAACATTAAGCTAACCTCAGAACCATTGACCAAAGTTGACTTATGACCATAGTGTGGAATCTGACCAGATTTAATGAATTCACACACTGTACCAATTTGATCCTGTAACCACAAGATGGAAAAGACCACACATGAATTTAAAGTAACACTAAAGAAAAGTGTAAAACTTCTACCAGAACATAACTTCCTTTGATCCAGTGACCTTGATCCTGACTGGCTAACAAACTTGCAAGTCATAATGGTCTCTCCTAGAGAGCAAGTGCAATATTCAGATTATCCAAATACAAAGGAATTGGCAGGATATAAATGAAGCCAGGAAATTAAAGACTGATTAGATCTGGTTGTGGTTGTTTTACTAAAGACAAAAAAGCTGTTCCTTTCATAAGGGATTTTTTTCTTGCTTAGTGAATTAGGTGACTTCCTTAAACTTCCTGAATATGTGAAAGCAAAAATACTATATGGTTTAACTTTTATATGTTTATTTATTTTTGCACGTGATTGATTATTCCTTGCAAAATACATTTTCAAAACATTCACAAAGCTAAGGGAAAATTCTCTTGCAAAGTTTAAATTCTCATACAAAGTAAATACCCTATTTATCATTACTAAATCAACCCTGTAATGTTAAATAGATACGTATCTCAATCTTATGAGGACAGTAAGCTACACATTTTTGAATAAAAAGAGCTGTACAAAAAAATAGAAAAAATAAATAGTCCATCCTACAAAGAAGGGAACCAAAAACAGGGATATAAAATACAGTGGTCTATTTACGTAGCTTCACTTATTTATCAAGGGAGTACTTTTAAAAATTATACATAGAGCACAAAAAAAAAAAAAAGTAAAAGAGCTTGCAGTACTCTGCTGACAGACAGCCCTTAATTCAAATGTACATACTTTTTTTTTATCAAAAACTTTGACAGCCAATCAAGGATCAAATCAATTATTATCATAAGTGGGTCTACATCCATTACTATTAAGCCCACTATTAACCACTTGCCGACTGCCACACGACTATTTACTGCGGCGGTCAGCCCCTCACAGGCAAAGCGACGTAGGGCTATGTCGCTAGCCTGTGAGGCTCTAGGGAGCGAGCCAGCGCCGCCGGAGGAGCGCTCCCGCTCGGTCACGGACCCCCCCGCGCTTGTACCCGGCGGACCCGACTTGTGATTGTCCGTTACACCGGAAGAAAGGCAGGCGGCTAATGTAAACAAAGCCGCCTGTCATTCTTCCCTGTGTAAGAATGGAGATCACATGGTTCTACTATGTAGGATTGTTGATCTCTGTTCTTACACATCAAGCCACATCCAATCACAGTAAGAAACACGCCCCTAGGGACACACTTAACCCCTCCCTCTCAAATAAAGTTAACCCCTTCACTGCCAGTGTCATATGTATAGCACTGATTACTGTAGTAATGTCACTGGTAACCCCAAAAGTGTCAAAAATTTCAGTCAAGGGTCCGATCTGTCCGCCACAATGTCGCAGTCCCACAAAAAAAAAATCGCAGATCGCCGCCATTACTCGTTAAAAAAAAAACAACAAAAATGACAAAAATCTTTCCCTTAGTTAGTAAACGCAATAACTTTTGCGCAAACCAATCAAAATATGCTTTTTGCGATTTTTTTTTACCAAACATATGTAGCATAAAACAAATTGGCCTAAAATGTTAAAAAATTTAGATTTTTACATTTTTTTTTTGGGGGGGGGGGATTTCATATTAAAAAATGTGAAAAATATTGTTATTTTTGCAAAATTTATGCTTTTTTTTTGTTTATAGCGCATGATCAAAAAATCGCACAGGTGATCAAATATCACCAAAAGAAAGCTCTGTTTGTGGGAAAAAAAGGACGTCAAATTCGTTTAGGTACAGCGTCGCACGACCGCGCAATTGTCCGTTAAAGTCACGCAGTGCCGAATCGCAAAATAGGCCCTGGTCAGGAAGGGGGTAAAATCTTCCGGGGCTTAAGTGGTTAAGGTAAAAAAAATTACTCAATCACTTGAATCCCCTTTTTTTCCTAAATCGTCCAGGGATTTTTTATTTTTTTTTATTTTGGCAGTGCCTCAGTCTTGCACGTTAAAGTACATTACAGGGTAAAATACATTGTTTTTTTAGATAGGGATTGAATTTATTAGCAAATTAGCATCCATATTTTTTTATTTTCTTGTTTTTTAAAAAATAAATAGCAAAAAAGTAGATACAAAATGCATAACATTTTTTCTCAGTGCAACATTTATGCAGTTTGTGCAATCCTTTATACTTCCCTAGTGATTGACAAATCCTTTAAATTAAAATTATATCACATTAATGCAAATTTTATGTAACGTAGAGAAATGGCAAAGCTCAAAGTGAATGCATGTGTTTACTTTAGGAGAGTTTTAGCCCCATTTCAAAACTACATTGCAGCACATACAAGAGAAAATAAATGATCTGTGTAAAATGTTAGTTAGAGTTGGGCGAAAGGTTCAGTCCGAGTATGGGTTTGGGCCAAACATTGGCTGTTCTTCTGTTTGACAAACACCTGAATTATCAGTGTGTTCAACTGTTTGTTCGGCCCGCCGAATGACAAAATGCAATGCGCCGCTGCACAGTGCATTTGAAGCCCTGATTGGCTGAAGCTATGAAAGCTTTGCCCAATCAGGGCACAGAGCACTGTCAGAGCCATTGGATTGGAGAAAGTAATGATAACTCTAGTCAACCATGTCTCAGTGCTCTACCTGCCCCACACTTTAAAAATATTCTCCCCATAGTGCCCATTTGCAGTGTGATATTAGCATGGAGAGAGATAGAACTCTGTTCAGTAATACCAGCGAGTTAGGGTGCTATAGTGTGCTATTGTGATTCTATTGTCAGTGTGGAATATCAGTTTAGTGTGAATCTAGTGATAATGCAGCGTGAGTGTAGTTTGACCATTCATTTTTTTACTTTAGTGTCACTTTCCTGTGAATATAGTGATAAAGCAGTGTGAGTTTAGTTTGACCATTCATTTTTACTTTAGTGTCATTTTAGTGTAACCCTAGTGATAGTGCAGCGCGAGTGTAGTTTGACCATTCATTTTTACTTTAGTGTCAATTTATTTTGTCAGAGCAGGTTTCCTGCATTATATTTCAGTGCGTTACTGCACGTTTAATGCTCTATATTTCAGTGCATAACTGCACCCTTAACACAGTATATTTTAATGCATTACTGCACGTTTAACGCTGTGTTATTTCACGTTAAAGACTGTAGGTTTCAGCACATTACTGCAGGTTTAACAGAGTATACTTCAGTGCGTTACTGCACGTTTAACGCTGTATATTTTAGTGTCTTAGAGCACGTTCAAACGAAGCATATTTCAGTGCGTTACTGCAAGTTTAACACTGTATATTTCAGTGCGTTACTGCGTGTTTAACACTGTATATTTCTGTGCATTACTGCACAATTAATACAGTATATTTCAGTGCGTTAGTGCACTTTTAACGCCATACATTTCAGTCCATTAGTGCACGTTTAATGCTGTATATTTCAGTGCGTTATTGCACGTTTAACGCATTATATTTCAGGGTGTTAGTGCAGGTTTAACCAAGTATATTAGAGTGCTTTACTGCTTGTTCAATGCTGTATATCTCAGTGCATTAGTGCATGGTTAACACAGTATACTTCAGTTCATTACTGCATGTTTAACGCTGTATATTTCAGTGCAGTATATTTCAGTGCATTAGTGCACATTTACCACAGTATATTGCAGTGCGTCAGTGCAGTTTTATTGCAGTATATTGTAGTGTGTTAGTGGAGTGTGTAGTGAGTACTCAAGTTAAAGCGCACCAAACACCACGTTCCACTGATTATTGTGCATCAATGTACACATCTTTACTACATTTTGGTAAAAAGTGCCCCCTCCCCCCATAATTTCTGGGAGGTCAACAAGGAGAGGCATACATTCCTACAGCACTGTGAGGGGGCCAGCAGCGTATGTGTTCACAGGTAAAGGTGGATGTGGTTTATCCTCAGGCAGAGCATCATTTCCTCTGTTTAGTAATGTTGCCTGTGCTATTCAGCCACAGCATGCAGAAGATGTGGTGGACTGGCTTACTAAACCATCCTCATCCTCCGTCACCTAAGCAGAGACTAGTGCGCAGTCCACTTAAGCTGCCAAAGTGGCTTATTCTGCCTCCTTGTCCACAGCTACTCCGGGCATAGCCCCAGCATCAGGCATGGATGAGTCAGCTGAGTTATTTGAACACAGAGTCAGCCACTTGCTCCTTGACGATGCACAGCCATTAGTTGATTCAGATTTTGGTTCTGAGGTTGAGGAAGGTAAGAACATGAGCCCACAGAGAGGGGAGAACACTGATAAACAACAAATTGGCAGTCATGTTCCCCCAGCCGAAGCGTATTGCGAAGTTGTCCAGTGATAATGAGGGGGGAGGGGATGAGGTCACCAATGTGACTTGGGTGCTGGATATAGCAGAGGAGGAAAGTGAGGGTGAGGCACAACCCCAAGGAGGCAGCCATCATGGAAGAGTAAAAAGCAGCAATTCTATTGCACTAGATTGCGGAGCTGTGATCCCCGGCCAACTTCCCAGAGCTCAGCTGTTTGGGCCATTTTCAGCACATCTTTAGCAATTTGCAACTTTGCCTCAAGCACATTAAGCATCGCAAAAACACCAGCCATTTTAACAAGGCATTTAACCTCCCACCACATAGCCTGTTTGCAAGAGCACCTGAAAGCCACAAAAAAGGGACACAATTCTGTTTCTCTTCACTCTTCACCCTTCTGGTCTACCCCAGCTATACCTCATGACCTCTCAGCAGCCTTCACTGACAAGGATGATGGTATAGCATAGGGTGTCCCAGATCCTTGCAGCACATCTGCCAGTAGAACACCACCAGCTGTAGATTGTAGCAGGCAAATTTCTCTGCCCTACTTGCTGCAGCAAAAAATAAATAAATAAATAAAATTCAGTCACATGGCCAGCATCTAAATTCAGGCTTGTCAAAGCTGCTGGCTTTACAACTCCTGCCATTCCATCTGGTGGATTCTGACCCCTCCTGTGATTTTGCAGAATGTGCTGTACCACAATGGCAGGTTCCCCGTCGTTATTTCATTTCACTGTACCATCACGTGGAAGGCAATGTTGTGGCATTGTTGGGCAAGGAAGTCAGCTGCAAAGTCCACGTTACTGCTGACATGTGGTCTAGCAAGCATGGCCAGGGATGATATATTTCATTCACAGTACATTGGGTAACTCTGCTTGCAACTTGCAAGGATGCAGGGCAGGGCTCAGTGCTGCAGCTTGTTGTACCACCACATCTCGATTAGAGGTGCACATCTTCAGTGGTCTCACTATTAGATTAGATTACGGTTATCCTGTCAACGATTCGATTCGATTCGATTCTGCGATGCATTACAATTTTTGCCCATGGCTTTCATCAACAAATTCAAGCAGTTGGAAGAACTCAAGGATGGAAGAAACAAAAGAAGGATGGAGGAGTCTGGGTTTAGGGAAGGAGGAATCCATGAATAGGAAAGGAAGGATGGAGGAGTCTGGGGTTAGGGAAGGAGGAATCCATGAATAGGAAAGGAGGGATGGAGGAGTCTGGGGATAGGAAAGGAAGAATCCACGAATAGGAAATGAAGGATGGAGAAATCTGGGAATAGGAAAGGAGGAATCCATGAATTGGAAATTAAGGATTGTAGAGTCTGGGGATAGGAAAGGAGGAATTAATGAATCGTAAAGGAAGGATGGAGGAGTCTGGAAATAGGGAAGGAGGAATCCATGAATAGCAAAGGAAGGATGGAAGAGTCTGGGGATAGGGAAGGAGGAATCCATGACTAGGAAAGGAAGGATGGAGGAGTCTAGGGATAGGGAAGGAGAAATCCATGAATAGGAAAGGAAGGATGGAAGAGTCTAGGGATAGGAAAGGAGGAATCCATGAATATGAAAGGAAGAAGAATCTGGGGATAGGGAAGGAGAAATCCATTAATAACAAAGGAAGGATGGAGGAGTTTGGAGATAGGAACTAAAGGATGGAAGAGTCTTGGGATAGAACTGAAGGATGGAGGGGTCAATGGATAAGAATTGAAAGATGGAGGAATCCATGAATAGGAAAGAAAGAATGGAAGAATCTGAGGATAGGAATGAATGGCTGGAAGAGTCCAGGAATATTATTTGATGGAGGAGTCTGGGGAGGGGGTGATAGGAACTGAAGGATGGAGGGGTCCAGAGATAAGAATAGGTGGGACCTCAGATTGTTCAGAGTTGCATGGGGTGGGGGTGGTAGACTGCTGTCAATAGAGGTGGTTTGAATAGGGAGATGGAAGAGGAATGGGCTGGGAGCCATGCCCCTCTGATGTTTTAAGTTTGGGTGATCTGGGGTCAGTGACCAGGAGCAGTTTGAGATATATAAAGGGGTGGGGGGGGGCGAGAGATAGTGGGACCTGCGGGGAGAGGAACAGGCTGTGGAGGACATCAGACAGTTTGACAGCCAGCTGGGGAACATGCTGTCATATCTGCATTAAAAACAAAATAAAGTGAGTGCTGAATGATTCGTTATCAGCTAGCACACAATGAATATATATAATATAACCTTTAATAGGCAATAAAACAAAAATTGGTGTGTATTCAAAAGTGTTCTAAGTAGTGAACAAATATAATCCTGAAATATATATATATATATATAAATCCGTGAGTGTACTGTGTTCAAACCATTCACCAGAAAATGTTTTCTCTCTCCAAAAAATGTTTTTCACCCTCACCTGGCTCTGCCGCTCTACTGGCTTTCCTCCAGCTTGGCCACATCGTCCTCCACCGTCACACCTCTGGCTGGGAATGCTGCGGCTGCTCCAAACTCTCCAGGGACCAAGGTACTGATGGCTCTGGTCTCCTCCCCAGAGCTCCGTGCTCCACAAGCGCCAGCACGGACAGGCTGAGCCACCCCAGACCCAGCCCTCCATTTCCCCAAAAAATTGTGCACACAGCGTGGCTCCTCATGGACTTTACTTTAAGCTGAATGACTGAAAAACTTTTCTCTTTTTTTCAGGTTTTACCTTGCTAGCTTGATTTTTCACTTTACTCACAGATTTATCAAATCCACTTGGGATGCTTATGAGTATAAATCATTCCAACAATGAATTTAGTTTTTTATGTTTTAACCTTTTCAGATGAAACCTCTTCATAATAGAATTTTTTAGCCAGACACCGTATAGGTTATAGTATTTTAGAGACCTACCCCCCCCCCCCCATTCCCGTTTGGAGACTGAAAAAGAGGAGAGCTGCTATTAACAAAAATGCAAAACTTTTCTTTTTGCTAGTTACTGGTCCTCTTGCAAACCAGTAATCAATAACTTCCAGTGACTAATGCACCTGCATGGACCCTTGAAATATGATGGTTGTAGCTAGGCTGCAGCCAGCCTGAGCTTTATTTATTTTATAAATAAAGGGACACTGTTTGCTTCTGCCTGCTACTGTTGATTGTTCTTTAGTGGATAGAATGAGAGGATGCAATGTATTAGGTTATGAAAAATAAGTCTGTCCTAGCCAATTACTGAGGGGTTTTTGTCAGTTATTTGGGGGAGAAGATAAAAGAACTGGAAGGTTCTCGTCTCCCAGAATGCTGCCTGAAGAGGGTGTAGGTGCAGAGAGGTCCAGTCATTACTTCCCAGGCCCTTTACCTTAAGGCTCCATGTACACGGGACGTTGTTAAAAGTCCCTTTGAATGCTGGAATTTTTAGGACATTTGAAACGTCCGTTCGGTCGCGTTTGTACCCGCGTTTAGCGGGCGTTTAGCGGCGTTTGCGGGCGTTTGCGTTTAGAAGCATTCCTGGAGGTCAAAAAAATTATTCCCCTTTAAAATGGAAAAACGCGAACTCTAAACGCGGGTCATCGCGTTCAGACGTGTTCAGACGCGTTCGGACGCGTTTGTGCGTTTGAAACGCCGGGAAACACACGTTCGAAAGCAAATAATTGTGTTCTAAAAACAGTCCCTGAACGCAACTGCCTGCAAATGACTGTTAATGACCTGGTGTACATGGACAGATAAGATAACATGTAGGAGGGTTCAGGGGCTTCTGAAAAAAACGACCAACTGCTCCTAAACGGCCATTTCCAGCGTCCCGTGTACATGGAGCCTAAGAGGAAAGCCAGAGGATGTTTTTTTTTCTGCTAGCGGTTTGCCTGGATCTAGGGTGTTCTACATTGGCTCGTGACAGAGGCTTGAACGTCCTAAATTGGCAATAAAGGGGCATATGGAAAAATAGTAATGTATGAAACATATATTACCAAAGTGCGCTAAACAAAATAATGAGAACAAAGGTTCATAGGTGATGTCTGTGATGACACCAATTAAACATATACATTCAATTCCAAAAGGTGCAAAACTGTAAAAAGTCTTTCAATTCAGAAGATGGAGTGAAGGTTAGGGAGTGTTGGGAGGTGGGTGGGGCCTCGTCCCAAAATAGTGATCCAAAGTGATTCTCAATAACCTGGTATACACATGTGAACACCCAGTGATAGGAGTGGACTCTTACCACAATGTGGAGAGATGTGAGCATGTACTGTGTTTTGTCCAGAGGTCCCAACTGATAGGCTGAAAGAGGTGGTTCTCGGAATGGACCGGATCAATCAGCTGCTTCCAAAGTGGGGGGGATCTGTAGGCTTCCAATCAGGGGATAATGCCAAAAAGAGATCGTGCCCAAAGAAGAGGAGAGGACTATAGTGTATTACCTTCTGTTTATTTATAAATTAGGTGAAGAAACACTTACACAATCCAGATGAAAAAACAGCATATGCAGGGTGGTCGCGGATGTCTGCAGTATGATCCGGGACCTATGACAGCACGGCTAGCTCCCCCCGACGCGTTTCCACTGATAAGTCGGCTTCTGTGACTGGAGCTGTAGCCGTGCTGTCCACATCTCTCATTTAAAACTTGGCAAATGGAGACTTCCGGTTGCGGAGTCGGCCAATCACAATGCGTTACTCCGAAGGCCCTGAGGTGCGATGACGCACCTCCGGTTGCGGAGTCGGCCAATCACGATACATTGCTTACGAAGACCCGGAAGTGTTGCGGTATGCTTCCGGAGTCTTGCTGGGCCAATAGCAGTGGATGTCAACAAAACATATCGTAGGTGATACCGGAGTATCAAAAAAAGAAGAAAACTTTAACCTACCGATACATCAGTGTTATCTATTATATGAAGGTAAGCATTGTGGCCATGTTTAACCTTCTTGGGAACTAAGAGAAAAAATATTTTTATTAAAAGGCAAAAAATATATAATTGACAAATACTAATATTCACCGTGAAAAATTCACTGGTAATATAAAAATAAACAATTTTATTTATATAAAACTATCCTTCAGGAAATTGTCTGGAGGATAGATCATAAAATGGCCACAGATTTTGGAGCTAAAAATACAAAGCCAGTATGTGGACATTGTATGTCTAAAAATTATTTTAAAAGGTTAAAATAATAATATAACCAAAGGTTATATAAAACCAAGAATTAAAAAATTAAAAATTGAGGTGTTGGTAGAGGTGGATCACAGTGGAAGTCTCCATCCACCAACTGGTATAATTAACGGTAACAATGAATGTATTAAAATACCAAATCCATCAATATATAAAAACATATACCTAAACACCACATAGTTTAAGAAAACAGGAGAATAATAAAAAGAGGGAAGGGAGAGGAGAGGTATGCCAGGAGGGGAACAGTAACTCAAGAAGGAGATATATGCCCATCTTATAAGGGACTAATCGTTGTTGATATGGGCATTAATGTCCCACTCTACATTCATGCCCCAGGGCTGGTAGCACTTTAATTCATGAATCCAAAATGTTTCACGCCTGGAGATGGTTCTTTTCATGTCACTCCCTCTCCAATGGGGGGAGTAGCCTTCAATCACGACAGCTTTCAATTGTGAATAGCTTTGATTATGGCATTTGTCGTGATGGGCTGAGAGGCTATGTCCAGGGAAACCAATTTGTATGTTGGTGAGATGCTCCCCAATTCTTATACTTGGGGTTCTGATCGTTCTTCCAACATACTGCAACCCACATCCACAAGTAAGGAGATACATTACTCCTTTACTTTGGCAGGTTACAAAGTTTTGGATGTCATATTTTTTCTTGGTTACTGTGGAGTTAAAAGTTCTGGTTCTTTGTGTTTTTAACTCTTTGCATGCCAGGAAAGTACAAATACCCCGCAAGTGACCCCTTTTTGGAAAGTAGACATTTCAATGTATTTAGTAAGATGCATGGTTAGTGTTTTGAAATTGTAATCTTTTTCCACAATTCTTTGCAAAATTAAGATTTTTTTTCATAAATTGTCATAATAACAGGTTATTTCTCTCACATGGCATATGCATACTTGCAACTCCACCCCAAAACACATTCTGGTACTCCTTCTGAGTATGGTGATACCACATGTGTGAGACTTTTACACACAGGGCCACTGATAAGGCAGTACAACCAATCCTGTTGTACCAGATCTCAGCCTAATCAGCTCAACAGGGAGGCTTTGGCAGCTTTATAGTTAATTTCTTCCAAATAAAAAAAATAAGGCTTACTTACTAATTATACCCAGGGTCGGTGCTTCCACTAGGCAGCTGCCTAGGGCACATTGCCACCTAGGGGCGCAGCCACGAGTCAGCACTGCCTCTCCGTCATGAATGATCCTTGTGAGCTGTGGAAAGGGGCGGCAGTGGGGGAGAAAGAAGGGACAGAGGAAGATGCCAGGTGTCTGGGGCAGTGGCAGAACTACCAGGCCCTGGCTTTCCACCATTGTTGGGGGAGTCCCAAGGGGCAGGAAAGGAGCCCACCGGAGTGCTAGCTGCATAATGATCCTCTTCGTCTGGAGCTGAGCGGCCTAATCCCTGGGCGGGAAGTGACTCTCTGCACTGAGCTGGTGGGCAGCCGTTCATTTCCCTGGGTAAGTATTAACCACTTGCCGACCGCCGCACGACTATCTACGTCGGCGGTCAGCCCCTCACAGGCAAACTAACGTAGGGCTACGTTGTTTGCTTGTGAGGGTCTAGGGAGCGAGCGCGCGCCCCCCGGGGCGCGCTCCCGCTCCCGCGTGGTCACGGACCCCCACGCGCGTGTGACCAGCGGACCCGATGTCCGCCGGTCACTCGGCGATCGGCGGGGGAGAGGGAGAAAGTCAGGCAGCTTGTGTAAACAAACTGCCTGTCATTCTCCTCGCTGCAAAGACACTGATAAAACGGATCTGGTATGTAGATCCGTTGATCAGTGTCCTTACAGCTAGAGCCACAGCCAATCACAGTAGAAACCACGCCCCTAGGGACACACACAGCCCCTCCCTTCCAAATAAAGTTAACCCCTTCACTACCAGTGTATTTTTACAGTAACAGTGCATATGTATAGCACTGATTACTGTAGAAATGTCACTGGTAACCCCAAAAGTGTCAAAAATGTCAGTCAAGGGTCCGATCTGTCCGCCGCAATGTCGCAGTACCGCAAAAAAAAAATCGCAGATCGCCGCCATTACGCGTTAAAAAAAAAAACAACAAAAATGACAAAAATCTTTCCCTTTGTTAGTAAACGCGATAACTTTTGCGCAAACCAATCAAAATACGCTTTTTGCGATTTTTTTTACCAAACATAGGTAGCATAAAATAAATTGGCCGAAAATTTTTAAAAATTTTGATTTTTACATTTTTTTGGGGGGGAATTTCATATAAAAAAATGTGAAAAATATTGCTATTTTTGCAAAATTGACGCTCTTTTTTTGTTTATAGCGCGTGATCAAAAAATCGCACAGGTGATCAAATACCACCAAAAGAAAGCTCTGTTTGTGGGAAAAAAAGGACGTCAAATTCGTTTAGGTACAGCGTCGCACGACCGCGCAATTGTGCGTTAAATTCACGCAGTGCCGAATCGCAAAATACCCCCTGGTCGGAATGGGGGTAAAATCTTCCGGGGCTTAAGTGGTTAAGCAGGGAGTGGAGGAGAGCTGAACCTGAGTCGGAGCTCGGCACTGGAGGGCGGCACCTTTACTGGAGCAGAAGCGACGAGGCAACGGAATGGTCTGAGGATGTTGGTGATGAAGGAGGTGCGGAACTCTCTGACTGCTGCTTCTCCCTCCACCAGGAGCCGGTTGGAGCTATGGTGAGCACTGTGGTTCAGGAGAGGAGCGTCCTGGGAGAAGGAATAAGCAGGATCACAGTGAAGGAGGCAGAGTGCAAGCCACTCTCTTCATATTGCCCAGTAAGTGTCCCCAGAATAGGGAATCAGGGTCCCTGGGTGCGACATGGAGGATCCCTGGTGTGAAAGAATTGCGGTCACCAGGTGTGCCATGGGGAATCTGAGTCACCAGGTGTGACATGGGGGAGAGGGGTCACAAGTGTAACAGGGGTTTGGGGTCACCAGGTGTGCCATGAGGAATTGGGATCCCTGGGTGTGCAATTGGGGATTGAGGTCCCCAGGTGTGACATGGAGGAACATCAGGGTCTCTGGGTATGACATTGAGGAACATCAGGGACCCCTGATGTGACATAGAGGAACATTGGGATCACTGGGTATGACAGCATTACATGGAGGAACCATCAGATCAGGGTCACTGGAAATGACATAGAGCAGTTTTTAACCCCTTCCCTTTTTTTTTTTGGGGGGGGGGGCGCAAGTAGCTGATCTTGCCTAGAGCGTAAAACAGTCTAGTACCGGCCCTGATTATACCCCCACTAGTACTTACTCAAGGGTGTGTATTGATACATTTTCCTGGGCCACATCAGGTTAACAGAGGAGCCCAGGAGGTCAGAGCATTGAAGGGACTTTTTTAAATTTTCGGATTAAATACCTGCGCCACACCATATGCTTAATAGTTCTGGCCGGCTGGTCTCTTCCCTCCTAGTGCCTGGCAGAGTGATCTCTAATGTACTGTACCTGCTCCGTTCTCTCAGATGTGGGGACTGATGTAATGTGGCTGACAGGGAGGGAGCGGTAAAACTAATCCTGGCGGCGGCAGGTGGCGCAGCAGGCAACGAGAGCACACAGTGAGTGAGGTGTCAAAAAATGTAATTTCTTACTTAAAGCGGTTGTATACTGCCGAAAAAAAAACCCTGCAAGACAAAGGCACAATGAGCTAGTATGCATCGCATACTAGCTCATTATGAAATACTTACCTTAAAACGAAGCCCGACACGGACGCCCGGACCCCGCTGTGGGAGCTGACATGCTCCCTCGGCGTCTCTTCTGGGTTCGGCAGCTCTGGCGCTGTGACTGGCCGGAGCCGCAATGACGTCACTCCCGCGCATGCGTGCGGGAGTCACTTTCCGGCAAGGAACTCTGAAGGTCCTAGTGTCAGTGGCTGCATGCAGGGCAAATATCTCCTAAACCGTGAAGGTTTAGGAGATATTAAATTGTACCTACAGGTAAGCCTTAATATAGGCTTACCTGTAGGTAAAAGTAAAAAAAATGAGTATACTATCGCTTTAATAGAATCCTCACTGTGTCTTCTGATCTTTAGCATTAGGATAATCATTCACACAGCACAGCAGGTGCTCGGCTCTGTTACACCCGTGTCACATGGTTGTTGGGTGCTGACTTCAACTTGTGGCTGTACTGTGTGTTACAGACTATAACACACAGCACAGCCATGACAAAGTCAGCACCCAACAACCATGTGACACACTGTGACAAAACCACAGATGAATGATTATCCTAATGCTAAAGATCATAAGGCACAGTGAGATGCTACTTTACACTTGTTTTTTGGGGGCAGTAAAAATAAGCAGCTAAACTGCATTTTTACTGCCCCTCAACCACTCACTTTTAACCACTTTAGTGTCAGTGCAATATTAAAATGGCACTAGGATCGCGCTGCAAATTTGTGTTTAACACATTTACTACCGACCTGGCTCAGTGGCCATGAGTTTGTCGAGTTGCATGTGGAAATGATACAAGCAGCTCTGAAGCGAACCAATCACTTGCACAACTGCTACACTGTATGCACCCCCCCTTCCCATGAAGGGGGCCCCATCAGGTAGGCTGTACTGGACCCTATAATTTCTAAGGGAGACCCTGTTTACACAGCCTGGCCACATACAGAGGCCCAACATGCCAGGAGCACCGTCAAGTGTTCTAAGGACATAAAGTACACCTCTAATTTCTTGACTACCTATTACACTTTTGAAGGTCCTGGAGCACCAGGACAATAGAAACGCCCATAAAATGACCCGATTGTGAAAAGCAAACACCTCAATGTATATTCTGTGAGGCATAATGAGTCTTTCAAACATGTACATTTTTTCCACAAGTTTTTGAAAACGTGAAAAGAAAATTTATTTTTTTTTTACACATTTTTACGGTATTGACAGCCGATGATAAGGATCCATTGATAGGGTGGCACTAATGAGCACTCACTGATGGGCACTGATGTGCATTATTGGGCACTGGTGAGCATGAATAGGACATTGTAGTGGCACTGATGAGCACTTTAGTGGCAATGATGAGCACTCACTA
Organism: Pelophylax lessonae; assembly: GCF_965119305.1. Classification (NCBI taxonomy): domain Eukaryota; kingdom Metazoa; phylum Chordata; class Amphibia; order Anura; family Ranidae; genus Pelophylax; species Pelophylax lessonae. Next base: position 452,046,789 of record NC_138772.1, read on the forward strand.
ATGGCACTGTAGGGCACTGATAGCAATGTAGGTCATTGATGAGCACTGATAAGCACCCACTGGTGGCACTGATTTGTACTGTATGGCACTCATGTGCATTGATAAGCACTCACTGATGGCACTGTAGGGCACTGATGAGCACTGTAATGGCACTGATGAGCACTAAAGTGGTACCATGGGGCACCGATGAGCACTGTAGGGCACTAATAAATATTGCAGTGGCACTGATGGGCACTGAACGGCACTGATGAGCATGGTAGTGACACTGATGGGCACTATAGTGGCAGTTATGAGCACTGTAGTGGCACTGATGTGCATTGTAGTTGCACTGATGGGCACTGTATTGGCACTGTAGGACACAAATGAACACTGTAGTGGCACTGATGAGCACTGTCGTTGCACTGAAGGGCACTTTAGTTGCACTGATAGCACTGGCATGGCACTGATGGCACTGTCATGGCACTGATTGCACTTTTGTGGCACTGATGAGCACTGTAGATGCACTGATGGCATTGTAGGACACAGATGAACACTGTAGTGGCACTGATGGCGCTGTAGGGCATTGATGAGCACTGTATTTGCACTGATGGGCACTGTAGTTGTACCGATGGTACTGTCGTGGCACTGATGGCTCTGGTGAGCATTGTAGTGGCACTGATGGCACTCTAGTGGGGAGAGGAGAGAGAAGCACCGCAGAAGCATTAGCTGAACCAGGCATGACCCTGCTATGTTGACAAAGTGATCACTCTGTTCGTTGACAGTTCACTCTTTAGAAATTAAACCATTTTACCACTTTTTTTAGTCTCTGCTAACACGGGCCTAGTGGCCTAATGACACCTAGAGAGCCCCATCTTTCATTCAACCCTGGGGATTTCTTCCCTTACTTCCATGTTTAGGAACTACATTTTCAACTTAGGTCCAGCCTCCACCAATACCTCCAAATTAGCTTGATTTCCCAAAAAATTTTGGTCTGCTGCAGTTACAGTAGCGGTCATTTTTTTCATAACCATTTTTTTAGATAAAAAAAATACATACTGATAAGTCAGTTCCTACTGTAAATTCTTTGCATTTGTTTTAATTTGTATTGATTGCTGAAGTACACTTAGAGTGAGTTCCAATGTTAGTGATGGAAGCATTTACTCTGGTTTTAATGAGACCACTGTATGCGAACCATATTTATTATGATGTGCACATGTGCATAGCATATACATTGACTCACACTATATAACATATTCATTTAGTGTAAAGGAACTTGGTTTGTATTCAGGTTGCTATGGAAATGTTTCCACAGAAAGGTAAAAACTCGCTATTGGTATCTGACATAGGGAAAGTGTCTTTTAACTTTCTGAATATTTTGCCAAATTTTGTTTGCTCAGCGCATTCAACATATGGTGCCCAGCTGAAAGGTGTTTAGAGAGGTTTCACTTTAACTTGATTATGCTGTAAATCTTGGCTGAAATATGTGTGGTATAGTTGTCATTTTCAGGTTGAACAGTGTTACGTTTCAGTATACTTCATCTAAAGTCAGATGGCCTAGAAAGGAAGAAAAAAAATATATAAAAACAGTAGTACAGGAATTTTAGCATAATAAAGATGGCTTTCCACTAGAGACTAAAAAAGTGATAAAATTGTTTAATTTCTAAAGAGTGAACTGCAAATTGAAATGGTGGAAATATAGAAATGGGTTTCAGTATCTATCTATCTAGTAAAAAAGAAATGATGTATATAAATTTAATATGTCATACAGTATTCACCAACTGCAGTAAGTATGTCTCAGATAATAGCTGAAGTCTGTAGACCTAAATGATTCAAAGGAGTAACAACCTCCCCTCCCTGCTAGCAGAGAAAGCTACATCCTAACTAGTAGAACAACAGAGCTTTCCTGAATGAATACATGCAATGTTCGGCATTGTTAGTAGAAAGTAAAGCATGATTTGCAAACAGGGTCTCACTTTGTCACTATAATACATGCTTTTGCAAGCACTTTTTCAATGCTTTGCTACAATAGTAAGCTTTTTTTTTCTTTTTTTAAGTTTCTCACAAAGCACCACACCGATAAATTACATAGATACAAGTTTATAAGGTTGAAAAAGACAGAGTTCCATTCAGTTAAATCTACATGTGTATATGTGTTTGTTTGAATAAAAGTTAAAGTGTGAAGCTAAAACAGAGAAATATAGGAGCAAAATGGCAACAAAGTGGTAAAAACCGACAGAAAAGAAAGAAAACATGCAGAAAATCTATATTGAAAATAGATATATCACTTTGAGGAATGTTCCTCCCCAGTTTTCCTGTATCAATGATTTTTTAATAAAGTGACAAGTAACCCTAAATGGCAGATCAGAATTTATTTTCACTAATTTTTAGTGCAAACCTGTTTTAAAAAGACTAAATAACTTTGCAAACAAATAGCTTATAATTAGAGTTGAGTGGACACCTGGATGTCCGTGTTCGGCGTGTTCGGCCGAACTTGAAAAAAAAGTCCGGGTCCGTGTCCCGGACTTTTTTCGAACTTTACCCGGACACCGAACCCCATTGAAGTCAATGGGGACCCGAACTTTCAGGCACTAAAATGGCTCTAAAAAACCAATGGAAAGGGCTAGAGTGCTGCAAATGGCAGCAAAATGTATTTAAGAGCATAGCAAGTGCTCTTAAAAAATTTCCCCTTTACATTTGTAATTTTTAAATAGCAGATTAGAACAGCAATCTGTAGTAAAATATAGCTGAACGTTGCACACAACAGACTGATAAAAATATATCTGTTTCTCCCTCCTCCTCCTCCTCCTCCTCCTCAGTGGGCTCAAGTGAGGGCAAAAAGATCATTCACTGCACCACCCCCCACACAGCAAAATCGATGTAGATCGCTAACGGATGATTGTTCTGTCCTGTGTCTCCTATCTGTCCCTGCCTAATCTCTCCAGCCTGTCCCTAAAATGCTCAAATATCTTTCCCTGCCTACACTCCGACCTGTCCCTGCATTCTTTTCGGGCACAATTTTTCCCTGTCTGTCCCTAATCAGCAGCAGCCAGCACATATGATGTGTGCTCTCTCCCTACACTACAGCAGAATGACGCACCGCGCTGTGTCTCTCAAGCTTATAAAGACATGGGTCACATGCTTCAGAAGGCCAATCACAGCTCCTAATACATTAGTAGGCATGGCTGTGAAGGCGCACACCAGTTAAACGCTTGTTGATTGGCTGTTGAAAGCCCGCCATTAAAAGCGCGCCATTACATACAAAACAGGAAATAAAATTACCGAACACGGATTTTAAACCCGAACATACAGTAAAGTTTTCGGGTCCGTGTCCGGGTAACAAAAATCCAATTATCCGGTACGAACCCAAATAATACAGTCCGTGTTCGCTCAACACTACTTATAATGTTTTAAAATAAGGTTAGGGTAAAAGGGAGTAAAACTAGTGCACTTTTACTGTGGTATCTCCAAAACTGATGTGCAATTATCATGGACTCAAAAATGGGGTTTAGAATCAGACTTACTGTCCACACCCACAATGTATCTCTGATATACAGTATGATCTGGTAACTATGTGCTGATATGTATTTTTTTTATTGGATTTCTCAGATCCCGAAATACATTACAGAGTTTGGTGCACTTCTAGCACCATTAATGTGTGAGTAGTTTTTCTTTTGCTTAATACATTGGAGTTTTAAAAGATATAAGCACTATTGCGGATTCCCTATTTTCTATATGTTATACCTACTGATTGCACAAGGAGAAGTTAATCCATAGAAGGATCCCCACCTGGGGGGATTGAATATTCACCCTTAGCCTGGGAGAGGCACAAAGCATATTAGACAGACCTTAAATGCGAGGTCATGGAGAACCCACCCACTGGGGTGATGCATGGTTGGAGGTGTCACTTACCACGGAGGAACATATTTGAAGCATGCTGTCACTTTTGGAGTGGATTATTAATAGGACAGTTTTTTGTATGTTTACAGCACTATTAGCACTTTTATGAGTGTTCTGTTTATGTTCACCTGAATTGAGCACTCTTATACACTGACTTTTAATGGTTGATTGCACTACAAATTTATATATATTTACTTTTGATATCTATGTGTATGGGTCTTTTTATTTAGGAATCACACAGTGTTTCTAGCCACGTGTTTTTTGCACATTTGAACTGGCACGATAACACTTTATTTGCATGTATGTATATATTGTATAGATTTTATGGCACTTTGATTGCGTGGCACCTTTTGATTTTTTATACAATTTCTCCCGCTCACACCAATAATGGGGCACACTTTCTCCCACTGATACCAATGATGGGGCATTGTTTTTTTCCCCACTGCCTTCAGGACCCTTTCTACTCCCAATGGCCACAGCCTTGCCCCCCTAAAGAGTGAAGGACCGTAAACTGGCAATTTGTTTTTAGAAAGTTTGGAGACCCCTGCTCTAGAGCTTTTCCAAGCATTATTATTTACTTTTATCTTGTTCCTGAAACAGATACAGCTCTTATTACTTGCTGTGACTTCATCACAAGGCCTATAAAAGTTTCTCAGAGGCAGCTGTTGGGAGTTTAGTTCATACTGTGCTAGACATATCACCAGAACTACATCTCCCAAGAGCCATTTTCTTATACACAGTGTATGGACAGACTCCTGGTAGTCAAGACAGCTGCAATGAAATCAAAGAAATCAGCACCACCTGGCTTTTGTTGTTGTACCTTTCTATCCAAGCTACTGCTGATAAACATTAAAATTATTAATATGTATTGTGTGGTCCCCCACATGGAACCAATTGGTGAGCCTCTGGGTTTGCATTTTCCGTTGCGCTCGCGGGGGTCCCTGCCTATCCATATGTGCGCTCCCAACCAGTGATTGGATGAGTCACCAGGAACATACATGCAGTCCTTAACTTTATAGAACAATGTATGTCATATAATATGTGATTGTACGTAATTAGGGTTGAGCGAACACCTAGATGTCCGTGTTCGACGGGTTCGGCCGAACTTTAAAAAAAAGTCCGGGTCCGTGTCCCGGACTTTTACCGAACTTTTCCCGGACACCGAACCCCATTGAAGTCAATGGGGACCCGAACTTTAAGGCACTAAAATGGCTCTAAAACACCAAAGGAAAGGGCTAGAGTGCTGCAAATGGCAGCAAAACGTAATTAAGAGCATGGCAAGTGCTCTGCAAACAAATGTGGATAGGGAAATAACTTAAAACAACAAAAAAAAACAGAAAAATAAAACAATGTTCTTCTTCATCTCTGAAGGACGAGGCCCATATGGAGTAGGAGGGAGGTTAAGGTGGTGGTGGATGTGGCGGTGACATAGGCGTGCGCACAGGGTGTGCTGGGTGTGCCTGGGCACACCCTAATCACCTAGGGCACATAGCATTGCCAGTGAGGAGATGGGAAAGATCTCCCTGGGACCTGCTCTGCTCTATTTCTCCTTGCCTACAGGTACATGGCCCCGATACATTACTCTCCCTGCTGGCAAACACATGCATGTGTATTTCAACTTTGGGGTGCACACCTTAATGCAATAGGCTGCGCACACCTATGGGCGGTGTAGGTGGAAGCGGCGGTGGAGGAGGACCAGGGCCGGATTAACAGCATCATGGGCTTGGTGCTGAGGATTTTGAAGGGCCTTAGGGCCGTGCCTTGCCATGCACCCAGAGGAGGAAGGGTGCAGCCATGCATGCCTAATTCAACATGGGATGCTGTCTCTGAAGCCCATAAACACATCCATGCATCGCCAACTGTCCCTCCTTGTCCGGCCTTCACGCTGTGTGGGGAGGTTCTGAGGGTGCTGCCTGGGGAAGCGAGCATAGAAGCCAGACTTCTGTGTTTACAAGTGACAGAAGAGCGGTAACAGTGAATATGGCCAACCCGGGGCCTATATAAAAGGTAGGGGCCTGGAGCTGCAGCTCCAATAGCCCCTACATTAATCTGGCCCTGAGGAGGAGGACGAGGTAGCCAACACTGCTTCTTTTCACAAATTTTAAATGAGGGTACACCCCAAAAGAGTGAGAAAGAGCAAAAATGGAACAATGGGTGGGTAAGGTCGGTATCCATTGCTATTCTGCATAAGGTACGGAAAAGTCCCGTGGGATCCATGCCTGGTTCATTTTAATGAACGTGAGCTTGTCCACATTGTCTCTGGACAGGCGGCTGCGCTTGTCTGTTATAACGCCCCCAGCCGTGCTAAATACCCGTTCAGATAATACACTGGCTGCAGGGCACGCCAGCACCTCCAAGGCGTAAAGGGCAAGCTCAGGCCATGTGCCCAATTTGGAGACCCAGAAGTTGAAGGGGGCAGACCCGTCATTCACTACATGTAGGCGTGTGCACACATACTGCTCCACCATGTTGGTAAAATGCTGCCTCCTGCTAAGACGTTCCATCTGAGCTGCTGGTGCTGCTGTTTGTTGTGGCGTGCTGACAAAGCTTTTCCACATTTCGGCCATGCTAACCCTGCCTTCTGAGGTGCTGGCGGTGCCCTGGTTGCGTTGGCGACCTCCTCCTCCTCCTCCTCTGCCTTGTGCTTCCACTGTGGCCCCGCTGTCAGATGGGAATGCCAGCAGCATGGCGTCTACCAGCGTGCGCTTGTACTCGCGCATCTTGCGATCGCGCTCCAGTGAGTGAATTAAGGACGGTACGTTGTCCTTGTAACGGGGATCCAGCAGCGTGGCCACCCAGTAATCAGCACAAGTTAGAATGTGGGCAACTCGGCGGTCGTTGTGGAGACACTGCAGCATGTAATCGCTCATGTGTGCCAGGCTGCCCAGAGGCAACGAAAGGCTGTCCTCTGTGGGAGGTGTATGGTCCGTGTCCTCTGTATCCCCCCAGCCACGCACCAGTGATGGCCATGAGCTGGCCTGGGTGCCACCCTGCTGTGAACATGGTTCCATCTCCTCCTCCAGCTCCTCCTCCTCCTCATCCTCCTCATCCTCCAGAACTGTGCCCCTGCTGGACAATTGCGTCCCTGGCGTTTGCGTGTGCAGGAACCCACCCTCGGAGCCCCTTGCGAATGACTGCCCTGAAAGCCTTGGAAATGTTACCTCTTCATCCTCCTCCTCCTCCTCATCCTGTGCCACATCCTCTTCCATCATCGCCCGAATTGTTTTTTCAAGGAGGCATAGAAGTGGGATAGTTAAGCTGAGAACGGCGTCATTGCCACTGGCCATGTTGGTGGAGTACTCAAAACAGCGCAACAAGGCACACAGGTCTCGCATGGAGGCCCAGTTAAATTAAATAGCGGAATAGAAAATATGATCCAAAAAAAGTGTATGTATATCACACGTACACAACCACACTAGGCCCCAATTACTATTGTTTGTACCCCTAAAAGGCTAGATGAGGAGTAGGGGGAGTATGGAACAGGCAGCACCCTCAAACCTTCAGAAGTATGAGATGAACCCCAACAACTTGGAAAGGTGGATCTCTCTCACACGTACCGACACAGACTATCCCGCAATTCAATTGATCCTCAAAGGTTTTTATTGAATAGCGGAATAGGAAATATGATCAAAAAAAGTGTATGTATCTCGCACGTACACAACCACACTAGGCCCCAATTACTATTGTTTGTACCCCTAAAAGGCTAGATGAGGAGTAGGGGGGGTATGGAACAGGCAGCACCCTCAAACCTTCAGAAGTATGAGATGAACCCCAACAACTTGGAAAGGTGGATCTCTCTCACACGTACCGACACAGACTATCCCGCAATTCAATTGATCCTCAAAGGTTTTTATTGAATAGCGGAATAGGAAATATGATCAAAAAAAGTGTATGTATCTCGCACGTACACAACCACACTAGGCCCCAATTACTATTGTTTGTACCCCTAAAAGGCTAGATGAGGAGTAGGGGGGGTATGGAACAGGCAGCACCCTCAAACCTTCAGAAGTATGAGATGAACCCCAACAACTTGGAAAGGTGGATCTCTCTCACACGTACCGACACAGACTATCCCGCAATTCAATTGATCCTCAAAGGTTTTTATTGAATAGCGGAATAGGAAATATGATCAAAAAAAGTGTATGTATCTCGCACGTACACAACCACACTAGGCCCCAATTACTATTGTTTGTACCCCTAAAAGGCTAGATGAGGAGTAGGGGGGGTATGGAACAGGCAGCACCCTCAAACCTTCAGAAGTATGAGATGAACCCCAACAACTTGGAAAGGTGGATCTCTCTCACACGTACCGACACAGACTATCCCGCAATTCAATTGATCCTCAAAGGTTTTTATTGAATAGCGGAATAGGAAATATGATCAAAAAAAGTGTATGTATCTCGCACGTACACAACCACACTAGGCCCCAATTACTATTGTTTGTACCCCTAAAAGGCTAGATGAGGAGTAGGGGGGGTATGGAACAGGCAGCACCCTCAAACCTTCAGAAGTATGAGATGAACCCCAACAACTTGGAAAGGTGGATCTCTCTCACACGTACCGACACAGACTATCCCGCAATTCAATTGATCCTCAAAGGTTTTTATTGAATAGCGGAATAGGAAATATGATCAAAAAAAGTGTATGTATCTCGCACGTACACAACCACACTAGGCCCCAATTACTATTGTTTGTACCCCTAAAAGGCTAGATGAGGAGTAGGGGGGGTATGGAACAGGCAGCACCCTCAAACCTTCAGAAGTATGAGATGAACCCCAACAACTTGGAAAGGTGGATCTCTCTCACACGTACCAACACAGACTATCCCCCAATTTAACTGATCCCCAAAGGTTTTTGATTAAATAGCGGAATAGAAAATATGATCCCAAAAAAGTGTATGTATATCACACGTACACAACCACACTAGGCCCCAATTACTATTGTTTGTACCCCTAAAAGGCTAGGAGTAGGGGGAGAATGGAACAGGCAGCACCCTCAAACCTTCAGAAGTATGAGATGAACCCCAACAACTTGGAAAGGTGGATCTCTCTCACACGTACCAACACAGACTATCCCCCAATTTAACTGATCCCCAAAGGTTTTTGATTAAATAGCGGAATAGAAAATATGATCCCAAAAAAGTGTATGTATATCACACGTACACAACCACACTAGGCCCCAATTACTATTGTTTGTACCCCTAAAAGGCTAGGAGTAGGGGGAGTATGGAACAGGCAGCACCCTCAAACCTTCAGAAGTATGAGATGAACCTCAACAACTTGGAAAGGTGGATCTCTCTCACACGTACCAACACAGACTATCCCCCAATTTAACTGATCCCCAAAGGTTTTTGATTAAATAGCGGAATAGAAAATATGATCCCAAAAAAGTGTATGTATATCACACGTACACAACCACACTAGGCCCCAATTACTATTGTTTGTACCCCTAAAAGGCTAGGAGTAGGGGGAGTATGTAACAGGCAGCACCCTCAAACCTTCAGAAGTATGAGATGAACCCCAACAACTTGGAAAGGTGGATCTCTCTCACACGTACCAACACAGACTATCCCCCAATTTAACTGATCCCCAAAGGTTTTTGATTAAATAGCGGAATAGAAAATATGATCCCAAAAAAGTGTATGTATATCACACGTACACAACCACACTAGGCCCCAATTACTATTGTTTGTACCCCTAAAAGGCTAGGAGTAGGGGGAGTATGGAACAGGCAGCACCCTCAAACCTTCAGAAGTATGAGATGAACCCCAACAACTTGGAAAGGTGGATCTCTCTCACACGTACCAACACAGACTATCCCCCAATTTAACTGATCCCCAAAGGTTTTTGATTAAATAGCGGAATAGAAAATATGATCCCAAAAAAGTGTATGTATATCACACGTACACAACCACACTAGGCCCCAATTACTATTGTTTGTACCCCTAAAAGGCTAGGAGTAGGGGGAGTATGGAACAGGCAGCACCCTCAAACCTTCAGAAGTATGAGATGAACCTCAACAACTTGGAAAGGTGGATCTCTCTCACACGTACCAACACAGACTATCCCCCAATTTAACTGATCCCCAAAGGTTTTTGATTAAATAGCGGAATAGAAAATATGATCCCAAAAAAGTGTATGTATATCACACGTACACAACCACACTAGGCCCCAATTACTATTGTTTGTACCCCTAAAAGGCTAGGAGTAGGGGGAGTATGTAACAGGCAGCACCCTCAAACCTTCAGAAGTATGAGATGAACCCCAACAACTTGGAAAGGTGGATCTCTCTCACACGTACCAACACAGACTATCCCCCAATTTAACTGATCCCCAAAGGTTTTTGATTAAATAGCGGAATAGAAAATATGATCCCAAAAAAGTGTATGTATATCACACGTACACAACCACACTAGGCCCCAATTACTATTGTTTGTACCCCTAAAAGGCTAGGAGTAGGGGGAGTATGGAACAGGCAGCACCCTCAAACCTTCAGAAGTATGAGATGAACCCCAACAACTTGGAAAGGTGGATCTCTCTCACACGTACCAACACAGACTATCCCCCAATTTAACTGATCCCCAAAGGTTTTTGATTAAATAGCGGAATAGAAAATATGATCCCAAAAAAGTGTATGTATATCACACGTACACAACCACACTAGGCCCCAATTACTATTGTTTGTACCCCTAAAAGGCTAGGAGTAGGGGGAGTATGGAACAGGCAGCACCCTCAAACCTTCAGAAGTATGAGATGAACCCCAACAACTTGGAAAGGTGGATCTCTCTCACACGTACCAACACAGACTATCCCCCAATTTAACTGATCCCCAAAGGTTTTTGATTAAATAGCGGAATAGAAAATATGATCCCAAAAAAGTGTATGTATATCACACGTACACAACCACACTAGGCCCCAATTACTATTGTTTGTACCCCTAAAAGGCTAGGAGTAGGGGGAGTATGGAACAGGCAGCACCCTCAAACCTTCAGAAGTATGAGATGAACCCCAACAACTTGGAAAGGTGGATCTCTCTCACACGTACCAACACAGACTATCCCCCAATTTAACTGATCCCCAAAGGTTTTTGATTAAATAGCGGAATAGAAAATATGATCCCAAAAAAGTGTATGTATATCACACGTACACAACCACACTAGGCCCCAATTACTATTGTTTGTACCCCTAAAAGGCTAGGAGTAGGGGGAGTATGGAACAGGCAGCACCCTCAAACCTTCAGAAGTATGAGATGAACCTCAACAACTTGGAAAGGTGGATCTCTCTCACACGTACCAACACAGACTATCCCCCAATTTAACTGATCCCCAAAGGTTTTTGATTAAATAGCGGAATAGAAAATATGATCCCAAAAAAGTGTATGTATATCACACGTACACAACCACACTAGGCCCCAATTACTATTGTTTGTACCCCTAAAAGGCTAGGAGTAGGGGGAGTATGTAACAGGCAGCACCCTCAAACCTTCAGAAGTATGAGATGAACCCCAACAACTTGGAAAGGTGGATCTCTCTCACACGTACCAACACAGACTATCCCCCAATTTAACTGATCCCCAAAGGTTTTTGATTAAATAGCGGAATAGAAAATATGATCCCAAAAAAGTGTATGTATATCACACGTACACAACCACACTAGGCCCCAATTACTATTGTTTGTACCCCTAAAAGGCTAGGAGTAGGGGGAGTATGGAACAGGCAGCACCCTCAAACCTTCAGAAGTATGAGATGAACCTCAACAACTTGGAAAGGTGGATCTCTCTCACACGTACCAACACAGACTATCCCCCAATTTAACTGATCCCCAAAGGTTTTTGATTAAATAGCGGAATAGAAAATATGATCCCAAAAAAGTGTATGTATATCACACGTACACAACCACACTAGGCCCCAATTACTATTGTTTGTACCCCTAAAAGGCTAGGAGTAGGGGGAGTATGTAACAGGCAGCACCCTCAAACCTTCAGAAGTATGAGATGAACCCCAACAACTTGGAAAGGTGGATCTCTCTCACACGTACCAACACAGACTATCCCCCAATTTAACTGATCCCCAAAGGTTTTTGATTAAATAGCGGAATAGAAAATATGATCCCAAAAAAGTGTATGTATATCACACGTACACAACCACACTAGGCCCCAATTACTATTGTTTGTACCCCTAAAAGGCTAGGAGTAGGGGGAGTATGGAACAGGCAGCACCCTCAAACCTTCAGAAGTATGAGATGAACCCCAACAACTTGGAAAGGTGGATCTCTCTCACACGTACCAACACAGACTATCCCCCAATTTAACTGATCCCCAAAGGTTTTTGATTAAATAGCGGAATAGAAAATATGATCCCAAAAAAGTGTATGTATATCACACGTACACAACCACACTAGGCCCCAATTACTATTGTTTGTACCCCTAAAAGGCTAGGAGTAGGGGGAGTATGGAACAGGCAGCACCCTCAAACCTTCAGAAGTATGAGATGAACCTCAACAACTTGGAAAGGTGGATCTCTCTCACACGTACCAACACAGACTATCCCCCAATTTAACTGATCCCCAAAGGTTTTTGATTAAATAGCGGAATAGAAAATATGATCCCAAAAAAGTGTATGTATATCACACGTACACAACCACACTAGGCCCCAATTACTATTGTTTGTACCCCTAAAAGGCTAGGAGTAGGGGGAGTATGTAACAGGCAGCACCCTCAAACCTTCAGAAGTATGAGATGAACCCCAACAACTTGGAAAGGTGGATCTCTCTCACACGTACCAACACAGACTATCCCCCAATTTAACTGATCCCCAAAGGTTTTTGATTAAATAGCGGAATAGAAAATATGATCCCAAAAAAGTGTATGTATATCACACGTACACAACCACACTAGGCCCCAATTACTATTGTTTGTACCCCTAAAAGGCTAGGAGTAGGGGGAGTATGGAACAGGCAGCACCCTCAAACCTTCAGAAGTATGAGATGAACCCCAACAACTTGGAAAGGTGGATCTCTCTCACACGTACCAACACAGACTATCCCCCAATTTAACTGATCCCCAAAGGTTTTTGATTAAATAGCGGAATAGAAAATATGATCCCAAAAAAGTGTATGTATATCACACGTACACAACCACACTAGGCCCCAATTACTATTGTTTGTACCCCTAAAAGGCTAGGAGTAGGGGGAGTATGGAACAGGCAGCACCCTCAAACCTTCAGAAGTATGAGATGAACCCCAACAACTTGGAAAGGTGGATCTCTCTCACACGTACCAACACAGACTATCCCCCAATTTAACTGATCCCCAAAGGTTTTTGATTAAATAGCGGAATAGAAAATATGATCCCAAAAAAGTGTATGTATATCACACGTACACAACCACACTAGGCCCCAATTACTATTGTTTGTACCCCTAAAAGGCTAGGAGTAGGGGGAGTATGGAACAGGCAGCACCCTCAAACCTTCAGAAGTATGAGATGAACCCCAACAACTTGGAAAGGTGGATCTCTCTCACACGTACCAACACAGACTATCCCCCAATTTAACTGATCCCCAAAGGTTTTTGATTAAATAGCGGAATAGAAAATATGATCCCAAAAAAGTGTATGTATATCACACGTACACAACCACACTAGGCCCCAATTACTATTGTTTGTACCCCTAAAAGGCTAGGAGTAGGGGGAGTATGGAACAGGCAGCACCCTCAAACCTTCAGAAGTATGAGATGAACCTCAACAACTTGGAAAGGTGGATCTCTCTCACACGTACCAACACAGACTATCCCCCAATTTAACTGATCCCCAAAGGTTTTTGATTAAATAGCGGAATAGAAAATATGATCCCAAAAAAGTGTATGTATATCACACGTACACAACCACACTAGGCCCCAATTACTATTGTTTGTACCCCTAAAAGGCTAGGAGTAGGGGGAGTATGTAACAGGCAGCACCCTCAAACCTTCAGAAGTATGAGATGAACCCCAACAACTTGGAAAGGTGGATCTCTCTCACACGTACCAACACAGACTATCCCCCAATTTAACTGATCCCCAAAGGTTTTTGATTAAATAGCGGAATAGAAAATATGATCCCAAAAAAGTGTATGTATATCACACGTACACAACCACACTAGGCCCCAATTACTATTGTTTGTACCCCTAAAAGGCTAGGAGTAGGGGGAGTATGGAACAGGCAGCACCCTCAAACCTTCAGAAGTATGAGATGAACCTCAACAACTTGGAAAGGTGGATCTCTCTCACACGTACCAACACAGACTATCCCCCAATTTAACTGATCCCCAAAGGTTTTTGATTAAATAGCGGAATAGAAAATATGATCCCAAAAAAGTGTATGTATATCACACGTACACAACCACACTAGGCCCCAATTACTATTGTTTGTACCCCTAAAAGGCTAGGAGTAGGGGGAGTATGGAACAGGCAGCACCCTCAAACCTTCAGAAGTATGAGATGAACCCCAACAACTTGGAAAGGTGGATCTCTCTCACACGTACCAACACAGACTATCCCCCAATTTAACTGATCCCCAAAGGTTTTTGATTAAATAGCGGAATAGAAAATATGATCCCAAAAAAGTGTATGTATATCACACGTACACAACCACACTAGGCCCCAATTACTATTGTTTGTACCCCTAAAAGGCTAGGAGTAGGGGGAGTATGGAACAGGCAGCACCCTCAAACCTTCAGAAGTATGAGATGAACCCCAACAACTTGGAAAGGTGGATCTCTCTCACACGTACCAACACAGACTATCCCCCAATTTAACTGATCCCCAAAGGTTTTTGATTAAATAGCGGAATAGAAAATATGATCCCAAAAAAGTGTATGTATATCACACGTACACAACCACACTAGGCCCCAATTACTATTGTTTGTACCCCTAAAAGGCTAGATGAGGAGTAGGGGGAGTATGGAACAGGCAGCACCCTCAAACCTTCAGTATGAGATTGTGTTCACTGTACCCCACAAAGATTGAGTTCACTGCACCCCACAATGATTGTGTTCACTGCACCCCACAAAGATTGTGTTCACTGCACCTCACAAAGATTGTGTTCACTGTACCCCCCAAAGATTGTGTTCACTGCACCCCACAAAGATTCTGTTCACTGTACCCCACAAAGATTGTGTTCACTGCACCCCAAAAAGATTGTGTTCACTGCACCCCAAAAAGGATGTTGTTCACTGCACCCCAAAAAGGATGTTGTTCACTCCACCCCAAAAAGATTGTGTTCACTGCACCCCACAAAGATTGTGTTCACTGCACCCCAAAAAGATTGTGTTCACTGCACCCCAAAAATGATTTTGTTCACTGCACCCCAAAAAGGATTTTGTTCACTGCACCCCAAAAAGGATGTTGTTCACTCCACCCCAAAAAGATTGTGTTCACTGCACCCCAAAAAGATTGTGTTCACTGCACCCCACAAAGGATTTTGTTCACTGCACCCCAAAAAGATTGTGTTCACTGCACCCCAAAAAGGATGTTGTTCACTGCACCCCAAAAAGGATTTTGTTCACTGCACCCCAAAAAGATTGTGTTCACTGCACCCCACAAAGGATTTTGTTCACTGCACCCCACAAAGATTGTGTTCACTGCACACCAAAAAGGATTGTGTTCACTGCACCCCAAAAAGATTTTGTTCACTGCACCCCAAAAAGATTGTGTTCACTGCAGCCCAAAAAGATTGTGTTCACTGCAGCCCAAAAAGATTGTGTTCACTGCAGCCCAAAAAGATTGTGTTCACTGCAGCCCAAAAAGATTGTGTTCACTGCAGCCCAAAAAGATTGTGTTCACTGCAGCTCACACACAGAAAAATGGATGTGGATCACTGACACCTGCCTATCTCCAATCCCACACCACACAGCAATATCGATTGTAGTTTGTAGAACACAGTTTCCCTAAAATTCAGCAGACTCTGTCCCTAACAGGATTGAGAAGAGATCGTAGATCAGGATTGAGTGCAGACCCCACCCCCCACACAGCAATATCGATTGTAGTTTGTAGAAGACACTGACCCTATATAATTCAGCAGACTCTATCCCTAAAATGCCTACAACTCGCCCTGCCTAAACACTCCGACCTGTCCCTCAATTCTATCCGGACACAAATGGTTTTTTCCTGCCTATCTTTCCCTAATCAGCAGCCAGCACGTTGATGTGTGCTCTGTCCCTGAATCTAAGCAGCATAATGACGCCGCTGCGGCTGCCTCGAACTTATAAAGACTTGGTCACATGCTTCAGACGGCCAATCACAGCTACTGAGACATTTGCAGGCATGGCTGGGATGGCTTAAGGCACACCAGTTAAACGATTGTTGATTGGCTGTTGAAAGCCCGCCATGAAAAGAGCGCCAAAGCATGCAAAACCCGGAAATAAAACGACCGAACACGGATTTTTACCCGAACATACAGTAAAGTGTCCGTGTCCGTGTTCGGGTACAAAAAATCCAATTATTCGGTACGAACACGAATAATACAGTCCGTGTTCGCTCAACACTATACGTAATACATGATGTTTAATGGCATGTTGTTTCATACAGAATCTATCCACAATATTTATCCACAATTAAGCTCCAGACGAAGCCTCTTTATGAGGCAAAACATGTTGAGCAGCTGAACTGTTACTCTTTGTCACCATCAACTGACCCTAGCTGGACGGTGCCTACATTCTGGGCCAACCATTGACAGGATCTCCTTGGTGTTTATAGTCTTTTTTCTTACATCCAGGATATGTATAACAGCAATGTATTTGTGTGTAATGTTCTGGTACCTCTGGTACCCTTGTTACCTATTTCTCTCTTACTAAATTGCGTCCCATCTTGTTACCCAAGAGACGCATACACCTTTAAGACCGGATGACATCATTGCCGAGCGCCGCTATGAGCGGCTATTTCAATCGCCGGCTTTCTCTCACTCATTGCTCGTTCAAACCACATGTTCACCGCACCTTCTCCTGTGAAGTCGGAGCTGCTGACATTTCCCTTTGCTGAACTGAAGCCGGAACCTCGCTGCTGATCCGTATCTCGCTACGGGATCACCTCTCTCTAAGGACACTGTTACTACTAACCTATCTAAGTGATAAGTACCCCACAGGGGATTCTTACTAACCAATCTCCTACTGTCATCTACTGCAATTACCAGGACTATCTGTATCTATCTATTTACTGTCATCTACTGCAATTACCAGGACTATCTGTATCTATCTACTATCATCTGCATAGACAGTTAGCTCTTGGGACTACCTTCAACTATCTTTGCACTAGGTTACTCTGTCTAAGTATACTCCATCTGTGTCCTCTCACCATCTGCACTATACTTGACATCAGAACCTATCTGCTTACCATCACCTGCAACTCTTCTAATACTACTCTTAGTGTTCACCATACAATTGCCTGTCTCTCATCTATACATTCTCATATATTCTATCCCTCCATTAAACATCTGATTGAGTATATGTATATTGCATAACAGGCTGTGCACGGTGATGAAGTCCTGAGAGTTGGATATGTTGTTCAACAGAATCTCTACAAGGCTACTGAGTGTAATAATTCTGCAGCTGTAAATCCATCCACTAACAAAAACGCATGAACGTTACAGATTGAACGAGCCTTTAAAAAAAAAATATGGATTCAGCAGAATTACCCACTCATGTACTACAGTTAAAACAGCAAGTAGATGCATTGACCCTTGCGCTCACAGAGGTACAAAACGAAAATCAGACCTTGAGACAGCAGGTTGGCCGTCTCACACAGCTTTCTGCTGCTCAGCCCCGTGAGCCTAACCCTCCTCTAGTGTTTTCTGGTGATCGGAGCAAATTTCGTGAATTTAAAAACGCATGTCGTTTGCTTTTTTTTTTTGTTAAAACCTCTAACCTACACCACTGACCAAATTAAGGTTGGTACCGTCATCTCCTACTTAACGGGTGAACCCCGGGCCTGGGCAGACGCTCTCTTTGAAAAGGATGATCCACTCCTTAATTCTTACCCTTTATTTCTAGCACAACTCGCTAGTTTATATGAAGACCCCAATAAGCAGAGTACCGCTGATACCCAATTACGGGCCTTAAAACAAGGAAGGAGACCTGTTGAAGATTTTGTGGCAAATTTTAAAAGATGGTCCCCTGATTCAGGGTGGAACGACACATCTTTGAGAACGCAGTTTAGACTCGGCTTATCTGAGGCCGTTAAAGACGAGCTCGCCCGAGCGGATTTACCTGGCACTCTAGAGGGACTGATACAGACCAGTATCAATATTGACAGACGACTACGAGAAAGAAAGGCTGAGAAGATGGGCTCACCATTTTCCAGTCCTTCTCGGATGTTGCCTGCTGACCCTACTCCTATGGAAGTAGGAATGATACGCCCACCTCTGACCCTTTCTGAACATGCCAGGAGGAAAACCGAACATCTTTGCATGTACTGCGCATCCCCGAATCATTTGATAAGCGGCTGTCCCCTTGTCCGCAGGAAAGAGGGTGAGTGTTCAAATGTCTTGCTAGGGGGACTCACAACTTCCTTTTATAATCCTTATCTTTTTGTTCATTTAACATTGCAGTGGGACCAAACTAGGATCACCACCAAGGCTATGATCGACACAGGATCTTGTGGAAACTACATTGACATTTGTTTTGTCTCCCTTAATAAAATACCTATTGTTTCTAAACCCAAACCTGTCTCCGTTAGTTTTATTAACGGTACCCCTTTATCCTCTGGTCCTATCACCAGTCAGACACAGGCACTCCTTGTAACTGCTGACGAGTCTCATGTGGAGACCACCACCTTTGATGTATTAACTTCACCACATTTTCCAATCATTTTGGGACTTCCCTGGTTACACATACATCAACCAATCATCGATTGGAAAACAAGAACGCTAACCTTCTCTTCTCACTATTGTGAAACGACGTGTAATCTCCCCACATATGATAGGATACTGTCTGTAGTGCCGGATGACATTATACCCAAGTGTTATCAGGATTTATCGGAGGTTTTCCTTGAGAAAAACGCTCAAATGCTACCTCCCCATAGGGACTATGATTGTTGTATCGATCTACTCCCTAATAGCAAGTTGCCTTTCGGACATGTTTATCCTCTCTCGCAGGATGAACTCTCTCATCTTAAGGAGTATCTGGATGAGAACTTGACAAAAGGATTCATCCGACCTTCTACTTTCTCCACTGCTGCTGGACTCTTCTTTGTCTGTAATAAGGATTCTAGCCTTAGGCCTATCATTGATTTCAGACAATTAAATGCCATTACAATAAAGGATCGTTATTCTTTACCTCTTATTCCTGAACTTATCGAACAGGTTCGTGGAGCTTCTTTCTTTTCAAAATTGGACCTAAAAGGGGCATACAATTTAATTCGAATCCGTAAAGGGGATGAATGGAAGACGGCATTCAGAACCAGATACGGACTGTTTGAGTACCTTGTAATGCCATTTGGGCTATGTAATGCTCCCGCAGCCTTCCAACGGTTTATAAGTGAGATATTCAGAGACTTGCTTGATGCTTGTGTCGTAGTATATTTGGACGATATACTTATCTATTCTCATTCCTTACCTGAGCACATAAAACATGTGAGACTTGTGTTGTCAAGGCTACTTGCACATAACTTATACGTTAAATCAAAAAAATGTTTGTTTCATAAAGAGGAAGTACTATTCCTAGGATATATTATATCTAAAAATGGAATCAAAATGGACATGAGCAAAATATCCTGCATTCTGGATTGGCCTGTGCCAACCACTCGCAAAGCATTACAAAGGTTCCTAGGATTCTCTAACTACTATAGGAAATTCATTAAGAACTTCTCTGCGATTGTGAAACCTCTCACACAACTCACAAGCACAAGAAACCTTTTAATTGGTCAACAGAAGCAAATGGAGCATTCTGTCTGCTGAAATCAAGCTTTACTACTGCCCCCATACTATGCCATCCAGACCCATCCCTTCAATACATCTTGGAGGTAGATGCGTCAAATATGGCAGTAGGAGCAGTTCTCTCACAACGACCAACAAACACCTCACCTCTTCACCCAGTTGCTTTCTTCTCAAAATCATTAAGCAGCCCCGAGGTGAACTACCCAGTAGGTGAGAAGGAGTTACTAGCCATAAAACTGGCGTTAGAGAATTGGCGACATCTACTCGAGGGCACTCAATTGCCAATCCTGATATATACTGATCACAAAAACCTTCAATACCTTCAGACTAATAGAACTCTTTCCCACCGACAGGTACGGTGGTCGTTATTCTTTCTGAGATTTAATTTTTTAGTGACTTTCACGCCCGCAGACAAAAATAAAAAAGCGGATGCACTTTCACGACTAACCGAGAAGGATTGTACCGAGGTTCCCTCAGTTCCTATAATACCACTTGAACGTATTATCGGTGTCATTCGCTCCCTGAAGGAAGAGATTTTGCACAGCATAGGACTGGACTCACCTCCACCACAACTAACTACTGACGCAGAAGGCTTCCTCTACTACAACGATAAATTACACATACCCCCTACTATACGAACCAAGATCTTGGAATTGTCGCATGATGTACCTATGGCAGGACATATGGGTATGACTAAAACTTTCAATCTACTTACTAGGCAGTTTTGGTGGCCAGACATGAAGACAACTGTAAAAAAGTTTGTTTCATCTTGTGATATCTGTGCAAGGTCTAAAATTGACAACACGAAACCATCAGGGTTACTTTGTAGTTTACCGATACCCCAGGTTCCGTGGGAAGTGGTATCCTTAGACTTCATAGTGGAACTACCACCTTCCAAAGGATTCAACACCATCTTGGTGTCAGTGGACCATCTGACCAAGATGGCACATTTCACTCCTATCCGAAAACTACCTTCATCCAAACAAACAGCGGAATTGCTTGTGAAACATGTCTTTAAGTTACATGGTATTCCAAAAACACTGCTGTCTGACCGTGGTTCACAATTCATCTCAAAGTTTTGGCTAGCTCTATGTCAGATACTACGAATAGAGCGTAAACTTACCTCTCCCTACCACCCTCAGACCAACGGACAGACAGAGAGAGTTAACCAGTGCATTGAACAGTATCTGCGTTGCTATACTTCGTATCTACAGGACGATTGGGCAGATCTCCTCCCACTAACGGAATTCGCCTATAACAACGCGACTCATAGCACTACTAAACAAAGTCCATTTTACCTAAATTATGGGTTTCATCCCACACTCCCTCCACGTATCTTGCCATCAAGTAATCCAGTGGCATCTGATTATCTTGCCCAGATAAAGGATTCTCTGGGATTACTCAACAATACCATATCCCATGCTCATAGCCAACAAAAGAAGTACTACGACCTCCGTAGGAAACCCTCTCCCCAATATGCCATTGGGGATCTTGTTTGGCTTTCTACAAAAAATCTGAGATTGAAAATCCCTAGTAAAAAACTTGGACCTCTATTTCTGGGACCTTTCCCAATAGAGAAGCTTATTGGAAAAGCTGCAGTACAACTCACATTACCAACGGACCTCAAGATACATCCCATCTTCCATGTGTCGCTACTGAAGCCCCATGTTCCTAACCAAGGAATAAGGCCAACTATCTCACCTCCACCTCCTGTACAAGTGGAAGGTGGAGAAGAATTTGAGATAAAAGAAATTTTGGATTCCCGTTTCCATAGAAGAAGACTCCAGTATCTTGTACGATGGAAAAACTATGGGCCCCAAGATGACACCTGGCTGGATACCTCCGATATACATGCCCCTAGACTGATTCGCAATTTCCACTCGAAATATCCAGAAAAACCAGTTCTAGAGGCCTTCCGGAGCCGGCCTTAAGGGGGGGGTAATGTAATGTTCTGGTACCTCTGGTACCCTTGTTACCTATTTCTCTCTTACTAAATTGCGTCCCATCTTGTTATCCAAGAGACGCATACACCTTTAAGACCGGATGACATCATTGCAGAGCGCCGCTATGAGCGGCTATTTCAATCGCCGGCTTTCTCTCACTCATTGCTCGTTCAAACCACATGTTCACCGCACCTTCTCCTGTGAAGTCGGAGCTGCTGACATTTCCCTTTGCTGAACTGAAGCCGGAACCTCGCTGCTGATCCGTATCTCGCTACGGGATCACCTCTCTCTAAGGACACTGTTACTACTAACCAATCTAAGTGATAAGTACCCCACAGGGGATTCTTACTAACCAATCTCCTACTGTCATCTACTGCAATTACCAGGACTATCTGTATCTATCTATTTACTGTCATCTACTGCAATTACCAGGACTATCTGTATCTATCTATCTACTATCATCTGCATAGACAGTTAGCTCTTGGGACTACCTTCAACTATCTTTGCACTAGGTTACTCTGTCTAAGTATACTCCATCTGTGTCCTCTCACCATCTGCACTATACTTGACATCAGAACCTATCTGCTTACCATCACCTGAAACTCTCCTAATACTACTCTTAGTGTTCACCATACAATTGCCTGTCTCTCATCTATACATTCTCATATATTCTATCCCTCCATTAAACATCTGATTGAGTATATGTATATTGCATAACAGGCTGTGCACGGTGATGAAGTCCTGAGAGTTGGATATGTTGTTCAACAGAATCTCTACAAGGCTACTGAGTGTAATAATTCTGCAGCTGTAAATCCATCCACTAACAAAAACGCATGAACGTTACATTGTGTAGAATTAAATTAATAAGAACTGCTGTATGTTGTATATACGATTGGTGAACCTTATTTGGGCCCTAATCGGTTTTATATCATACATGTTTTCATAGTCTGTTTTTTCTTTTTTGTTTTTTTATATGGAATTTGAATAAATAATGATTTTAATTCTATCATGTGCCTGGAAAATCCTTCCTTCCCAGTCTTTCATGCTCTCGACTTCATCACAAGGCCTATAAAAGTTTCTCAGAGGCAGCTGTTGGGAGTTTAGTTCCTACTGTGCTAGACATATCACCAGAACTACATCTCCCAAGAGCCATTTTCTTATACACAGTGTATGGACAGACTCCTTGTAGTCAAGACAGCTGCAATAAAATCAAAGAAATCAGCAAGGCTGATTTAATACAGCATTTGAGAATGTTCACACAATAAAATGTATGATTATTCACTTTAAATATCCAGTTACACGAAAAGAAAAGCCCTGTTTACTTTTGTCTGCTCATTATTGGATAATTGAGGTAAATATTTATACAAATGTATAGAGTGGCGTGGGGGATAGGCAAAGTGTGCAGTGCAGTGTATAAAAGGCGCAATGTTGCCAGCTTAAGCAGAAAGTTGGAAGTATACAAGATTTCTTGCAGATCAACAAGATTTTTTTTCATTAATTTAAAAATTTTTATTTTACCTTGAAAAACACTTTAAAATACATTTTAATATGCAAATCAATACTTCATTGTATTGAAGCACCTTAGTTTTTTTTTAATTGACTAATTTACTCTAGACTATCTTCTATGTATAAGGCTATCATTGTTAATATATCTAACCCTTACCAGATCCCGTTTACTGTACGTGCAATAAACCATATTTCCTCATTTAATATGGCTGCTTCTTTGTTCTGCTACAGTAGTTTGTCTTACAGTTTCTCTGTACTTTGCTGGGTCCACCAAAAACAAACTAGGATATCTATGAGCACCAACCCCCATATCTTCCGGAGCTGGAACGCCAACTGCTGCCAACCCACACTCTCCCAGATGATCACATGTTTTTGCCTTTCTTACTATCTGAGCTCCCTCAGTTTTTCAAAAGTCTGTAACTCATTTAAATCTGGCACTTTTCCATTGATGTGGTTAATCATTTTTCCATTCATTAAATATGAGAAAAAAGATAGCTCTTAAACTCACATTGTAAAATGCAGATCATGTTGGCCCCTTGAAACAATTGCATGTGGTTCTTAGTCAGCATTCTGGAGCTTAAAAAGAAAACACAAAACTTCTCAGTTACTTTAAACTTGATGGAATGTTGGAAGAATGCCACAATGAGTTAAGGTGGACATACTTATAGAAAGTGACATTAGTATACCGTTGTAAATTACATTTCAGTATTATGAAACTAAGAACCGAGTGCTTTGTAGGACTTATGACAAAAAGCATTTAGGTGAGAACTGCAACTTTCAAGTTGCATTATCTAATATGATGAAGTGATTCTGCCACGATACGCATGGAGCATAAGTTTGTTCATTTACTTACTTCTTTGACTGACTAATCGTTCTTCTACCACCATTGACTTCGCATTATTTTCTATCTCCACCTACACATGTTTCAGCTACTTTATTTTACTCTTGACATGTTTGCTATTGCATATTACTAAACCTAAAGTTAGCATTGGTTTATTGATCAATTTTGATATTGCAAAAAAAAAACACTGCAAGGCTGATTTAATACAGGATTTGAGAATGTTCACACAATAGAACAACACAAGGTGTTCTATTGGGTTGAGGTCAGGCCAGTCAAGTTCCTCCACCCCAAACTCACTCATCCATGTCTTTATTTGAATAAAGAAATTAGGTGCGCGAACCTTGTGACAAGATAAAAAATGAAAGCAGCACTGCAAAAAGAATTAAATGTGAAAGGGTTGTAACATATGGAACATAAATTACAAAAGTGCGCTATAACAAATGAAGAGAACAAAAATGTTCATGAATAGTGTCTGCTGAACCAGCAGTGAACACAAAACCTTTAAATCCAAAGGATGTAGTGAAACTTTAAAAAGTCTTTCAGTCCAAAGAATATAGTGAAGGTTGGGGAGTGATGGGAGATGGGTGTGACCTCTTCCCAAATTGTGATCCAAAGTGAATATTTGTAAACTTGAATACACGTGTGAACACCCAGTGATAGGAGTGGACTCTTACCACAGTATGGAGAGATGTAAGCATATACTGTGTTTATCCAGGGGTCCAAACTGGTCAGTTAGATAATGCGATTCTCAGGTGGAATGGATCAACCAACTGCTTCCAAATTGAGGGGATCTGTAGGCTTCCAAACAAGGGGATATCGCCACAAAGACCGTGCCCAAAGAAGAAGAAGGAACGCTAAACTCCTCCAACCAAAACCATACCCTCCTTCATAGACCCCCAATGTCACATCACATTATAATTCATTGTTCAGGAAATTATTTCTTCTCTTGGCTATTAAAAGACTACGCCTCAAGAGAAGAAATAATTTCCTGAACAATGAATTATTAATTAGAGTGGAGGCTGTGAGCCAGGCTTTCTTGTCCACATCAGTGCCTGACCTCACAAATGCACTTCTGGAAGAATGGTCAAACATTTCCAAAAAGACACACTCCTAAAGCTTTCCCAGAAGAGTTGAAGTTGTTATGGCGGCAAAGGGTGGGTCAACTCAATATTGAACCCTACGGACTAAGACTGGGATGCCATTACAATTCAAGTGTGTGTAAAGGCAGGCGTACCAATACTTTTGACAATATAGTGTATATTCAGAATTGCTCAGGTACCTGGGCTCCCTTCCCTGCCTTACCTACTTTTTAGAGAATTAGCAGGACTTAGCAGTCAGACTGAAAGCTGGGTCTTGCCCCATAAACACTGACAGCAGCGTGAATGAACCTTACAAACAGTGCCCCATGAAAATTGCATGCTTGCTTTGAATTTGAACTTTGTAAATAAACTTTCATGAATATAAAAAGGCTTTCCACAAAGTAAAAGTTATTAGAATGAAACACAAATCATCATGGTCATCAAGTAGGGTCTTCTTTTTTTTTAACAGCTTGACTGATACTTCTGATTTTACTTTAACTGTTTGGTAAAATACTTTTCGTAGGTTTCTTATATGGTAAAATAGCAATGGCCGGAAAAGTACACCTGTGTCTCTGAAAATATCATGCCTTACTATAACATACTAAATTTAAATCTCATCTATTCTGGCAATCTAAAACTTTTACATGTTGATACATGAATGTTATTAAAACATTAACTAGTTTATAATCTAAGCCACGCATCCCCTGAGAAGCTAGAATATTCATAGTTTTGGCTGCAGAGGCTTAAGCCCCGTACACACGTACCGATCGTCGGCCGACGGAACGTCCTACAAATGTTCGCGGCTGGTGTGTTTGTTGTTTGTCTGTTGAAAAGTGCTCCAAACTTGCCCAGGACATTTGTCTTCCGACAGAAAATGACGTCACTACGTTCCACGCACGTTCGCCGCTACAAAAGAGGAAGTGAGTGTTTGGCCGTGACCCTTCTGGGCATCTCGCGCTGATTTCGGTAGCATTTGTTTGGTTGACGACATTTCGCTATTTTCCGAGAC
The DNA here is from genome assembly GCF_965119305.1 of Pelophylax lessonae. NCBI lineage: Eukaryota > Metazoa > Chordata > Amphibia > Anura > Ranidae > Pelophylax > Pelophylax lessonae. Next base: position 452,072,943 of record NC_138772.1, read on the forward strand.
ATCGTTCGAGAATTTATTATGGCGACCGTGAATTCGTCCGTTGCTGTCGTTAGTGTTGGAGTTTTGGCTCTGAGACGACGTACGAGCAATAGGAAGAAGAAGCGGACCTCCTGGACGAAAAATTGGTTGCTTAACCGTGATCAATTTTCTCATATGTCCTTGCTGAGGGAGCTCCAGGAAAATAATCCTGATGACTTCAGGAATTATTTGAGGATGACGGATCCCATCTTTTACCGTCTTCTTGCCCTGGTGTCCCCCTATATTCTGAAGCAGGATACTTGTATGCGGCTTGCAATTACTCCTGAGCAAAGGTTAATTGCGACGTTGAGGTATCTTGCAACAGGGAGAAGCCTGCAGGATCTGAAGTTCACCACAGGCATCTCCCCCCAAGCTCTTGGAGTCATCATCCCTGAGACCTGCTCTGCCATCATCAAGGTCTTGCAGAAGGACTATATCAAGGTATGTTTGATTTTTTACATTACATTACATGTATTACTAGTTTCACCCGAATTATGATGTTTTTGGATGTACAGCAATTGACACAGGCCATTATTTGTAAACTACCCTCTGTCCGCATGCACATAGTAGTAAAGATGTAGATTATCTTTAACCATTTGTAAAATTACCCACTAACCACCCCACCATTCTCTCCTATGTGTCCCTAAACGCATTGCCTGTTAACAGTATTTTGAATTTGGGTCATTTTATTGCTTTCCCTCAAACAATTATTCCTTGGCCAATGTTTTAGTACCTAGTTAATGATTTATCTAAAATACATCAGTCCATCCATTCCCACCTATGATTCTGTATGTTTATGTAATGATGTTAAAACCTTCACTGACCACAAGCCCTAATTGATGTATAAATGCCCAGTTTTACTTACCCATCCCCCCACCCACATGCTAAATCTCAAAGTCAGCATATACCAAAGCTCAAGTTCAGAGGTCTTCAAACTATGGCCCACCAGTTGTTCACGAACTTCAATTTCCATCATGCCTAGTCATGTCTGTGAATGTCAGAGAATTACAAGGCCTCATGGGATGTGTAGTTCTGCAACAGCTGGAGGGCCGTAGTTTGTAAATCTCAGCTCTAGCTGGTGAGTATAATGGGCCATACACACTAGAAGATTGTCAGAACAATTTATCCTTCCGATTTACCAAAACCAAATAATATGAGGTCCAACAAACACTTTCAAATCCTATGCAATCTGGTAGGCCCTTGCACTACATAGAAAAGTTAAATCTGCACGAAAAAGTCTTCAGAGAATCTTCTAGTGTGTATGGCCCTTTACAATATAAGAACAATAGGAGGTTGAAAAGAAATGTATGTAGATGTTACATCCCCATATCCAAACCTTTGCCTTCCTGTTGTATATTTTTTTAGCAAGTTGCATAAGCATTTAACAGACAACTGTGTGTGTAATTAATAATGTGATGTGCTCAAGCACTAATTTTATTTTTTTTTTTTTTTTTTATTTTTTCCCCACAGTTTCCTTCAAACGCAGAGCAATGGCTGGAGATTTCTGATCAATTTCTGGAGAAGTGGAATTTTCCCAATTGTGGGGGTGCTATTGATGGGAAGCACGTCCGCATTGTCCCCCCTCCGAATTCCGGCACATTTTATTATAATTATAAAGGTTTTTTTAGTATAGTCATGCTAGCCATAGTTAATGCAAACTATGAGTTTATTTTTTTGGATATTGGCAAAAATGGCCGCAATTCGGATGGGGGAGTTATTGATCAGACGGAGTTCGCTCGTCGTCTAAAGAACGGCACTCTGAACCTGCCATCCAGGGAGCAAACTGTTGAGGGTATGAGCTTTGTGTTTATCGCAGATGAGGCTTTTGCGCTTGGGGAGCATCTCATGAAGCCCTACCCTCAGAGGAACCTCACCCCAGACCAAAGGATTTACAACTACCGGTTGTCCAGAGCTCGCAGAGTTGTGGAGAATGCCTTCGGGATAATGGCCAACCGGTTCCGGATATTCCTGACGTCCATAAACCTGGCACTGTACAAAGTGGATAATGTGGTCTTGTGTTGCTGCATTTTGCACAACTTCCTACGCAGGAATGCACAAAATTATGTCTTGCAGCAACTGGATACTGACCCTGCTATGCCAGGTACAAGTGGAGAGGCCCAACCTTCTAACCAAGTGGAGTCCATGACGTCAATGGAAGTTGGACGGTCAGCATTGGCATCACACAGGGCCCGTCAGATCCGCCAGGAATATCTGGACTATTTCGTGGGGAGAGGAGCTGTGTCCTGGCAGCAATCACTGTCACACACCCATTAATCTTGTTAAAGATTGGACACACAAGATAAATGTCAGAGATATATTATTTTTCAACACATTAAACAAAAATTGCAATGATTCTGTATTGTGGATTATAATCATTTGGGCACATATGCCAAACACAATTATTTGGGTTAATCATGTGTTATATATGTGTGACTTTGGAAGGGTTAATACATTCATCAGTGTGTTTCTTGACTGTAGTCTCTCACCAGCTGATCCAAAGTGATGATGGCCATGTGTTATTTTTTAGCCAGTGGTGTAAATACAAGGGCCTTCTGCACCCCACAAAATGTACACAAACCCTGTCACATTGAGAACTAGGTCACACCCAAGGTTCATCTAATGTCACCTTACATTGGTGTTCATTGTCCAGAAGTTGCCCATACTATATATTTCATATAATACATTAGGGTATTAACAAAGTACCTACACCTGTTATGTTGTGTTCATTTATGACATCCTTCTCACTGCCCACCAATGTTAGGATATGTCAGTGTTATGTGAAACTTGATCATTGTTCATCTCAAAGTGTTATATATATAGGTAATGGAAAGTGAACTAGAGCAACGAACAAGCAATACACTATAGATTACACTGATCTCCCTACACTGATTGCTACTGGCAATATCAATGCCATATTGAATCCTAGGACTGCTAGTACCTTGAGTGTTGAGTCACACTTATGCGATGCGGGAAGTCTGCGACTTTGCAGCCTTCCAGCATTGCATAAGGGTGACCCGCCACTTACTTTTTGCACAGGATTGTATTCCACAAGTGTTAAGCACTGTGCGATCCAATCCAGATACATCAGAAATAAAGGGTCATGTGCGACTTGTATGCGTGTTCAGTGCGAATGTAGCCATACAAAGTGTATGTCTCAATTCACACTGCACATCTGATGGCATGTAATATCGTAGCGCACTGCTCCTTTATTACATGCGATCAGATGTTCATGCGAAAATCAGCTATACAGTTTGTATGGCTCAATTCGCACTGCACTCGCACAAAAGTCGCACATGATGCATTTATTCAGCCACATCAGGATAGGATCGCACAATCGTTCAAACTTGTGTGATCCGATCCTGTGTGAAATGTCAGATCGCACTGTGATATGCGTTAAAACTGGGGGTATCTTTAACATTTCATTGACACCTCCAGCAACTCGCATATGGCAGTGACCAAAATGCTTTCATTAACATGTAAATATGGGAATAGGACAGCCATCATACATTTAGTGCTTCTTTACACAGCTTTAGACCTCGACCCCCCAACTAAAGTCTAATAAAGAATTGAACACACATTGTTGAATGTAAAAACGTTTTAGTATCAAACATTCACAGGGTTAGGGTTAGGGTTAGGGTTAGGGTTAGGGTTAGGGTGTTGTAAAGTGCTTTTCCCAAACTTGGGTACACTCTTTAACATCTGAGTGTAATTAAAATGCCCTAAAACATTCTAAAAAAATTGTAACATCAGGAACATCCCAATACAAACATTAAAAACCTAGTAAAATTGTGGCTTAAAATTTGCCAATCATGTCCACAAAATTGCGCATTTTGATTTGTAATGCCGTTGCAGTCTCCTTTATTTGTTCCAGGTCTGCGCAGCATTGGAGAGCCTCACGGGTCAATTTGGCTAATGTGCAACTATGTAAAACATGGTCTGTAAAAATTAAAAAAAAATGAGTCAATGTGAATCACCTACATGAGGTCATAATAATAGAGAAACATTTGGTGTCCAGGTAATCTTAAATTCCTCTCGAGTTAATACCTACCCTGTTCTTATGCTCTTTTGCCCTAGGCTCTTCTTCTTCCTCCTGTCCTCCTCCGATGCTGTTGCTGATGATTCTGCCGGTCTCCTGAGCTTACTATATATTCATTAGGGGTGTGAACGCATGATGACGTCATTGTGAGGGCATGGTTGTAATGTATATATATTAAGATGCAGAGACCAGAGACGGGCAGAATGCACGGCAACAGCATTGGAGGAGGACAGGAGGAAGAAGAAGAGCCTAGGGCAAAAGAGCAGACAACATAAGAGCAGAAGATTGGACAGCAGAAGAGTGGAGAGGAGAAGATCCAAAGAGCAGAGTGGAGAAGACCGGATGAAGATATTTAAGAACATTTCATAAACGTCTCCTGTCGTTATTCACATACACTTCCATTTATGTGGTTAATGTGTAGGGGTACTATGTACCCCATACCCATTCACATAGTGATTGGGGTCTGGGATCTGGGGGCCACCCTTTGTTAAAGGTTGCTTCCAAAGTCCTAGGAACCCCCTGGCCGCATGACCCCCCAAAACCACCAGACAGGGTTGTGGGGATGAGGCTCTTGTCCTCCTCTACATGGGAGTAAGGTGCTTTTGGGTGTGCGGTGCAGAGGCCCCCTGGCCCAAAGCAACAAAACCCCCCCATGTTGAGGGCATGTGTCCTGCTGTGGTCCAGGGGGTGTTTGGTCCGCTTGCTCGTTCTCTTTCCTGGCCTGACAAGCTGCATGCTTGTATAAGGGTCTGGTAGGGGTTTTGGGGGTAACCCACGCTGTCTTTTTGTTGTGGGCATACCCTCAAACTCAATACCACACACAAAAGGCCTGGTTGTGAACTTGGGGGGACACCCACGGTGGGTTGTTCAATTTTTGGGTGTAGTTCCCCCTCAAAAATCTTCACAACGCAAGTGGCCCCGCAAGTCAGAGCATCCTGATCCGACTTACGGTGCGACTTCCATTCAAATAAAGAGGCTCCCATAGGGAACTAGTGTTGTAAATTGGAGGCTAAAAATAACACTGATAAAAATCATTCTGAAAAAACCTACGTGGGCACACAATTGGCTCTTGGACACTTGGTCCTGGTTCCTCCACAGTTTCTGAAGTGGCTTCCATGCTGCTTGGCAAGTTGCCAGGAGATATTGGTTCAGACCTGGCTGGGGATGCCACATCCTGGCATGACGCAACATCTGCAATGTAAATTTGTAAGGGAATACAAGAATATAAGGTTAAACAATCATTGCAAATACACATATTTCTATGATCCCACTACACAAAAATCTGTGACTACCAACCTTCTTGTTGCTCTGGTGTCTGGTCACTTGTAGGCTCCACCAGAATCACCTCAGGCATAATGTCTTCATCTACATAATACAAAACATTGGCCATATCATAAAAGTCACAAGAGGTACATTTGTTAGGACATGGTGCCCTGCTTGATAGCTCTTTTAGTAACAAATATGAAGACATGTACATGGTTATCTACGAAAAATATGGTACATTAATGTTTGACAGTGCATAGGAACCAATTACCTTTAGTGGAATCTGTGCCACCATCTGGGCCCATGTCCTCCTCTTCTTCCACAACTGCCGATGGAGCTGCCAAACCTCTCCTCCTCCTTTCCCATTGTTTGGCACGGAGTTTACGTTTTTCTCCTATTTAAAGGTTTGAATAATAATCTGTGATTAATAGGAATGTTTGCTGAGAAGATTCGTGCAGGAAAGAACGTTCGTTGCAACACAATACATATATTTTTAACTATGGCTTCCTGACTTTTAATGTCATATACTAAAACATCAACAATAGATCGATCAAATCACGACATGACAACTAAAATGAGTAATCTAACTTTTTACATAGACATTATAATCTAGACATGTTAATACAACATACACCAAATTATAAAAAACATATTGCATGATTAAAAAAAAAAAAAAAAATAAAACTTACTTTTTTTCAAAATCCGATGGATTTGGGAAAGCTGATCCTGCTCACGGTGTTTGAGGTCAGACCACCGTTTCCGAATCTGATCTTTCGATCGCTCGACACCGAATTTTTTGACCAAACAGGCCACCACCTTGTCCATGATGCCATCTTTCCTGGCATTGGGCCGATCGTAATTTGCCAACTTTCCATCGTAATCCATTTTTTCTAAAATGGAGACCATCTCCACCATTTCTGGCTTTGACATGGGTGTAGCCCTTGATTTTCGGGTGGCCCAATCACTTCGGCCCCCACTAATTGAGCTCCCAGATTGTTGAGACATGGTTCCTAATTAAACAATGATTATTCCACTGCCTCAGGTGTGAGTGTCGCATGTAGGCCTGATCTTCGGCACGTACACACCCCTGCACAAGCCCGCCACTGGAGGAGGAGTTGACGCCTGCGCTGTATTTAAAGGACGCCAGATCGTTCGGCCGACGATTCGCTAGCGGACATATCGAGAGTTGGAGCACGATCGAGCGGCGAATCACGACTTTTCCACACAAACAAAGGTACGACTCTTTTAATAGAAAGTGTGTGTTTTGGGCCCTATACAGCTTTTATTAGGAATATCTTTATTATGTGCCAAAATACATGCTATTTTAATATGTTTTGTGTTGTTTTGTGTCTTGCAGGCATATACTGTCCTGCAATATGGTGGACAATTTCACCACCCACAACTTTTTAATAAGTTTTATTGATGAGTTCAGGCAACTGCCCTGTTTGTGGCAAGTCAAGTCCGCAGATTATAAAAATCGAAAACTCAGAAAACAGGCCATGGAACATTTGGTGGCCTTCTACAAGCCCGTCTGTCCTGGGGCAAATTTTGATTATATCCGCAAAAAAATAAACAGTATTCGCACTGCCTACAGGCGGGAGTTAAAAAAAATAGAAGATTCCACCCAGTCTGGAGCAGGGGCACGGAATGTATATGTACCACGGCTGTGGTACTATGATAACATGCGGTTCCTGGCAGACACCATGGAATCCAGGCCGTCAATTTCTACACTGCCTTCTACTTCGGCAGAGGGCTCAGTGTCGGTAGATCCAAGCCAGGATGAGGATTTCCTGGAGGAGAGTTTTACTCAGGTATGGCATTTCACAATATATTGTCTGCTAAAATGTAATCATGTAACAAAATTATAAGCTAAACCATAATTGACCCTTTATGTAAACGGGCATAGCAAGGGGTTGGCATGACAGGCAACCGCCAGGGGCGCAGGCCAAGGGGGGTGGGTCACAAAAACATTGGCATTGTTTTATTGTTTATTTTAACAATCCACTCAGCCTGCACACCCCAGAACCCCCAGTTTGCAGGCGGATTCATGCAGGTGTAAAACATTGAGAGCAGCTTCATGCAGGTGTAAAACATTGAGAGCAGCTTCATGCAGGTGTAAAACATTGAGAGCTGCTTCATGCAGGTGTAAAACATTGAGAGCAGCTTCATGCAGGTGTAAAACATTGAGAGCTGCTTCATGCAGGTGTAAAACATTGAGAGCAGCTGAGCCAAAAGACCAGGAGACTGAGACTGCCTCTCACTGCATCCCCAGCACACCTCTGGTCTTACAAACACTGCTGCATCCCCAGCACACCTCTGGTCCTAAGAAACACTGCTGTAGCCTCAGCATTCCTCTGGCTCAACCTTTTTTAATACAAAACTAACAGCTCCTGCAAATGATCCATCCATCCTTGCTTCCATGTCTCTGGTCTCTCACTCTGGGTCAGCAAGGCAGGTGGCTTCCTTATTCATGTTTCCCTGCACTGCTTCACCCTCAATGCCCTACATCAAGTCCTCTGCAAGTTCAGGCCCCTCTCTCTCTGCAACCCCCTCCTCTCTCTCTCACACCCCCTCTTTCTCTCCCTCTCTCTAGCTCTCAACCCTCTCTTTCTTTTTCACACCTGAGACAATGATTGCCCACTAGAGAGCTCTACACTGGGCAAACAAGGGGCAAATTAGAAACTTTTAATGCCCTTTAATTTTTTTTTGGGGGGGTGGGTTACAGTTTTACATTGATCTTGGGGGGGGGGGGGGGGGGTTGTTGCCAAATACAGCTCCTCAACAAGGGCACTGGAGACCCTAGATATGCCACTGTATGTAAAGTCTGCTATTTGTTCACAATAATATAACAAACATGCATTTTTATATACACTATAACATTCTAATCAATTGTTCATTTCATCAACAGGGAAGTGTCACTGAGGAGGAGCCAGGTTGCAGCCAGGAGCCTGGGGAGCCTGTGGAGCCTGAGGAGCCTGCGGAACTCTTTCCACCACCACCTCCTCCTGCCAAACGGAGGCAAAAGAGGAAGCACGTGGATGACATCACCGACGAGTTTATCCAGGAGGCCACCATAGCCCTACGTCGGAAACCGGAGGCCAATGAGTCCTTCGGGAATATGACTGCCAAAATCCTGGATAAGGTGGACCTCAGGCAGTGTCAGTATGCCAGAAAAATTATTCTGGATGTGCTGCAAAACGCTGAAAACGGCATACTTACTGAGCACAGCCACGCATGCCAGGAGCACCCGTGCCCTCCACCTCCACCTCCACCTCCACCTCCACAACACCCACCACCTCGCCAAATGCCACATGGCCAGTGGCAATATGGCCAGCAGGATCCAAACCTGCCCTCATGGCAACCTGATTACAGTTACCAGCAACTTTAATTTGTGTAACCCCCTATTATTTATTTTACCCCTGTTTGCCAGTTTCTAGTTTAATTTTGTCCAAATGGAACTTTTTTATGTTTAGTTTATTATACGGAAAGTATTGATGTTTGCTTTGTTTTTTTTTTGCTGAGATCCAAAAAATAAAGAAAATTGAAAATAAAAAATGGCCTATCTGAATTTGTTAACATGTTTAATATTGTGCATAACCTGAAAAATATGTTTTAGACATTAATTCATAAAAGAATAAAGGGTCATATCAATAGTTAGATCTTTGGTGTGAAAATACAAAAATAATGGTGAAGAGTTCAAATTATTTAATTCTAAAATTTGATAGAACAGATAGAATAGACAAACATTATCTTCATCATAACAGAACACATGCCTTTTTATTAGAAAAGTATGGCATTATGAGCAGCATCTTCCTTCTTCTCACATTTATCAAGATGAGCATGTGCTCCGCATTTCACCTATTTCTTGGACTTCCGCGAGCCGAAAGTTCTTTCTGAATAAAATGTTGAGTTTACTAGAGAAAATTCTTCCGGGAACTCATTTGGTTTGATCATGCGTGTTGGGATTTGTAGCTGTGTGTCGGCAGAATTGTGTACTGACAGGCGAACAATCGTCCGTTCTGGTGTCGGCATACAAATATTTTCATGTTTGCAAGAAAGACTTTTGTCCGCGGATTGTGCGCAGACATCTGTCGGAGGCACCATACTAACACGCGTACAATCGGCAGATCCTTCGTCCACCGACGTTTGTATGCCGACGATCGGTACGTGTGTACGGGCCTTTAGTATGCAACATGTTTCATCCAAGACGATGGACAAAACTTGCATAATGTGCATGTTTTGTGGGTGATGAATGCCAGCATTCATCACCTCAATACACACACACCAATATGACCCTTGTATGACCTTGATTTTTATTTGAAGAACTTCATATTAATAATGTTCTCTATTGATCATGGCAGTCAATAGTGATCTGTAATTTATTTGCAAAGAAAGAAAATCAGAGGCATGGATACTACATGGCTTAAGCCAGCTATAAACGGTTAGAATCAGCAGAAATCAGCTGAGATTTGAACCATGTATGGGCAGGCTGAATATACCCAAGTTGATGGATCGATTTTTCAATGCGATTATTGCTAGCGCCTGTTATTCACCCAGCGGTGATATCTTATCCCACCCCTTTGAGAGAGCACAATGGCTAAGCGGGAGGGATTCCCCTGTAAACACTGTCTGTGTTGATGGGGAAATCAAGTGGTTGCAGGCAAGAAATTTGCTCCATCTTGGGCTGACCTAAGTGACCATTTAATTGCAACCAGTAGTAAAAAAAAGTAAACATGATTTAAAGAGAATAATGAGGAAATCAAAAGATTATTTTTTTTATTGGTCATACACATTCCTTCTTTAACCACTTTCCGACCAGTCACTCGGACTGTACTGCGGCAAAGTGGCTCGATTCTGTCCAGCGACGTAGACCTACGTCGCTGGACTCCTCCCCCTGTAGGCGCGCTCCCGCTGTTTTCAGTCACAGCGGGAGTCTGGCCAGGGGAGGAGCGATCGCCGCTGCTCTTCCCCGATCGTCGGGGAATCGAGTTTGGAGATCCGCCTGCTTGTGTAAACAGAGCGGGCGGATCTCCTAAGTGACAAACAGTGACAGATTGCAGGGTTCAGCATAGCTGAACATGCGATCTGTCCCTGTGTCACTCAGTCACCTCCCCCCACACATGTTAGTAAGCACCAGGCATACATTAACCCCTCCCTCTGCAATAAAATTAACCCCTTCCCTGCCAGTGTCATTTTTACAGTAACAGTGCATATTTATAGCACTGATTACTGTAGTAATGTCACTGGTACCCCCAAAAGTGTCAAAAATGTCAGTCAAGGGTCCGATCTGTCCGCCGCAATTTCGCAGTCCTGCAAAAAAAAAAAAAATCGCAGATCGCCACCATTACTCGTTAAAAAAAAAAAAACACCAAAAATGACAGAAATCTTTCCCTTAGTTAGTAAACGCTATAACTTTTGCGCAAACCAATCAAAATACGCTTATTGTGATTTTTTTTACCAAACATAGGTAGCAGAAAACAAATTGGCCAAATATTTTAAAAAAATTTTGATTTTTACATCTTCTTGGGGGGGGGGGGGAATTTCATATAAAAAAATGTTAAAAATATTATTATTTTTTCAAAATAAACGCTAATTTTTTGTTTATAGCGCAAAAAGTAAAAATCGCACAGGTGATCAAATACCACCAAAAGAAAGCTCTGTTTGTGGGAAAAAAAGGATGTAAATTTTGTTTGGGTATGGTGTCGCACGGCTGCGCAATTGTCAGTTAAAGTTGCACAGCGCCGAATCGCAAAAAGTGGCCTGGACGTAAGACAGCAAAATCCTCCGGTGGTAAAGTGGTTAATACATGCTTCTTTTATTCCTTATGAACAAATATTTCATATGCCCTTACCATGTTAATGTGTGTTAAAAATCACATTGCATTATTACATTTTATCTTTCATCTAATTGAGCTGGCATTGATGGGAAGACAAGGGGCATGTGGGCATTAGACATGTAATGCGAAAATCTTTCATCAATATTTTCTTGTCTTGTTTTTCCTTTCTTTTAGAGATGAACGGAATTATTTCTAAAAAGTTTAAAAATGTGGTGACTACTATTATGCAAAGTATCAGACGTTAGCGATTCTTTATCTTTTTATTTCTATTTCTTTCTCTCTCTATCTCTCATATTTGCTTGTCTACATTACTCTCTCTTTGGTATAATTTCATCTCTTCTTATCCCCAAAGCAGTATGGGTTTGACAATGTCATCAATTACCTCAATGAAGTCAAGACGACAGGCAGCCTCAAGAACAAGACTTTCCAGCCACACAGTTCTCTAGGAGAGTGTTTCTCAACCTTTCTTCAGTCAAGCCAAATTCTGTACAATCTCGAGGCACCCTATTCTAAAATGTAAAAAACGAAAAGAATGGTTTAAAGGCAGGGTTTCCCAACTAGGTTTCTGTGGAATCATAGGGTTCTAACAAAGGTTGCTAGGGATTCCTTGAGCAATGAGCAATTTCTGCCTCTCAGTTAGGTTTCCCCTGACACCATTGATCTTTTTAGCTATCTGGAAGGGAGTAGTTATTCCCAATGACCACAAGTGTAAGGAGCATTCTTACCACTGACCATCTCACTAATGTATCATGAGGTGTAAATATAGTCATTTTTAGTAGGGGTTCCCTGGGATTGGAAAGTTAGTTCAAGGGTTCCTCTTTGTTGAAGAAGTTGAGAAAGGCTGGTTTAACATAATACTGCAACATCCACACATGTAGTGCACCCAATGTTAGAGGTGATTGATTCTTCCAAAGCAAATACACCTTTGCACACTGGTACAGACTAGTATGCCAATGTTTCTCTTCTCCCTCAAACCCCCCCCCCACCCTGATTCAGCTAATGTGACCCCAGTGCTGATGGAGAGGGGCGGGGGGGGGGCAAACAAAGGATGCTATGCAGGAGCCTGATGTTTTCCTATTAACCAATGATATAATTGGTCGTTGGCAGGTGGATGGTATTCATTGTGCACCATTACAATCTTCCAGCCACCAGCTTATATACAATTTTGGGGCAATTTTTAGGCATTTTACCAAGGCACCCCTGAAAAAAAACCTGAAGGCACCCTAGGGTGCCTGGGTGCCCTGGTTGAAAAAAGGCTGTTTTAGGAGAACATCACATAACAGCACATTCACTCTCAGAAAGTTTGTGTCAACTAAGACAGTCACATTTTTCTCACGAATTGAATCCATTGGACATATATAAACTGATTTATTTTTTCTAATTTATTTTCAGCTGTAATTTAACTACTGTCACTCCTATGCTCCTGTTAACTAGATCAAACTCTATCTCACCTCATCAGCCATCTGCTCCCTTGGGAAGGGTGCTCATGCCTTTTCACTGGTACACAACACCAGTCCAATTTTCCTAAAGTAGTCAAGAGTTGCTAGAGGTGTCTACTCAGTGTATAGTAAAACATGCATTTTCATTGAGCAATCTGTTAAAAAAAAAAAAAAAAATGTACTTTTGAAGTTGGAATGTGCCCCCTTTTATGACTGTTAACCCCTTAAACTCACTCATTTTCATCATCTTTTCGGTCTGCGGGGTTTTAAAAACACAATGTGAGCATTCTCAGCCAGTATTACAGAGCTGGGCATTAATGTAGTCTTTGCAAATGTAGGGAACATTACCTTAAACTGACATTATATCTAATAAATTGGGTTTTCTTTTTCCTTTCACAGACTGTTCGTTTCATCAGTTCAGTCACATTTTTTCAAAGAAATTGCAAAGAAAAAGATCAGTTTGCTATCAGTTCTTCATCCGTTTTGGCATCAGTTTTTACTTTTGCCAGCTAGAGTCCTTTACCACTAGAATCCGGGAGCCATTTTCTTTTTTTTTCAAAAACAGGCGATTTGTCCATTTACATCCATTTGTTGTTCGATCCATTTTTTTAATGGAAGAAAAATAGGGCTTGGATCTGTTCCAAAAAACGAATGTTGCCAGAAGCAGAAGTAAATGGATGATCATATGTTTACATCCGTTTTTCTATAGAGATGCATCAACGGATGGATGAAAAACTGACAAACGGTCTGCCTGTGTCAAAGGGGCCATAAGGATAGAGGTCTATTTATGTTTTCATCTGAGATGCACACAAAATTTACCCAAGATTCACACCTTAAGAATAAATTAAAAATGTGTAAATCTTGGATGAAAACATTGATAAATAGATCCAATAGACTTAAAGAAGAATTCCAGGTATTGATATTTTATTTATTGTTACATTGGTCCAGCTTGGACCGACTGACTGATCTTCCTGGAAGTTGGAAATCACTGAAGTAGATAATGCAGCTTCAGCGATATTCACTTGCTTTTGGGTTCTGTGCAGAGCTCCTGCCCTGCTGAATTCTGAACACAGGAGGCCAGCCACTCAGCAACAGAGAATGTGGCGCCCGTCCCTCCACATTGTCCAATCAGAGAACGCTTTGCATTCATTTAGCAAATGCATTCTCTGAGTAGCAATGGCGGTGGTCTTGTGTTCCCAATGCAGCAGGGCAGCAGCTCAGCACAGGACCCAGAAGCTAGTTGAGATCACTGGAGTAGCGGTGTCTACTTCAGTGACTTCCAACTTCCAGGGGGATTGGCAAGATATTGTATATGTATAGTTACATTTGTCCAAGCTCGAGCAATGAAGCTATGTATAGAATATCCATGCCTGACATGCTTCTTTAACTTTAAATGAAAAAAAATAGCAAAAAAATGAAATAATAATGTAACATATACATAGTTGTAATTTAATGTTATTAAAAAAACAACCTTTTGTTTTCAATCTGCAGTATGTTAAATTTAAATGGAACTTCACAAAAAAATCGCTCTAAAACTTCAATTTTTCTTTCTTCTCCTCCCCTCCTCTGCCACATACTGTATATAGTTTTGACAGGTACCCTCTCCCACGTCCGTAGCGAACAGAGTAAAAGTTTGCCCAATATCTCCTCCCCCCTCCTGCCACTTCCTGGGACATGTAGCAGGAGGCTGTGGAATTAATCAGATAGTGCAGTGAGGCTTGCGCAGTGGGGAGCTGGCTGTGCACTCACAAGGAGTCACAGCTGGCTTCTCACAGTTAACATGGAGGTACCAGGGACCCGAAGACTGTTAAGGAACTGCCCTGGGTGAGGACAGCGCTTAATCCCTGGACAGGTGTGAGTGCCACAGGGGTGCGCAGCTCAGCGATCAGGGATGAGACGTGTCACTCTGACACAGCCCTGCCTGGATCAGGGTAAAGAGCCAAAAAAATGTCAACGCCCAATCACAGCTGGTCATAAACGTCAACAAACCTGGTAACTGCCTGTTACTGGGTTCTTCTCCTCACACACTGATCCTGTGTGAGGAGGAGATTGTGGTAACAGGCAGTTACTGATTACAGTGCACAAAAAACACACACAGATTGCCCCCAGTAATAAAGAGGACCTGTCACCAGCCCCTCAGAGTACCTGTCACAGCCTCTCAGAATACCCGAGTATCTGACACCAGCCCATCAGAGTACCCCAGTACCTGTCACAGCCCATCAGAAGATCCGAGTACCTGTCACCACCCCTCAGAGTACCCGAGTACCTGTCTCCAGCCCAGAGTACCCAAGTACTTGTTACCACCCCTCAGAGGACCTGAGTACCTGTCACCACCCCTCAGAGTACCCGAATACCTATCATCAGCCCATCAGAGTACCTGTCTCTAGCCCAGAGTACCCAAGTACCTGTCTCCAGCCCATCAGAGTACCTGAGTACCTTTCTCCTCCCCAGAGTACCCGTGTACCTATCTGCAGCCCAGAGTACCTAAGTATCTATCTGCAGACCATCAGAGTACCCAAGTACCTGTCTTCTGCCCAGAGTATCCAAATACCTGTCTGCAGCCCATCAGAGTACCCAAGTACCTGTCTGCAGCCCATTCAGAGTACCCAAGTACCTGTCTGCAGCCCATCAGAGTACCCAAGTACCTGTCTCCAGCCCATCAGAGTACCAAAGTACCTATCTGCAGTCCATGCCTCATAGAATATATGTTGGGGTGTTTTCTTTCCAAAATCTTTCCATTTTGTGGGCATTTCCATTGTCCTGGTGCTCCAGAGTTTTCAGAAGTGTGATAGGTAGTAAAGAAATTAGAGGTGTAATTTATGCTCCTAGAATGCCTGAAGGTGCTACGTGGATGTTGGGCCTCTGTATGTGGCCAGGCTGTGTAAACGTCTCACACAAGTGGTATTGCCATACTCAGGAGGAGTAGCAGAACATATTTTGGTGTGTAATTTTTGCTATGTCCATGCTATGTGTTAGAAAAATCTTATAAATTGAGAACTTTGTGTAAAAAATAAATGCGTTTTCATTTTCTTTCCACATTTTCCAAAAACGTGTGGATAAAATGACATGTTCAAAAGACTCATAATGCCTCATAGAATATACATCGGGATGTTTGCTTTCCAAAATGGGGTCATTTTGTGGATAATTGAATTGTTCTGTTGCTCCAGAGTCTTCAAAAATGTGATAGGTCGTCAGGAAATTATGTGTGTAATTTACAGTATGCTCCTAGAATGCCTGACGGTGCTCCCTGCATGTTGGACCTTTGTGTGTGGCCAGGTTGTGTAAAAGTCTCACACATGTGGTATCGCCATACTCAGCAGGAGTATCAGAATGTATTTTGGGGTATAATTGCAAGTATGCATATACTGTGTGTGAGAAATAACTTGTTATTATGACAGTTTTGTGTAAAAGAAAAAAAAAAACAATAATATTTTCTTAATTTTCTCAAGCATTGTGGGAAAAAATTACAACTTCAAAAAACTCACCGTGACTCTTACCCAATACCTTGGACTGTCTACTTTCCAAAAAGGGGTAATTTGTACTGTCCTGACATTTCAGGGCCTAAAGAAATCAAGTAGGCTGTCAGTACATCAGGTGTGATTAGGTGTGATCAATTTTCAATGATTGGCACCATAGGTTGTAGACTCTATTACTTTCACACAGACTAAGTGATATCCTCTAATTTTGGTTATTTTTACCAAAGATATGTAGCAGTATAACTGTTGGCCCAAATTTATGAACAGAAATTACTTATTTGCAAAATTTTACAATAGAAGCTAAACAAACGTTTTTTTTTTTGTTTCAAAGGTTTTGCTCCTTTTTCACTTTGTTCGCGAAAAATAAAAAAAAAAACAGTGGTGAATAGATACCACCAAAAGAAAGCTCTATTTGTTTGAAAAAAAAATTATAAACATTTTGTTTGGGTATAGTGTTGCATGACTGAGTAATTGTCATTCAAAGTGTGAGCGCACTGAAAGCTGACAATTGGTCTGGTCAGGAAGGGGGTGAAAGTGCCCAGTAGTGGTTAAACAAAAATTGTAGCTGCTGGCTTTTAATTTTTGGAAGCCTGACTAAAGCTCCAATTTAAGGCAATATAGAAACCTGGAGGCATTTTGTACACAGTTGATATACAGAATGCCTCCAAAAAGAATATAATTTTCTTGTGTGATTGGCTCATTGATTTTCCCAAAAGTCTACACCAAGATAAGATAAAAGTCAGGTTTAGGTACCCCGTGCAAAGAAATGTAAGTTTTTGTGGGGATGCAGACACTGCATCTTTCCTCATTAGAACACAGAAAGTACGTCAGGTGGTTAATAATGAACCAGCCCCTCCCATTCAAAATGAGTATGTTGTTATCAGTCTGGTGAAATAAAGAGCTATTTCTTCACAGCAACAAAAGATAGGGATTTGCTACAAAGTTTGTTAAAAACACAGAAATGTACCTTGATCACCCAGAGGGTTTGTTTTTTTCTCAACAAAAGTAGAGTTATGCTTTAAAGGTGCTATTTTCCTTTACTGGTACTCGTAGCTGTAAAGGAAATTTAGTGAAACTAGAAACAAGTTCACATTTGCACTGTGTATTTTTTTAAATACTGCCTTTGTATTTTACACGTCTCTTTCTATTTATATTTCATTCTACATCTGATTTTGTTGAAGCAAGCCAGATTCCCTTCATATTTTTAACAATTAGCAATTAGTCAATGCTTGCTACTAGCTCTTTATCAGCACAGTCTAGCTGAACTTTTAAAAGTCAGTCTGGAGTTGCAGTTTTGTAAAATAATTGATGAAAAGATTATAGAGTGTTTGGCTGCAAATCCATTGTCCTCTGCTTTGTGTCATGTAAAATCTTTAGGACTGCAAGATCCAACTATTTGTGCTACTAAGAAATATTTCTCTTCTAAAGAATCTGGCAGCAAAGGAACACTTACATTGAACTGAGGACCATTTCCCGGAATTACATATCTAGCTTTCATAAAAGCAGTGTGTTTAAATATTTTTGCGCAGAAGAATAATCAGAATTCTTAGGACTGTCCATCATCATAATAAAGCTAAAGATGTTTTCTCTAGAGAGCAGAGGCAAAAATCCGACAAGTAATCAGTGGACCCTAGGATATTGTTAATGGATTCATTCTAAATCCAGATTACCCAGCACATCCTGAACAATTCAGTTTGTGTTTTATTGAACTCAGTGCATCGGCTGTGATCAACAGCTTGTAGAACGTATTCTTTGTTTTAACTTTGTTATGTACAATGAATGGTCGTAGGAGGTGCCTCCATAATATGGATATGAAAAGAGTTTTGATCAGTACAGAGTAATTTACACAGCAGATGCTTAAAATGCTAAATAATCAATGATTCTTATTCGTACCTGCTTCTGTTCTAAATATACTGAGACAGGCCAATCCAATAAGTTGAACTCCAGGTAAGGATTTTATTTTTTAGTTACATTGGTCCAGCTTGGACCAATGCAAGTATGCATATCTCAATCCAATGAGACCACTGTGGAGTTACTGCTACTACAGTGTTTGCTGCTGTCTTCGGGATCCCATGCTAAAGTGGCTGCCCTACTGCACAGTAACCACAGAAGGTCGCTCGGTTGGAATGGGCACCATTTCCAGAATGCCCAGCATTTTTCTCAATGAATGCAAAGTGTTCTCTGTGCGGACGAGATACAGATTGTAACACCCCACCTTTTCACCTCATCCAATCAGAAAAATGCCTTGCATTTATTGAGAAAATTGTAGCATGTTGTTTCCTGATGGTGCCCTTCTATGTCAGTCCAGCAATCTCAGTATTAACTGGGTGGACCCGGGAAATATTGATGCTTTGAAGACGCCGTCAATCCTGAATAAAAGGTGGGCTGCATGTTTGGCCAAACGTCCCTGCTACTAGCGGAGGCCCTGATGCCCTAATGCACGCCCCAGACTCCTGTTGGGGAGCACTCCAGGTCCTGATCTGTCTGTGGGTGGTAATGTATTTTGCCTCATTTTGTTTTACCTTTTTTCTTGCATTGCTCCATTTTACTTCCTGGTGTGCTGTCTCGGCTCCTCCCCCGCTTCTCCTGGCTTCCCATTGGGTGCTCAGGATGAGGCTTGGCTCCCGCAGCGGTCTGCACATGCGCGCCCCGCAGTCCGTCCTACTATGGCGTGATGCGTCATGTGGGCGTGGTTTTCGCGGCTCCTGGGAAATTGAAACAGCTGTCAAAGCTGTTAGACTTGGGATGTCTGCGGGATTTGCGGTGGCTTCCCCGTGCTGTGTCTCTGCTTGTGTCTGGTAAGTCCTGCATTGGGTCAGTCCTGGATGGGGGAGGGGGGGGGGGCAGTGGAGTGGGGGGGGGGGTTTGATTACTTACTCTCTCCCTATTGCAGGCTTCTTTTGGTTGACTGCAATGGATGTTTCCCTGCCCCCTGGTGGTCAGTCCCTGCGCAACAGGTGAGTTAGTTATTTTTAACCCTTACCTGTCTGCCAGCTGGTCTCTGTAGCCTGAGCTTATTTTCCTACTTTTCCTTTCAGCCCATTTAGGTCTGAGCAATGCCCTGTTACCGGATCAAAGGATTGGTCACCTTCAACTCACCGTCACTCATCCTCTAGATCTCGGTGCCATAGGTCCAGGTCCAGGCATCATGAGGATAATCCAAGCTTGGTCAATCTTCAGTCTTCCCACCATTCTGATCGTTCCACAGGGAAATATTGCTGGGGCTGTCAGGCCTGTGTCCCTGAGGACAGGTCCTTGTGTGATGCTTGTTGTTCTCGAGCACTAAAAGGAGAAGAAAGGCATGGACCAGCCAGTAGAATCCATGGTCAGGAGGATTGTCCAAGAGTCCTTCAGGGAATGGGATCCTGGCCGTTTGTCTGGTCACTCATCTGAGGTACCAGGTCTTCCTCCAAGGCAAGATTTAGACCCTGGAACTTCCCAGCCGAGTCGCTTTTCAGAGGATTCCTCAGTAAGCGAAGATGACCTGGAGGAACAGGCCTCAGGTTTTGAAAGCAAAGCATTAAAGGAGGCACTAAAATGGGAAGTAAAATATATGGGGGTGACCAGCGCTATGGTCTAATCACAGAGACTTTTATGGATAGGAAGCAGCCACCAACCAACCCCTAAATAAATAGGGGTCACAGGAGTATAAGGGAAAAATAAAGGTTGGAGTCGGCGCTACCTTTAAGTATAAATACTTTAAAAACATGTGAGGAATAAAGTGCCAGTGCAAGGTGCATATAAAACAACGCTTACCATGTGAATAAAATATCAATGGATGTGTTTAAAAAAGATATCTCAAAGTGCTTAAAAAATATTTAATGTGAAGTGACAGAAGTGTATAAATAATTTGTTATGAGATAAAAGATAATATATATATATATATATATATATATATATATATATATATATATATATATATATATGTATATATAGCCAGGAAATAATCCCATATAAACGCTGTGCTCAAAAAGTGAAGGTGATTATGGTGAGCTTGAGGTGCTCGTGGATCCACTTTCCACTAGAGGTCGCACTCACCCTTAAAACAGATAGCCAATAGTGGTTTTGGAATGTTCATGGGGGATTTTTTCCAGTCCGAAGCTCCCAGGTCGGGTTCCTGAGAATCCTTACAGATAGGCGGGTCCCATCTAGGTGCTCAAACATAAAAAACCCCCATAGTGCAATATATTCCCTTGAGAATGCAAAATAATATGTAGTAACTCACGGTGAGGAGTTAGCTGATCGTCTCAGAGTGTTAGGCGCAGCGCCGGGAAGCTTCCGCATTCCAACCACGGCAGACTGCAGACCGGAGTTGACACAGAGTACCGCTCTACGCATTTCGTCATTGGACGTCTACTGGAGCTGTCTTTTTTCCCTTATACTACTAAAATGGGAAGATCCAGCGGAATCCCCAGTGAAGCAGAGGAAGTACTTCAAACACCTCAAAAAAGAGTGTTCTCACTTCCCCTTTTTGGGTGAGCTGGGGGAAATTATCACGAACGTGTGGAAAGGAGTGGAAAGGAAAAACTCTCTGTCGTCCAAAGTTTCCAGGATATATCCCTTCAAAAGTGAGAAGGTAAAGCATCTTGATTCTGCCCCTACAGTAGATGCGGCCTTAATGAGGTTAGTAAAACATGTCACCTTACCACTGGAAGACACGGTTTCCTTTAAGGACGGATTAGACAGACATATTGACACCGATCTTAAAAAGATCTATTTGTCAACTGGCTTGGCCTGTAAACCAGCTTTGGCTTTGGCAGCCACGTCCAAGGCTATGGAGGCCTGGGTGGATAATGAGGAGGCCACACTGCAGAGTGTCTCCAAAGAAGTGGCTAGAAGCTTGGCTGTTCAAGAACTGAGACTGGTGACGGCTTTTTTGGGGGAGGCTTCCATAGATATTATCCGCCTGGTGGCGCGGGTCATGCTATCCTCTGTTACGGCCAAACGCGCTTTGTGGCTGCGCCCTTGGTTGGCTGATCCTGCATCCAAGCAGGCTTGGTGCAGGATCCCCTTTGAGGGCTCGTCCCTTTTTGGCAACAAATTGGACAGTGCCATTACCCGGGCCACTGGCAAGTCTGGGTTCCTTCCCCAGGATCGCCGTTTGCTATATCATAGAAGATCTCAGCACAGACAGAGCTCGGATCGCTCTAGAGAAGCACTTTTCTACACACCTGATCGTGAGTTCAGGAAGAACTGGAAATGCACTCAGTCAACAGGTCAAAAGTTTCCCAAGGGAACATCTTCTGGTGGCCGGGAAGCCGCAAAGTCCTTTTGATATCAGGCCTGTCCAGACAGTGTGGGTAGGCGCTCGCTTACTTCAGTTTGCGTAGGTTTGGGCAGCCTCAATCAAAGATTACTGGACCATCGAAACCGTGTCGCACGGTGACATCTGGACCTTCGACAGTCCTCCTGTTCTCCACTTTTTCCCACAACTCTACCTCGTTCAGAAGAGAAAAAGCTAATTCTTCTGTCTTATGTAGATTCTCTGGTCGCCCAGGGTGCAGTAGTTCCTGTCCCGACCGAAGAAAGGTTTCAAGGCCTTTACTCTCCTCTCTTCATGGTATTGAAGAAAAGCAGCTCCTGAAGACCAGTCATAGATTTGACTCATCTGAACTCTTTTATCAAGAAAGAGAGGTTCAAGATGGAAATACTTTTCACCATTCGCCAGGTGGCGCAGCCAGAAGACTGGATGGTGTCCATCGATTTGAAAAATACCTATTTTCATGTGCCAGTGGTAAAAGAGCTACAGAAGTTTCCGCGCTTCGAGGTAGTGCATCTTCAATTTACCTGTCTCCCTTTTGGGCTTACCACATCACCTCAAATCTTTTCAAAAGATCTTACTGGCTGTAGTAGCCCTTATCAGACTTTATCATTACCTGGACGATCTTCTTCTTTTATCACAGCACCAAGATCAGATTCTGCATCACAGGTCTCAGTTGATCTCAACCCTTCAGGAGTTTGGTTGGCTTCTAAACATGGAAAAGAGCCATTTAGAACCAACAAAATCCCTGATATTCCTGGGGGCTCTCTTCGACACTTCCAAAGGCACCTTCTCCCTATCATTGGAGAAGATTCCGACGATTCACGACAGGATACGTCCAGCATTGTAAGCCTCCCATCTTCGGGCTTCCCAGTGCTTGAGAATAATCGGGACTATGGTCTCCACAGCCCCCATGGTCAAGTGGGCTCAGTGGAAGATGAGGCCCTTCCAGACGGGTTTTCTACAACAGTGGAGTCCCGGGAGTCCAGGCGCTTTTTATACGGATAACTTCCTCCATGAAGGAGGGCCTGACTTGGTGGCTCCAATGGGAGAATCTCCTGAATTGTCACTCGATTGCTCCTGTTCCTTGGGTAGTTGTGACATCGGATGCCAGCAGGTCAGGTTGGGGTGTGCTCTGCCTGTCAGAGGTGGCCCAGGGCAGATGGGAAATCCCTTCTCTCGGGGTGGTCTCAAATGTCCTGGAGCTTCGGGCAGCATTCTGTGCTCTCTGGGCCTTTCATCATCTGGTGACCGGAGCCTTGGTCCTCCTAAGACTGGACAATACGAGGGCTGTCGCATACATCAAGAGACAAGGGGGCACTCGCAGCTCTTCCCTCCTGAGAGAGGTAAAACAAATTATGGCATGGGCTCAACGGAATCTGGCAGACCTGTCAGCTGTTTACCTTCCTGGAGTCCAAAACGTCCAGGCGGATTTCCTGTCAAGGACCGACCTGGACAACAATGAGTGGTCCCTTTATCCAGAGATCTTCAGGTGGGTCATCTCTCCGGGACTTCTTCCAGAGGTAGACCTGTTTACCTCACCAAACAATGCCAAACTGAAGAAGTTTTACACGAGATGGCGTTACCCCCAGGCTTACAGAGTAGATGCTTTGACAGATCACTGGAGTTTCCACAAAGCATATGCCTTTCCCCCATTACCAGTCATATTCAAGTTCCTGCTGAGACTCAAGAGGAATAGAGTAGAGATCGTGGCAATTCTTCAGTTTTGGCTGAGGAGACCATGGTTCCCTCTGTTGCTGCAACTGAGCTGGCGGGATCCTGTTCCTCTGCCGATCAGGCTGGACCAACTGTCTCAGGGTCCTGTACTTCATCCCTGCCCGGCACAGCTTCATCTTATGGTCTGGTTCTTGAAAGGGAAAGACTGAAGGCTCTCGGTTGTCCAAATGTGGCAATTCCCACAATGATGAGTGCTAGAAGACCAGGTACCAAAAGGATTTATGAGAGGATTTGGTCCAAATTCAAGAATTACATGGTTAGTGTTTCTGGTTCTATTACTGATCCAAAAATTCATGATATCCTGGGTTTTCTACAGACAGGGCTGGATCTATCCTTAGCAGTTGGCTCTCTCTGAGTCCAAATCTCAGCCATCTCTGCCTTCACAGGGACTGCATGGGCTAAACATCCTCTGGTTCGCCAATTTTTCAGAGGTGCTACTAGGCTGAGATCTCCTAGGAAGCCCAGGTTCCTCAAATGGGACCTTCCATTAGTCCTGGATTTTCTTTCCTCAACCAGTTTGGTGCATGAAGATCCATTTTTCCTCAAAAATCTTTCCATGAAGATGGCTTTCCTGGTGGCTATTACATCAGCCAAACGTGTATCTGAAATCAGACCTTGGGGTGCAAGGAAGCATTCCTAACCTTTTTCCCTGATCGAGTAGTGTTAATTCCGATGCTGGGTTCTATTACAAAGGTAACGTTGGTTTTTCACGTTAACCAGGAAATTGTTTTACCCACGTTCAGATCTCAGGATGACCTTAATACCCATCCATTAGATGTGGGTGAGACCTTACAATCATATCTGGGTGCGCTCAGCCCCATTTCGCCAGTCGGACCACCTATTCATGCTCTTCTACAGGAAAAACAAAGGCAAATGGGCATCCTCTAGATCAATAGCAAGTTGGATAGTTCAGACCATCCAGTGTGCATATAGAGCCAAGGGACTGGCTCCTCCGGAAGCGGTGACTGCACATTCCACCAGAGGGATATCCACGTCTTGGGCGGCTTCCCTGCATGTTGCTCCTGAAGTAATTTGCAGAGCAGCCTCATGGTCCTCGATTAATACCTTCATGATGCATTATTGTGTTGAACCGGCTTCTTTGTCTTCGGTCAATTATGGTTTAAAAATTTTTGTCTGTTGATGGTACAAATTAAACCTGTTTACTGTTTGACCAGCAGTTGCCCACCCGGCTGTGAATGGCTAGTTATTTCCCATACGTGTGCTGCCATGGAGTCTGTCAGGAAAACTGAAAATTATCAAACACTTACCATAATTTTCCTTTCCTGATGGACTCCATGGCAGCAGGAGTTCCCTCCCATCTGCTGGAGTAGTCTATTTATGGAACACGACTCCTGGCTCGGAGCAAAAATTTATGGGAGTGGGGTCCTATAAGGTAGGAGAGGAGGCGGAGCTACCCGTACGTGTGCTGCCATGGAGTCCATCAGGAAAGGAAAATTACGGTAAGTATTTGATAATAAATGTTCAGTTTTCTGGAGTTATTGTGTGCTCAATGTATGAACCACCTGGGAAAAATGTTATTATGGCTCCAGATGAAATTAACATTTTCAGTAGTTTTTGAAAAATTAACCAACATGAAATTAATGTTTTTAATTACTAAATGACTTGCGTAGCTATTATCTATCTTATTATCGTTGTTTAGGTGAAATTTGAATATTCTCTTAAAGCTAAAAAGCTGAAAACAGTTTTAGCTAGAATTCACATTTATAAAAAAGTCTTCAAAAGGAAAATTAAAAATCTTTAAATGGGGAATTGTATTTCCAATTATTATGTGCAACATTTTCTTGGTTTGCTACAAGAGCTTGCACAAAATAAACTTTGTAAGTTACAATTTTAAGATATTATCTTGAAAACACACTGCGCTTTCCTCCATTGGGAACACAAGGCTTTTTCTGTATTTCCTAATCAAAACTGATCTACCCTCATGCAAAACGTGGTGGCTGGTTTTGCAGGCAAAGGAAAACATTTTCTTAAATGTCTTTATTAACAGTTGATTATACGTCTTGTCAAAGTGAGGTTCCTTCCGTCATTTCTGCTGTCTTTAAAAAAATTGAAGGTTTAGGACAGAAAAATAAAACCCAATCTCTTTTAATAAAATTTGAATTTTAAATTTTCATTTGACACTTAAAGGTAAATCCTAACATGGCTATTTAAGATGTGAATTAACCTTTCAACACGGTTTCATGTTTTTAGTCATATTAAAACTTGAGATTTAATATTCCACCAGAATTCCTAATATTTTGCAGAAAAGGCCATAAAGAATCAAGAAAACAAGTAAAAAATCATAATAAAAATAGTATATGCAGCTTTTTCACCAAAAATATTTTGTTATAGAACCAACATATATGCCAAAATAATATTTCTCTAGTCCAAAGAATTTACGCTGAATAAGTGTTTCCCAATTCATGGGAGTGCATACTATTGGTGGTACATGTCTTCCCTGTAGATGGTACATGGCAGTGTTTATGTAACTTAGACTTACTGGTCATGAAGACATTTAGATGGAACAAGAAGATGGGACTAGTATCAAGTATAAGTATCAAGAAAACTAAGGTTATGACTACAAGAAAGACAGCTAACTTCAGAGTTATTGGTAGACACAAATGTTGTAGGCAGCTCTTTCCTCCTTGGATCAATTATTAACAACAATGGATTCAGAAATCAATAAATATGACACAGATAGGCACTTGCAAGAGCAAGGAAAAAACATCTAGAATATATTTTCAGATGTAATATGTCTACGAGTATAAAGGTCAGAATTGTCCAGGCTAAGACATTTTCTTTCACTCTACATGTATGAGAATGTTGGACATTGAAGAAGCAATACAGGAAACATATTGGTGCTTATGAAAACTGGTATTGACAAAGAATTCTAAGACTATTATGAACAGCAAGGGAAACAATCAAGCAGATCTTTTAATCATTTAACAAATCAAATCGAATCTTTTACAAGAAGCCCAGATCACTGACTAAAGCTATCTTTAAGGTTTAGGGATCTGAAAATATTCACTTTGCAAAGTGAGTTTTCACTTAGTTCAGTAAATGGTAAGTTGAAACTTGTGCTAACTAGGGATGAGCTCAAGGTGCAGTCCGAAAACAATTTTGCACTGAACTTTGGCGGCTGTTCTGTGTTTGTTTAGCCCGTTTGTTGGAAGTCAAACATCATATATATTATTGGTATTGCCACCTCCACTTTATACAACAGCTTCCTATATGACAGCAGTTGGAAAGAAGGCAGCAGGTGTCGGTTTGTGGCAGTGGCAACACTAGGGTTGGTGTCACCCGGTGCGGAAAAAACATTGTGTCACCCCTCCACCAACTATAGTCATCCTCAGTAGAAAACCCTCTCCCTCAGTACACAACCCCCCTCCACTAAGTACAGACACCCATCTATCAGTATAGACCCCTCTCCATCAGTACAGACCCCCCTCCCCTCAGTGCAAATCCCCCTCCATCAGTGCAGAACCCCCTCCTGCAGTATAGACCCCCCTCCTTCAGAACAGACCCCCCTCCTGCACTATAGACCCCTCTCCCTCAGTACAGACCCCCTTCCCTCAGTGAAGACCCCCTCCATCAGTATAGACCCCCCTCCATCTGTATAGACCCCCCTCAGTGCAGACCCTTCATCGGTGTAGACCCCCCTCAGTGCAGACCCCCCCAGTATAGACTCCCCCTTTCATCAGTACAGACCCCTAACTATCAGCACAGCCCCCCTCCCCTCAGTACAGACTCCCCTCAGTGCAAACCCTCCTCCCTCAGTGCAGACCCCCCTCCATCAGTACAGACCCCCCTTCCATCAGTACAGACCCCCCACTAAGTACAGACCCCCCTCCCTCAGTACACACCCCCCTCCATTAAGTACAGACCTCCCTCAGTATAGACCCCCCCACTAAGTACAGACCCCCTCCCACAGTATAGATCCCCCTCAGTATAGACCCCCCTCTCAGTACAGACCCCCCATCAGTATAAACATTATAGAATCCTCTCCATCAGTATAGACCGCCCTCCTCTCAGTGCAGACCCTCCTCCATCAGTACAGACCCCCCTCCATCAGTGCAGACACCCCTTCATCATTGCAGACTCCTTCCATCAGTGCAGACCCCCTTCCATCACTATAGACCCCCCCCTCCATCAGTGTAGACCCCCCTTAAGTATAGAACTCACCTTCCATCAGTATACACCCTTCTCCATCAGTACAGATCCCCCCTTCCCTCAGTGCAGACCCTCCTACATCAGTGAAGATCCCCCTCAGTGCAGACCCTCTCCCTCTGTACAGACCCCCCCCCCTCAGTACAGACCACCCTCTTATCAGTATAGACCCCTCTTCATCAATACAGACCCCCCTCATCAGTATAGACCCCCTATCAGTGCAGACCCCCCTCTTCACTTGTGCTAGTAGGGAGGTGAGGGTTTGGATATGTGCTGGGGGGGAGGGGGCGCTATAGGAGGGGAGAGGGCTTGTGCTCTTTTGGAGGGTTGGATTTCAAATCCAACACCCATTTCTAGCATATGACCTTCCTCTCCCCTCCCATAATGCCCCCCAGCACATGTCCTCTTAAACCCCCCTCACCCCCCCAATCACTCCCCATTTTTTTTTAACTTGGCCCCCTTCCTCGTCACTGTCCCCCTCCTCTGTCCATCTACATTACAATGCACATACCTCAGATCAGCGCAGAACATGCACAGCAGTGACCCGCCGCCTGTGTAGATGTAAACTGCTAGGAGGGAAGGTGGCTTCGGTCCGCTCCACTGTGTAAAACAGGGAGCCAGCTGGCAAGAGACGCAGATCAGTGTAGGGGTGCGGTGCCGCTGTCCACAGGTGTCACCCCTCTGGCGGGTGTCAACCGGGTGTGGTCCACTTCCTCTGCACCCCCCTAGTCATGTTGGTGGAATTTTTTTTTTTGGCAGACATCATCCATCATAATTAACATGGATCTGTATTGCCGGGGAACAAGATTGTGGATAGATGTACACTAATGTGCAAAAGTTTTAGTCAAATGTAAAAAAATGCTGTAATATAAGAATGCTTTCAAAAATACTTTTTTTTTAAATCAATTAACAAGATGGAAAGTAAATGAACAGAAGAGAAATCTAAATCGAATCAATATTTGGTGTGACAACCCTTTACCTTCAAAACAGCATCAATTCTTCTAGAGTGTGACTAGGTGTCCCGGGAGCCGCACATCAAGTCAAGACCTGCTGTATCATAGTGAATGCCAGTCTCAGCCTGGACCAATGCATTTCAGTCCGCCCATCGGCGCCTACTCATGGGGAAAGAGTGAGTAAGCTCCGGAGTGCAGAATGAAATGTGTTGAGGTGTAGCCTGGCAGGGGTCCAGGCTGAGACTGCAATTCACTATCATACAGCAGGTCTTGACTTGATATACAGCTCATGAGTCACTCTCTACCACTGCTTGGAGCATAAGCGAGCTCCCTTCCTGACCAGCACTCAAAGCTGTGTGCACAGGGCTTCATTTCCCTACAGCCTGAATGGCTCGCACACATATCCTTGGTTTGCATCAATTCTTCTAGGTACACTTGAACACAGTTTTTGAAGGAACTCGGCAGGTAGGTTGTTCCAAATATCTTGGGGAACTAACCACAGATCGTCTGTGCATGTAGGCGGCTTCAAATCCTTCGATCTCTTCATGTTCTCATAGACAGACTTGATGATGTTGAGATCAGTGCTCTGTGGGGGACAAATCATTACTTCCAGGACTCCAGGACTTTTAACGCATTAATCCAGAGCACCTGTTGCATTTTTTTGCTCCCAGTTCCTATATTTTCATGCATAGTTAATTTACTTAGCCTTGTTTCCACATAAGAGGTATGGCTTTTTGTCTGAAATTCTTCAGTGAAGACTACTTCTGGCCAGACTTCTCCAGACAGTAGATGGGTGGACCTGGGTCCCACTGGTTTCTGCCACTTCTGTGCTGATGGCACTGCTGTCTGTCATCTGCTGCTTTAAGTTTCTTGGCCAACCACTGCCTATGGTCCTCAGTGTTGTCCATTTCTTTGTGTTTCTTCAAAAGAGCTTGAACAGCACATATTGAATGCCAGTTTGCTTTGAAATCTTTGCCTGGGAGAGACCTTGCTGATGCAGTATAACTACCTTGTGTCTTGTTGTGCCTGCTTGGTATCATTTGTTAATCATACACCTGACTCTAATCCTACAAATCCCTGACTTTGTGCAGGCGTACAAAGTGTGCAAGTGTAAAAATTGATGCTGGTTTGAAGCCAAAGGGTAGACACACCAAATATTAATTTGATGTTTCTTCTGTTTACTCACTTTGCATTTTGTAAATTGATAAAAATGTAAATATTTGAAAGCATCTCACTTTACAGCATTTCTTCACACCTGCCTAAAACATTTGCACAGTAGTGTATTTCTGTACTGTGTGAATGAGTAGGGGTACTCCTTACATATTTACATTGGGAACACCCCCCTTATTGGGGGCACCACCCCTTATTTTTAAAAAGGGGTTCAAATAAGACCTCTGCCTACTGGGCCAGGGTTGTTGGGAAGAGGTACTTGTCCTCATCAACATTGCTACGTTTGATGAGAACAAGGATATAAATCACTAGGGGAGCGCACCCTTGTTCCCTCTCCTTTTCTGGTTTTTGAGACTGAATGATAGGGGTCTGGTATGGATCTCTTGTTTTTTTGTGGGGTTCACCCTTAAAATTCATACCAAATCCCCTTTAAGGTTAAGAGCATGGTATATATTTTTAGGGGGAACATACAGTGTTTTTTTCTAGGGGTCCCCCCATTAACATCTGTACAAGACCCACCTCTAGGGTAAAGTTCTGGTGTAGATGAAGGGAATCCTTGGCCGCTTGCAAACAGAAATAAAGTGGCTGAATTTGTGCTTTTTTGGCAACCTAATCATACAGATGCGTCACTCCACAGGCAAGCTGAGAGCACCCACCAGGCATATTATTAAAGGAATTTTGCATTTTTGATGTTGACCAAAAAGCAATATTAGAATAGTTTCTCCCTTCCAACAGATTTTTTTTTTTTTTTTTGGTGCATGTTCCCAAGGGTAGTGCCCAGTCCCTTACTGTATGTCATTTGTTTTACACTCCCTTGCCTTTTAGTCTAGAAAACGGGCATTACTTCTTTTTAACATTTGGTTCCATTTGACTATAATAAGGTTCAAATTCAGCACTGAAAATTTAGTCATGTTCTGCAAGCCCAACCTCGAACCAAAATCAAATACTTTCGACTCATCACTGTATTGACTTCAATCATCTAATAATGTGTGAGCAAAAATGAACTTACATTTACATTTTCCTTGCACAGGATTGGGTATTCTTTGCAAAATACATTTTCACTTAGCTTCATCTCCTTCACTTCGAAAAAAAAAAAAATTTTGCAAAGCAACCCACTTGAAGAGAAAAACCTATTCACTGTCAAAGAAGAATCTGAACTCCAAATGCTAAAAAACAGTCATGCCCATTTTCTAGACTAATGGGTAAGAAATTAGCAAATCAATGGCACGGAGGGCTGGGCACTACCCTGGGGAACATGGTACAAAGCAAAAAAAAAAAACAACAAATCAGTTTGGTGGGGAGCAGCTACTGTTATAATGTTTACAGCGATACATTAAAAATGCAAAATTACTTAAAATAAAGCATTGGATCCCCCCAAAAAATCCAAACCAGACTCTTATATGAGCATACAGGAAAAGTGGGAATGAGCGTGAGTCCCAAAATCATATCTGGCCACCAGGGATGAGCTTCGGGTTCGAGTCGAATGTAAGTTCGACTCGAACATTGGCTGGTCGCTCGTTCGTCAAATGATGAACAAATGGGTTTCTTCGTGGGAACTTTGAGCTCCTGCATTATCATGTACTCTGACCTCTCAATTCCAATAAATCACTTGCTGGCCAGGGGATTCAAACCCACAGCCATCTTTCATTGCAAGCCTGGTATTCTACCACCTATGCCACTATTAAGCCTGCTTAAGCTGAACACTCTCCCTAACTTTTATCTCATTCATTGTGTGTGGCTTTTGTCTTTATTTTTTTTTGTACACTTTTTTGGTGAATGGGTAGGGGTACAATGTACCCAATATCCATTCACATATGGCGGGTGCCGGGATCTGGCGGCCCCCTTGTTAAAGTGGGCTTCCAGATTCCGATAAGCCTCCCCCCGCAGACCCCCACAACCACAGTTGTCGGGAAGAGACCCCTGACACCATCAACATGGGGGCAAGGTGCTTTGGGGTGGGGGGGGCAGAGCCCCCCCCTTCCCCAAAGCACCCACCCACCATGTTGAGGGCATGTGGCCTGGTATGGTTCAGGAGGGGAGGTGCTCGCTCGCCCCCCACCCCCATCCTGGCCAGCCAGGCTGCATGCTCAGATAAGGGTCTGGTATGGACTTTAGGGGGAACCCCGTGCCGTTTTTTTTTAAATTTTGGTGCAGGGTTCCCCTTAAAACCCATACCAGACCCAAGGGGTCCGGTATGGATATTGGGGGGGGGGGACCCCACGCCATTTTTTCTATTTTTTTATCTGTATTGCCGGGAGCCGACAATACATTACAGCCTCGAGCAAGTTTAAATGACTTTTTGTCCTTTAGAAATGTTAGTATTGCTGCAGCAGGCTACAAACATCGCACAAATGCGCCACTTTACAGGCACATTAAGGAGGCCCCCTTACCCGGCACGATATTTAAAGGAATTTTTAATTTTTATTGTTTCACTTTAAGCAGTATTAAAATTACTGCTCCTGTAAAAACTATCGTTTTAAAAAAAAAATTTGCATTGATTCATGTCCCCCAGGGCAGTACCCAGGTCCCCATACACTTTTTTGCCCAATAACTTACATTTAAGCCTTTAAAATTAGGACTTTTGATTTTTCATGTTCGTGTCCCATAGACGTTTGCTGACCAAACCCCCTCCCTCCCCACCCTTCCCAATACACATTTGGTCCTGTTGCTTCGCTCAGTTAAATGGCATTTCTGTTTTTTGATACTAATGTAAAAAAAAAGGGATGGGGTCTCCTGGGTAATGTAATTTACCAGATATGGACATGACAACAGAAAAACAAGGCTACCATATATAGTAGTATATATGTATAATGTTCTGCTCCTGCTTGTACATGCAAAGTTTTATCCAAAGTTTAGTTTGGACTGGTTAAGGAACTCATCCCTAGCTGCATGCTTTTGCAATATCATTATGTCAATTTCTGTCTTGTTGCTCTAGAACCTCTAAACCCCTTCTCCATGCTGCCTCTTAGCCCTTTCCCACCTTTTCTTTTTTTTCTCTTCATTCTTTTTCATGATGATATTTTTTATACCTGTGCCCTCCTTTTTCCCATGCTTTTCTCTTTTTGTCTCTTTTTTTGACACCCTGATTCTCTTTCCATGGTCCCCCAAACTGTCAATTCTCCCTACTTGTTGGCTATAAGCAGACAGTAAAGGCCAGCAGAAAGTTTGCAGGTTGCCCAACACCGGGGACCACAGTGTCACGAGCAGGTGTTCCAGTTCCTGAATCCTAACATAGTGTAGGAGCCTTGGAGCCTTTTTTAGTTTCTGAAAAGCGCTAATCAACAAGAGTTCATATTGTGCAAATTGGGAATTTTTTTTTTTACTTGAACAATCTGTTTTAGGTGTAAACCAATGGCCAGTAAGTGGTAAACAACTCTCACATGATATTCAGCTTACATTTAACTTTTTAGTTTATACCATAAAAATAGCTGCTGGAATCTAGTCACCACATCTCCATCCCCCCTCCTCCATTTAGGTCACAATAAGGGGGTTTTCTGTAGAACAACTTGTCAAGCATTCTTCCAGTTATCATAAATCTAATTTCAGCCCTTTGTAATGGATTTACAGATAGATTTATATCTTTCTGTAAACACACACCTATGTGTCCACACACACCCTTTCTTTTTTTCAGATAACATTCTACTTGAACAAAATAGACTTATCACACCCACTCATAATCCAGAAATTCTTGTTTCCTACATCCTACGTATATTATATAGCACCAATTATTCTAATCACACTTAAATTGATAAGGGAGAAAATATAAAACAATTGATAGAGTAAAGCTTCCATAAGAAAACATCAATCCAAACATCTGAGGACTTGAACTGGAAACATGAAATCAGAGGCTCAGAACCGATTTTAGCTAAATAAAGATATACTGTACACACATTCACCAGGTGTTAAAGCACACATAAAACCCAAAACCAAAAATGTTATCTATGCAGCTTATTTTAATTTCTTATCACCTAGTGATCCTGCCATTATGCCACTTTTCTGGTGGTATGGCTCTTTACACGGTCCTGTGCTAGATTCATAGTTCCTGCTGCATGCACTACTACTACTGCAGCTGCAGGCATCATTCAGATATCATTTTTTTTAGCCAGAGATTCACTTCATTATAACAACAATCATAGCGGCTGTTCAGCCGCTTGATTCTTCTTACAGGCGGCATGAGGGGACGTCCCCCCCCCCCTCCCGTCACCCTCCGGTGCTTCTACCGGCTCGCCCATGCAATTGGTGAGCCGGAGAAGGAATCCACTAGTGGCGGAAGTACACCATAGAGAATATCGAGGATCAGATGGCCCCCGGCAGTCTTTATGACTCTCGGAGGCCCGAGTGTGACGTCATAATGCTTGTTGTAAACATGCTGTTGTAAATATTGCCATGATCTCGGCTGAGATTGTTTTTTTTATTTCAGGCTTTCCAGTCTGTAAGAGAGATCAGAGGTCTTATTGACCCCAGATCTCTCCGTAAAGAGGACCTGCCATGCACTATTCCTATTACAGGGGATGCTTACATTGCTTGTAATAGGAATAAAAGTGATAAAAAAAATTGTAATAATGGAAGAGAAAGTGTAAAAATAAAATAAACAATAAAAAAAAAATCTAAAGTGTCCCCGTCCACGCGTGCTCGCATGCAGAAGTGAATGCATACGTACGTCGTGCCCACAAATGTAAACGGCGTTCAATCCACACATGTGAGGTATCGCAACATCCCGAATGTTAGAGTGAGAGCAACAATTCTGGCCCAAGACCTTCTCTGTAACTCTAAACTGGTAACCTGTAACATTTTTTAAAGTGTTGCCTATGGAGATTTTTAAGTACTGAAGCTTGGCGCCATTCCACGAGTGTCCGCAATTTTAAAGCTTGACATGTTTGGTATCTATTTAATTTGCGTAACATCATCTTTTACATCACACAAACAAATTGGGATAACTTTAGTGTTTTTTTTCATTCATAAAACAGTTTTTTTCCCCAAATCTCTGCGCAAATACCGTGTGACATAAAAAGTTGCAATGACCGCCAGTTTATTCCCTGGCGACTCTGCTAAAAAATATATATATATATATATAATGTTTGGGAGTACTGAGTAATTTTCGAGCAAAAAAGTGATGATTTTTACATGTAGGAGCGGCGTGCCAGAATTGGCCTGGTATTGAAGTGGTTAAACTCACCTGAGACAAACAGCTAGTGCTCTCATCCGGGGAAATCAAACACCTTCTGTCTGTGAGAGCAAAAGGTTGGTAAAAACTAACAAGCTGTGTATGTGGAAACTGGCAAGCTGTAGGCTTACTCAGCCTGGTAGTTCGGACTAGTGATGGGCCGAACACCCCCCCTGTTCGATTTACACCAGAACATCTTGAACAGGGAAAAAGTTCTAGCAAACAAGCAAACTCTATTAAAGTCTATGGGACACGAACATGAAAAATCCAAAAACACAATTCTTGTGTTTTTTTGCCTTAAGAACTGTTTTGATTAAAAAGGTCCTGATGAAGCCTCGGTAATCTCGGGATTACCGCGCAATGTTACTCACCTTCCGTGCGATCCCCGCCGTCCTCCCCAGCATCCTCACAGTCTCTCCCCACTCTGTGCACGGCCGATTGCCGGCACTTGCCTTCCGGTTCCCCCCCTGCGAGCATTGCCCTGCCTGTGCTTTTCCAGAGCTTTGTGCCTGGAAAATTTTGAATGACCATGGTGTGCAAAAAGCGTTCTTTTTGCGCAAAAGCACTTTTAGATGAACTGGAATACAGTGACAGCTAAAAGCGCTTTTGCGCAAAAAGAACGCTCGCAGGGAAGGGAACCGAAAGACAGGTGCAGGCATCGGCTGGGAGGACAGTGGGAGGGCGGCGGGGGATCACAGCGGAAGGTGAGTTTTTAAATATAAAACAACAGATTTCCATGCAAAAGAATGTACTGCTTTTAGCCCAGAAATCCTGACATAATCAGACCGCCAGGGAGGTTAACCACTTGCCGACCGCACAACGCAGTCCGGCGGCAGTATATGTACGGCCCTCGCCTGGGAGGAGCTAGGGGGCGATCGTGCGCCACTGGAGGCGCGCCCCTGCTCGTCAGCTGGGAAGCTAGTGCGTGTGGCAGGTGGCTCCGATGGCCGCTGGCCACTCGCGATCTCCCGCAACTGAGAGAGAAGGACGGACGGCTGATGTAAACACAGCCATTTGTACTTCTCCCTGAAGTGATCACAGATGTCATGTGATCCTGCTATATAGGATCACATGTCTCTGTGATGACTTCACAAGCCACGCCCCCCTACAATTAGAATCACCCCCCTAGGGTCACATTTAACCCCTTGATCACCAGTACTGTTAACCCCTTCCCTGCCAGTGTCCTTTTTACAGTAACAATACATATGTTTAGCACTGATTACTGTGGTAAGGTCACTGGTACCCCCCAAAAGTGTCAAAAATGTCAGTTAGGGGTCCGATCTGTCCACTGCAATGTCACAGTCCCACAAAAAAAAAAAAAAAATTGCAGATCGCCGCCATTACTAGTAAAAAAAAAATAAATAAAAAAAAAAATAAAAATGACATAAATCTTTCCTGTAGTTAGTAAACGCAATAAATTTTGGGCAAACCAATCAAAATATGCTTATTGTGATTTTTTTTACCAAAAATATGTAGCAGAAAACAAATTGGCCTAAAATGATAAAAAATTTAGATTTTTAATTTTTTTTGGAGAATTTCATATAAAAGAATGTGAAAATATTGTTATTTTTTCAAAAATGTTGCTCTTTTTTCTTTTATAGCGCAAAAAATCAAAATCGCACAGGTGATCAAATACCACCAAAAGAAAGCTCTGTTTGTGGGGAAAAAAAGGACATCAATTTTGTTTGGGTACAGCATCGCACAACCGCGCAATTGTCCGTTAAAAACACGCAGTGCAGAATCGCAAAATAGGGCCTGGTCATTAAGCAGCCAGATCCTCCGGTCTTACAGAGGTTAATGTGCCTGTAAAGTGGCGCATCTGTAAGATGTATAGAGACTGTTGCAGCAATACTGACATTTCGCAAGGAAAAAATGTCATTTAAACTTGCTCGAGGCTGTAATGTACTTTAGGCTCCCGGCAATACAGAAAAAAAATAAAAAAAAGGAAAAAAAGGCATAGGGTCCCCCCCCCCCCCCCCAGAAATCCATACCAGACCCTTACCTAAGCATGCAGGCTGGCAGGCCAGGATAGGGGGGGGGCAGATAAGAGAACGACCCCCACCTTCTGAACCATACCAGGCCTCTTGCCCTCAACATGGGGACTGTGCTTTTGGCAAACTTGCCGCTGATCGCCCCGGTTGTTTGTGTGTTCGGCGAACACACGAACACACAATGTTCGCCTTGAACATCCAGCCAATTGCTAGTTAGGACCTCTATTTGTGTAAAGTGAGTGCCGAGACACGGCTAGGTTTTTGTTATTATTTTCCCTGTTTATTTTCTGAAACACTGTACAGCACTTGTAGATAGATTTGTATATAGCACAAATAAACACCACACTGTTTGTCACTACCTCACTGGGTTTGGTATCTGTGTCTGAGAAACTGCTTATCCCAGGGAGCTTTGTACCTGCTACTTGTTCTCCATATATATATATCCGTATATATACACACACACATATACATACATACATACATACACACTCATATACACACATACATTCTATATTGTCAAAAGTACTGGGACACCTGCCATTACACATACATGAATTTGGAGTTTGGGGTGTGGGAACTAACCTCAAACCGACAGAACACCTTTGTGATCAATTTCAGAGGAGACTGTAAGCCAGGCCTCCTCGTCCAACATCAGTGCCTGACCTCACAAATGCACTTCTCGAAAAATAGTCAAACATTCCCACAGGCACACTCCTAAACCTTGTTGACAGCCTCCCCAGAAAAGTTGAAGCTGTTATAATAGCTGCAAAAGGGGGGGGGGGCAGCTCAATATTGAAGACTGGGATGCCATTAACCACTTCCCGCCCGCCCTATAGCAGATTGACAACGGGAATGTGGTTGTATTATCCTGACCGGACGTCATATGACTGCGGCAGGATAATACAGCTCTGCGCGCCCCCCCGGGGGCGCGCAGAGCAGCGATCGGTGATGCGAGGTGTCAACCTGACACCCTGCATCTCCGATCTCGGTAAAGAGCCTACTGACGTAGCTCTTTACCATGTGACCAGCCGTGTCCAATCACGGCTGGTCACATAGTAAACAGGAAGAGCCGTTGATCGGCTTTCCTTAGTTCGTGCCTAATCAGCGGCTCCCCTGACAGGGGGGGGGGGTCAGCACTAGTAATCAGATCATTGATTACCAATGCAGACCCTCAGGGGGGGGGGGTGCCACTAGAACCACCAGGGATGCCCACCCATGACCCCAGGGATGCCCACCTGTGACCCCAGGGATGCCCACTATGGCCCCCCATTGCCCTCCCCTTCAGTGCTGCCCGCCAGTGCCCTCCCTATCAGTGCTGCCCACCAGTGCCCATCATTGCCATCTTTCAGTGTCGCCCACCAGTGCCCATTATTGCCCACCAGTGCCGCCTATCTGTGCCCATCAGTGCCACCTATCAGTGCCCGTCAGTGCCACCTATCAGTGCCCATCAATGCCACCTATCAGTGCCCCCCAATGCTGCATATCTGTGCTAACTATCAGTGCCTATCAGTGCCGCCTATCAGTGCCGCCTATCAGTGCCACCCCATCAGTGCCACCCCATCAGTGCAGTCTCATCAGTGCTCATCAGTGCAGGAAAAAACTTATTTATTTACAAAATTGTATAACATAAACAAAAAAACTTTTTTTTTTTTTCAAACTTTTCGGTCTTTTTTTATTTGTTTAGCAAAAAGGAAAAAAACCCAGAGGCGATCAAATACCACCAAAAGAAAGCTCTGTTTGTGGGGGGAAAATGACATAAATTTGGTGTAGGTACAGTGTTGCATGACCGCGCAATTGTCATTCAAAATGCAACAGCGCTAAAAGGGGAAAATTGGCCTGGGCAGGAAGGGGGTGAAAGTGCCCAGTATTGAAGTGGTTAAAGTTCATGTGTGTGTAAAGGCAGGTGTCCCAATCCTTTTGAAAATATAGTGTGCGTATATATATATATATATATATATATATATATATATATATATGGTACAAAGTGCGGCCCATGTCTGAGCTGGAAATGTCCACAGTAACAAAGTCCATTGTGTTTGTTGGTGGGCTCATTATAGGGAAGTAGCGGGAGTAGAGAAGAAATCACATTACAGCAGGCTGTTTTGACAAATGTTCTCCCGTGAGGCGACAGCAGCCTCGGTCGGTCCAGACCTCTGCAGATGTATATACAGTATACCCAGTATAAGTACAGAAAGGATGTCACACATTTGCAGTGGAAGAAGTCACACACGACCCGACCCTAGGGCAATCAGCCAGATATTTAAAGAGGCATCACACCATAAAATAAAGTAACAATGGCAAAACACACCAAATAACGACATGTAGTAGGCACCTGCCTACATACTTGTAATATATTGTGAAGGTTTTTGTTTAAATAAATGGTCTGGTTAACTGGTGAGACTCCTTGACATGGAGTTTGTCTTAGCTTGGTTGTTTGGAGATCTGGTTACTAAAGTTATGGAGAATAAGAAACCAGTGTAAATTAGTTATTGTATCATTTTAGATATTTTTTTCTTTTACTTTTAGAGATGATAATTAGTGTAAAATGCATGTATTTTGATTTGGCTATTGTTCTCCTTTACTTATTTTCTTGCAATTTTTGACACTGCCCCTTTCTTCTCATATAATAATAGTAAATAATTGTGGCATAAATTTAGAGCTTAAATGACTCTGTGCCTCTGCTCCAAACTCAGTAATATGCTTATATATACACAGGAATTCATAAATGTAAGCTTAGTCTGACATCTAGTGTCAACTATTGAGTATTACAGGTATGGTATTTTCTATTCTGATTCATACTGCATGGATGCATTACTCTCAACCTCAGAATTGCAATGAATGAGCTACATATTAGGTTCTTAGAAATACCAATTGGTTTAATCACATCATTTTATGAGCTAAAAATTGCCTATTAAGTTTATCCGCGGTCTCAAAATTCTGGGCTCAATATCCTCTGACTGAGATTTATTAAAAGTGTTGCACACAGAATCTGGTGCAGCTGTGCATAGTAATCAATCAGCAGCTAACGTCAGCTTGTTCAATTAACTACCTCAATACGGGAGACTTTTACCTCCTTGCTGCCCAAGCCAATTTTAAGCTTTCAGTGCTGTCGCATTTTGAATGACAATTGTGCGGTCATTCAAAACTGTACACAAATAACATTTTTATAATTTTCTTGAGATAGATGGAACTTTCTTTTGGTGGCATTTAATGACCACTGTGTTTTTTTTTTTTTTCTAAGCAAAGTAAGGAAGGCTGAAAAAGTTTGGGAAAAAAAAAACCAAAAAACTTTTGCTCTGTTTCTAGGCTGGGGTTTTACAGATCCTTCATGACAAATATTTGGATGGTTCTGTTGTTTGCCGCCTTATGATAATGTCAACTGCCTGGCTGCTATGTAGATCCTCTGGCTTCAATCGTTTTAAATCTAGCAGATCATTCAATTCAGAGGTAATTCTTGACTATCTGATAAAGCGCAGTGTATTGGCGCAAAAGGGCAAGCATGACAGCCAGGCAATGAGCATTTTCAGGGGAGGACACTGCTGGCAGTCCCTATATCTCTCTGATAACAGGTCTTCTTTAACAGTCTAGGCCCATATCATCATTTTTGGGTGGGGAAGGTTTCTCTTGGAACTTATCTCAAGGCCCAAGCAGACCAGGTAAAAAATCTTCCAACGGGATCAGCCATTTATGGATATCTGGGAATCAATCCATATCAATCTAAGTCACTGACATCTTGTTCCAAATTCGTTTTTCATTTGATTTGCCTTTATATTTTATGTTCCTACTCTAAGGCTGGCCATACACTATACAATTTTCTTGTTCAACTTTCCTTTAGATTTACCAAAACCATGTAATATAGGGTCAAACCTAAACACTTTCAATTTGTATGCAGTCAGGCAGGCCCTTGCACTACATAGTTTAAGGTAAATCTAAATGAAATGGAATAAGAAAATTGTATAGTGTATGGCCAACCTAATACATGTAAAAGCAGGATGTGAATCTTTCATGTACTTTCTCCAAATCCTGTGCATGTCAATGCGTACAATAGAGCCCTTCTAGAAATCCTGGGGCCAATAGTAAATTGAAAGCTACAGCAATGGAAGTTGGCCAAAAGTAAGAGTAAAGCCTCGTACACACGCAACGATTGTTGGCCGTGAATTTTCGGCCAACGTCCGGTCGGCCGATCGTCGGCTTGTTAGTATGATGCTTACGACAACCGACTGCGACTTTTCAGCCGAAAAAAATCTGGTGTGCAGACTATAACATTTTTGTTGGCCCTCAACACAACGGCCGATTTTCGTGCAGTCAGTACAGATTTAGACAGGGAAAAATCTGATGAGCAAGTCTGGGCATGCTCAGTGAAGAAAAAACACAAAGAAAACAAACCAACACATGACATCACTTCTGAAGTAGAATTTTGTTGGCCGAGAAAATTCGTGGGCAGTCTAGGCACATTCCAACCAACAAAACACAACTTGGACAAAAGTCGGACGATCGGTCGGCCGATAATCGTTGCGTGTGTACGAGGCATTAGAAAGCAGTTAAGAGTTGGAATGGTAAGGTATAAAAAAAAACAAAAACACTACGATGTTTTGCCCACATCCACAACAACATCAGTTATGCATATAGCACTTGTGGTTCTGAGAACAGCCCAGAGGTCCATAGAATCAAAGAGCTTTATTATGCAAACAACTTCAGCTAGGAATTTAGTACTGGCTCCATCGCTCCTAAGTTCTTATCCTTCTTATTGGCCTGTGAGGCAGCCCATCACATTGCTAGACCAATAGTTATAACACCCTGGGCCTTATTTAATAAATAAAAATGTAAGGCACAAAGACTATATGCTAAGTGCAGAAACCCATTCATTTTGGATGCTGTAGTCAGATAATAAAAGAAAAAAAAAATGTTGCCATTCATTTATTTAACTCATTAACTGCTTCTGGACCGCCCACCGCCTTTTTTACTGCGGCAGTGCGGCCCTCCTGTGCTCACGCACAGGCAGTTGGGGGTGCACTCGCGCTCCCACTCAGCAGCGGGGAAGCCGATGCAAGGGGCAGGCAGCTCTGATTGCCGCCTGACACCTGCGATCACTGCCCATGGAGGAGAGAAGAATGTTCAGCTGTTGTAAACACAGCTGACCGTTCTTCTCCCTGGAATGATCATAGAGCCCATGTGATCCTTCTATATAGGATCACATGTCTCTATGATCATTTCACAAGCCACGCCCTCCCACAGTTAAAATCACTCCCCTAGGCTCGCATTTAACCCCTTAATCACCCACAATGTTAACCCCTTCCCTGCCAGTGTCATTATTACAGTTACAGTACAGATTTTTAGCACTGATTACTGTAGTAATGTCACTGGTCCCCCAAAAAGTGTAAAAAATGTCAGTCAGGGGTCCGATCTGTCCGCTGCAATGTCACAGACCCGCTAAAAATCGCAGATCGCCGCCATTACTAGTAAAAAAAAAAAACAATAAAAATGACATAAATCTTTCTCGTAGTTAGTAGACGCAATAACTTTTGCGAAAACCAATCAAAATACGTTTATTGCAATTTTTTTTACCAAAATTATGTAGCAGAAAACAAATTGGCCTAAAATGGTAAAAAATGTTGATTTTTAATTTTTTTTTTTTTTTTTTTGGAGAATGTTATATAGCAGAATGTGACAAATATTGTTTTTTATTTTTCAGAATTGTGGCTCTTTTTTTGCTTACAGCAAAAAAAACCCCCCCAAAAAAAAAATCGCACAGGTGAGCAAATAACACCAAAAGAAAGCTCTATTTGTGGGGAAAAAAGTACATCAATTTTATTGAGACCACGCAATTGTCTGTTAAAGTAACTCAGTGC
Organism: Pelophylax lessonae; assembly: GCF_965119305.1. Lineage (NCBI taxonomy): Eukaryota > Metazoa > Chordata > Amphibia > Anura > Ranidae > Pelophylax > Pelophylax lessonae. The sequence continues at coordinate 452,115,302 of NC_138772.1, forward strand.
CGAATTGCAAAATATGGCCTGGTCATTAAGGGGGGAAATCTTCCGGTCCAGAAGTGGTTAAATAAGATATAATTCTACATGTGAAATTATTGATTACAAATGAAGAATATGAACTTTGTTTCCAAATGTATGCAGCTGAGTTAAGCATACAACATGCACAGGCTGTGATTGAATTTCATGAGGCTTGAACCTATAATGTTGTGTTACTGCTGTCTGTTCCAGTCAAAGGCTTTATGTACTTTGTGTTTTATTACAAGGCTACTTACAGGAAACAACATTGTGGATACAAAGGACTAGACATTATGCTGGTAGTTTACCTGACCAAATCTACTGGGGTCCAATTCAACAATCCAGTATTATCTAACACCTACCTTTCTTTTAAACAAATATTTACTAAAAGTGTTGCACACAGAATCTGGTGCAGCTGTGCATAGTAATCAATCAGCTTGTTCAGTTAACCACTTCAATACGGGAGACTTTTACCTCCTAGCTGCCCAAGCCAATTTTAAGCTTTCAGCTCTGTCGCATTTTGAATGACAATTGCGTGGTCATTCAACACTGTACCCAAATTTAATGTTTATCTTTTTTTTTTTGCGATAGATAGAACTTTCTCTTGGGGGTATTTAATGACCACTGGGATTTTTTTTTCTAAACAAAGGAAAAAAACTGAAAAGTTTGAAATTAAACCCCTTTTTCTCTGTTTCTGTCATAAAATGTTGCAAATAAGTAACTTTTCTTCTTCACTGATGTGCGCTGATGAGGCTGCACTAATGTGCGCTGATGAGGCTGCACTGATATGCGCTGATGAGGCTGCACTGATGGGCACTGATAAGGCTGCACTGAAATGCGCTGATGAGGCTGCACTGATGTGCGCTGATGAGGCTTCACTAATGTGCGCTGATGAGGCTGCACTGATGTGCGCTGATGAGGCTTCACTAATGTGCGCTGATGAGGCTGCATTGATGTGCGCTGATGAGGCTGCACTAATGTGCGCTGATGAGGCTGCACAGGTGTGCGCTGATGAGGCTGCACTGATGGGCACTGATGATGCTGCACTGATGTGCGCTGATGAGGCTGCACTAATGTGCGCTGATGAGGCTGCACTGATGTGCGCTGATGAGGCTGCACTGATGTGCGCTGATGAGGCTGCACTGATGGGCACTGATGAGGCTGAACATTTGTGTGCATTAGTGCCGATAGAACTGTGCCCAGAGCACATGCCCTGTGCGCTCCAGGCACAGTGACCGGCGACTTACGAAAACCAAATGATTGCTTCTTACAATAGGGAGTTTTCTGATCATGTGACCACCATGACAGCCAATTATGGTGGTCACATGGTCACAAGCCCCGCCCTGCCCCCCAGAATGCCAAACCCCTTAAAGGGCCGGAGGGAGTCGGCACCAAGGGGTTAAATTTGCTTTTTAAAGTCTTTAGGTTTAATTAAAATAATAGTTGTTGATCCTGCCATGAAGGTCCTTGTTCAGGTACTTCATGTCATGGGGGACAACTATCTGTCAGTTGTGCTCCTGTAACCTTGTCACACGCACCCCCAACTGATGCACATGTGACAAGGAGACAAGTACACAGTTGGGACAGTCACCGCATAACCTTATGTACGGGGCATGCTGACAGAAACTGTGCTGGCATGTTCCACCCCTGTTACCATCAGAAAACTGTCAATGGAAAGCAACCAATCCCGGAGCAAGGGGATATACCCAGGAGGTGGCTGAAAGAGGTTGCAGGGCATCAGCTGCACTGAGATGAAAAAAATAATTTCAAAGAAACAATATTTTAGGGCAGAAACATGGCAATTGTTTATGATACACAATGTTATATTGTTAGAGTTTACATCTTCTTTAATTTTTATAGCTAGGTTTTTTTTCCCTTCTTCTCAATCTGTGACTGGACAGTGAGGGTGCATCATACTTTGAGCTCATCTCCCTGCACTCTCCTTCTGTCAGTGTGTTTCCTGTTAGCACATGAGCACTGAAGCACAACGGATTGGCTGTTTGTACTGTTTCTCCAATGGACAGTCTGATTTCTGCTGATCAGGGGATTGCACAAGGCTAATACCTGTAACTCTGTAAAAAATACACTTAATTATTATCTTCTTTAATGAACACGTTCCTGCATGAATTGGTGTTTTTCTATCTGCCTGAAATTCACCTAGAAAATAAGATAAATTCTGAGATGTATATATTTTTGGCAGTGCTGAATCTTGCCTGCCTTCCACACATAGATTGGCTGAACTTATTCATAAATCTGAAACCTCTGAAATTTGGAATTTATGAATAGGAAGTCCTACTAAAATCAATGGTAATCCAAACCCGGTTACAAAAAAGTATGTGCAGAGCATCAAACGATGCAAAATTGCTCAGAATTGTTTGGAAATCCCTTCACAGCCCTTAGCCAAAAAACAGCGATATCCTTAAGAAATTCTACCAGGGATGCTAAGTTGGGAGGGTGGGCCCTGGTGATACTGACAAATTGGTTGTAAACACTTACATATACCCACTAAAGTAACTAGCTTCAGGTGATACACAGATGAAGCAAATCCTCCTACATAAGTTGTATTTGTCACAGGTTTACAACCACTTGAAGTTAATGGTGCTCAAGCAGCAGCAGGAACAGATGTAAGGCTGGCCATACACTATACAATTTTCTTATTCAATTTCCTTTAGATTTACCTTAAACTATGTAGTGCAAGGGCCTGCCTGACCGCATACAAATTGAAAGTGTTTAGGTTTGACCCTATATTACATGGTTTTGGTAAATCTAAAGGAAAGTTGAACAAGAAAATTGTATAGTGTATGGCCAGCCTAAGGGTTCATGCACATGCCTGCAATAGGGCAGAGAGCCTGAATTTGGGGGCAGTGGATATGTCCCTGTACAATAGTACTGCTAGAAGGTGTGTATATCTTAATATCTCCATAAAGTCACTGTATATTTCAGTCTGTCATTGATTTATAGAGACTGTTGGCAGTGGTCTGTATACTGTACCTGTGACTCCCTGGCAGAGAATTCTGTACACTGCTCTCATGCAGAAATGCTTTTAAAAAATCTGAACTATCAAAAATACCAAAAATATGAATTTGGCTCGGGATATCAGAATTCATAAAATTTGGCAGAATCTAACTTCATCCTAATTTCAGATTTAACTCTAAAGATACATACTATTAAAACTAGTGTATATGAGCAATTCCTTTGGATAGTAATGCAAACTTTACCCAACTGCCCAAAAACCTGATCTTTAATGCCCCATGCACGCACCTTGACATTATGTAAGTTTGTTGCCAACTTGTCTTCTGTCTTAATTGTGATTATATATATATATATATATATATATTTTAATTATTGTTTGTAGACTATAACGGTTCGTGACATATTTACAGTCAGGTCCATAAATATTGGGACATCGACACAATTCTAATCTTTTTGGCTCTATACTACACCACCAAAATTGATTTGAAATGAAACAAACAAGATGTCTTTTAACTGCAAACTTTCAGCTTTAATTTGAGGGTATTTACAATCAAAATCAGGTGAATGGTGTAGGAATTACAACAGTTTGTATACGTGCCTCCCACTTTTTAAGGGACCAAAAGTAATGGGACAGATTACAATCATAAATCAAACTTTCACTTTTTAATACTTGGTTGCAAATCCTTTGCAGTCAATTACAGCCTGAAGTCTGGAATGCATAGACATCACCAGACGCTGGGTTTCATCCCTGGTGATGCTCTGTCAGGCCTCTACTGCAACTGTCTTCAGTTCCTACTTGTTCTTGGGGCATTTTCCCTTCAGTTTTGACTTCAGCAAGTGAAATGCATGCTCAATCGGATTCAGGTCAGGTGATTCACTTGGCCTTTGCATAACATTCCACTTATTTCCCTTAAAAAATTCTTTGGTTGCTTTTGCAGTATGCTTCGGGTCATTGTCCATCTGCACTGTGAAGCGCGTCCAATGAGTTCTGAAGCATTTGGCTGAATATGAGCAGATAATATTGCCCAAAACACTTCAGAATTCATCCTGCTGCTTTTGTCAGCAGTCACATCATCAATAAATACAGGAAAACCAGTTCCATTGGCAGCCATACATGCCCACGCCATGACACCACCACCACCATGCTTCACTGATGAGGTGGTATGCTTTGGATAATGTGCAGTTCCTTTCCTTCTCCATACTCTTCTCTTCCCATCACTCTGGTACAAGTTGATCTTGCTCTCATCTGTCCATAGGACGTTGTTCCAGAACTGTGAAGGCTTTTTTAGATGTTGTTTGGCAAACTCTAATCTGGCCTTCCTGTTTTTCAGGCTCACCAATGGTTTACATCTTGTGGTGAACCCTCTGTATTCACTCTGGTGAAGTCTTCTCTTGATTGTTGACTTTGACACACACACACACCTACCTCCTGGAGAGTGTTCTTGATCTGGCCAACTGTTGTGAAGGGTATTTTCTTCACCAGGGAAAGAATTCTTTGGTCATCCACCACAGTTGTTTTCCGTGGTCTTCCGGGTCTTTTGGTGTTGCTGAGCTCACCGGTGCATTCTTTCTTTTTAAGGATGTTCCAAAAAGTTGATTTGGCCACACTTAATGTTTTTGCTATCTCTCTGATGGGTTTGTTTTGTTTTTTCAGCCTAATGATGGTTTGCTTCCCTGATAGTGACAGCTCTTTGGATCTCATATTGAGAGTTGACAGCAACAGATTCCAAATGCAAATTGCACACTTGAAATAAATTCTGGACCTTTTATCTGCTCCTTGTAAATGGTATAATGAGGGAATAACACACACCTGGCCATGGAACAGCTGAGCAGCCAATTGTCCCATTACTTTTGGTCCCTTAAAAAGTGGGAGGCACATATACAAACTGTTGTAATTCCTACACCTTTCATCTGATTTGGATGTAAATACCCTCACATTAAAGCTGAAAGTCTGCAGTTAAAGCGCATCTTGTTTGTGTCATTTCAAATCCAGTGTGGTGGTGTATAAAGCCAAAAAGATTAGAATTGTGTTGATGTCCCAATATTTATGGACCTGACTGTATGTATTATGTGCTACACATTAGATACACAATATTGATGTATTAATAGGAGATATGACTCAGACACTAGGAAGTAACTGTAAAAAGAGAAGAAACAGACTGGAAAGTTTCCCTGAGTTTTTTTTTTTTTTTTATGCACAGGTGCCTCATAACCTGTCACCATTCTAGAAATGTTATTTATAGCCTTGTAATATAATTAAAGTTACAGCGGGTCATAAAAATCTTACATTCTAGTGCACATAGAATATCCTGGGTTTGTGTCAGGAAACAGAAACATTAACTGTTTCATAGTAAACCTGCAAGAGGATACAACTGGGGGCAAACAAGCTATATAATTCTGTTGTATAAATCTTGCCAGAAAAGTATTGGGAAAATCAGTTTATATTGTTTTCAGTTTAAATGGCTGTTGAAGAAGTGTAAGTTGCCCCTTGGTGATGACTTCCATGGCACAGGTGACAAAACCTTTCTCTTATTTAAAGTGGAACTAAACCCATCGATTTAAAGAGGAAGTAAACTTCCATCTTTAGGTTTTACTTATAGGTAAGCCTATATTAAGGCTTACCTATAGGTAGTGTAAATATCTAAACATGCACCGTTTAGGAAATATTTACTGAGCTAGCAGCCAGTTACGTCACTGGCGCATTCGCTCTGAAGGAACGGCCGTCCGTGCCGTTTCTTCAGAGCAATGTGCCGTGACTGGCAGCTTCTGCGCGCATGCGTGGGAGTGACGTCATCGCAGCTCCGGCTCTGTGACTGTGACAAAGGAAAAAAATTTAATTTAAACTTGCTTGAGGCTGTAATGTATTGTAGGCTCCCAGCAATAAAGCTAAAAAAACAGCGTGTATTTATTATCACCTCCCCCCATTCCATACCAGGCCCTTTGGGTTTGGTTTTAATTTTAGGGGAACCCCACACAAAAAAAAAGACGTGAGGTCCCCCCCAAAATCCACCAGACCCTTTTCTGAGCATGCAGCCTGGCAGGTCAGGAAAGGGAGGGATGAGGGAGCTCCCCATTTTCCTGAAGCATACATGCCCTCAACATGGGCTCCCTCCCACCCCAAAGCACCTTGTCCCAATGTTTATGGGGACGAGGGCCTCTTACCATCAACCCTGGGCCTGTAGTTTTTGGGGTCTGCAGGTGGGGGGCTTATCGTAATCTGGAAGCCCCCTTGTCGAAAACTGTTTCCTGTGGTTTTTACCTTTTTCACACTTTTTGGTCAATGGGTACCTGATACCCATACCCACAGCCCAGGGTTGTTGGGAAGAGGACCTTGTCCCCATCAACCTTAGAGAAAGCAGCCTGGTATGGTTCAGCAGGGGGGGGGGTGCGCCTCCCTCCCCTTTCCTGGCCTACCAGGCTGCATGTTAGCAAAAGGGTCTTTTATGAATTGTGGGGGGGACCCCATGCCGTTTTTTTTTTTTTTTAAATGTTGGCGTGGAGTTACCCTTAAAATCTATACCAAACCCAAAGTGCCTGGTATGGATTTTAGGGACCCCATGCCATTTTTAAAAAACAATTTGGCACGGAGTTCCCCTTAAAAATCAATACCAGACCCAAAGGGTCTTTCATAGATTTTGGGGGGACCCCACGCTATTTTTTTAAAAATTCTGTCATAAGGTTGCCCTTAACCCCTTAAATACAGGGCACTTTCTCCCCCTTTCTGCCCAGACCAATTTTCAGCTTTCAGTGCTCATTGGCATCAATGGGAAATATTGGTCAGCTTGACATGACACTGCTCATGAACTATAAGTGGCAGGGACACCAAACTTGGGAGCATCGAGAGGGGACCCAGGACTACAACATAGCAATACATTTTAAAAGTGGGGTATGCCTGTACACTACACTGACTGCACTAAACTGACCAAACACACTATCCACTAACTAACTGCCTAATCTCCACTGTCACATACTATACACAGCTGCCATGTAAGCAGCAGCCTTATATAGTGTGGGGCGTGGACTTAGCCCTCTGAGCCACTATTGGCCGAAAGCACTCTGCCTTTGGCCAATCATAGCTCTAATGGTACATTGTGCTGTAATTGGCCAAAGCATGCAGGTCAGGTGCATGCTTTGGCCAATCATTAGCAATCAATGCACTGCAAGAGCGCAGTGCATTATAGGGAGCTCATCGGTGGGCGAACTTCCCGCTGAGCGCCCTATTTGTTCTTGTGTTCAGCTGATATTTGTGTCTAACTTACGCTCAACTTAAACACAGAGCCCATCCCTTTTGCTGATCTCTCCTTTAATTTCAATGATTTTTATTAAGTTTTTAAGAGACATAACAAACAAGGTGTCCAAACAGGTATAACATAACATCATAAATTAGGTCATAATACATGGGTTACATTAAAGATTGCCTGGTCATCCAGCAGCATAAGTCTGCAACACATTAAATGGGTACAAGCAGAAACATATCATTAAAGGAATACTGTCATCGCTCCTAGGGCACCCCAAGGGGAACAAACTGTGCCCCAGGGCGGTGACCGCTGCATAGAATATGTATCCATAATGAAACAAGTACAACCATCATGAACTATCAGAAAAAAAGGGAAAAGCATGTATAAATCATAATGCTCCCATTACAACAAGAAAGGGCAGGTAAGCGTGACCTCAGCAAATTGGTGGGTGAACCATTTGGAGGTAGAGCAAAGGAGAGAGATGATGAAACGGAGGGGGAAAAGGGAGGAAAAAAAAAAAGGGTAAGGTATGGCAGAAGGGTTATAGCGTGAAAAAAGAAGGAGGGGGAGGGAAGAAGGGGAAGAAAGAGAAGAAAGTCCAGCAGAGTTCATAGCATCATATTATATCAAATACATCAGTTCAGAACCTTACATTTAGGGTGAGATAACCAAACTTCCCATTTTGCTCGAAAGGAGGAAGTAGAGAGAGTGGTGATTGCCAGCGTCTTTTCCATCAGACATTGGTGATTGAGCGAACCGGTAATTTCACTAAGGGAGAGGGTTACAGACGACTTCCAGTGTCGCGTAATATTAGTTTTTGCCTCTAATAGCAAGTGCAAGACTACAGTTCTGTGGCAGGGTTTAGATGGATAGATATCAAGGTGTAGGATAGCTAGTGTTGGGGAGGGAGGGATGGTAGTACGCACCAGTTCAGAGATTAGTCCAAATATTCTGTTCCATAGAGATCTTAGGGAGATGCAAGACCACAATGTGTGGTACAAGGTTCCGATCTCTCCACATTGTCTCCAGCACCGGGAGGAGTGGGACGGGTAGAATTTGGATAGCTTGAAGGGGGTAAGGTACCACACGTGAACAACCTACTGGTATTGTTCCCAGTGGTTCACATATTTGGTGGCGGCATAGGTGATGGAAATGGCTTTCAGCCAAGATGAGTCAGGGAATGTTTGTGAGAGAGTGCTTTCCCATTTAGTAACTGTGGTAGGTTTAGAGAAAAAGTTATGTTTATTGAAAATGCCATATAAAAGGGTTATGGAGGTCTTAAAAGATGGAATTCCTTCCATACAGACAGGGAGGCCTATAATGTTGGGCTGTCAGGGAAGGATGTTTTTGCTCCAAGAGCGGTGGCAATGAGAGTCATTCTAAGATCCTTTCCGGGAATTGCAGACGCTTCAATGGAAGTCCATTATTTGTGCTGGGTTGGGGACCACCAATATTTAAGCTGGTCAAGGACACAAGCTTTATAGTAAGCGGTAATATTAGGTGCTCCCATACCCCCATGATTTCTATGTAGCTCTGCTGTTTTAAGAGGGCAACGAGGGGGTCTATCATTCCAAATGAAACGGGACAGGAGTTTCTGGAGGGTGGACAGGAAGGACAGGGGTAGAGGAATAGCAATGGTACGGAATAGGTACAGGATTTTGGGGAGTACAATAATTTTAAAGGTGGCTATGCAAACCATTGTGGTCAAGTCATTCGTTTTCAGTTGTGATAGGAGGGTAGGAAGGGAAGTCAGAAATTATTTGAAATTGACCTGGAAAAGCTGAGACACTCGTGGGGTAAGTTGGATGCCTAAAAAAGGGATAGAGTGAGGAGACCAGACAAAGGAGAATCTCTTAAGGAGGGAGTCTTGTAGGGCTGGTGATACATTAAGACCTAGAATTTGGGATTTGTTCGCATTGAGTTTATACTACGAAATTTTACTAAAGTCGTTCAGGAGGGCGCAAGATTCCGTCAGTGAGGTGACAGGGTCAGTGAGAATGAGCATCACATCGTCAGCAAAGAGGCCTATTTTATGTTCAACAGTTGTGGTAGACAGGCCTTTAATGTGGGGGCGGGAACTGAAACTTTCTGCTAGAGGTTCCATCAGGAGGGCAAAGATAATGGGGGACAGGGGGCAGCCTTGTCTGGTGCCGTTGGTAATGTGTATGGATTTCGACTTCAAACCTGATGTGAGTAATGTGGCTTACGGGTTCGAGTAGAGGGATAGAATAGCCGATTGTATCCATCCCCTGATCCCAAAGACATTGAGTACGCTACGTAAATATCCCCAGTGGACCCGGTCAAATGCCTTCTCCGCATCCAAAGAGAGAAGCAGAGAAGGCGCTTGAGCGGATCCAGCTCGGGAGATCAAATTAATAAGGCGTCTTGTGGTGTCCGGAGCTTGGCAAACTGGTATAAACCCCACCTGGTCCGGATGAATTAGGACAGGTAGTATTTTTTTGAACCCTAAGGGCTAGCAATTTGGCAAACAGTTTGACATCAGCGTTTAAGAGCAAAATCGGCCTATAGTTCGTTGGGACAGTGGGATCTTTGTTAGGTCTGGGAATAGTCACTATTACGGCTCGCAACATGTCTGGAGGAAACTTAGCCGAGGAGGAAGCAAGTTCAAAAACTGTCTGGAGGTAGGGGGCCAATTCAAATGCAAGGGACCGATAGTATTCATTAGGAAGGCCATCTTCACATGGGGACTTGTGAGTGGGGAGTTTGTGAATGGCCGTAATAATTTCAGAAGAGGTGAAGGGTTGAGAAATGGACTGCAGCTGATCCACTGTGAGTGAGGGCAATTTAATCTTATGCAAAAAATCATCAATGAGCTCAGAACAAGGCTGTGGGGTGGCAGGATCCGAACTGAGGTCATACAGGGGTCGGTAATAATCCGCAAAATGCGTCGGCAATGTCTTTTGGATTGGACAAGGGGATGTTAGTAGTATGGTGTGTAAGAGACACAATCTTACCTTTGGGCTGTATTGTTTTAACTTTACGGGCCAGCCACGACCCAGCTCTATTCTGAGTACTGTAAAATTTTGCTTTCATGTATTTCAAATTATTCTCATACTTGTAAAGGAGTAGGGATCTCAAATTCTGTCTGTCTAGTAGGATATCTCGGGTGACGTCAGGATTCAGGTTAATTTTGTTAGTCGATAGAAAGTGAAAATAATCAGCGCAATCCCTATATATATATAATACAAGTGATGAACACAAAGCTGCAAGCAATCAGTGCCAAACACAAAACACCCACAGTAATGAATAGATAGTATTGCTGCGCTAAGTGAATACAAAAAAAATCGCTTAATAAAACATAATAATGTGACAAAAAATAAGTATAATGATCATAAATTAATATGAATCAAACAAAACGTGATATTGAATGTCCCAATAACACAGTGTAAATAAAGTGACTCAATATTAACGTGATAAAAGTCCCAATACACGGTGCAATTTCAGTGAAAAATTTAATAAACGAATAAACAAATCTTCATCTGTGCATAAAGTGCTGCATGCTTCACTCCAAGTGCTCCAGTGACAAATAGTGAGATTAGCAGCTCCCCTCAAATAAAGACTCAAATGAGTCTAAACCGGCATAAAGGTAAAAATTCACGGTCGCCTGGTGAGCCCTTCTGCCTCCACCTCCAACCAATCTCTCAGGATATGTATGGAATCGGTGAAAAACATAAAGAAAGGAGATCTAGTGCTCTCTGTCTTAATAAGGGGCTATTTATTCAGACATAGTTGGAATCGCACTTACATTACAAGGCACGTAAGCAGTGCCAGCTCATAACAGCCTTCAGATGCTTCCTGGTACCTCCGGGATCGGCGTAATGACGTGCAGGCTCCTCCCCCGTACGCGTTGCGTCATCGACTTTGTCATGCCGGTTTAGACTCATTTGAGTCTTTATTTGAGGTGAGCTGCTAATCTCACTATTTGTCACTGGTGCACTTGGAGTGAAGCATGCAGCACTTTATGCACAGATGAAGATTTGTTTATTGGTTTATTCAATTTTTCACTGAAATTGCACTGTGTATTGGGACTTTTATCACGTTAATATTGAGTCACTTTATTTACACTGTGTTATTGGGACATTCAATATCACGTTTTGTTTGATTCATATTAATTTATGATCATTATACTTATTTTTTGTCACATTATTATGTTTTATTAAGCAATTTTTTTTGTATTCACTTAGCGCAGCAATATTATCTATTCATAATTTTGTTAGTCACCTCCTTAGCAGCTATAGCTGTGAGCAGTTCTTCAACCTGCTTCCTTCTTTTCTTCTTAACACTAGAGGCCAATTTAATTAGCACTCCCCTCATATACACTTTATAGGTAACCCACAGGGTAAATCTAGACATACCAGCGGTATCATTAAATGCAAAAAAATCGTTATGTGCTTGGACGATTTGTTGGTACGAGTTCTTGTCCTCTAAGAGAGAAGTTGCTAAGAGAATCATCAAACTCCAGGGTGATTGGTGCATGGTCGGACCAAGAGATCGTACCAATTTCAGCGTGCAAAATGTTTTGAAGGGAGCGCTTATCAGTGGAAAAAAAAATCAATCCGGGAATATGAGGAATGAGCAGCTGACAGGAAAGTGAAGTCTCTTTCAGAACCATGGAAGCAGCGCCATATGTCATACAACTCGTACTTCAGTAGTAGAGAAGAAAGAGAGCAAGTCAGTCTTCTAGTAGCAGCGGTAGAGTCCAGTGAGGGATGCACAACAGCGTTAAAATCACCTCCTATGATGAGAGTTCATTGCACAATATTCACTAAGGAGCTAAATAGGCTGGTAAGAAATTTCCTTTGTTCGGTGTTAGGGGCGTATAGATTCACCAAAGTAAATAGAGTTCCATTCAGTTCACATATCAGCACAATATATCGCCCCAAGGGGTCATCAATGGTATGGACATGTTGAAAAGATATGGAATCATGGATAGCAATGAAGACACCACAAGATTTTTTGTGGGCACTGGCCAAGTACAAATGGGGGAAGTGAGGGCAGTGAAGATGTGGACATTTGTCTTTTGCAAAGTGTGATTCCTGCACAAAAAGTACGCCCGCACGAAGTGACTTGGCTGCAGTCATTAAGGAAGCTCTTTTAGCAGGGCTGTTTAGTCCTTTAGCATTAATTGACATAAACTTCAGCAGCATGGGGAAAGATAATGGTCATGAAGTAAAGTGGCAAAGAGGCATAAAGCAGGGTTGAGCCAGTATAGGTACTTGCCAGTGAAAGAAATGCGATGAGAGATGGGATGAGTGTTGTAGTAGATCTCCAGAAAAATGATTGATTGAAGGTTGTCAAGGCAGCAGGGCACAATCCGATCAGGGGTAACTTCCGTGAGGATTCTTGAAGGGCAGGAAATTCGCTGGACAAGGAAGAGAGAGCTAGAGTGGGGGGAACCAAAAAAGTCAAACACAAAGAAAGCACAAATAAAAAAAACCTGGCAATGCAGGCACAATGGGCAGCCATGGCTGCTATAGCACATCGGGGGCATAGCAGAAGTATAGAAAACTGTAACAATATGGTCAATCCAACTGTGGTGTGGAGTAGGGGTGGACAAAGAATATTAGAGGGCTCTCTGCCTCACGAAAAGGTAGCTGAGGAAGACGGAAGGGCCAAAAATTGAGGAGACGTCTAAACCGGTACCAAATTAACCCCTGCCATTTGGAGTGGGCAGCTTTGGGGATGGAGAGTCAACTAGTAAGAGGTGCCACTGTTTGAACAATTGAATGCCCTTCTCAACACTGTGAATAGGGTAGGTTTTGCCATTCCAAGTTATCAGCAACTTGGTGGGGAAGCCCCATTTATACACAACGCTATTGTTGCGTAGGATCTCCGTGAGTGGGGACAACTTCTTTCTGTTTAAGGCCGTTTGCTGGGAAATATCAGTGTACAGGGATATGCCAGTGAATTTGTCTGGTACCACTGGATTTTGTTTGGCAGCTGCCATAATTCTCTCCTTCACATGGTAGCAGTGGATGCGAGCCAGCGTGTCTCTAGGAGCTGTGTCAGGCAGGAAGCTGGGTTTATGGATACGGTGGGCCCTGTCGACACATAATTCTATGCCGCTCATTAGGCGCTGCACAAAGTTGGTCAGATCTTTAGGCGGTGTCATTTCAGGGATGCCCCTGAATTTGATGTTATTGCGCCTTGATCGATCCTCAAGATCTGCGATTTTGTACTGGAGGCGCTGCAATTCAGTGTCTTGGTCAGTATAGGCATCAACAAGCTCATTGTGGGTGGTATAGAGGTCCACCATTTTAGTTTTCAGATGAAATATTTTATCATCATGAACTTGTACTTTGTTATGCAATGGGGTGAACATAGCTGCAAAGTCGCTAAACAAGGTGCTCCGCAGAGAAAAAAGCATATTTTTCATTGTGGCCTCTGAGATGGCTTGATCAGTAGCCGGGAACATATCAATAGTGGTGCTAGGCTGCTGGGATACTAAGTTCTGGTAGGCCGCAAGCTGGGGTCCAGGGAGGCTTCCCCATCATGTTTCCTATGTTTAGTTTTAGTGGGGCTACTAGTAGTGGGAGATGAGGGCGGTGAGGGGTCATTCAGATCACCCTGTGGCATGTAGATGGTTCCTGTGAGCTGGTGTAGGGCAGGCAGAGTACCTGGTAATTCTGTGAGGCTTGTGTCGCTGCCATCTTGTGAGTCTCTGTGAGAAGCTGCTGGGAAGAAACTGGTCAGGCGCTGAGGCGGCTTAGTGTTCTTTCTCCGCTTAGACATTGTGGCAGAAGAATGCAAGCTGTTTCAGGAGGCAGCTGGGTAGTAACCAGAGGAATGGGGCTTCGGGTTCCGTCGCTATGAGCTGCTTAGTTCGTGAGGCAGCAGGAGCTCTCTCACAACGCGGCCATCAGCATCGCCGGCCAGACACCCCCCCCCGATCTCTCCTTTAAGAGAGCTAGTTTACGGCTGTCATGCTGATGCTTTGACTGGCTTAGCTAAAACATGTACATAAAAAAGGAATTATGATGCTTTTTAACCACTTAAGCCCCGGAAGATTTTACCCCCATTCCGACCAGGGGGTATTTTGCGATTCGGCACTGCGTGACTTTAACGGACAATTGCGCGGTCGTGCGACGCTGTACCTAAACGAATTTGGCGTCCTTTTTTTCCCACAAACAGAGCTTTCTTTTGGTGGTATTTGATCACCTGTGTGCGATTTTTTGATCACGCGCTATAAACAAAAAAAGAGCGTCAATTTTGCAAAAATAGCAATATTTTTCACATTTTTTTATATGAAATTCCCCAAAAAAAAATTAAAAAATCAAAATTTTTTTACTTTTTCGGCCAATTTGTTTTATGCTACCTATGTTTGGTAAAAAAAATCGCAAAAAGCGTATTTTGATTGGTTTGCGCAAAAGTTATCGCGTTTACTAACAAAGGGAAAGATTTCTGTCATTTTTGTTGTTTTTTTTTTTAACGTGTAATGGCGGCGATCTGCGATTTTTTTTGCTGTACTGCGACATTGGGGCGGACAGATCGGACCCTTGACTGACATTTTTGACACTTTTGGGGTTACCAGTGACATTTCTACAGTAATCAGTGCTATATATATGCACTGTTACTGTAAAAATACACTGGTAGTGAAGGGGTTAACTTTATTTGGGAGGGAGGGGCTGTGTGTATCCCTAGGGGCATGCTTTCTACTGTGATTGGCTGGGGCTTGAGCTGTATGGACACTGATCAACGGATCTACATACTAGATCCGAGTGATCAGTATCCTAACAGCAAGGAGAATGACAGGTCGCTTGTTTACACAAGCTGCCTGACATTCTCCCTCTCCCCCGCCGATCGCCGAGTGACCGGCGGACATCGGGTCCGCCGGTCACACGCGCGGGGGGGTCCGTGACCACGCGGGAGCGGGAGCGCGCCTACGGGGGCGCGCGCTCGCTCCCTAGACCCTCACAAGCTAGTGACGTAGCCCTACGTCACTTTGCCTGTGAGGGGCTGACTGCCGACGTAGATCGGCGTTAGGCAGTCGGCAAGTGGTTAATAGGGATGGGCTCTGTGTTAAGTTCGACTCAAACATCAGCTGTTTGTGTATTCACTGAACACACAAAAAAATGGGGTGCTCAGTGGGAAGTTTGTCCGCCGATAGGCACCCCATAATGCACTGAGCTGTTGCAGTGCATTGATTGCTGATGATTGGCTAAAGCATGCACCTGACCTGCATGCTTTAGCCAATCACAGCACAATGTACTTTCAGAGCCGTGATTGGCCAAAGGCAGGGTGCCTTTAGCCAATCATGGCTCAGAGGTTAAGTCCACGCCAAACACTATATAAAGCTGCTGCTTACATGGCAGCAGTGTATAATGTGTGACAATAGAAATTAGGCAGGTAGTTAGTGGATAGTGAGTTCAGTCAGTTCAATGCAGTCAGTGTAGTGTACAGGCATACCCCACTTTTAAAATGTATTGCTATGTTGTAGTCCTGGGTCCCCTCTTGGTGCTCCCCAAATTTGGTGTTCCTGTTACTTATGGTTCATGAGCAGCGTCATGTCAAGCTGGCCAAGATTTCATATAAATGTCAATGTTAAAGACAAGGAGCAGTGCCATGCCAAGCTGACCAATATTTCCCCTAGATACCATTGTTAAAGACCGGGAGCAGTGGCAAGTCAAGCTGACAAAGATTTCCCATTTAAACATACATGTTCACTCAGCAGTCCAAACAAAGGTTCTATTGCAAAGGGATCACATCACATATCCTGATGTGATGTGATCCCTTTGCAATAAAAAGTTTTTTCGGTCTGCTGTTCAAGATCCATGGTGTGCTGGCGAACATGCATGTTTATCTGTGATAGATCCAGTGTCCAGCTGGTAATCGCTGCAGCACCCTTAACAGATTTATCCAGGAAGGTGTGCAATGGGAATATGAACTATTCAAGATTTCCCATAGATGCCAATGTTAAAGAAGGGGAGCTGTGCCATGTCAAGCTGACCAATATTTCCCGTAGATGCCAATGAGCACTGAAAGCTGAATATTGGTCTAGGAAGGAAGGGGGGTGAAAGTGCCCTGTATTTAAGTGATAAAGGGGAACCCTATGACAGAACTAAAAAATAAAATGGTGTGGGGTCCCCCCCAAGATCCGTACCAGACTCTTATCCAAGCATGCAGCCTGGCAGGTGAGGAAATGGGAGGGGATGAGCGAGCGCCCCCCTGAACCATACCAGGTCTCTTGCGCTTAACATGGGGCACCCCAAAGCACATTGTCCCCATGTTGATGGGGACAAGGGCCTCTTCCTGATAACCATGGGCAACGGTTGTGGGGGCCTGCGGCTGGGGGGTCTTATCGGAATCTGAAGCCCTCTTTAACAAGGGGGCCCCAAGATCCTGCCCCCCCCCCCATGTCAATAGGTATCAGGTACAGCAAACCTGTACCCATTCACCAAAAAAGTGTAAACAAGTAAAAAAATACAGAACACATTTTTTTGACAAGACCTTTATTAAAAATAAAAAAAATTAGTGTCCATCAATGTAAATCTATCATCAATCAAGATGCCGTCCGACCTGAAAAATAGAAAAAAATTAAAACACGCTTTGCCTCTTAAGAGGCTACCTGCCGTTCTCCCCGATCTTCAGCTTTGACAGTTCTTTTATAGGCAATCTAGGATGGACTTATGGAAAACCTTCCAGTCGGTGAAGGCCAGCTGGAATCATGGGCGAGCTATTCATGTGGACCGGGTAGAAGTCCGCCGCCCAGATGGATCTGGCCAGGCCTGGTCAACCGTGTACAGGACAAAGAGGGGAAAGTAGTGCAAATTCCCCATCTGGATTATTAATGCTAAAGGACAGACTGCTGAATCGTTTCAGGGCTGGCTAGCCTGAGTTAAAGCTGTGAACTGTCCGTAAATGCTCAAGTGAACTGTTGCTGGAGTTCAAACCCGATTTCCATTGCCCCTTCCTCTTCTTCTCTTACAGAAGGGGTTGAGGGTCTCACAAGGCACCACTTCAGAGTGGACTTATCTTAGAGGGCCAACCCTCTAATCCTTAAAGGGAGAGACTGTAAAAAAGTTTGCTATTAAGGAGATCCTTAAGGCCATCGGGCCAGGATCAGAATGTTCCAACAAGTTAAAGGAGTATACTATGGACTGTTTGGGCCAACGGGCCAAATGTGGAATTGTGTCAGGCTGCCACCCAAGGAGGATGGAAAGCAGCCAGAAGCTTGTTTGGTGGGGGGGTGCCCTGGTGCCAGGGGCCCCTGAAGACATTGTTGCCCTTGCAGGTCAGACAGGTTGCTCAGGCTTCAGCAAGAATGACTGGCCAAGAGAGACTGGTTGTCACAGTGCTGCAAGCAGAGGGGACGCTGCAGGCACTAGCCATTAGACATTGCATGTCTCTTTGACCTCAGGGCCATGGCCGAAGTAGGTAGATAGTGTTAGGTTTAGTGTTACCTTGAAGGAGTGGTACTGGATCGTCGTGTCAAGACTGGCAAAGAGAAACTTGATGGATCCCTTAGTTAGGGAAGTGTGTGAGAAGGTCGCCTCTGCAGAGAGGATCTTCTCACCAGCCTTAGTTAGCAAAAATATTGCTGAATATGTGCTTTTGCTGAAATGTCTAACTTGTGTTTTTTCCTTACAGGATGTGTAGGGCTTGTATAGTGTTAGATTGCTAGGATGTTATACCACCCACCGAACAGAGTTTTGTTTGGTGGGGGGTGCATTCTTCTAATGCACCTGGTGTATATGTATATTTTGTACAGTAAATACTTCTATTTTTCCACATAAATTATTATTGTATATTTGTTCCCTTTTCCCCCTTTTCCAGGTTTGTGGGATACTCTGTGGATTTATTTTCCAGCAGGGATTTTTGTATGGGCCGGCTGCCCTAGAGCCAATGGGGACATTGCTCATTTTTGGTCTGGGGGGGGGGGGTGTAGCACCTCCTAGGTAGGTGCTAGGCAGGGAAAGTATAGTTGTTCTGTCTGCTTATCAGGGGAGGCTGATTAGTAGTTAGGCCTGGTGCATGTGTCCAGGGTGTGATTTATCTGGGCTGAGGGAGTGTCCCCCACTGTATCCAATAGGGGAGCCTGTTGGTCAGTGGAGGAAACCCAGCCAGTGACACACAGGCTTTTGAAACTATCTCAGTGGGTTGGCACAAACAGTGGTGCATCCTGAGATATGTTCTAAAAGCCAAGGGCACGTGACAGGGGGCCTTTGGGTGGGAAGCCAGGTCCCAGGAGGAGGGTGATGGCTGTCTCTCCTCCTGTTTGCTGTGGATGGTGGTCACAGGCAGTCGGCCTAGTGGACCAGAAAGTGTGGCTGAACTCAGAGGTCCAGTGGAAGCTGACTGTGGAGGTGAAGGCAGAGCAACTCTGGAAAAACAGTGTCCGTGAGTACAGGGGAGCTTGCCAAAGGGTCTGCCCAGGAAGGGGACCACTCCAGTGGCTAAAGTCAGTGGACTGGTGTCAGCACACAGGTAGTGAGAGTAAAGGGGGTGCCAGGATGTTAACCCTGAAGAGAAAATTCAAGCAGGAACAGTCAATTTATCTTCAATTCAGTGGCAGGGTGAAGCAGCGGCCTTGCCGCATTCTACAGTCAGTTGTCCTCAGATTTTTGCTTAGTTACTAGTTGGAGTATCCCACTCATCCCTTCTTCTATCCCAGTTCTAAATAAAACACAAAAACCAAATCCCCTGGACTGATCATTGACTGAGCCAAGAACTTTTAATGCCATTTATCTACTGTCAGTTGCTAATGGTAACCCAGGGGACCCAAGAAGTGTAATTCTCAGCAGCCCTCTAGGGGGCAGTGCTACAGGAATTATGGACGTTTACAATACTGTTCCCAGAGGACATTTATGAGGAAGGAGAGTGGTGGAACAGCTTTACCAGACTGCACTAGAAACCTCTTTCTGTTTGCAGCACAGAAGTTGAGATGTGCACATCAGTCCTTGTCTGGTCCACACCGACTGTGACCTGGGGGGCGGAGAAACCCAAGGCATTGCAGCATAGACCACAGCGATCACATCTGCACCATTGCCACAGGGGAAAATGGAGCGTCTTCAAGAGAGACTCAGGGGGCCCCTCTTCTACAGAGTTATTGAAAGCAGGACACCAAATATAACCAATCCATACCACACTCATGCTGTACCCTATACTGCTATGTCCTTAAGGGCAGCAACGCTCTTAAAGGGCCCCAATGTTAACCAGCAAAAGGACATCTAAAAGGACTCCCCCTTCCGTAATAATTGAAAAAAGACAGAATTATTTGACTAAAGGTTGTCTAAATAACATGTGGGAACATCCTGAAGGGTGCAGGAGAATAGAGGAGTGTTAAACAGTTTGTATTGTTTGTGTTACTTTTGGAGATATATCTTTGGTCCATTTGATGGCTGTTAGACAAAAAAGAAACTAAAGAGACATCAACGTTGCATTTTTGTGTTGTGATGAAGGATTAGAACCTCTGTCATGTTTTAGCACCCACCTTTACCCCCTAGAGGCTTTTAGGGACCCCAGAGGTCAAATAGGGTGACATTTCACCTCAGGGTGGAATCCTTGACATATACCTGGGTTGTGAACAGATGGGTGCCAGCCATGATAGGACAGTTTAATAGAGTTTAGTAAGGCCATTAAACTCAGGGAGAAGGTCAGAGCACAGCATACCCAGAAAACAAAGTGGATATTTAAAAAAAATCTACTTACAGGGATACAGAAAAAGGACCATTAAGGTTATAAGCAGTTTCAGCATTTACACACTATAGATGAGCCACCATACTTCCTTTAATTTCCAGCTTCTTTGGGTACTCTAATCACTTTCCTATTACACTTCCCGTGAACATACCCTCCAGCAGGATAGCAAGAAGCTTTAGATTCCAGGCCTGGGGCACTCTTTAACTCAGCACATCCTCCCCAGGCAGCCTACTTGGGAGTACAAGAACTTCGACAGCAATACATCCTCATCAAGCAGAGTCTTGTAGGTAAGTGGGCTTACCTAAGATTTCTCCAAATATTTATATTCTTCCCCAGCATGAATTCAAAGACAGAGCTGAACTCCAATAACATTCCTTCACAGTACTTTATTTAGTAAAACTTAAGTGATCTGGGCCATCCATACAAACCTAGCAGAATGCCAATGCTATACAGCCACTGTTTTATTGATAGCTAGTCTGCTGTATACTGTCCTCCCTTCTTTCATACAGGAAATTGGCAACACAGCCACATCTTTTCCCATTGCTAATTAAAAAAGTAATCAGTGACAGACCAAAACAGGTGCAGACATAATTACAAACACAAAGTTTAAAAACTTTAAAATATAGATCAAAAATGGTATGGAAAAAAGGAAAACAGTATCAAAAAGTACCACCAAACATAATACCTTCATTCTCAGAGAGGAAGATGAGTGGGGGAGAAGAACAAAGAGCATCCATAAACATCTAATGTGCTAGCACAATCCACTTCTAACCTGTAATCCCATATAATAAAAAGACTACTCAAGTTGATATTTCTTTAAAGTAAAGAGCAGGGGGAATTCCTGTGGTAAACATTATGGAAGAAAAAAAAGCATGCACCACTGGCAATAAACCAGTTAGTGTTTGGCCAATGATATATACAGTACATTTTCATAACTCAGGGTATTGTAGCCTCCCACACTACTACCAGTTAGAGCTCCCATCAGCAAGCAGAGCAAACAATAACTCTGAGCTTAAGGAAAACCTTAAGGCTGGGTTCACACGTATGAGAATTGGATGTGGGTTTCCCCGCATCCAATTCGCATGACGGGAGAGTGTGACCAACTCTCAATGGAGCTGGTTTAAATAGCTCCAGGGTGGCTGCATTCCAAATTTGGAAAGGGTCCTGTACATCTTTGGTTCCAATTCAGGTGCAAATTCAGACAAAAATTCAGACCTGATTCGACCTGAATCAGTAAAAAGGGATTCAACAGACACCCTGCTGTGAACCGCAGCCGCAGCATGTGTGAACCCAGCTTTAGAAAGCTGACCTATCAATCCAGCTCAGGCTGATTACAACTAGTAGGGATGATCGAACTTTTGAAAAGTTCAGTTCGGCCAGAACATCCGAACTTCCCGAAAGTTCGGCCCGGATTTCAGAACCCCATTGAAATCAATGGGACCCGAACTTCGATAATCAAAAAACACCATTTTTAAGCCCTAAAACCCAATAAATGCCCCTAAAAAGTCCCTAGGGTTCTGGGTCATGCCCCATTAACTATTAATCACACAAAAAAAGTTATTAAAAATTGTCATTTTTGATAGAAAAGCCAATTATTGAAAAAAAAAAAAAGAGAGATTTTTTTATTTTGACTTTGGATTTAGTATCTGGGGAGTCTAAAAAGTGTACATGTGAAGTTTCAGCTCTGTAGCATGTCCAGAACCATGAAAAAAAAATATAAATTTTCAGTAGAACAGGGATGTGGGACCCTCCTTTTACACCTATATGATCTTTTTTTTCTGGTTCTGGATATGCTACAGAGCTGAAACTTCGCAGGTACACCTTTTAGACCCCCCAGACACAAAATCACACAAAAAAAGTTCTTAAAAATTGTCATTTTTGATAAAAAAGCCAATTATTGAAAAATTAAAAAAAAAAAAAAAAGAGATTTTTTGATTTTTACTTTGGATTTCGTATCTGGGGGGTCTAAAAGGTGTACATGTGAATTTTCAGCTCTGTAGCATGTCCAGAACCAGAAAAAAAAGATAGTTTGTATTAGAACACTTTCAGCACAGGAGTTTTCACACCTTGCCGGTTTAATAGCAGGCATTTTTTTGGGTTCTTTGCAGTCAGGAAAAACATCTGAACTTGTGTATAGTGGTACTGTGCACAAGTTCTGATGTTTTGCCTGCCTCCAAAAACCCCCAAAAAATGCCAGCAAAAACACACCTGGGCATTTTTTTTTTGACGCTAGCGTTTTTTTGGGCATTTTTTTGGGTTCTTTTGAGGCAGGCAAAACATCTGAACTTGTGTATAGTGGTGTATATACACACATACATATATTTATATACACACCTAGACATATATAGGTGTGATAGCAGAAATATATGCTTGCGCTAATGAAATCATTTACAGTAATATATTTCTGCTACTATCACACCTATATATGGCTAGGTGTCTATATACATATAATTATGTGTGTATATATACCACTATACACAAGTTCAGATGTTTTGCCTGCCTCAAAAGAACCCCAAAAAATGCCAAAAAAACGCTAGCGTCAAAAAAAATGCCCAGGTGTGTTTTTGCTGGCATTTTTTGGGAGTTTTTGGAGGCAGGCAAAACATCAGAACTTGTGCACAGTACCACTATACACAAGTTCAGATGTTTTTCCTGACTGCAAAGAACCCCAAAAAATGCCTGCTATTAAACCGGCAAGGTGTGAAAACCGAGAAGCCAACCCCCTGTGCTGAAAGTGTTCTAATACAAACAATCTTTTTTTTTTTTTTTTTTATGGTTCTGGACATGCTACAGAGCTGAGACTTCACATGTACACTTTTTAGACCCCCCAGATACGAAATCCAAAGTAAAAATCAAAAAATCTCTTTTTTTTAAAATTTTTTTTCAATAATTGGCTTTTTTATCAAAAATGACAATTTTTAAGAACTTTTTGTGTGATTTCGTATCTGGGGGGTCTAAAAGGTGTACCTGTGAAGTTTCAGCTCTGTAGCATGTCCAGAACCATAAAAAAAAAGGATTGTTTGCATTAGAACATTTTCAGCACAGGGGGTTGGCTTCTCTTCTCTGTTTTCACACCTTGCCGGTTTAATAGCAGGCATTCTTTTGGGTTCTTTGCAGTCAGGAAAAACATCTGAACTTGTGTATAGTGGTACTGTGCACAAGTTCAGATGTTTTGCCTGCCTCCAAAAACCCCCAAAAAATGCCAGCAAAAACACACCTGGGCATTTTTTTTTTACGCTAGCGGTTTTTTTGGCATTTTTTGGGGTTCTTTTGAGGCAGGCAAAACATCTGAACTTGTGTATAGTGGTATATATACACACATAATTATATGTATATAGACACCTAGCCATATATAGGTGTGATAGTAGCAGAAATATATTACTGTAAATGATTTCATTAACGCAAGCATATATTTCTGCTACTATCACACCTATATGTCTAGGGGTATATATACAGATATATATGTGTATATATACCCCCAATACACATGTTCAGATGTCATGTCTGACATCAAACATGTCCTCAAAAAAGCACTGGCAGTGGCAACCCCTGCAGCATGAAAAATGCTTGCTGGTGAGAAGCCATATTCCTGTCCCGAAGCAACTCAGAGAAATGATCATTTCTCTATAGCGGTCACCCTGCTATGGAAGGGTTTTGTCACCCTTCCATAGCAGTCACTGTCAGTTAACCCTACACTACACTACGGTCCCCTTACACTTAACACTTTCCCTACAGAAACTAAATTTTTGAAGCTAACTTAAGTGTAAAGGAGCACTCTAACTACACTAGATATCCCTTTCCTCACACTAATAAATGCTAAATGACACTTTTAAAGTAAAATTAACAGAACTGCTTCCACTCTCTTCCATGTCCAGTATAACAATGTTAGGAATATGGCGGGGGCTATCTTATATACTGGGGGGCGTATTCACTAATGATTGGTCTAGGGACCCCCTAGTCACTCCAATCACATTCCTAGCATTCTCCTGCCCCCTCAATTGGCTTTTGCTAATGGTTCTGGTCCAATCACGGGCTTTTAAAGCCCATTTCCCGAAGCATTGCATTTTGGTCGGTTCTGGTTGCCGAATTTCGAACTTTTTGGGCAAAAAGTTCTAAATTCGGCCGAACCTCGAACACCCAATGTTTGGGCCGAACCGATGGTGGACCCGAACCGTTCGATCATCCCTAACAGCTAGGGATGAGCTGAACGTACCCAGGGTTGGCTCAATGCAGGTGTGGCAGGCCTTACCAAGGTTCAGAATAGCCATTTTATGGGCTAATAGGCAAGGTATTTCAAACAATGAGCTAGGGAGTTGCCTAGGGGACCAATAAGAAAAACATGTTAATGCTCAGTGGGGATAGGTTCTATTCAGGCGGCTTAAAGGCTAAATTGAAAGAACACAAAAATCTTCAAATTACATGTTGTACTAGGGAGAGATAAGTCTTTTTTTTTTTTTTCAAGAAATAACAGAGCATGATATTTCAAAAACCTCAGTCATAAACATAGTATAGCTTCAAGCATTTGTACTTGGCTATTACGTTAGAGGAGGAAATTAGCCATATATTATTCTTCAAAAAAATTAATATGTAATTATGCATTATTTGGAACTAAATTAAGGTGACATGTTCCAGAGACCTGGCCCCTGCCTCTTGTTTAGTGCCCCCAAAGCAAGCAGCTTGCTATGGGGGCACCTGAGCCAGGTCACAGCTCCCTGTGTCTATTCAGACACTGAGCCCTGACCAGGCCCCACCCCCTTTCTCCCCTGATATGCTAGCTAACTTTGATTGACAGCAGCGGCAGCCAATGGCGCTGCTGCTGTGTCTCAACCAATCACGAGGGAGAATCTCAGACGGCTGAGACACATTTGGACATCACTGGACAGAGAGGGACCCCAGGTAAGTGTTAGGGGGGCTGATGCACACAGAAGGCTTTTTATTTTAATGCATAGAAACAAGTCACAATTTCTTAGGGGTTGAGCAGGCATATCATATCTGGAAAGAATGAAAAAGAAAAACATTTAACAGGTTTGTAGTATACCTTTAAAGCCATTCCACATTTTATCTTCAAATAAAAAAAATTGCCTTTTTTAGGAGATTGAATATGAAAAACTATCACAGACTGGCACCTCAGATATTAAGCCTCTATAAATAGGCTGGAAATTATAAGCAGAAATATCTCATTTAGAAATAACGAAATAGGGTTTTATTTTTTAGACTAAGGAGGGAAAAAGTTTACAATTTGGAACTACACCTATTAAGCATTTTTGGACAGACTGCCATTTCTGAGCGATTGTGCTAACATATTGCATCTGGGAATAAAAAATAATGTCTTGATTCAGAGAATAAAGATAGAAAAAAGTTACTGTTTATCTCAACAGTTATGAAGTCCTTTTGGACTGGAGATTGAGCAGGCATATTTCATTTAAAAGTAGTATCTATTTGTTTGAAATAAAAAAACAAAAAACAAAACAAAACAAAAAACAACATCAAAACAAAACAAAAAAAACAACATAAAAACAAAACAACATAAAAACAAAAACAAATTCGAATGGACTTGCAATGCACTTTTGAAGGCTGGAATTTCTCAGTGAATGAGCAGGCACATTGCTTCTGGAAACTAAAAAAAATTGCCTTTTTGTGTTAAATATATATAAAAAAAATGAACCAATTTGCAATTAACTATATAAAAACTGAACAGATCAAATTTGACACATGGAATAAGATCTTTTTAATCCAAGGATATTTCAGAAGCAGGGAGAAGTCTTTTTGCAGCAACAAATAAGCAGTAAACAAGAAATTATAGTACTGGGTGCCAGGTAAGAGTAGAATATGGAATGTGGAAAATGTCTTCCCTGATCTCCTTTGCAATGAATGAAAAAAAAAAAACAGCTAATAAAGTATGACCTGTGCTTGATTAGCTGCAGTGGGGGGCAGGGGAGACAATAGAGAGGATTAATAAACTCCTGATGTTCTTATAAAAGGCCTGTCATCTGCCAATTCGATAACATAGGTGGCCTGCTAGCTTCCTCGTGATAGCAATAAAGTTACATGAAAAAAAAAAACATAAAAGTGTTAAAAAATAAATGATAAAATAAATAAAAACTAATTTAAAAGCAACCTCACTATA
Organism: Pelophylax lessonae; assembly: GCF_965119305.1. NCBI lineage: Eukaryota > Metazoa > Chordata > Amphibia > Anura > Ranidae > Pelophylax > Pelophylax lessonae. The sequence continues at coordinate 452,141,306 of NC_138772.1, forward strand.
TCTCTCCTACCATAACTGATTACTGCAAACTTAATATTATGCCACTTCTGCATAATCTTAAAAAATGATCCTTATGCCTCAGCTCCTTTATTTATGACATAACTCCCCGGTAGTGAGTCCCCTATATATTTTTAGGCTAGTGAACACAATTTTGCATGCCTTGTTGTGCAAGGATAAGTCCTCAAGGATCAAATTATAACAACTCCAGCAACCTAAAGATAGGGGTGGAGTTGCTTTACCCAATCCGTGGCTTATCTATTATATTGGATTGGACTAAATTGGACTAAATTATCTAAATAAGACTTTATATCCAACACCTGTGTTCAGGTATGTTTAATCTGTAGTAGACACGAAAGGTTTAATTTCCAGTTGTTACAGTATGCGATTACATTCCTACCTGGAAGGTTACCCGTGCATTGCTAAAGATAAGTGGGAGCGTAATGTGGGCCCGCTGGAAGACAAGCTTTGGGATAATGCCCTTGACTCTTTCCTAAACAGTTCTCTCAACACTGCCCAGAGGCTTTCACAACTTTTTATTGTGCTCAGGGTTCACTACACCCCTTTAAAATTGCACTGCATGGGTATCCTACAGACCCCTCTTTGTGCTAGGTGTGCCTCTGTGGCAGGGGACCTTATACATCTGCTGTGGAGATATCTCAGGCTACATTGTTACTGGGTGGCAGTGACTAATACAATAAACTCTGTATTCCATATTACATAGTTACATAGTTACATAGTTAGTAAGGTTGAAAAAAGACACAAGTCCATCTGGTTCAACCAACAAAAAGAAAAAAAAAAAAAAAAACAGTATTGAAAACCCAACCATACAATCCCATATACACAATCCTATACCCGCAGCTGATCCAGAGGAAGGCGAAAAAACCCAGCAAAGCATGATCCAATTTGCTACAGCAGGGAAAGAAAATTCCTTCCTGATCCCCCGAGAGGCAATCGGATATTCCCTGCATCAACTTTACCTAAAAAAAAAGTTTTTAGTACCAACTTACTGTATATTAAGTACACCCAGGAAAGAATACAGAGCTTTTTTAAAGCAATCTAGTGAGCTAGCCAGAACCACCTCTGAAGGGAGTCTATTCCACATTTTCACAGCTCTTACGGTGAAGAAAACTTTCCATATTTGGAGATACATAGGGAATCATTGATTTTGATATGTCAAAAAAAAAAAATGCTTGACACTGTGTATATATATATATATATATATGTTTTTTTTAATTATTTATTTTATTTGTTTTCTTAAAGCGGAGTTCCACCCTAAAATTATACTTACCTCCATCTTCTCACTCCGGGTCACCTGAAAAACAAATGGATAATCACAATTTTTTATTTTTTTTTTACTTACCTGGTTTAGAAGAAAATATACTTACCTTACTTCTTCTTCCTCCCCTCGGCGGCCACGGCGATTCGTCCCTTCCTGGCTTGCATTGATTCCTGGGAGCTGAATGTCATCGCTCCCAGGAATCAATGCGCCTGCACCGGTCCCGACGTCAGTTCCGGTGCAGGCGCTGTCATACCTTGCCAAACAGCTTCTGGGCATGCCCAGAAGCTGAGCAGGGATGACGCTGCTGCACCAGAAGTGACGGTGGGGTTGGTGCAGTGCATCGTGGGACCGAAGAAGACGGAAGAGGACACAGAACAGGATCGCGCTGGCTTTAAGCTGCCCACACCTGAGATGGCAGCGCTGGACAATACATTTTCAAGGTAAGTATTTCTTCTAAAAGGTTAGTGCAACCCAGGACAGATCAGAGGCTAGCCTTTGTGGAATGCACTAGCCCTGACTGTCCCGGGGGTATTTTTATTAAAAAAAAATTTCCCAGGGTGGAATTCCGCTTTAAAGATTACATTAAAGCTTTATTCAATATGTCACAAACAGCAAAAGAAAATCCCTTCATATTGTATATCCCCCAGTGTAGTCTTTTACCCCCCCCCTTCACCTTCCCCCCCAAAAAAAAATCCCTGCCCACCCCCACTCCTTTTTGGGCTCCCACCTTTTCCCCTTTTGGTCTTTCCCAACTAGCCAGTTCTCTACATGCTCACAATATTGGTATCCGCATCTCATTCTCCTATATCCAAAATTTCCATGTACTTCCCAGATTTCTAAAACTCCAACCATTTCCTCCACATATCATTATATCTCTATTAAATCCTCCCCTGCATACATTGTTCCTTCGATGGAATATATCTGATCCATTTTTAGTATACATTCTTTCACACTTGAAGTTTTTTGTGTTCGCTAGTACCTGGGAATCAGACTTTTAGCTGAATTTAATAGTTGTGGTACCAGAGATATCCTATATTGTGCTATAGATTTATCTGTTTCATAAAATAGGCATCTCCAGGGTTCAGCCTGTATGCACTTTCCTGTTATTTCCTGAATAAACTCAACGATCTCCCTCCAGAAGGCCTGTATCTTAGTACATTTCCACCACAGGTGCACAAAGGTTCCTGGTGAACCTCATTATATTTTTTTAATTTTGGCGTGGGGTACCCTTCAAGATCATTAGAGCACAAGTTGCATGCCACAAGTCAGATCTGATCCAACTTGGATGCGATTTCCATTCAAATGAATGGACTGAAAGTCAGATCAGTTAAGATCGCTCTAATAGGGAACAAATTGAAAAAAAAAAACACGCTTGATGCGGTGTAACGCTGCATACAGCGTTAAGCCGCATTTAGCTGTGTCAGACGTTTATAAAGGTGTAACGCAGGTCTTCAGAACGCGCCGGCCCTGGGGTTGTTTGCAGCTTGAAAATGCCTATAGCTCCTAAAAGCCTATGTGTACATGGACACATAGAATAACACGGAGAGGCGTTTTTAAGCTGTTATAAAAAAACGTCTGGTGCTGGTAAAAGAGGACTTTCTGATGAGTAGCAGCAGCTCTGTATGGTGTCCTGTTGTAGTGACTCTCTGCTCCCAGGTTGTATATTGCAACTTTGTAGCACAGACTATATGTTTCCTTTATGACTAGTAAAGTTGTGTATGCAGACCAAACACGCTAAAGTGCACATATCGATCACAACCTTCATCTGTTGGCTTAAAGTGCATACCTGCTGTTTTCACCAAGCCATTTCAGTGCACACTATGGAATCCTGTATAGAATATGAGAGACATTTTGTGAAGGTTTTCATTGTTGGGAAGGGTGTGTTGTGCAAACAAGAAAACTACCAAGAGATAGTTGCTATGGACACCTAATACATTTTTGCACAATACCTTGAAGGCTAGAGCTGATAAGGCAGATGTTTTATTGCATGCATCATAAATGATAATAAACTAAATGTTTTTTTGTCAAACAATGTCATCTAATGTGCCTGCATATAAGCTGAGAGAACGGTAGTACTAATAGCTGCCTTTAACCCAGTCACATGACATTTTTTCTGCTTTGATCAGTGGCAATTATCTTGAATGTTATCATTATTTTTTACGCTTTTTATGTGTTATAAGCTGAAATGCCTTGATTAGCTAATAAAAAAACATTTTTTAAAAGTGAGATTATGCCATTATTGAGATAATTTTCACAGGAAGAATAAAGATTATAATAACAGTAGAATATATTTATTGCACTTATGGCAGAAATATATTTCTTTATAAATGGTATACACAGATATGGAAAATGTTATGATGCATGTAATGTATTTGCAAAACCTTTAAGTGTCACTGTTGCAGTAGATAAAAAACTTTATATAATAATTAATTTTAATTTTATACTTGGCAATACATTTAGATTCACAATAAAGCATTATTATAACAATCATGGTCTACTTCTAAGGGTTAATAAAATCCAGGATCAAACATGTTATATATTGCAGTTTACCAGTCCTTAGATGTGGTGACTGCAATAGTTTTTTTTTAAGGCGTTTTCACTTTATTTTCATCTTGTGATCCTGCCAGTAATATACTTACTGTGCTAGGGTGACAATGTATTAATAGGTAAGCAACCTTTGTCATACAAACAAACAAACAAACAGCAAAAAAGAAAAATAACGATCACAATATCAAGATCTATATTCTATACTCTATGATAGAAAAAAAAAGAGAAAAAAAAAAAAAGAGAGAAAAAAAAATATATAATTTATTTTATATTTTATAAAGTCCTCATTTTAAAGACTTACATACAAGTTATTGCCATAAAAAGTGTATGGGGACCCGGGTACTGCCCTGGGGGACATGTATCAATGCAAAAGAAATGTTTTTAAACAATCGTTTTTACAGGATCAGTGAATTTAATGATGCTTAAAGTAAAATACAAAAATGAAAAATTCCTTTAAATACCGTGCCTGGGGGGTCCCCTTAATTTGCCTGCAAAGTGGGGCATTTTTACGATGTATGGATCTTTCTGCAGCAATTCTGACATTTCTAAAGCAAAAAATGTCATGTGACATCAGAAGGGGGCGGTGCCACGATGTACCCAATACCCATTCACATAGTGAGCAGCCGGCGAGCACACGAACACCCGATGTTCGAGTTGAACATACATTCGACTCGAACATCAAGCCCATCTCTATTACTTTTACATTTATTCTACATGTCTGTGATAGCTATAAAAAAATATTGGCAAGGGTTTTTGATTGAACCAAGATGTGGCCCAGATTGGGCAAGTTTGCATGTACTTGTAGATCATTCCCATTCTGAAGCAATTTGCCAATTTGTTTCCTATTTTATTTGAATGATTACAAAAGAAAGGCCAAATTCAAATGAAAAAGTAGGGTTTATCAGACATTATCAACCAAAAAAGGGAAATAAAAAGGTAATGGGGAGGGGAAAAAGCGAGAAATCTGAGAAAAAATTATAATAAAATTATATATTATAAAAATATATAAAGAATTTTGCCTTTAAAATGTCAAAAATTCAAGGTGGTAAGGATCATGTGGTCTTCATTAACACAGTAAGCAGTTAAAAAATCAATAAATCTCAGTTAAGCAGTTAAAAAAGCAATAAAAATTACCCAATATAAGCATAGGTGGATCAACTGTTGTATATAATAGGATTTACATCCCAATCAATGTTCATTTCAACTCAATGTTTGATCCATGTGGGGAGAAAACCTTCAAGTCGTAGATCCACCTTGTTTCAAATCTAGAGATCCCTCTTTTAGTGGAACTATCCCCCTCTAATGTAGAGTTTACCAGCTTTAAAGCTGGTGCCTAAGGGATCCTATTATGTACCTGTGCATAGTATTTAGAGATACTATGCCCTCCAAAACACTTCCTAATATCAGCCACGTGTTTTCCTAAGCGTATATATAAGGCCCTCATGGTCCGGCCCACTTATTTCAGGCAACAAGGGCACTGCAATGAATATACTACATTACGAGAGGAGCAAGTAATAAAGGAATTGATAGAGTAAGTCCTCAATGTAACAATGGATTAAAATGAGGAAATCTTTCTACACCCCAAGTGGTTGATACGACAAATGTTACACATCTTGCAAGGGTAAAAAACTTTCATCTCATTTAAAAACTTATTTTTGAAGGGGGGTCTAAGACATTGGGGGCCAATTTATGCCTCAAGGAAGGAACTCCTCTAAATATAATCCGAGCGCGATCAGGAAGTAATGGACCCAGAACCCGGTTATTTTTAAGGAGAGGCTAATGTTTCCTAATTATGTTTTGAATTGCAAAACGTGGAATAAAAGGTGGTCATGGGAAAAGAAAATGTATTGTCCTCACAGTTGGACCAATTATGTTCACTATTGGCTAACAAAACATTTCTAACAATATTCCGTATTTGGGTAATAGTATCATTCAAAAAAGCTTCATTGTAGCCTTTCTCAATAAAGTGGAACCTAAGAGTACTAGCCTGCGGGTCATAGACCTCACTGCGGGAACAATTCCTCCTAGGGTGGAGAAACTAGTCTCAGGGGACGGATGATAACCAAGATTTATAGTGACAACTTTCTAAAGTAATAAACAAATTCCTATCTGTGGTCTTGAAGAAGGTGCTAGTCATAAGGCACCCCCCATCTACTTTAATAGTAAGATCCAGGAAAAAACCTAATGATCACTGGCCTCAAAGTTTAAACAAAAGCCTCTATTGTTGTTATTAGGCTCGTTAATGAATTGTTCTAGGAATGGCAAATCACCATCCCAGAGGAGGAGGACATCTTCTATGTACCTCCTCCATAAGACCAATTAATGTCTGGAGGGGGCATAGACAGGGTCCTCCTCCCACTTCCCCATAAACAAGTTTGCCAAGCTGGGGGCAACTTGCCCCCCCCCCCCCATAGCTATCCCCTTACTCTGCAAGTAGTACTGACCCTGAAAACAAAAATAATTATGCATAGCAGCAAAAGATAACAAGTCCATAATAAAGTCTTTCTGTATACTTGGAATGGTATCATCTAAAGTCTGCTGTTGGCTGACATCACTCAGCCTGTCAGGTTCTACCCAGAACCCTAGATGGGCAGCTGGCTCAGCCTCTCAGCAAGCCCCTGGGAGACTGAGCCAGTCGCTCCTGTCCCCTGCACAGTCCTGTGCTCCAGTGAGCACTGGAAGGACAGAGCAGAGAACCGGTTACTGACAATCGCTGCTCTGTGCTCAAAGCAGAGGGAAGAATCAGTGGTATTTGATCGCTCAATTCTTGATGCAGAGGGGGCCAGGGACAGATCAAGCATCGGACTGATGCTGCATCTACCTATGTGAGTAATATGTGTTTTAACCACTTGCCGACCGCCGCAAGTACATATACTGCGGTGGTCAGCCCCGTGCAGGCAAAGTGACGTACCGGTACGTCACTAGCCTGTGAGCCAATAGGGGGCGAGCGCGCGCCGCCGGAGATGCGCTCCCGCCCCTGCTCGTTCATGGACACCTCCGTGCGAGTGACCGGCGGACCCGATGTCCGCCGGTCACTTGCGATCGTCGGTTACAGAGGGAGAAAGGCAGGCAGCTAATGTAAACACAGCCGCCTGTCATTCTCCCTTGTGTAACAGCAGAGATCAAACGGTCCTGCTATGTAGGACCGTTGATCTCTGCTGTTACACACACAGCCACATCCCTGCACAGTTAGAATCACGCCCCTAGGGATACACTTAACCCCTCCCTCTCCAATAAATTTATCCCGTTCCCTGCCAGTGTCATTTTACAGTAACAGTGCATATGTACAGCACTGATTACTGTAGTAATGTCACTGGTACCCCCAAAAGTGTCAAAAATGTCAGTCAAGGGTCCGATCTGTCTGCCGCAATGTCACAGTCCCGCAAAAAAAATCGCAGATCGTCGCCATTACTCGTTAAAAAAAAAAACAACAAAAATGACAAAAATATTTCCCGTAGTTAGTATACGCAATAACTTTTGCACAAACCAATCAAAATACACTTATTGCGATTTTTTTTTACCAAACATATGTAGCAGAAAACAAATTTGCCAAAAATGTTAAAAAATTTTGATTTTTACATTTTTGGGGGGGGGGGGGGGGGGGAAATTTCATATAAAAAAATGTGAAAAATATTGTTATTTTTGCAAAATTTACGCTCTTCTTTTTTTGTTTATAGTGCATGATCAAAAAATCGCACAGGTGATCAAATACCACCAAAAGAAAGCTCTGTTTGTGGGGAAAAAAAGGACATCAAATTCATTTAGGTACAGCATTGCACGACCGCGCAATTGTCCGTTAAAGTCACGCAGTGCCGAATCGCAAAATAGGGCCTGGTCAGGAAGCGGGTAAAATCTTCTGGGGCTTAAGTGGTTAAACAAATCTCATACTTCTCTTTGAATGTTATAGGTATTATTACAACTTGCAATATTTTTTCGCTGGGAAGTTGTCCAAAAAATTTTTTTATGAAGTATGTAACTGTAAACATTTTAAGGAAGTTTAGATTCTATCAGCTGGAGAACACCTTCCATTTGCTGAGGGTTGAAAATATTAGGGAAAGGGCCACATGTGGCCTTAAAAAAAAACAGCAGTTTAACTTGCCTAGTTAAAAAAAAAATATGATGTAATCTGCCTGTTGAGAATTCCAGCCTGGCACATGAGGAGGCACAGCAGCAGGCATGGCCACAGTTGCACAGATTCTATTAGCCCACTTCTGCAGAAAGGGTGATTTAAGAGGGGTTTTTAAAAAAGGGGTAGCCCTGGCAATGTATTGTTATAAAATACAATCATACAGCAGGCTATTTCTTACTGCCTGTGTCCCTCGAGGTGATGCAGAAATTAGGTAAAGTATGTACCTTGTGAACTAGTAAAGTTCATTGTGTCAAACAAGTGCTGACTCATTTACCATTTTTGTAAAATTCTTTATTGTTTAGAGTCAGATTTTATAGTATGGAGACCTCACGCAATCCTCTTCTTCACTGAGAAACTGTGTCTGGGGTCAAAGTTTGCAAAGTGAAAGTTCCACTAATATAATCTCTAGCTCAACATGATGATAATGATAAATAATAATATAAACATCAGTAAGTATAATTGACAGCATGGGGTTTTCCCAAGATTTCCTAAGTAATAGATATCACTAAATTCAGTAATTTTCTGCTTCCTAAAAGTTCACATCTTGCAAGAAATGTCATGGGCTGCGAACATGGTACAGGAAATGTCAGAGGCTGCGGACATGATACAGGAAATGTCATGGTCTGTGGACATGGTACAGGAAATGTCATGGGCTGCAGACATGGTACAGGAAATGTCATGGTCTGTGGACATGGTACAGGAAATGTCATGGGTTGCAGACATGATACAGGAAATGTCATGGGCTGTGGACATGGTACAGGAAATGTCATGGTCTGTGGACATGGTACAGGAAATGTCATGGGCTGCAGACATGGTACAGGAAATGTCATGGTCTGTGGACATGGTACAGGAAATGTCATGGGCTGCAGACATGATACAGGAAATGTCATGGTCTGTGGACATGGTACAGGAAATGTCATGGCCTGCAGACATGGTACAGGAAATGTCATGGTCTGTGGACATGGTACAGGAAATGTCATGGTCTGTGGACATGATACAGGAAATGTCATGGTCTGTGGACATGGTACAGGAAATGTCATGGGCTGCAGACATGGTACAGGAAATGTCATGGTCTGTGGACATGGTACAGGAAATGTCATGGGTTGCAGACATGATACAGGAAATGTCATGGGCTGTGGACATGGTACAGGAAATGTCATGGTCTGTGGACATGGTACAGGAAATGTCATGGGCTGCAGACATGGTACAGGAAATGTCATGGTCTGTGGACATGGTACAGGAAATGTCATGGGCTGCAGACATGATACAGGAAATGTCATGGTCTGTGGACATGGTACAGGAAATGTCATGGGCTGCAGACATGATACAGGAAATGTCATGGGCTGTGGACATGGTACAGGAAATGTCATGGTCTGTGGACATGGTACAGGAAATGTCATGGGCTGCAGACATGGTACAGGAAATGTCATGGTCTGTGGACATGGTACAGGAAATGTCATGGGCTGCAGACATGATACAGGAAATGTCATGGTCTGTGGACATGGTACAGGAAATGTCATGGTCTGTGGACATGGTACAGATGTCATGGTCTGTGGACATGGTACAAATGGTACAAATGGTACAAATGGTACAAATGTCATGGTCTGTGGACATGGTACAGGAAATGTCATGGTCTGTGGACATGGTACAGGAAATGTCATGGGCTGTGGACATGGTACAGGAAATGTCAGAGGCTGCGTACATGATACAGGAAATGTCATGGGCTGCAGACATGGTACAGGAAATGTCATGGGCTGCAGACATGGTACAGGAAATGTCATGGGCTGCTGACATGGTACAGGAAATGTCATGGTCTGTGGACATGGTACAGAAAATGTCAGAGGCTGCGGACATGATACAGGAAATGTCATGGTCTGTGGACATGGTACAGGAAATGTCATGGTCTGTGGACATGATACAGGAAATGTCATGGTCTGTGGACATGGTACAGGAAATGTCATGGTCTGTGGACATGGTACAGAAAATGTCAGAGGCTGCGGACATGATACAGGAAATGTCATGGTCTGTGGACATGGTACAGGAAATGTCATGGCCTGTGGACATGGTACAGGAAATGTCATGGTCTGTGGACATGGTACAGGAAATGTCATGGGCTGCAGACATGGTACAGGAAATGTCATGGTCTGTGGACATGGTACAGGAAATGTCATGGGTTGCAGACATGATACAGGAAATGTCATGGGCTGTGGACATGGTACAGGAAATGTCATGGTCTGTGGACATGGTACAGGAAATGTCAGAGGCTGCGGACATGATACAGGAAATGTCATGGGCTGCGGATATGGTACAGGAAATGTCATGGGCTGCTGACATGGTACAGGAAATGTCATGGGCTGCAGACATGATACAGGAAATGTCATGGTCTGTGGACATGGTACAGGAAATGTCATGGGCTGCAGACATGGTACAGGAAATGTCATGGTCTGTGGACATGGTACAGGAAATGTCATGGTCTGTGGACATGGTACAGGAAATGTCATGGGCTGCAGACATGGTACAGGAAATGTCATGGTCTGTGGACATGGTACAGGAAATGTCATGGGTTGCAGACATGATACAGGAAATGTCATGGGCTGTGGACATGGTACAGGAAATGTCATGGTCTGTGGACATGGTACAGGAAATGTCATGGGCTGCAGACATGGTACAGGAAATGTCATGGTCTGTGGACATGGTACAGGAAATGTCATGGGCTGCAGACATGATACAGGAAATGTCATGGTCTGTGGACATGGTACAGGAAATGTCATGGGCTGCAGACATGATACAGGAAATGTCATGGGCTGTGGACATGGTACAGGAAATGTCATGGTCTGTGGACATGGTACAGGAAATGTCATGGGCTGCAGACATGGTACAGGAAATGTCATGGTCTGTGGACATGGTACAGGAAATGTCATGGGCTGCAGACATGATACAGGAAATGTCATGGTCTGTGGACATGGTACAGGAAATGTCATGGTCTGTGGACATGGTACAGATGTCATGGTCTGTGGACATGGTACAAATGGTACAAATGGTACAAATGTCATGGTCTGTGGACATGGTACAGGAAATGTCATGGTCTGTGGACATGGTACAGGAAATGTCATGGGCTGTGGACATGGTACAGGAAATGTCAGAGGCTGCGTACATGATACAGGAAATGTCATGGGCTGCAGACATGGTACAGGAAATGTCATGGGCTGCAGACATGGTACAGGAAATGTCATGGGCTGCTGACATGGTACAGGAAATGTCATGGTCTGTGGACATGGTACAGAAAATGTCAGAGGCTGCGGACATGATACAGGAAATGTCATGGTCTGTGGACATGGTACAGGAAATGTCATGGTCTGTGGACATGATACAGGAAATGTCATGGTCTGTGGACATGGTACAGGAAATGTCATGGTCTGTGGACATGGTACAGAAAATGTCAGAGGCTGCGGACATGATACAGGAAATGTCATGGTCTGTGGACATGGTACAGGAAATGTCATGGTCTGTGGACATGGTACAGGAAATGTCATGGCCTGTGGACATGGTACAGGAAATGTCAGAGGCTGCGTACATGATACAGGAAATGTCATGGGCTGCAGACATGGTACAGGAAATGTCATGGGCTGCAGACATGGTACAGGAAATGTCATGGGCTGCTGACATGGTACAGGAAATGTCATGGGCTGTGGACATGGTACAGGAAATGTCAGAGGCTGCGGACATGATACAGGAAATGTCATGGGCTGCGGACATGGTACAGGAAATGTCAGAGGCTGTGGACATGATACAGGAAATGTCATGGTCTGTGGACATGGTACAGGAAATGTCATGGGCTGCGGACATGGTACAGGAAATGTCATGGGCTGCGGACATGGTACAGGAAATGTCATGGGCTGCTGACATGGTACAGGAAATGTCAGAGGCTGCGGACATGATACAGGAAATGTCATGGTCTGTGGACATGGTACAGGAAATGTCATCATGGGCTGTGGACATGGTACAGGAAATGTCATGGGCTGTGGGCATGGTACAGGAGATGGTCAGAGGTTGCGGAGGAGAGGGAGGCAACTAGAACATGTTACACCCTGAATACCGGTGTAACATGTTCTAAAATGTGAATTGATCATTTAAGCTGGTACACATGCACAGTTTTTTTGTTCAGATTGCTGGCTGATAGTTTCTTGCATCCACACACATGATGTGGATACAGGAATATTCAGGGGCATTGTATTCTGACAATGGGGACCCCCCACTGTCAGAATACACATATTAGTGCTGCAGCCAATTGGCTGCAATCCGCTGATTAAACAAGGTTTTCCAGCAGTCCTGCTCAACAGAAGCTGATTTAATGATAGGCTTCTAACAGGGGGAGCTACACTCAGATTGAAATTCAACTGTTCCCTGCTGAACTAGACAAATCTCAATCTATGTGTAGCCAGCTTTACCTTATTCCTTGCTCCTGCAGGCTTCCTCTAGTTCTGTGACTTGTCCCCTTCAGCTTCTATGTAAGTTACTGGCTGTGGTCACACTTCAGGATACTATACAGGGTTAATCTCCCTGTATAGTATGTGATGATGTCAGGGCTTTGTGAGAAGGAAGAGAGCACTTGAGCTGGCTTTTTTTTTTTACCTTCCTGGAGTTGGCTCTATTATGCAATTACATTCATTGCTGTTTATACTTAGATTTTCTAATGGGTAAGGAATATGCTTGGACTTCTGAGATGATACATAGATGTATTCCATATACATACTATAGCTTATTAAAAAAGATGTGTATTTGGAATACATCTATGTATCACCTCAGATGTCCCAGTATATCCCTAACCTATTCAAGAAAGTTACTCTCTCTCTCCCTCTTAGTAAACCTGCAATGCAAGGTGCAGGGCAGGTTTACAGACAGCATAGTACAGAGTGGAAGGCAGAGAAGGTCAGGACTCATGGGGTGAAGATGCAGGCTGCTATCTGTCCTCTCAGATTGTCACTCAGGTAGAGTTAGAGTGTGCTGGGCAGGAAGCAGTGATTGAGGCTGCTGTGTAACCTCTTCTAGCTCCGCCCACCTGTACTGGAGCTCTTACTGTGAAAGCCCCCAATCAGCCAGATGACAAAAAAGGAGGGATGACTGCACTCCAAAGCATATCACTCCGCCAGGCACCAGTTCTAATGGAGTCGGCAGCATTGGTCGCTGCTCTTGTGAAAAAAAAAAAAAATCCCAGAGCTCGTAGCTGACATCAGCCCCAGGGCAGCCGGCCTGCCGGGAAATTTACCACTATCCCGGCAGGCCAGTCCGGCCCTGCAGACTTATTAAGTAAGTACCGTTTATGAATTGGGGCAGTCTCTCCCAAATGAATAGGATAATCTACAGAAGAGGTGCATCCATACTCCTTGGGTCCTTTGGTGAATGGAGAGAAATGTTTCATCATTAACTGCTGTAAGTGTATTGATTGTTCCAGACTCTTCTCTTGCAAGGAATGAGTGAGTTGTTCTAACAACTGTAGGAAATAAGGGTCTTTCACGTATTGAATAGATGCCTATAGAAAGGAACCTGCCCCTACGTCAGAACCTTGCAATAGTGATACACTTCTTTGGCGCAAAGTAAAGATCTGACCATCTGCAGTGGTCGTTTGGAGAGTAGCCAAACAAGTTACACCCCTGATGAAGCCTTGTTCAGAGGCAAAGCATGTTGGGTTAATTTTTTTTTTATTCCTATGATTTATTATTTTTTGTTTTATTTTTGTTTTTCACTTTGGACGAGCACTTTTTTCATTGGGGAGAACCAGGCTATGCTGCAGGAGGATTAAGGGAGATACTTATATGCCAGCAGTTAGTGGTTGATTAGGATAGTATTGCTACCAGGCTGGAATGGACACTGTGGCGTGTTGGGCTTCAGGTAGGCAGTTAAGCCTTTCAGTAGGCACAGTGATCTTTAGAACTTGTTCGAGCGTGATAGCTCAATACAATTACCCTTCTCTAGACACTCCCCCAACCAGACACCAGGAATTGTCAACAGCAGCAGAAAGCACATATGCTGGCTTGTGATATGTTATGCTATCCCCCTCTGGATGGAGACGTATGTGCATAACCTCCAGGATTATGATATCATGTCCCTGCACTAAACTAATACTTCCCTATAAGTAAGGTCATACATTTGTAAGTTTTTTTTTTTTACTTCTCTCTACTTCTTTTACTATGTTTTATATAGATAGATAAAAGTTATGTTTTAGGCCATGATGGGTCTGATGCGTGACTTCAGTACATTCCCGCTGGTTGTTTGCTGAATAGTATTTCCCAAAAAAGGCTAGTCTGAATAAATTATCTATACATCAGACCACCCTCTATTTTGTTTTTGTTGGGCTGTGTCTGATGGAAATGACAGGCACCATCCAGCTTGCAAATAATTTGTTTGTTTGAGAGGAATCTTCTTTAATAGTAGCAGTAGCTGTACAATATCAAGTCACCCCAGAGCAATAAAGCCCAATAAAACTGAGACTTCTTATGCAGATCTGAAATGACTGATCAAAATCTTGAATTGTCATCCAAGTGACCCCTACCACACAAATAGGTGAATTATTGCCATTTTTGAGGTTAAGCCATGTGGGATCTAGTGTTGGAGACTGCTTTTAATGCTATTTGGAGAAAGGCATAGTCCATCATTGTGACGTCATATTCAGTGATCCATGCAAGCCGAATGGTCAGAGTAACTGTTATGGGAAAAGACAAAATCATTTTAGAATCACATTGGGGCTAAGTGATGCTTTCCCTGCCAGGGGAATATCTAGTTGAAAGGCAGAAGTGAATGAGGTCTGGACTTTCCTGGGCTACAATTTCTCACAACATGTCTCAGATTACCACAGATTACCACACTGTAGAGATGTTGGAACTGACAGTGGAAATGGTAATGCTGCTTCCTTTATGTCCATGTTCCACAGGAACCCTCAGATGACTACCAGGCAGGTCTTTGTCTTATCCTGCTCCTGCTTGATAGCATCCTGCAGGATAGCAGCAAATTTCACTGTGTGTTCGGCCATCTCCCTATCCTTCAGGACTTTTTTAGTACATTGGACCAGGCTCTAGGAATACATTTAATTTGAATCACCTGATTGGGATTAGCATTGCTGCACAGCTTTGACTACCATAGCTCCTGTTAACTCTTGGTAATGGTTGCCTCTGTACCTCTGTACGAGTGTTCATGGAATATAGCTTAGTCTAGCGTCACCTATAGCAGTCCCTGTTCCTCTAAGCCAAGCAATTCTAGCCTACTGGTGCGTATCTGCCTCCAGGGATGCCATGTTTACTGGTCAGGAAGTACAGGAGGCTAAAGAATGTAAGAGCAAAAAAGTTCCTGTGGTTCCAGGTGTGCAGTTGTCAGCAAGACTAGGCAAGGACTGGTGTCTTACAGGAACATAGTCATTCAGACATGCAGATGGGTCAGTTCAGGCAGCAGGCAGAGACAAGGTCAGCAAACAGGCAAAGGATCGGTCCAGACAGCAGGCAGAAATTTGATCAGTAATCAGGACAGGGTCAGTACAGGTGGCAGACACAGGCAACACTGCACTGGTGTGGTGGTGATTAGGAACACTGTTTCTGGCTGCACTGGTTCGTGGCACTGAGACTAGTGGGACAGCAATCAAGAACACTTTTGCTGGCTTACTCTGGTCTGGCAACACTGGAAACGAGTGAGTTAGCATTCAGGAATACTGTTGCTGACTAACACTGGTCTGATGACACTGGTGTGGCAACAATCAGGGATACAATTGCTGGCTTACACTAGCCTGATGACACTGTGACTAGTGTGGTGGTGATAAGTAATACTGTTGCAGGCATACACTGGTCTAGAGACACTAGGGCTGGTGTGGTGGTGACCAGGTAAACTGTTGATGACTGCAATGGTCTGGTATTATGGAAATCAGGAATACTGTGTCTAGCTACACTGGTCTGGTAAAACTGGAACTGATGTAGTGGTGATCTGGCACACTGACTGGTGCACGGTGATCAGGGACACTATGACTGGTGTGGAGGTGAATAGGGACACTGTAATTGGTTTGACGTTGATCAGGGGCGCTGTGACTGCTGTGTCAATGATCAGGGACACTGTGACTGGTGCGATGGTGATTAGGGACACTGTGACTGGTGTGGTGGTGTTCTGTTGACATTATACTGTTGTGGCGGTGATCAGAGACAGTCAGGGATTGTACATGATCACCATTACAACAATATAGAACTATATATATATATATTTTTTTTTTTTTATAATTTTATCTTTTTTTTTGCACGCTGTCACCAAAACAGTGTAGTGCTCTGGGGTGAGTAATTATTTAACTGAGATCATTCAGAGAATGCATTTAAATTCATTGGCCCTGTACCATGTAAACACTGTGACCAATCACAGCAATCACAGTAGTAACATTGGCTGCTTTCATGAATTAATGCATTCTTCATTTACTAGTGTGAGTGTTGTGATTGGTCACAGTGATTACATGGTACAGGACCAATCACAGTGCCCCTGTACACCTGCGGCAGGTTCAGTCTACTTTCCCTACTGCAGGTGGCATTCTTCCACAGCCGTATTGCAGTTTGAGTGGAAGTCAAGAGGAACATGGTTCCCTTATGGTTTTCTGCGTCACTAGGGAAGCTATCCAATTGGATGCTGCCATCCCATGTGATTCCAGCAGCCATCTTGGGCCAGGCAAAGCCCTGGCCCTCAGGCTTGGTGTGCATTTTGCGGGTCGATAGAGTAGGGACAGGTAACCCGCCTGGTAGGGACAGAACTAGTGGCAGAGAAAAGGTTCCTAATGAGGAGGGTAAGCATGGGGCTCGCAACTTCTCTGGACATCTTCCTGTTTGGGTATGAGGTGGCTGCAGGTGCTGTCAACTCTAATGAAACCTGCTCTATATGCTGCCGGACCTGTAAGTGTTCCCAGTTGGGTTGTCTCCCACGGATTTATTGTGAACTATATTTTATTTATTTCAATAAAAGTTCTTTCATCACATTCGGACTGTGTGTGTTATTTCTGTCGCACCACACTGCAGCCCACCTGCAAATCCATCTGTGGTCGACTATTTATGGTGGACACAGCGCTCACAGATTGCGCTGCTGCCCGCTCTGGAGAGCATGCATGAGAGGTCAAAGTGGTAGAACATATAGGTTATTTCACCTGTGCTGCTCAATCCAGCCGTATACGTACATTGGCTGGGTAGGAGGTGGGTAAACAAGGCTTACATAGTAATATTCTCAGACAAGGGTACTGTGCTGTTGACAAAGGGGTCAAAGATGCACTAACCCAGATTCAGGCTGGCAGAAAAGTCTTTCCCAAATAAGGTAATCTGCAATCCTTATTATTATGGGGTGCGTTAAAACTAGTTTATTTCTGTCACTTTCCATTGTGCAGCAGTTTTAATGCTCATCAAACGCGCCAAAACTGCGCATAGGGCGTTTATGGGGCGTTTTTAACACTTGTAAAACACCCCATACTAAAGCTCATTGACGCCTGTCTGATGCCCATGCTAACACCATACAAACATTATAGGAGCATTTGTTAAGCATTAGAGATTTAGTCAAGTGTGAACAAGCTCTTACTCTTCTGTTGCCAACACTTGGTTCTTATATGGTTCTTATTACTTACAGTATGTGCCCCCAGCCAGGCAGTTTTTGAAATTGGACTGGCAGGAAATACATTTTAGGATGCAGCAAAACTAACCATCTTTAACATACTGTAGAGTGTAAAGTTTTATTCTGGATTGCTGTTTTTTTCCAGATAAGATCTCTAAATTTGGAGTCTATACATAAAAACATTTTTTGGGGAAATCCACATAGGGGAGTTATAAAAAATGTAGCTTTGGTGCTCAAAACATTTTTTTTTTTTTAATTAAAGTGATACTAAAGGCTGTTTTTTTTTTTTGTAAGAATATAACAAACATATGTTTACCTGCTCTGTGCAGTGGCTTTGCACAGAGCAGCCCAGATCCTGCTCTTCTTGGGTTCCTCGCTGGCGCTCCTGGCCCCTCCATCCTGCCAAGTGCCCCCACAGCAAGCAGCTTGCTATGGGGGCACCCAAGCAGAGTCGCTGCTCTGTGTGTTTATTCAGACACTGAGATGCAACCTGGACCCGCCCCTTTTCTCTCTCTCTCTCTTCTCATAAGCTCACTGACTTTGATTGACAGCAGCGGGAGCCATTGGCTGCCTCAGCCAATATAGGGGGAATCCTGTCGTGCAAACTGCTAGATCGAGAGATAGGCTCAGGTAAGTATACGGGGGGCTGGGAGGGGGCTGCTGCAATCAGAAGGTTTTTTATATTAATGCAATGCATTAAGATAAAAAAAAAAAAACCTTCTGCCTTTAGAATTACTTTAGCTCTGCCAACCACATAAAGGGAAAGTTTGCACCAACTGTGGCATTTCAGACACTGTTTATCTAGTATAAGGGCCAGGTTTAGCTGAAGAATTGAGCAGGGTCAGGAGATATCACTACCCCAAGATATTTAAAAGAGTTAGCTACCAGTATCTGTACCGCAGCAGCTGGTAAAGGAGCAGGAAAGGGAAGGAAAGGAAAGCACACAAGATCTAATGCTCCCTATTTAAAAGTTTTAATATATAAAAGATAAGTATTATACTTACAGAGTAAAGCACTGCTGCCTCCTGTTGTGCCCTAGCTACCATAGTCAACATGTGCCCCGTATTCTCACCCTCCTTAACCACCTCCATACCGGGCCATTGTAAAATGACGCCGGCAGGAAGGGCTCGTCGATCTGGGCGGCCGTCAAATGACGTCCGCCCGCTCTCGCAGCTGCTGCGCGTCCCCGGGGGCATGCAGCACGGCGATCAGGGATGAGGCTCGTCCCTCGGACTGAGCCCATCCCTGATCAAGGTACCACGTGTCAATCACAGCGGATCACATGAGCGGCTCCAGCGCGAGCCTCTCATTCTCTCCTCAATGCGCGGCGATCGGGGACGAGGCTCGTCCCTCGGACAGAGCCCATCCCCGATCTAGGTAAAGAGCCAATGAAATTGAATGAAATATAGTATATCATCCAGATAGATGATCAGGAACAGGTCAAGGTACTCTCTGAAAATATCATTCACCAAGTGCTGAAATGTTGCAGGTGCATTGCATACCCGAAGGGCATCCCCAGGTATTCAAATTGACTGAAGCGTGAACCTCAGACATAATGGCTGATTGATACTGTCAGGTACCAGGTGCTGAAGGCCAATGGAGAGAGGGCTTCCTTTGCAGCTAATTTCCAGATTACCCTGAAGGGAGAAAGGAGGAGTCAGGCACAAAGTAGCACAGGTCACCTGCAAGGTTGCTTGCCGAAGGACTCAGGGATACTGCTGATGTACTGAGTGGAGGCTGCAGGCAGGTGGCACCTGCAGGTGGGGATGAGATGTGACAGGTCTGTGGGAACACTGAGACAAAGGGATAGTCAGTTCAAGCCAGGATCTGGATGGATAACAGAGCAGACTTGGTCAGGTGGGAAGCCAAGGTCAAAACACGTGAAGGCAGGCAGGGAGAATCCATAAGACAAGCCGAGGTTAAGGAGGCAGGCAGGAGATACGTCAGGAACAGCTGGGTCTGTAACGAAGAATCGCTGAAGCACAGTGATATACAGAGCAGCTAATATACATAGACATCCCTTGATCTTACACAGTAAAAATACAGAGCAAACATTCTCGTTCATATATTGATGTAGACAAACAAATGAAACCTTTTTGGTGACCAGTGACCAAAATACTCCCTCCCTTTATAAAAGGAGGAGTAGCTCAAGTGAAAGTGAAGGGGATATTTTTGTAAAAGCTGAAGGAAAGAATCAGGTCTCAGATGTGTTTCTTGCAAGCAAATCAAAAAGGGTTGCAGCCTATTGTAGAAACCAAAGACAACACTCCTCTTGACTCTATCGCCCAAGCCCCGCACATTCCAGGATAACATGAGCAAACTTGCATGTGTATCAGGCAGTATTATGGCAGGGAATACAGCATATGGCGAGGGGACGGTCAGGGATTCCACCCAGAGGTAGCAAAAATAACAGCAGCATCATGGAGAAGGTCAGCATGTAATAAAGTGACGAAAATGTTAAAGGACCCCATACTATTAAGACACTGGAGATGGAGTCAGAAAGGCCACTCTGTAGCAATTAAGGTATTATCTGCATTATAAATACCACATAAAGGTCCCAACTGCAGGAAGTATAAAGAGGTAAACATAAAATTCCTAAACAAAGGGGCCAACTGGGCCCAGGAGGGCAACAAATGTCTAAACAGTATAGAGCGTCATCATCCACTAAGAACTGGGGGGAATTAAACAGTTTTGGAGGCATTAAAACAGCAGTGAAAGAGTAAATCACTGAGTGTTTCAATGTGGTGCAAAAAACCTGGCGAGTATTAAGTAATCCTCAGCACTTCAAAGGACCCACTCTGCATACAAAGCAACGTATAAGTAGAGTGCCTGATCACTCATGGCGGTGAATGGCGTACCAAGTTACGCTTCTCCCAGTCTAGTCAGTTCATGGCAGCAGATGAATTGTCAAAGGATGGAGTGTTACTGTTGCAATGACCTTGGTGGCTTGGTGGGGTAAAACATATAGTATTGGACACCCAGGATGCATAGCCTTTTCTTGATGTCGGTAAATTTCGCCAGCTGTCGCTGGACCCCTGCCGAGAAGTCAGGGAACAACAATATATGTGCATTATTCACCGATAAGTGCACGTTTGTTCTGGCCTTAGTCAGGACTGTGTCTCTGTCCTTATAGTTAAGGAGCTGAAACAGAAATGGGTGAAGAAGGGGGGGGGGCACAGGATGGAGGAGGTCTCACAGGGACCCAATGTGCTCATTCCACAGCAACATGGGAGAGAAAGCTTCTCTCCTATAGGTGGCAACAAGCCATAATTCAATAAATGTAACAGGGTTCTTTCCCTCTGCATGCTCAGGGATACCAACTAACCAATATTTCTGCAGAGTCGGTTCTGGAGATCCTCCAATCTGGACCTGTTAGTGAAGACAGATTGTATATGTCAAACATCTCACTGTAGTGGTTGCCATTCATCCTCCATATTGCTGAGCTGGCCCTCCAGAGCCATAGTGCAGTCTCTGAGTTTTTGCATGTCCTGACAGACCAGTGTAAGTTCCACCTTCATGCCCTTAACCTCCCCTGTCAGGTCAGCAATTGATGAATTACATGCAGTAACAGCAGAGAGAATTTCTCTCAAGGTAGGCTCAGGATCTATGTCAGCAAGCTGTTTGACAAGCACTGAGGATACAGTGCTAGGCTGTGTAGTCACATAAGGGCCAACTGCAGGAGCAACTGAAGGAAGAAAAAAAATCCTCTATGTCACCAAAATCTGGCTCAGTATTGTTGGTTGCGGTTGGGGAGGCAGGCATCAGAGGATCATTGGCAGGAGTTTTGTTCAACAGCCGCTGGGCAGATTCTTTCTGGTTTTCCTTTGCAGTGTAAAATGTAGAGCTGCCATCTTCACCCACCGGATCGAGTATCATGTGGGAGTCCTTTCCCCTCCTGGACCTCACTAAGCCACAGGAAAACCAGGTCAACTCACCCCTAGCAGGATGAGTTTAGAGACTGACCAGGCACAAAGAAAGCTAGTGTGAGCAAGGATGTTGTTGCTTTTCAGGAGATTGTTCAGGATCCCGG
Source organism: Pelophylax lessonae (assembly GCF_965119305.1). Lineage (NCBI taxonomy): Eukaryota > Metazoa > Chordata > Amphibia > Anura > Ranidae > Pelophylax > Pelophylax lessonae. The sequence continues at coordinate 452,162,900 of NC_138772.1, forward strand.
AGGAGCTGCTCAGAGACACGTCCTGCTACATGCCATGCAAGCCACGCCCTTCACTCTTACTCTTACTGTCAGGATTCTTGAGCAGCTAGGGAGATCAGACATGTAGCTACACATGGAAACTGAGACCAAACAATGAAAATATCGCTAAAGTGAGATTTATTTACAGTGAAACACACAAACAAGCATACACAGAAAACAATAAACATAGGTAACTCCAGCAAACAAGAACCAACCCCAAAGACAAAAATAACTAATGAACCTAAGAACTGACTATCTACAAATATTACAATAAAATGGACAAGGGTAACATGGAATACAGGGATGCAAGGAAAGGGGGAACCATGACTGGGTACTAGGGCAGAGAGCAGGCAGGAGCAAGACAGAGGGGTACAGGATAGAAATGGCTATGTATAAGGATCACAGAAACAAGGCTCTGACAACAAGGAGGCAATCAAAATAGTAATGCTCTGAGGAAAGAAAGAATCAGCCTTAGCCACCTGGCAGCTGAACATAGGTGTAACTGTTCATAACAGCCTGCTGAGGTGAACTCAATCCTAACACTTACTGATGCTCAATGACCCTCTAAGTAGGGTGGAAGGCTTACATTTTGCAGAGTCTAATTCTTGGTGTATGGTGAGGAGAAAAGTTGGTTGAATGCCAGCCACTGTAGTCTTTTTTTAACTTTTATTGCTGACTAAAAAACAAAATGGTAGTTCCGGTAGTAGTAATTAGCTGTCTCTTGGTAGTTGCTGGCCTTGTGAGAGCAGGCTTGCAGATCTATGACTTTGTAAGAGCACTCACAGTCTTTCTATGTATATTAAATCTGGCCTTTTAAAGTTAAAGAAGATGTAACACCAGAAGATAAAAGTACTTGTTAAATCCCTCAAGGGAGCCCGTTGCCATTGCACTTGGTCCCACTTACATCTGTGCAGGAGTTGCTGAAAATTAGGAATGAGCTTCTGGAGTTTCAACTGAATTTGGCTTTTTGGAGGTGAAATAAATGGGAGTTCAGCTGAGCAGACCCTCCGCCTGCAGTGGGAAGTGAAACATTTAGCAGCAACATTTTCTTTTTTAGATTTGCTGTAACAGGTTGTCTAATATAATGGCAATAGTTTGAATAACAATACTAATGAAAATATTAGAACTCACAGTTTAAACTTTTAAAGAACTATGTTTATTTTAATGTCAAACTTTACTGAAATAATTAATATTTTAAAAACACAAAAATAAACAGGAGAATAATACACAAGCGTTTAGTTAACATCTCAACTAAATCCTGGAACTGTGGGATGACTTGAAACTATAGGGTCACCTGGGCCTGTGGGGTCATCTTAACCAGTGTAAACACTTGGGACTATAAGGACCACCTGGAACTGTGGATCACCAGGACTATCTGAAATTGCAGGATCGCATGGGACTACAGGACCAAATGCAAACTACATGATGGGCCCACCTCTAACTGTGGATCACTTTGGACTATGGGATCATCTTTAACTTCGGGATCACCTTAGGCTAAAGAGCCACGTGGGCAATAGGAGCCACCTAGTACAGTGGATCACTTGAGATGATGGGATCATCTGATCTCCTGGATCTATGGGGTTGGTTGGGACTGTGGGATAACCAGGGACTATAGGACCACCTTGGTCTGTGGGATCTCCAGGTACTATAGAGTCTCATGGGACTACAGGGTCATCTGGGACTGTGGGGGCCACCTAGGTCTATAGGGGGTCTTGGGTCTTCTGGGACTGTGGGGTCACCTAGTTTAATGGGGGTTTCCAGGGACTGTGAGGTCACCTAGGTCAATGGGGTCTCCAGGGACTATGAGGTCTTTGGCTATGGCCAGGACCTCACTTATAGATCAGTCCATCTCTGAACAGCTGCGGTGCTCTGAGCTCATCCTCTGGGAAGTAGCTGGTCCCCCCGCTGATCAAGTAGTCAACCATGCCGCAGACATTGGAGGAAAAGCAGCAACTGGACACGGGGAGTTGCTCCCCTTCCCACAACCCTTCCTGACAAGAGGCAGCTACCACCCACAGGTGACTTCATCTCCCTGCGCGTTGGCTGTTGCACATGTCTGGAGCTGAGTGTGGGCACCGGCGGCTGACAAAGTTCTCAATCAGGAGCCTGGATGGGGCATGGGGGGAGGGGAGACGGTCTTCTCCTCTTCTTGCACCCCCTGTCACAGATGTGGGTGACACCAGCATGGTTGGATATCACTTCGGACCTACTTAATGGTGTCACCCCTCTGGCGGATGTCACCTGGATGCTGCCCGCACCCTCATAGCGACGCCACTGCCGTTAACATCAGTGTGGGTTTGGATTCTGCACCTGAACTTTTATGTTTGCGAACACGCCCCAAATCTATACCAGATATGTTCAGCTTATCACTACTGAGGAGTATTACTAGATAGCATCTCCTCCTGCCACAGCTATCCAACAACATGGGATGAAGATGAGGACAGTTCTGACTGACAGGGCAGAGGAGAGAAAGTATGACAGGAAGTTCACACAAATCCTGTACCACCACCATCCCTCCTCCACCTAAGCTTCCAGACAGAGCCCTGTGCCTCACTGCTGCTCTTATCTGCTGGGGAACTCTGACACAGAGACTGCACAGTACCCAACCTACTCCTTAGCTGAGAGACAGAGCCCTGTGCCTTCCTGTTGCTTTCACCTGCTGGAGAACACTGACCCTGACAGCCACTTGCTAGTTCAGAGGAGAGGGAGTGGAGTAGTAAGAATGTTGAATTGTGTGCTTGTGAGTGTCAGCAGATGCAGAAGAGTGCTGTTTTTTACAAAAACACAAGCACACAACAACACAAGCTGACAGATACTATACTTGTTTATAAGAGAATAGAGTAGTATCTAGCAGTTTTTGATGTTGACAGTAAAATCAGAAAAGCCAAAAAGCTAACTTCTCAACTCTCTATCCCTGCTAAGCTGGTAGATGGCATAACCTTTTTTTACTCTCAATGTTTATTTACAAAGAACATGGCAGAGTAGATTCCAGGGGGAACTGCAGAATAAAAGGTTACACAGCAGAGCTGCAGAATACATACAATATGCAATTGAAAAACTATAACTTGGGCTTTAGCTGTGGGTGGAGCTACAACTGATATTGACAGACATAATAATGTGATTGTTTTTCCTAACCACAGCACAAACTTGAAAGGGATCAAATGCAATATGCTGGATTTATTAAGCATTTTTTTGGGTAAGAGTTTCAAAGATACCTAGATTTATGGGCAATTGATTCTTCTTGTCCAGCACTAGCTTCTACAAAGTTCCTTTGCAACATTTTTCAATGAAGATTCCTATACACATGATCCTTCCAGGCAGCTGACTTTCAAGCTCAGCTTTCTTCACATATAAACTACAGTAGGGCAGTCAATATCCTGGGGGTTAGGGCATGATGACCAAAATGATTAGCACATTGCAATTGTAATTGTGAGTATTGGATAGTCTAAAGCCTCTCAGCTATAGAGCATGAGGTAACTTTCTTAACAGGCTAAGACCTCCCAGCTAGGAACCATGAGCCAAGTTAATGCTAATACTGATACTAATACTAGTATTTATAGGTAAAGCTGATCCAGGGAATATTCAATTGTCTCTTGGGAATCAGAAGGAATTTTCCCCCACTGGAGCAAATTGTATCATGCTTTATTGTTTTTTTTTTTTTTTTTTTCGGCTTTCCTTGGATGAAATGTGGGTAAAAAATAGTGTATATGGAGGTTTGCGATTGAACTGGAACATCGAATTGGATGGACTTATGTCTTTTTTCAATTAAAAATAACTATGTACGTATAGCACCCTCTTGTGTGTGCTATGTGTAAGATATTAACATAGTAACATAGTAGTAGCGTTTGAATAAAGACAATAGTTTATCCAGTTCAACCTGTGTAGGTTCCCATACCCCCAAATGTTTTTATCCTTGAGATGTATGTCCAAGAGTCTTTTAAATGTAGCCATACTCCCCGCAGTAACTACCATTTGTGGTAGAGAATTGCACAGTCTTGTAGCCCTTATTGTAAAGAACCCCCTGCGTAGTCTGAGGTTAAATCGCTTCTCCTGTAATCGCATTGTATGTCCTCATGTCTTCATACATTCTTTGCGACTGAATAGTTTTTTCTCTATGTTGATATCACCATTGAGGTATTTATAAATTGCTATCATGTCCCATGTCCTTGTAAGCGCTCTTCATAATTTAGGTCCTCCAATCCCCTAATCAGTTTAGTTGCCCTTCTCTGGACTCTTTCCAGCTCCAGCACATCCCTTCTGAGGATTGGCGACCAGAACTGGACAGAATATTCCAGATGCGGTCGGACCAGAGTTTTATACAGAAGTAGGGTTATAGTTTTATCTCTGGAAAACATCTCCTTCCTTATGCATGCCAATATTCTGCTGGCTTTGGCAGCTGCAGCTTGACATTGCATGCTATTGATAAGTCTATCTTCTACTAAGACTCCCATATCTTTCTCTATTTTTGATTCCTCCAGAGGTTCCTCCCTAAAGTGTATTGTGCTTTTATGTTTTTTGTCCCCAAATGCAAAACCTTACACTTCTCCACATTAATATCATTTGCCATGTAGTTGCCCACTCTGCGATTTTTTTCAGGTCACTCTGTAGAATTCCTGCCTCACTATGTGAAATTATTGCCCTGCTCAATTTTGTGTCATCTGCAAAAACTGATATTGAACTACTGATCCCGTCCTCAATGCTATTTAGGAATAAATTGAACAAGATTGGTCCCAGGACTGAGCCTTGGGGGACCCCACTTTCCACCCCAGTCCAGTCTGCGTATACATTATTTATTACCGTCTTTTGGACACGCCCCTTTAACCAGTTCTGTATCCAAGGGCAGACCTTGTGGTCGATGCCTGCAGAACTTATTTTATATATTAAGCGTTTGTGGGGGACTGTATCAAACGCCTTAGCAAAGTCCAGGTACACCACATCCACAGGTCTCCCCCTATCTAGCTCACAGCTCACCTCCTTGTAGAATGTTAATAGATTGGTTTGACAAGAATGCACTTTTGTAAACCCGTGCTAATTACTGCTGATGATATTGTTGTCTTTGACAAACTCTTGGATATGGTCCCTTATCATCCCCTCCAGAAGTTTACATACTATCAATGTCAGGCTGACCGGCCTATAATTTCCCGGGACATGCCTCTGCCCTTTTTTAAATATAGGTATCACGTTAGCTTTCCTCCAATCACCTGGTACATTTCCTGTCATAATACTGTCAGCAAAGATCAGGAACAGTGGTCTAGATATAACCTTACTGAGTTCTTTGAGTACTCTCGGATGTACGCCATACGGGCCTGGCAATTTACTAGTCTTAATTTTATCAAGCCTTTTCCTGATTTCACCTTTCTGTTAGCCATAGCAGTAAGTCCAGTGCAGTACTGCTAACCATACAGTCATGGACAGTGTACCCCTCCTTTTCCTGTGTAAAAACTGAGAAGAAGAAAGCATTTAGCACAGTTGCCTTCTCTGTGTCCTCTGTAACCATCCTCCCCTCATCGTTCATTATGTGTGCAACATGCTCTGTCTGCGTTCTTTTGCTGTAAATGTATTTAAAGAATTTCTTAGGGTTCTTTTTGCTATCCTCTGCTATTAGTCTCTCAAAGTTAATTTTGTCCTTTCTGATTTCGTATTTACATTTCGTATTTGATTCCTTGTAATGCTGAAAAGTTGATACTGTCCCCTCCGATTTATATTTCTTGAACGCCATTTTTTTTTCCTAATAAGTTTTTTTACATTATGATTTAGCCAGCCAGGTTTGGCTTTGGCTCTTCTAAATGTATTTCCCCTTGGGTTGCACTGTTTAATATGTTCCTAAAGACTTCCCATTTTTCCTCCATGGTCAGTGTTCCTAGGATTTGGTCCCAGTTTATTTTCTCTATCATTGAGCACAGTTTGGGAAAGTTTGCCCTTCTGAAGTTTAAGGTTCTTATGTAGCCTACTTGCCTCGCTATATTGTGATTAACGGTAAATGTGATCATCCTGTGATCGCTAGAACCCAAGTTGTCCCGGAAGCCTACATCTGAGATTAGATCTGGGTCATTAGTGATTAATAAATCTAACACTGCATTTTTTCTAGTAGGCAAATCCACCAACTGAGACATGTAGTTGTCCTGTAAGGTTTCCATGAAGAGACGGGCCTTTGGTGAATGTGCAATCCCTACCTCCCAGTCAATGTCGGGATAATTAAAATCCCCTAATATGATGACAGATCCCAGATTTGCAGCGTTACCCAACAGTGATATAAATTCCAGCTCTACCTCCTCCCTTTGGTTGGGCGGCCTATAGCAAACCCCCACAATTACTTTCCTTTTTTCTCCTTCCCTATAGAGTTCTACCCACACGGATTCAAACTCCGTATTCATCCCTTCCATAATATCACCCCTCTTGACCACTTTTACATGATTCTTGAAATAGAGACATACCCCTCCCCCTCTTTTTCCTTCCCTGTCCTTCCTATACACAGAATACCACAGAATGGATATTGGCCAGCCAATTGTGTGAGGGGTCAAACCAAGTTTCAGTTATTCCCACCAGGTCCATGTCCTCCTCATGTAATAAGAGTTCCAATTCTTCCATTTTATCCGCTAGGCTCCTGGCATTTGCATATACCCCTCTTAGTTTTGTGGAAGTGGATAGTGAATATTGCCTTATTTGTTTTTTCTTGTTTGGCATGGGGTTTGTCCGCATGGCCCCCCCCCAATTGTAGACATTACGGACCTACTGTTGCTGTTGCCCTCAACGATAACTTCTGTCATTTGCTCCCACCTAACTGACGCTACCTCTGCACCCTCCCCCCCAACTCCTAGTTTAAAAGCCCCTCCAACTTTGGGGCAATATTTCTCCCCAATAGAGCTGTCCTGTCCCCATTAAGGTGCAGCCTGTCCTTACTAAAGAGCCGGTAGCTGACTGAGAAGTCAGCCAAGTTCTCCAGGAACCCCAACCCCTCCTTCCTACACCAGTTCCTCAGCCACTTGTTAAGTTCCCTAATCTCATGCTGCCTCTCCTGTGTGGCTCGAGGAACAGGCAGTATTTCAGAGAAAACCACCTTGGAGATCCTATTCCTCAATCTATTCCCTAAGTCCCTGAAATAGTTTTTTTAGGATCCTCCATCTTCCTCTTACTTGGTCATTAGTGCCAACATGCACCATGACCGCTGAATCCTCCCCAGCCCGCACAAAAATCTGTCTACTCGATCCGCGATGTGCTGAACTCGAGCGCCCGGTAAACAACATACTGTTCGGCTACCGCAATCATTTTGACAGATTGCCCTCTCTGTCCTCTTGATAATTGAGTCCCCCACTACCACAACCTGTCTAACCTTTCCTGAGTCTCTCCCCCCTCCTTCCTGGAGCCGCCGCTCCCCTGGCAGCTGGGGGAGGGCACCTGCTCCAGCACTGCCGCCCCTGAGCTGATATCCCCCTCAACATGCAACTTGGCATATTTGTTGGGGTGTATCAACTCAGGACTGGCCTCCCTGGCGCTCTTCCCTCTACCCTTCCTAACAGTCACCCAACTGCCTACCTCTGGTGCCTGCGTCTCCACCCTCCTCTTTGCTGGCCCCTGCCAGCACCTGATGGGGTTTGTTAGAGTAGGTTTGTTAGTGTAGGAACATTCAGTTTAGCTCAAGGTTAAGTATGAGCTGTAAATCTGGGTCAGGGTTCAGCGAGTCAGGGCTGGATGATACATCCTAACAATTCCTCTGTTTCCTCTCCCTGATCTAGAAGGTTGCAGAAACTTCTAGAAGTTAGCCCAGGGGGCTAGTGAAAGGGGCAGCTGCAGCCAGGTTTGTTGGCAATGCCTGAAGAGGTGGTGTTGTGATAAGTAGCCACAGAAGGAAATGTGTGTATCTTTGCTACACTACAAGGGGACTCAGGTTCATGCCTGTGATGGGCCATTGCTCAAACATCTGAGCTTAGCTGGGGTTTTCAAGCATGTTTGTGCTGAAGGAAGAAGTTGTAGATGTATATAGACTGTATATAGAGACTGCATAAAGGAAGATTGAGGCTAAATTTTGAATCCTTAAGTGAGGGTCGACGCGTTTTGCAGAAAACCTGCTTCTTCAGGACTAAATGTCTTTTATATAATGAGAAGAGTCTACCCATAGGACAAATAAAAACAAATCTATAAAGGAGAAAACATACAAACATCAAAAAAGGTAATGCATTTATAAAGTATTGAATTGCATGATCAAAATGCATATGATGGATTTTTTAATACGTACAGTCTATCCATAGAATCTCTCCATACATAGGTAACATAACATGTCCATAGTACAAAAAAACATTCCCTATGTGTAAGGTAATAACAACACAATAATTTCATAATAAGTCAAGTGGACATCCCGTAATTTCCGATCCTAATCAACGTTATTACTGCTCAAAAAAAACACAAAAACGAAGCTGCAGACTGTTCTCTGTCTCTGGAGTGCCTTTGAAAATTTGGTGTTCCTGGCTGTGCAGGGTGGGGGATTCCATTACTCATTACTCACAAACCCCCAGGACAGCTGCCACATTCCAGCTTCCTCTGGATACAGTCTAGTGAGTGAGATCAGATACCTTGTGGTAAGGTCTTGCAACCATCAAGGCCCTCAGCCCTGACACCACAGAGGCCTCTATAAAAGCTGCACAGTCCATGACTGCCTAAGGGTAACAGCTTAAATTGGTTGTAAAGGCTTAAGGTTTATAACTGTAATGCATTCTCTGCAGCTCCCCCTTAAACATACCTGAGCCTGATCTCAATCCAGCAATGTGCATGACAGCAGTTGCTCTCTCCCTCCTCATAGGCTCAGAGACAGCAATGGGAACCATTTTCTCTCACTGCTGTCAATCACAGCCTGTGAGGAGGAAGCAGGTGGTGAGCTCACATGAGTGTCCCCATAGCTTTCTATGGTGGGTACTCAGTGGGGGAAGGAGCACCAGTGGGGGACCTGAGAAAAGGAGGATGGAGGCAAAACCTTTGCACAGAGCAGGTAAGTATAATATATTTCTTATTTAAAAAAATAAGGGTTTACAACAACTTAAGTTGAGCTTTTGATACGGTCCTAAACCTAGTCTGGAGTAAATTTTGGCTGTCTGGATATTCAGCAACAGCTAAATAGATGTTGAGCTAAACCAAACCTTAGGCTACAGCAAGAAGTGAAAAATTTTGCAGCAGTGATAGGTTGATGCCTGGAACTCCTAGTGTAGAGAAAGCCAGTGGCTGCTGGCATCCTAACAACCATTGAAGTATCTCTATTAGGCCCATATGGTATAATACAGTACATAAAACTATACTGGACAGACATCCATAAGTAACCCTTGTGAAGGGAAGGTGCATGGCTTTGTAGTGCCATGCAGTGGCATACAATTTTTTTTGCTGATATGGGAGTAAATCCTGCTTCATAATCTACCTCTTGGTGTGCTGGATTTCTCTTCATTATTGGGACAGTTTAGGTAAAAGTAATTGAAGGGGTGGTGATAGTGTTAAAAAAGTAAAAATAAACAGTATGGGATTCCGTCCAAAGTTCCTACCAGGCCCTTTAGATTTGGTATAAATGTTAAGGGGGACCCCGCAAAAATGGTGTGTCGTTTCCACCAAACCCCTTTACTAAACCCTGCGGTAATATTCTAAAATTATATTTAGGCATTTAAGGTTTATTTCTTAAAGGTGGATAGGTGGAAGTTTCAATTCCACCTATCCACGGTCCTAAACCTAGTCTGGAGTAAATGTCGGCTGCCTGGATATTTGGCAACAGCCATACTAAATAGATGTTGAGCTAAACCAAACCTTAGGCTAAAGTAGGAAGTGAAACATTTAGCATCAGTGACAGGTTGATGCCTGGAATTTCTAGTGTAGAGAAAGCCAGTGGCTGCTGGCATCCTAACAACCAATGAAGTATCTCTATTAGACCCATTTGGTATACAGCACATAAAACCATACTGGACAGACATCCATGAGTAACCCTTGTAAAGGGTAGATGCATGGCTTTGTAGTGCCATGTAGTGGCATACTTTTTTTGCTGATATGGGAGTAAATCCTGCTTCATATTCTACCTCTTGGTGTGCTGGATTTCTCTTCATTATTGGGCCAGGTTAGGTAAAAGTAATTGAAGAGGCGGTTATAGCGTTAAAAAAATAAAAATAAACAGTATGTGATTCTGTCCACAGTTCCTACTAGGGATGATCGAACGGTTCGGGTCGACCATCGGTTCGACCTGAACATTGACTGTTCGAGGTCCGGCCGAATTCTGAACTTTTTGCTGAAAGTTCGGAATTCGGCAACCAGAACCGACCAAAATGCAATGGGACAGGAACTGGGATTTAAAAGCCCGTGATTGGACCAGAAGCATCAGTAAAAGCCAATTGCAGGAGAATGCTAGGAATGTGATTGGAGTGACTAGGGGGTCCAGAGGCCAATCATTAGTGAATACGCCCCCCAGTATATAAGATAGCCCCGCCAAATCTCTACCATTTTAATACAGGGCTGTGGAAGAGAGTAGAAGCAGTTCTTTTACTTCTGCTCTCAAAGTGTCATTTAGCAATTATTAGTGTGAGGAAAGGGATAGCTAGTGTAGTTAGGGTACTATTTTCCACTATAGTTAGATTTAATAATCTAGTTTCTGTAGGGAAAGTGTTAAGTGTAAGGGGACCGTAGTATAGTGTAGGGTTAACTGACTCTGACTGCTATGGCAGGGTGACAAAACCCTTCTATGTCAGGGTGACCGCTATAGAGAAAAGATTGTTTCTCTTAGAACACTTATAGAACCGGATAGTGGCTTTGCCCCTGTCACCCTGCTTTTTGTTGCGGGCGTTTATAGGGCTTTTTTGAGGACATGTTTGGAGTCAGGCATGACATCTGAACTTCTGTGTAGGGGTATATATACACACACACACACAAAAACACACCTGGCCGTTTTTGTAGCTGGCGTTTTTTTGGGCATTTTTTGGGCGTCTTTGGAGGCAGGCATAACATCTGTACTTCTGTGTAGGGGTATATATACACACACACATGTATGTATATATACACATACACATATATAGGTGTGAAAGTAGCAGAAACCTATGCTTGCGCTAATGAAATAATTAACACCCATATGGCTTCTCTGCTATAACACCTATATATGTGTATGTGTATAAATACATATAAGTGTGTGTGTATATATACCCCTACACAGAATTTCAGATTTTTTGCCTGCCTCCAAAGACCCCCAAAAAATGCCCAAAAAAAACGCCTGCTGCAAAAACACACCTGGGCGTTTTTGTAGCTGGCGTTTTTTTGGGCGTCTTTGGAGGCAGGCATAACATCTGTACTTCTGTGTAGGGGTATATATACACACACCCACATGTATGTATATATACACATACACATATATAGGTGTGAAAGTAGCAGAAAACATCTGAACTTCTGTATAGGGGTATATATACACACACACTTATATGTATTTATACACATACACATATATAGGTGTTATAGCAGAAAAGCCATATGGGTGTTAATTATTTCATTAGCGCAAGCATAGTGTTCTGCTACTTTCACACCTATATATGAGTATGTGTATATATACATACATGTGTGTGTATATATACCCCTAGACAGAAGTTCTGATGTTATGCCTGCCTCCAAAGACCCCCAAAAAATGCCCAAAAAAACGCCTGCTACAAAACCAGCAAGGTGTGAAAATAGCGGAGCCACTATCCTGTTCTATTGCAATCCTAATACAAACAAACTTTTTTTTCTGGTTCTGGACATGCTACAGAGCTGAAACTTCACAGGTACACTTTTTAGACCCCCCAGACACTAAATCCAAAGAAATCTCATCTTTTTTTTTTTCAATAATTTTTTCAATAATTGGCTCTCTATCAAAAATTACAATTTTTAAGAACTTTTTTGTGTGATTAATAGTCCCTGGGGCATGACCCAGAACCCTAGGCACTTTGTAGGGGCATTTATTGGGTTTTAGGGCTTCAAAATTGTGTTTTTTGATTACTGAAGTTCGGGTCCCATTGATTTCAATGGGGTTCTGAAATCCGGGCCGAACTTTCGGGAAGTTCGGGTGTTCTGGTCGAACCAAACTTTTGAAAAGTTCGATCATCCCTAGTTCCTACCAGGCCCTTTAGATTTGGTATAAATGTTAAGGGGGACCCCACAAGAATGGTGTGTCGTTTACCCCAAACCCCTTTACTAAACGCTTCGGTAATATTCTACAATTCTATTTAGGCACTTAAGGTTTAATTTCTTAAAGGTGGATAGGTGGAAGTTTCAATTTAAAGTCTGTGTATAGAGAGAGAGGTCACATGACTATACAAAAGGACTTGTCAATAGCAACTTGTCCTTGATATACAGTTGAATTCACCGTGAAGTGCTTTTACTTTTCCTTTTGCATCTGTCTTTAAGTACTGTATACTGCATTGCAATTGCAATACAACAGCTGACTTGATAAATAACTTTCACATGTATAAATCTTTAACTCTAACAAACCTTGAAGTAAATGAAACCTAAGCTAGCACTTCTTTGCACTGTTACATTTTTGCCAGCTTTTTTTTTTTTTAAATCTAATAGAATTTCAACATGGTGTTCTTGCACTGGTAATTGCTTGCCTCGCACTGTAATAAATGTAATTAAAAACATTTTCTTCTAAAACAGATTAAAAATATCTATTTTCCTCCTCCACCCTGCATTTTAGTGATCTATAAAGCAGCCTCCTGTAAAATGGTATGTGTGTGCGCAACAAGTAGCTTTCATTTTTACCTGCGGTTTACTACAGTAGTTACTGTTTAACATCCCCACCCACGTTTTAGTTTGTTTAGTAAATCGATCTGATGGTAGGCAGCCCTGTCGCCATTGAGTAAAGGTAATATTGTATAGCATATGGTAACGTCTCTCCACTTGATTTTAGAAACACATATAACGTAAGACGCCTGTTTAGGAGATATTTCCCGACAAAGGTGACCCGCTGGTCTGAATCTATTTTATAAGGAAAATGACGTTCTGGTGATTTCAAAATCAGGTTTAAAGAGGTTAGTAAATAGGACTTAAAACTAGAAAGAGAACAACCTTTACCATCACTCTTGGTAATTTTAAAAGGTATAGTGAGGGTAAGGTTCATCATTTATGTAAACAATTTGTTTCCATGCTTCTTTTCTTCTAGATTGTTGTGTTTGCGTGTCACATGATGCCTGTCACTAGTCTGCCTGACACTTTCTATTGCTATCACTTAATAAACGTGTATTCGTTTGTTATTATGACCTCTTTTAATATGAACAGCTTTCTGAATTCAAGATAATAGTAGTGTGTTTTTTTTTTTTTTTAATTTGTTACACATTGATATGTTTCTTTTGTAATTGGTATTTATTTCTTTTCTTACTAAAAATATTATTTAAATTTGTGAAAGGTTAATTTTGCATGACTATAAGCTATTGTGTTATTATAATGTGTAATTATTATTACTATGGTTATTATTATTATTATTATTATTATTATCATTCTATTATTTTCTACCTGAGCTATATTTGTAACAGAAACATTACATGGTAAATACTATTGTGAACAAAGTGGTGTATTTAAAAAGTAGTGCTTAGAGCAGTGATGGACACAATCAGATCCCATCTTTCAACAGGTTATACCAGTTTGAACAATAAAGGCTGACTGCTAGTAATTGGTAGTTATTGGCTCCTGTGGCAATTTACCTGTTGCTTTCTTGTCCTATAGACCGTAACAATTTGTTAAAATTGTGACTTTATTTTTCTTTTGTTTCTAATGTCTATTTAACATGCTTACCAATTTAAAACCTCAGCTTTTTTCATGCCATACCCCCATGCTGTGCTGAGTATATGTACAGCAAACATATGCTATTTTTACTGTGGAGGAAAGCCACCCCCCCCCTCCCTACACATAGACATGTACAACACCCTTCCCTAGAATGTTTTAGTATTTCTAATAAATGCAGCATAATGCAAGATATCAGAATTTATTGCTGGTCATCATTTAAAGAATATTGCCATTATAGTTTGAGCTTTATGTTCTTGTTATGGAGGTTATGTGGTATTTTCTCAGTGGTTATGCTGTATATCTGACAGAACAGTGATGGGTGAAATGTCAGTGTGATAAAGTGCTGGGTGCATGTAAATATTACAGGCTTTCTGGCAAGAATTGGATCTGACTTGCATTGTAATGGAATGACAAAGCCAGAGAACGTGTTAATGGACAGAAAGGCCTAGAGAAACATAAGTCTTGGACTGCAGAATACAAATGAGCAATACTTATATTTCAAGAGACGTTCCTTTTTTTTTTTTTATTGACTATATTATTTTCTCCATTTTTTTATAAATAGCTCCCTAGTGCCAACATCATTCCCTAAACTGTAAATACAATGGCTAAAACAGTAACATAAAAATATACTCAAACCAAAGCTAAAAGATAAAGAGGTAGATATGGAAGATAAGGTTGAACAGTAGTTGTGTTCTATATAACAATGTAGATAGCAAAAAAATAAGCGCAATATGTTGAACGAGTGATCCAGACCTTAGCTTCATGATGTAATTTCAGACATAAGAATCAGACCCTACACACATTTCTGTGTTTACAGAGTCTTCAGGTCATTGTAGCTCATTGTCAAACATTTCCAAGAAAGTACATGTATTTGAGTAGGAATGAACAAATTAAAGTAAACCTTATGCGAAAACTTTCTTCTTTAGCTTTGGACAATAAAATAATAGCTAAATACCGTACAAGGTAAAAAATGGTTTAAAACTCTTAATTTTTTTTTTCTGTCTGTGTCCATCAGGAAGATTTCCATGTACTTCCTGCTTTAGAAATGTAACTGTAATGATCGGTAAAATTCTTCAAAATGTAGGGAATTCCCATCTTAGGTAACTGTCACAAGAACAGATTGTCTGCACTGGAACATTTACCATCACCCCTTGTTCTGCTGAAATCGGTACAATTTTGGATTGGACTTTCTGTTTCAGTGCCAGTGGTCAGCAGGACAACTAGAGATGGTAAATCTACCAAGCAGGGACACAGAAAGCAAACTGACAGGGTTCAAATCCTTCACTACTATTCAGAACTAAAAATATTTTTTGTTATCCATGCTCTTAAAATCCTTTCTGCTAATCGTTTTTCCTGTCTGTGTTCACAGACCTAGTAACTGCCATGAATTAGGGTTATTTTTTGAAGAAATGGATATAAAACCTCTTTGCAAGTCACTTGCATATAAAACATAAAATGTATATTCCTTTTTTTTTCATGTTCAACCTGTTGCCTTTCAGCTCCAGTAAGGATTTTTTATATATATTTTTTTTATTTTTTTATTTAGGGGGGCTGAATTTTGGCCCTTTTGCTTGACAAACATGGAACTTGTTGACAAGGATAAACTCTGGCATCTGTATAGTAGGGAACCTAATGCTTGGTGACCTTTTTTTTTTTGGTGTCAGACTGATATCCTTGGTGAAGGGGAAGAAGGTTCCCAAAACATCAGGTTGCTGACAGCAAGGTGATTTTAAGCATCATACAGATTGTATTCTTTAAGCAATTTAAGGCCTAATTTTTACCAATCAATTCAAAATCACATGTACTGTATATCTAAGCCCAAGAAGGAGGGCCTTACTTCTGTATCCCTAAGCCTAGAGAAAATGTTGTCCCTGTCTAAACATTAATTAGGTCTCTATGTTTTATTTAACAATAGAATATAACCCCTTCCTGCAACCTGTACACATATACGGTTTGGTCCCACGGAAGTGTGTCTTTATATGTAAGGCTGCATATATATGCATACTTGTGTTTGTGCTGGGAGCACGCTGCACAGGGGATTCCCAGCACAGAGATCTGGCTCCTACCGAGAGCCCCGTGTTGTGTACTAATTATCTGAGTTCTGATTTGTGATCAACTGATCACTGTGATAACCTCTGATTGGCTATCACAGTGCTCAGTCCCTGTATAGCTTGCCAATGTGTTTTTTTTTTTTTCATCTCTTGAATAGTATCAGTGTCAGTTAGTGTCAGTGTCAACGGGCTTTATTCACAAAGCGGTATCTCTAAAAAACGCTAAAGAAATTACTAAATACTGCATGAATTATTTTATAAAGTCATGTGGTATTTTAGTAGTGAAAGCCTGGGGTAATTTACCTAACCACAGGTTGTCACTAGCTGGTTGATAAGGAGTGGGTGGCCGCCTGCATCCTTAACAACCAGTAACTGTCATGGTTACTAAGGTGTAGGCAGCCATTGTGTCTTTAACAACCTATGAGTCGTTAGCTGTCAGTGGGGTTCCCCGCTGATAGCTGAATGAAAAAAACAATGCCGGCAATAAAAATTAAGAAAAGAAGTGGTATGCAGTCCTCCCCAATTCATATCAGACCCTTAGGGTCTTTCATGAATTTTAAAGGGAACCCTTATGCCAAAATGTAAAAAAAACAAATGGTGTGGGGCCCACCAAATCCATAGCAGAGCTTTATCTGAGCATGCAGCCTGGCAAGTCAAGAAAGGGAGGGGACGAGTGAGTGCTCCCACCCTCCTGAACTATGCCAGGCAACATGCCCTTAATATGGGGGGATGCTTTGGGGCAGGGGGGCTCTCCCCCCCCCCAAAATACCTTATCTTCCCGATAACCCTGGCTGGTTGTTGGGGTCTGTGAGTGGAGGGCTTATTGGAATCTTGAAGCCCCCTTTAACAAGGGGACCCCCATATCCCAACCCCCCAATATGAATGAATATGGGGTTCATATTTATACACAGACACTAATTGCAATTTAAAAATGTAACCTTTAATTGGAATTTTAACCTGTGTGTGTCATCTTGTGTGTCTGTACCAAGGCCAAATATTCCAGGGTATGTATACTTTTGATCAGGTGATTTGATCAGAGCCATTTGGGTGATTTCTGTTATTATTATAATTTAAAAAGGAGCCAAACAACTATGTGATAATACATGGCTTTATATGATCACTATCTTTAAAAAAAAAAAAGTCATTTTTTTGGCATGATCAGTCATATTTTCAATATCAATGACAAAATGTAATGATCTCTGCCAGGGTATGCAAATTTTGAGTACAACTGTATATAAATCTCAAGCAGTGGTCACTGCATAGGTTACTGGGTGCTGTATGCTTAGAGGGAATGTACACAAACATATGATTTATTGGCCGCTGGATTGCTTTTAGAAGCAGTGAGAGGGGTTGTCCATCCCCTGCCCCCCTCCTGCCAATCTTCAGTGTTTCTCAGGCTTACCCATCTCAAAGGAAGCCCAGGATCCTGAAGCTTGACTGGAATGTCTCTGATCATCTCTATGGTCTAGCAGACTGAAAGGGATGGCATGACATCACTTCTAATTTGGGAGAGATGTATACAGTGCCATCATTTATTTGGGGAAAGCATCAGATCAAGGTTTTTTTATTTTTTTTTATCTGTTGCTTTTACGGGTAAAGGAGAGATCTGGGGTCTTATAGACTCCAGATGTCTCCATAAAAAGAGGATCTGTCCTGCTTTATTGTTATCACAAGGGATACTTACATTTCTTGTGATAGCAATAAAAGTAATTTAAAAAGATGAAAGGGATAGTGTAAAAACATATATATATATATATATATATATATATATATATATATATATATATATAAAATTAAAACAATTTAAAGTGCCCCATGCATATGTAGGTCGTGCACATATGTAAACGGTGTTCGTACCACACATGTGAGGTATTGCCGTGAACGATATAGCAAGAGCCATAATTCTAGCGCTAGACCTCCTTTGTAACTCTAAACTGGTAAACTGTAAAATGCTTTAAAGTATCGCCTAATAGAAAAAATACTTTTACTTGTTAATTAGAAAAGGCCTGGTCTTCAAATGGCTACTCTATCCAAACAAAAACAATGGACTTTACATTTACATACTTTAGAGTAGTGGTTTTCATCATTATTAAATGTTTTTTTTTTTATTATTTTATAATAGAATTTATTGTGAGACAAACAATGTACATCTGAATAAAAGGTGCTGACAGTCGGTACATAGAAAAAAGAACAACATATATATCGCAAAGCGAATTAATTTAGTCCAAAAGACATCCATGTAGCCCGGAAATAGATTGAATGAGAAAATGTATTCCTGAATCAAATTGTCGGGGGGGGGGGATGGGGGGGAAAAGGATGAGAGCTGGATAGTATCAAGAAAGGGACATAAAGGGGGGAAGGGAGGGGGAGTAGAAGGAGGGGAGCGAAAGGAGGAGGGGGGGTGAGGAGGGGGGGTAGCAGACATAGTGATAAAAGTTTATGGAAAGAGAGGGATGGGTAAACAATCTGTAGAAAAAAAAAACTGTGGTAAATGTACTGAGTATTTCATGCATCTACATGCGCCATGGATGGATGATCTAGGTTGGGAGTCTTTAGGGTACACCCAATTGAGGAAGATGTCCGGAGGAAAGAGAGCGAAGGAAACAGGTTCCTCGAGGAAGGAACTTCTAAGAGACATCTGTCACATTCGTGAATTTGATGGGGTTCTCGAAAATAGTTGAAAGTGCTGGTGAGGGTTTCACAGTCCTTTGGGGACATAGTAGCTGACATGGAAGCCTGCCATCTCAGGAGAAAGCGTTTATTAGAACAGTTCTCAGTAATGTCCATGAGAGTTTTCTCTCGATGCATAAGTGTTATCAGTTCTCTCTTGACAAGAGTAATTGTTGGTGGAGATGAGGAAGTCCATTGTTTCAGAAAAGCTCTATGGGCTGTCAGGAGACAGAGTAGGACCCGTTCCCGTGTCGAGGCTGGTCTTTAGATGCAATAGGGAGTGTGGATGAATTCAAGAAACCAAAAAGTAAAAGTAGCGGATCCTTTGGAATGTGAGTTGAGGAGATGCTTGATATAAATATAAGGATTTGGTCCCAAAAGGTAGAGATGTGGTCGCATGACCAAAAAGGGTGCATTAATGAAGGTTTATGATGGGAACATAGAGGGCAAATAGCAGATTGTGGATTCGACTTGTCTAAAATAAATGGTCTAAAAGGTCTATGAATTAATTTCAGCTGTGTTTTTCTCCATATTTTACTAGGAATCAGGCGCATGATATTGTTGTATCCACTGAGTATCTTGACCGTGATGTCCTCAGCTGGAAAGTCTTTAGCCCAGTTAGTAGCAGTTGTTAAGTGAAATGAGGGAGTCAATTTGCTAATTAAAGGCCTGTATATGTTTGAGATGGAGTTCATATCTTGAGTTAGGATATGGTCCAATAGTGAGAGTTGGAATCTTTTGGCTTTATTCTTGCATAGCGAAGTTAAGAAACTGATGCTTTGCCAGTAATAGAATATGTGGTTATCCGACAGGGAGTATTTTTTAGCAATACCCAAAAAGGGAAGTGGCTCTCCAGTTTCCAGGTTGAATAGCAATTAGAAGGCTGTTAGGCCTTGTTGTCTCCAACTAGAGAACGCGGAATGTTCCAATCCTGGGGGAAAGCAGGGGTTATCTTGAATAGGCAGGTATATGGAGATGTGGGAGGAAAGACCCAATTTCTTACGAGTTTCTCTCCAAGCTATAACAGTATCTCTAAGAAGTATGTTATGTTTCAAAGAAGGTGGGAGGGACTTCCATTTACAGTACAATAGTGCTTTCAAGGAGAAGGGGCGGACCAGCTGCGTTTCAAGAGTCCAGTTTGAATAGCGAGTGGTTTTAGAGATCCAGTCTACAGCTAAACGTAATAGACATGGTAGATTGTATGCCCTTATATTTGGTAGGTTTGCGCCCCCTTCACCCCTGGGAAGATATAGTTTGGGGATTGCTATTTGCGGACGCCTCTCATGCCAAATAAACCTGGTTATAGTTTTTGTCCAGCAATTGGATATCTTTGTGTTTTAACAATCGTGGCAAGGTTTGAAGAGGATAAAGCAGGCCAACAAAGGTAACCATTTTAAAAAGGTGACATCTTCCCAGAAGTGATAGGGGGAGGTCCACCCAGTTCTCCAATTCCTGAATCAGTTTTTGAATCAAGGGGGGTAGTTTAGAGTATACATAGAAGGTGGAGTGTTCCCTATTTTTTGCCAAGATAGGTGATATAGGATTTTGCTATGGAGAAAGGGGAAGAGGAAATCCATGAGATTTTGGGGGGTTGACCAATAGGCAATATCTCACTCTTGCTATAGTAGGATATGTAGCCCAGAACATATTCTAAACTCATCAAAAGCTCATTTAATGGTTTTCATGTTGGAGGAGTGATTTGCTGAGAAGATTAGAACATCATCTGCAAAAAGAGCAGAACAAAGTTCTGTATCTCCTACGTGAATTCAATGCAATGGAGCCACTTCTGAGAGGTATCTATAAAGGGGTTCCAGGGCCAGGCTAAATAGTAATGGGGATAGAAGGCATCCCTGTCTTGTGCTTTTAAATAGATGAAAACTGTCCGATGGTAAACCCGCCACCACCAGTCTGGCCGACGGAGAAGAATACATGGTGTCTACAAGGTGAATGAAAGGGCCAGCCTAGCTTGGAGAGAGTTAAGGAAACCATTCAAAACTAACGTTATCAAAAGCTTTCTCTCTGTGTCCAGAGTGATGATGGCAATATTTTTCCCTGGGTTGACCCTAGCATGTTCTAAAACCATAAGAACTTTGCGTATGTTGAGAGAAGCTGTCCTGCCTTTCACAAAGCCTGATTGTGCCGGAAGTATTAAGGAGGAGAGTATGTCTGCCAGTCTGGTAGCAACTATTTTAGATAGGATTTTGACATCCAGATTTAGAAGGGATATCGGCCTAAAAGATCCTGGATCTAGCGGATCTTTTCCCTTTTTTTCTAAGAGTTTTCTGATAGCTTGGTTGCCAGTAGGTAAGTAATGGCCCCCTGCCCATATTTCATTATAGACCTTGAGCAAAGATGGTTCAATAGTACCTAGCAGGGATTTAAAGAATTCCCCTGTTGATTCCCAGGGCCTTGTTAGGGGCTAGGTGTTTAATCATGGAAGATACTGTACCTCTGACGGTGATACGGTTGAGGTCAGGCCATTCTAGTTGAGAAGGAGTGATCTTGGGAAGATGCAATCTATCTAGAAATGTTTGAGCTAGTTTGTGATCAATCGGGTCGTGGGCATAGACGAGGAATAAAATAGTTTCATAATTTTGCTGACTTCCTGTGGGAGCGATTTAACATTACCTCTGTGATCGCGGAGGGAGATTATGAAGGTTGGTCTGTAAGGGCCTCTGCACAGTCTGGACAACAATTTACCCGACTTATTACCAAATTTCTGGAAAGTAGCTTCCCTATATGTGTGTGTTTCATCAGTCCAATTTCCTCGGCCCAGGTGTCAAAGGCTTGCTTTGCTTCGTGCCATTGGATCTATGTGAAGAAGTGTTGTTGGATGCTAGATTGTGCATATTAAGGTGTGAGCTTGCTTGACAATAGTGCATCAAGATCCGTTTCTTGAATGAAGCAGCATAAGAGATCACTCTCCCTCTGAGGAAGACTTTACCTGCTTCCCAAAATAGGTTTGGATTGTTTTTGTGGGCTGAGTTATTGGATGAAAAAACCTCCCATTCCATCTTTATAAAGGATTGAAAATCCGAGTTATTAGAGAGGTAAGAGGGGAAATGCCACAAGAGGGGGTTGTTTGAAGGCACTAGGTCCTGTATCGTTACAGAGACCGGGCCATGGTCTTAAATTACAATGTCATGAATCTCTGCATAAGAAATGTGAGGGATAAGGTTGTCGGTGCTGAAAATATAATCAATCCTGGAGAGTGTGTGGGGGGGAGATAAATGTGAATTCTCTATCTGTTGGATGTAGTAGGCGCCAAATATCGGTTAAATGTAAGGAGACTATGGCAGACCTAAAGGGTGTTGGTAAGGGATTCGTAGTGTGTCTATTGTGGTTTTTGGCCACGGATTTGTCATCTACGTGGTGAATGACTGTGTTGATGTCCCCGCCAATAAGATGAAGAGAGTGAGGGGATGTCAAAAGTTTGGATGATAGTTCACAAAAGAACAAATGGCTTGGGTTATTGGAAGCATACACATTGGAAATCCAGATTTCTTTGTTTCCCATATGCAACCAAACCGAGATGAACTGCCCCTGGTTGTCGGCATCTATAGAAATCACCTCACAAGGAAGGTTTTTGTGTAACAGTACTAGTACTCCAGCTTTCTTCCCAACTGCCTCGAGTCCTAGGACTGTGCCCACCCAAAGGTTTTTCATACAAACAAAATCATGGACTGTTAGATGTGTTTTCTGTAGTAGTGCAATATCAGCTTTTAGTCTCTTAAGATGACGGAGAATTTTTTAGCATTTGATGGGAGATCGAAGCCCTCGAGACAACCTACATGGAGGGTGGTCAAATGGGAGGTATTGTAAAGTTGTGTTAGCCAAAAAGGCTGACGCTAAATATGTGGGCGTATGGAATAGTGAACCTGATGATTTTTCCACTGGGTTAAAGGACTGTGAGTAAGAGGTGAACGGTAAGTATTAAAATGGGTAATAATACCAGAACAAAAGGTAACGAGTAGGGATAGGGTAGGAGTGAACCAAAAAAACATACCAAGTGATGACTTTGCTTTTTTCCATGTGGAAGCATTAAAGGGAGGTAAAAAAGATAAAGTAGTACTTCTCCCAGAAGCTGCACAGGGACAGAATTCAAGATGGTAGCCCATCTGAGTGAGGCTGACTATCAGCCCGTCCATGGCTCGAGCAATATGTCCCATCAGTGAAAGAAATAGCAAACAGTCAGTGACAATCATGGGAAAAAATAACAAAAGACAAAGTCTTGTAGGCGACATAAGAAAAATTAAACAGACAAAACAATGCTTTAGAATACAATTTGGTGTAACAGAAGCAAACTAGAGTCTAGTGCCCCTTTAACAAATTTAACCTGTAGGAACTAGCTGGATCAGTCAGCAGAGTTTGGAGCGGTTGTCGGAGCCAGACGACTTAAGGCGTTTACGAGGATCCTTTCTGGGGCTCCTTTGGTCAAGGGGACGAGATACCGGAGGTGACTTGGAGGCGAGATTAGAGTGTGCCTCTGGACTGAGTGAGGGGAGAAATAATTCAGCTGCCGAAGGGTCTTGAAAGGTGAGCTGTTCACCACTTGCGGAGCATTCGGAGTATGGCGGGTTTTGCCAGTGAGAATTTAATTTGATGTTGGAATAGGGCGGAGCAGATATGCTGAAATGCTTTCCTATTTTGGACACCTCCGCAGAATAATCA